>NC_134082.1:202337947-202962947 GCF_000715075.1 Nicotiana tabacum
ATATAGTAATGGAGAGTAGTAATTTTTGAAGGAGGGACTAACTGCATAGGTCCAAATTTGGACGACCACGACCACTAACGAGTACGGCGAGGGACGAGGCCCTTACGACGCAGCATCCTTTGGTCATTGTAAAGGGTGACGACTGACAGTAGTTAGTAAACGCACAACATTTGTAGTAGTGTAGGCGTAGTACGAGACAGTGGGAATATGATTTTCGAATATTCGTTATGTTATACCTTTTTAGGGTTCAAGAGGGAATTGCCCCTTATAATTAGAAGGGGAAGACTTTGTAAATTGGGGATTGGAAAGTGAATAACAAAAAGACAACTTTGCTTACTATAGATCTGAAATCCATACATCATCTTTTATCTCGGTCAATTGTATTCATTGTTAGATTCTTCTACTTTTGAAGTTACTCACATTTACGAGTAATCATTTGGTTCCAACATACTAGGAAACATCATTCATCTTTTTTTTTTTCCTCTTGTATCATTTAATCTTGGTTTAATTATACTTAACTGAGATTTACCTCTTTATCTCCATTAATTGATTTAATCAGAAAGGTTTCAATATCTTTTGGGTCAAATAATTTGGCGCCGTTTGTGGGGATTTCTTTAGCTATGATTTTAGTGTTATAGACCCTTGAAAGTGATAATCGCTTCTTCCTAGCTTTGAACAAATTAACAATGGCAGGGTGTCACACCTCCTTTTTACCTGCACCGGCAGGGGCATAAGGGAGTTTTTTTCAATTAAAGGACAATTAAAACAGGATTTATTATTTAATTCAGAGTCTCCACTTGGGAGATTTATGGTGTCCCAAGTCATCGGTTGAATCCCAAATCAAGGAAAAGATTGACTCTGTATTACAGTCCGCGAACCAGAAATTCGGATAAGGAATTCTGTTAACCCGGGAGAAGGTGTTAGGCATTCCCGAGTTCCATGGTTCTAGCACGGTCGCTCAACTGTCATATTCGGCTTATTTATCTGATTTTATACATGTTAGACCTGTGTGCAAATTTTAACTCTTTCCCGCTTTTATTGTTGTTATTTTAAGAGAGAATTGCAACGTCGTGAAAACACATCTCGAACCACGTCACATCAATGCACCCGTGGTTATGGACATATTTTGACTCCGTTGAGATTTGGATTTGGGTCACATAAATGTGCACCCGAGTTTAAGAAAGTAATTTATTAACAGCGCGCCTAAAGTGACTAGCGCGTTATTATTTTGAGGAAAGCCGTGAAATTCATTAGACGGTCCGTCCTGAAATCTAAAGTATTTTAACGCAATATTTACTGAGGGCCCCGCAACTTCTGCGTTTTATTTGGCGAGACTCGTCTCATTTATTATTTAAAGGCTAATCCTAAAATGACTATTATTCTTCTATTTATTTGTCTCTAAAGAAATAAGTAAAAGGGGGCCCTAATTAGTTAATATTAGAAAATCCTATAGTCTATCAATTGAAAATTAGTAGACCAAATGCCATTTCAACTTTAGGTCCAAAGAACCCAATCCATATGCTGGATCGAGTTTTGAACTACACGACTCGGTTATTTGATTCTGCTAACATTCATGAATAAGTTAACTGATTCAAATTCAAGTAGACTATTGATATTAACCATTAACATGCAATTACTTGTTCCTATGTTGAAATAGTGAGCTTAACAAACAAAGGAGAGGACATCAATAACTAGCATGTTGGGCTGTTTTAAAAGAGCGTTTAACCTGAAATCGGAATAAGCACCACTTGTTGACTTCTGAATTAATTGTAGATCCAAACAATACTGATATCCGATTTTTAACTCAATGTTAACCGAAATCAGTACTGAACTATACTAAGTCTACAACTAATGAACACGAATTAATAGTTTAAACAGTCCTAATTAGGTACAAACTTCACAGTCTACATTTCATTGAGTTATAGATCAAATTGGACTATACAACTACTTATCATCTATATCTACTGAGCTACAGATACAACATCAAATAATTAAGGGCCCGAGCACTTCCATTTCATGTTTACATCTCAAGGCTACATCAAATTGAGCTTAGTTGTGTACCTGGATTGGAGTGAACAGAAGAATAAAGAGGAAGTCAGCAGCAGTACAACACAACAAACAACAACAACAGCAAATAACACCAGCAGACAGCAAATTGGAATTCATAAACAGCTCCAAACCCAGTTTCAAATCAGGAAAACACTTGACCACAACTCATAACCAGTTGTGAAACCAAACATCAACAACAAATAACTCCGGGCAACTAATTGGACCTCAAACTCGACAAGAAAACCAACCAGTGAATCTCAAACACTCCAATAAACAAACTTGAAACTGGAAACTACACCCCAACAATTGAAAATCAGGCACTTTACTTCAAGCTTGCAATGCTATTTTTTACTGATTAAAGAAGGATAAAATGCAGAACCTAAGAGGACTAGTTGCTTATTTTTTTTCTATATTTCTTGATATTCTTTTTGTATCACCTTTGAGTCTAATTTCAAAAACCAACCCCCTTTAACTTTGTCGAGAATTCGAAGTACACCTATGAATGCAATGAAACAATATATTTTTGGTTTTTCTGTTCTTAAAATCTCCAGAACTCTAAAAAACTGAATGCCTTAGCTTTTAAAATGTTGTCTAAGACTGCCTTTATAAAAACTCTCCAAAACTTCCGAACTCTGTCCAAAAAAATCCCCCCTCTTCTTCTCTTAGGTCTTCCCCTTTTAAAGACCAATGTTTAAACTCTTTTTTTCAAATTTTGCACTTTTCAGCCTATTTATTCCCTCCCATGTGCATCCCTTTAACTTTTATCATTACCCCCATACCAATATGTTGTGTTCCCCACTAATTATTAAATAAATGCATTATTTTAATGGTACATTAGTACTTAATGGACAGTGTTGATACCCAATTTTTCCCTATTTATGGCCTGATTCCTGTAAAACCAGGGATATGTAGGCAGCTCAGAAGCCAGGGCTCGGTCGAAACTCTTTTCAATCATTGATCCGGACAAAATTGACCATCTTGTCTTTACCCGACAACTCTTTCATCATCCTCAGGTAAAGAGGGGCAGCTGTTGATACCCAATTTTTCCCTATTTATTTTTAAATGACATATATGTGCATATACAAGCACCCAAAGGGTTTTGGCATTTTTAATGATTTTTAAACCAATTTATGGCCTATTTTTACACCATTAAATCCCATAATTATTCCCCAAAGCTTGCCATTTTGGAGGATAATTTATTTGATTCTCATACTAACATGATTTTTGCATATTTTTAAAAATTCGTTTGGCGTTTTTAAAACTAAATTGCATATAATTGCAATACTAGCCTCTTTAAGATTTTATCGCATTTTATAATTATAAAAATTGATCCCAGTATTTTAAATTAATATTTATATACTATTTACTGATTCAGTACTTTTAATTTAATTTCAAAATTATTTTTTTACTATTTTTATAAAATAAAAAGGAAAAACTGGCTATTTAATATGTAGTCCCCATTTACCTTTCAGTCTTAGCCTATTTTAACCCCAATTGGACCAAAATCCCCAACCCAATTACCCAATTAACCCGACCCAACGCTCAATTAACTGAACCGGCTCGTGTTCCTTTTAATCTGAGTCATTGATCATTTTGATCAACGGCCCAGATTCCCCCTTACCTTAATTAATTCCAACGACCTTATCCCTATCCCCATTCTCTCCAAACTCGTCGCCTTTGGTTCCCTCGTCTTTCTCGAACTCTCTCAACCCCTTAAACCCTAGAAGCCGCCTGCCCCCTCTCCGACCCAAAATCCATCGGAATCCATGGTTAATCTAGCCATGGACGGTCTCTTCTAACCATATTCTTCTCCTATATGCCTGCTCGCTGAAGATTTGAGGCTAGACCTCGAAGATCTTCATCTAGACCTTGGTCGATTCGAGATTCTTTGGCCGTTTTCGGCCTTGCTCCGGCGTACTTTAGCCTCTTGAGCTTGGATTCGACCTTATCAGCTCAGATCCGCTCTTGTGACTTCCAAGCCTTCTCGTCCTTTAGGGTTCTTAGAAACCCTAACCTATTCAAGGTTGCTTTTCGTTTTATTCTTTCAGATCCGTGATAAATCTATGCTATATTTGACGTTTTGAGTGTTTTCCCAAAAATTCCTTTTCAAATTAGGGTTTCTGAAAATCTTTCGATTTTGTTCTTTTCTTTCAGCTGTTTGTCTGCAGTATGCTCGTATGTTCTCCTCCTCTATTTATGCATGTATTGTCTTCCTGCTTTTATACGTATGCTCACATGGTTAGTCTGTTTTTTCTCGCTCTTTACTACTGTGTTTCTCGACGTTTTGCTTTTCTGAACTATGTTCGTGTTCTTGTTAAGCATATTTCGTCTGTTCTGTTTAAACCCCCATCCTTTCTTAAGTTCCGAAGTTGTCTGAACATGTTCTTCATGCCTTAAAATGGTTTTTTTTCTTTGATTGTTTCAAGCCTTCTATTGTATTTGCCTGATTCTCATAAGACTCCTTGAGTCTGTTCACTTGCCTTCTCATTTCTGTGTTTGATTCGATGGGGAAACCCTAGAATTTGGGGGGGTTTTCTTGGAAAATCGAATTAGGGTTCCATATTGGGACCCTGTACCTTCAAACTCACTATGAGTCTCTGGTTGAACTTGTATTCTTTTGTTTATGATTCTAAATACTTCGATGTTAGACTCTTCTGTTTGAAGTGTTTGCTTTATATATGATAAACTCTTCTTTCAAAAGGTCTTTTGCCAACTTGTGATTGATTCCGAATTCCTTTTTATGAGGATTGATTGAGTGTTACTGATTTTCTTTAAAATAAGTTTCTCTTCACCTTTTCTGGGTTGGATCCATTCGTGCCAAGGCTCAAACCTTGATTTTTACTGGTTGTTGATTGATTGCCTTTCTTTATTTGCCCAAACCGTGTACTACTAGACTCTTTCCTTAAATAAGTTTCTGTGTATTTACCCTTATTGTACAGCCTTAGAAAAGATTTCAAAATCAAATCCTTTCCTTATTTGTCATGCCCGTTTGAAATCAATCCCTTGGCTGAAGGGAAATCTGTGTGATTGACTTTCAAAATTACTTTCTTACCTTCTTCTCACTTGTCTTCTGCACTATAAAAGGGGCTACCCCTTTTGCACTTAATAGGGACATACAGAGAAAGACTTCGAACTTTTCAATACTTTCTCTACTACTACTTTCTCAACCTCTAGTATTGAGCACTCTGCTCCTCTTCTCTTTCTACTTTCTGAAACATTCTTGAGTTCCTTTTGAACTCTCAAGTATTTGCTGAAGATTCGATTTTACTCCTGCTGACTTCTGGTTGTTTACTTGCTTTTGTGGTTCTGCTATTCAAGTACTCGCAACTGGTATGCCATTCTTAGTTAAATAATGCCCCCTAACTATGTGTTTATTTCCTAGCCTGTCATGCTATCTCTTTCACCATGTGTTTACATTTTAGTCTGTTATGCTTTCTTTCCTTTTTTTCTGCAACTCTGTATGTACTCTTCTCATGTGAATCCCTTTCCCTTTTCCCCTTTGTATGTGAGTATAGTTCCAGCCATAACAACACTTTGATATTGATGTCTATGACTCTGAACTGGGTTCTTTGAACCTTCTAACTCAATCAATTCCCACTTCCTTCTCCCCTTTATGTGCTTGATCCTGGACCTGAGTCTGGTGGTGTCCTAATCACCATCCAGACCTAGGTTTGACCCTCAAGGGTCTGCTCCTAACTTGTTTGACCAAACAAATGGTCAAGGGTGTGCCAGTCTGCACCTGTGGCTGGGTATGACCACCATTTGTTATGGCTCCCCAATTCCTTTTCACTTTGCACTTACTCCTAGCTCTAAATTCTGCCTCTCTATTGCAAGCCATGCTTTGGGACCCTTGAGCTCCCACTGAACTTGGATGCCTGAGGGCTGGCTATTCCGCACTGCACTATTCTAATTCTAAATGGTATCCTGAGTGTAAGCAATGCCGAGAATCCTTGAGATTCCTTGGAACTTTGAAACACTTTGGATAAAGAGAAGGCTTTGGAAATCTGGAATTGGTTAATCACATGTTATTGGACATTAAGATTGAATTAGGCTGCTCAGATCTAGCTGTTAGTTATTAATGTATTTATTTTCTTTCTTTTGGTCTGTAATAATTTGTATAAAGAATTTGGGGAATGTAGTAAAAGGGTGTGGGAGGGGTTTTACATTCTTGCATCAGTAAGGGTAGAAACCATGCTTTAGGATTTTAATTTTTCCTGCCTATAGGATTGTTCAATGTTTCTGATTCCACATCACCTAGAGACCATGCCTATAGGGTCAACGCTTCATTGTATTACAAATCACATAGAAATCATGCCTATAGGACTTAACGTTCATGTAATCGATGCATATAGAGATCATGCCTATAAGGAATGCATATGCATTAGGCAAACTGTAGGGTTAATTAACACAATCATCTATTACACGTTCAATAACAGGTTTTAAAAAAATCAAGATAGATATCATGCCTATAGGATTAGCCTCAAACTCATCTGATTCGCTTAAAGTAATAATGATCTATTAACTGGTCCTTAACGTCTTAATACAACAACAATTTCAGAAGTTTTAATTCTTTGACAAAAACTCTCTTGACTCAGTATGCTTTTAAACCCCTCAAATCGGCATCTTTTTCTGAAACAATTTCTTTCTAAACATTCTGCCTAAACGTTTTACTCAGACCCTGAAATTGTCTTTTAAAACAGTTGCGACTTACCCTTTACTTAGATATTTCTATCTCTAAAACTCTTTCACAACCATTTCTGTGTTTTATTTTTACTGCAGTCTATACTTTCTTTTCAAAACTCCTTTGCATTAGACTACTTTTACTGAAACCAGTACCCTTTAAATCACTCGCTTGAAATACCTTAATTTCTGACGATTGGATCCAAGTTTCCTAATGCAGACTTTCTATCTAAACATATGGGTTGAACCAGTCCGTTCGTTGTTTAAGTTTAATTTAAAGACCAAACCAGTATATGCCAAGACATGCTAAACTAAGTGTTTGTTTGATTAAGGGGTTTACTTGAGCCTTACCTATTTGTTTGTTCATCCTTATATTTGTTACTTGTTTTGTATGTTGCAATTAGAATTTTAATCTTTGAACTCCATATATGCCTATATCCCTTTCCTTCCCCTTTAGGATTAGAAGTCCTGATACCCTGGGACTGATAGGTTGGGACGGGTACTAGCATGTAATAAGTAAACGAGACTGATCGCATTTAAATACCTAACGGGGTGGGAAGGGTAGATATGAATATGATGAACGATGTGTTAATATCACGTGCGGCCCCTCTTCTGAGGAGTAATCGCTGGGTATTGCATTGAAGTGATCCATATTAATTATAAACTTAGGACTCCCCTCCCTTTATTTGCTTTCATCGCTTCTCGTAAAACTGTTCAAATCTCTTTTCCATGAATTTCTGCCCTCTCACTTACCTTCGAAAATTTTCAACTTGGTCGCAATGTTGTGTGCGAATCCTTATTTGAGCCTTGATTGTTTACTTGTAAAGTCAGAATTATAACATGGTCGGGAACCACACTAGTGGATCTTGAGGGGTGCCTAACACCTTCCCCTTAGGATAATTTCTAGCCCTTACCCTAATCTCTGGTCTCTTCATCTCAAACCCTTCTTAAAGTGTCCTAATGCACTATAATCATTAGGTGGCAACTCTTCAACTTCTAAACCCAATTCTCGAAAGGGAATAAAGTTGTCCTCCCAATGTCGTATACCCGATTTCTGACCCCACGGTTAGAGAAAAAGGGGGCGTCGACAACATGGCGACTCTGCTGGGGTTTTCTTTAGGCTTTTACCATTTCATGTTGCTTGTGACTTTATTATTTCATTAATCGCTTTATTTATTTATTGTCCTTTTTTTCATTGCGAAAACTGACTTGGCTTTTCATGTCTTTTTCTTTTTTCTTTAACTGCTTCCCTTTACTACTATATTTCAATATTGTTGTAATTACTGCAATTATTTATCTTATGAACGTGGGAATCCATGTCAATTTGTTTCATTCTTGTAAATTGTATCTTCAACATCATACTTCACTCGTGCCAAACAAATACCATAGCAATGCTTATAATGAGTGGTTGCGCTCTTCCAATATTATCACCCTTTAAATTCGGCAAAGGCTTATTTGCGGTAAAACCAGTCGATCAGCGGTGCAGTCGACGGTTCCGTGCCTTTCCCTCTTGAGTTGTCCGCTCAAGGGTACCTATCTAATACCCCAATAGGAACCTTACTCTGTTTAAATTGTGCATGCATCATGGTCAAACCTAGTCAAGTCAGTTATGTTATCCACATAATGACTCATTAAGATAGCCTTGTCCAAAGTCCATTGGGTTTCCCTGAAACCCAAACGGACACCACCATATTCTGTGCATTTATTTGGAGAACAAAATGCTTGCTATGCTAATTATTGGTGCAAATAGTCGAGTCTGGTGGGGTAAGGGTCTAACACTCTTTTTTGCAGAAAATAAGGCACGAAGTCCCCAGATTTGGCACGGTAACCAACATTCATCCAAGGCTGCTAAATTGGTTGGAAGACCTCCACTCCAGTGATCAGACACTCGTCAGCAAATACCTAGGGAATCTGCCCTCTCTTCTAGAAATCCAGACTGACAACAAAATCATAGAGGCTGCAACTCTGTTCTGGGATAGTTACAGGTCTGTGTTGCGCTTCAGGGACCTTGAAATGACTCCTTTGCTGGAAGAAATAGGAGGTTTAGCTGGTATTCCTTGGGAGACTCCGGGTCTGCTTATGCCAGAAAATCGCAAGGGTAGGGGTTTCTTTAAGATGATGGGACTGAAGAAGAACCCAAACTTGACATGTTTGAAATACTTGTACATCCCATTCGACTATCTATACGAGAGATATGGCCATAGCAAGTCATACCGCACTTATTCGGATGAATTTACCCTCACCTCACTGGGGCATATTCACAGGAGGGTCTTCGTATTCATGTTTTACTTCCTGGGGATGATAGTGTTCCCTATGAAGAAGGCTAGGATCCACACCAGACTGGCCATGGTAACTAAGACTCTAATGGAAGGGATTTGCGGGCAGCCTTTCAGCATAGTTCCCATAATTATCGCGGAGATATACCGAGCCCTGGACAACTGTCAGCGAATGGCCAGTCATTTTGAGAGATGCAATTTACTACTTCAACTCTGGCTCATGGAGCACCTCCAGAAAGGAGAATACGGGCAGGAGATCCTGCGCCGAGAGTGGGATGATCACATTGCCTTCCACCAGCCAAGGCATATGAACTATATGCCTAACATGTTCGCTCATCCAGAAGACACCGGAGGATGGGTAGAGCTATTTGAGAATCTGAAGAAGGACCAGGTACAGTGGATGGTTGAGTGGTTCCCTACGGAAGAGTTCATTGTTCGATCTCGAGATGTGCCATTTCTTATACGCATTGGTCTAAAGGGAACTTATCCCTACGTTCCCCTCCGGGCCATGAGGTAGGCTGGGAGAAAACAAATCATACCGAGGGTCGACAAGATGAGTCACTTTAAGACTGATTTCCAGGACGATGATAACCCTCACAAATGCCAAGCTCAACACATGTGGCATTGCAAGATCGTCTTAGGGAGAGAATCTATTGAGCCAGACAGGTATCATGCCGGTTGTGTACCATATTATTCGGGGTGGTTGGAAGATAATCACAACGGTATGGGTCAGTCCAGGTTCATTCACGGACATAGAATCATCGACGAGAAAGCTGAAGCACGAGTTAAGTACAATCAACTACGCAAGAGAATTCGAAAGTGTGAAAATGAGCATCGGGAAATACAGGAAGCCCACCAGAAGCTGATCGACGAATGGAAGGATATGGCTGTCAACGCCAACAAGCTGTTAGGGTATCTGGAGCGGGGTCTAGTAGAATTAGAAGGAAAGTTCTTGAAGAGGATCGAAGACTGCCAGAATGCCGAGGGAAATACGGGCGGGCATTTGGCTCGAGCCTACTTACTGTTAGGATTGCGCAAGCTGGTGCAGCTGTACGAGGGAGGCAAGAATACCAAATCTGGGGAAGGTCCTTCTGGGACCAAGTAGTAGGACTTTTATTTTCTGCTTTCATAATGTAATAAGGCTAATGGCCATTAGTGACATTTTTACTTTCTGCTATTTTAGTGTCGTTTTGGGATTCATCTTATTTTTATCAATAAAATGAGGCACTTAGCATTATAAGTTCTCCAAGCTAATTTGTCGCTAGGCCTACCTCAGGCACAACGAGGCACCCAAATTAGTACGCGATTTATATTCTTGCTCAATGTGTTTAAATATTGCAACATTTTCTTCTCATAACCTGCACTAACTTGTTACCTTTTTGTTTTTCTTTATTTTTATTCCCCTCCCCAAAGGTTAGTTTGTGCATTCTGGCACCATCATCATACAGTACGAGATCCAAGAGCCCTCCACCTCCTCCTCCTCCAAGTCCTATCAGAAATAGGAACAAAAGCAAAATGGGAGATGCAAATACTAGAAAGGAAATTGAGGAGACTTCTCAGAATACTCCAATTACCAAGGGAACTGCTGCTCATCTTGAGCAGACATTGCTGAAATTCCGGGAGGAATTGGACCAAGTCCGGAACTTGGCAAGCCTATCAATCACTCTTGCCGCTCCTGATGTTAACGCCCAGAACCCCGCACCTCCACAGAACACCCCACAACCACAGATACAACCCGCTCACACCCAAGCCTACAACACATGCAGTAACACTCCATTGCTCATTCCTGAACCGCAAAACACCACAAACAACCACCTCCACAATACTCCTGTCTTTGTGGACACTATACCCCACTATACCCAACCAATCTCAGGTGCATCTGACTCAGACGATAAAGACTCCCTTATCAGGAATTTGGCCGCTGAACTCAAGAAGTTAGCCAGTCAGGTCTAGGGTGTCGAAGGTAGCAAAGACGTTGAGGGGTTGAACTACGAAGATCTTTGTGTTTCTCCAGATGTTGAACTCCCGGAGGGGTACAAACCTCCCAAGTTCGAGATGTTCGACGGTACAGGTGATCCCAGGGTCCATTTAAGAATGTATTGTGATAAGTTGGTAAGAGTTGGAAGGGACGAGAAGATCCGCATGAAGCTGTTCATGAGGAGCCTGAAGGGTGATGCCCTATCTTGGTACATCAGCCAGGATTCAAAGAAATGGACAAGTTGGGTGAGCATGGCATCTGATTTTATGGACCGATTCAGGTTCAACACAGAGAACGCACCAGATGTGTTCTACATTCAAAATCTAAAGAAGAAACCTACAGAAACCTTCCGCAATTATGCTACTCATTGGAGGTCAGAAGCTGCTAAGGTCAGGCCAGCCTTAGAGGAAGAGCAGATGAACAGGTTTTTTGTCCGGGCTCAGGATCCGCAATACTATGAAAGGCTGATGCTGATAGAGGGTCAGAAATTCTCCGACATCATTAAGTTGGGGGAGAGGATCGAAGAAGGTATCATGAATGGTATGGTCACTAATCTCGAAGCATTACAGCCACCAATAAAGCCTTACAGTCTGGTGGCACGGCAAAGAAAAGGGACGTGAATTCCGTAATGGCTGCGCAAAGAACCAAATACCAAACATATCCCTCAACTCCACTCACATATCAACCCTCCCCAAGTTACCAAGCACCCTCACCCACATACCAAATTCTACCACCCGCATACCAATCACCTCCACCACCCACATATCAACCCACTTCACCAAGATATTCTCATCCCGCACCTATGTACCAAGCATATAACTCCCAACCTTCTCATTACCCATCACCACCTACTCGCCAAAGCTTTCCTCGACCTAGACCAAATTTCGACCCTAGACCTCCCAGACAATATACCGCCATTGCTGAACCAATTGACCAACTATATGAAAGACTTAAAGCAGCCGGTTATGTTGCCCCTATCCCATCCATAACTCCAGAAAATCCCTCCCAATGGGTCAACCCGAACAAAACCTGCGCATACCATTCCGGGATGAAAGGCCATACCATCGACGAGTGTCGCTCGTTGAAAGACAAGATTCAGACCTTGATTGACAATAAGGTCATTATAGCAAAGGAGCCCGTTCCTAATTTTCGCAACAACCCTCTGCCTGACCACAACGGTGGAAACATTCATATAATCGAGATTGAGGATGATTGGGACCCCGAAGGGTCAATCGGGTTGATTGCTGAAGGAGATGAGCCTAAAAATCCGATGGTCACCCTCAATCCCATTGTTGTTCATATCCAGCCTTCTGAGGGCGATGAGATAAATGTGTCTATACTGCTCGAGTTCGAAGCGCCTCCTGCAAAGGCACCGAGGCCAATTGAGGTTGAGTTTGGGATCCCAAAAGCACCTGCACCGTTTGAAGTTGATGTGTTACCCCCGAGGATGCCTATTCCAGTTTCTATGACAGAAGTGACGCCATTCAATTCAAACGCCATACCTTGGGATTACACAGCGGAAGCTAGGATAAAAGGGAAGACTCATATTGGAGAAGCGATCGTCGCACAGGGCATGACCAGAACCGACAGGATATACACTCCGAAACATTTAGCTGAGTCCAGCAAGCAAGCCTTTAGACGGTCTATCGAAACTGGACCCGATGACCTTTGGAGAAAGATACAGGCCAAAGAATACTCGGTCGTTGAGCAACTAAACAAAACACCAACACAGATTTCCATCCTGGCTCTTTTGCAAAGCTCTGAGGCACACAAAAATGCCTTGATGATAATATTGAGTGAAGCTTATGTTCCCAGCAACATAACGGGAGGCGGGATGGCAAATATAGTAGGACAAGTGCTGGAAAGCCACATGATCACCTTCCATGAAGATGAGTTATCACCAGAAGGACTGAGTCATAACAAGGTGTTGCATATCACCGTGCAATGCGAAGATTATTTCATCACTAGAATCTTGGTTGACGGAGGATCCAACCTTAACATTTGTCCACTAATAACTCTCAGGACATTGGGGAAAGGTTTGCATGAGATCAAAGATGGAGCAATCAATGTTAAAGCTTTTGATGGGTCCCAAAGATCCACCATTGGGGAAATTAGCATATGCTTGCATATGGGACCTACCTGGTTTGATGTGGACGTTTAAGTTATAGACGTCCCGACATCCTACAATTTATTGCTAGGACAACCCTGGATCCACGCCGCTGGGGCTGTGGCATCAACCTTGCACCAAGCTGTAAAATTTGAATGGAATCATCAGGAAGTGATCATTCATGGCGACGGTAGCAACCCTATATACAGTCGCCAAACCATCCCGATGATCGGAGATAGGAGAAGAATAGGCGGAGAAACATACCACCATATCGAGCGAGTCAACGTTGTAGACAAAGATAAATAGTGGGATAACAAGATTGAAAGTATCCTGAATTGGTGTGGGTACGAACCTGGAAAGGGACTCGGCAAAAACCTCCAGGGAATCCCCAAACCCATCAAACTGAAGAAACATGGTACTACATTTGGTTTGGGGTATGAGTACACTTGGGAGGAATTCAATCACTGATCGCCACCGTGGTGCGGCCCCTACTACCCACTGGAGCATCCGATACCTCACCTGAAGCAAACTTTCCAGCCGACAGATACTATATATGGGTCGGAGGAAGATGAAGCATTGGCAGCTGTGAAGAATCTATTCCTGGAGGATGATGATATGGATTGCAGTGTTATTTTCGAGGAGGAAGGCTCTTCTATACAAGCTGTGAACTGAGGGGAACGCCTCACCAATTGGTCGTTCAGGACCACCAGGGCCCGGAAAGCTTCGAGGTAGCAAGGCTAAACCAAAGCACCATATATCACATTTTTACTTTTTACTAGCTGATTTTATTTCCGCATTGTCTTTAATTTTGAAAAGGATATGATATTCAAAACAATTATGAATCTAATCAAAGCATTTCAGTTTATTATATATCTCGCTCTTATTATTTTCCTATCATTCACTTTATTTTACACAACATTACTAATGAACCAACGATTGTGACTTGCAACGCAACAACGCAACAAACGGATACGGACTTAGAAAAAGATAATATACCGGAAGAGGTCGTTAGAGGAGTTGAGAATTTTGAAAATAGGCCTAAGTCTAACTTGGATGAAACTGAGGTCGTTAATCTGGGAGATGCAGAGAGTGTCAAAGAAACGCGCATCAGCATTCACCTGCTACCATCAGAAAAGAAAGAGTACAAGGAGTTCCTAAAGGAATATGAAGACATATTCGCCTGGTCATATGATGATATGACCGGTCTCAACACATCCATTGTAGCTCACAAATTGCCAACAGACCCCGCATGCCCACGGGTAAAGCAGAAGCTCAGGAAATTCAAACCCGACATGAGTTTGAAAATCAAAGAAGAGGTTACCAAGCAAGTCAAAGCCAAGGTTCTCAGAGTGGTAGAGTATCCGACATGGTTAGCCAACATCGTGCCAGTACTAAAGAAAGATGGGAAGGTTAGAATCTGTGTCGACTACCGGGATTTCAACCGGGCCAGTCCCAAGGAGGACTTCCCCTTGCCGAATATACACATCTTGATCGACAACTACGCCAAGCATGAGCTACATTCGTTCGTCGATTGTTTTGTTGGATACCATCAGATATGGATGGATGAAGAAGATGCAGAGAAAACGGCATTCATCACGCTGTGGGGGATGTATTGCTATAGAATGATGTCGTTTGGATTGAAGAACTGGGGCTACCAACATGAGAGCCATGACTACCATCTTTCATGACATGATACACAAGGAGATCGAGGTATATGTGGATGATGTCATCATCAAATCCAAGAAAGCCAGGGATCACATGGCAGATCTAAGAAAGTTCTTCAACAGACTGAGGAGGTACAATCTGAAACTGAATCCTGCCAAGTGTGCATTCGGGGTTCCTGCTGGAAAATTATTGGGTTTCATCGTGAGTCGTCGAGGAATAGAATTGGATCCATCAAAGGTCAAAGCTATCCAAGAATTGCCGCCGCCAAAGAACAAGAAGGACGTGATGAGTTTCCTGGGAAGACTCAACTATATCAGCCGGTTCATAGCTCAATCCACGGTCATTTGTGAACCTATCTTCAAAATGTTGAAGAAGGACGCTGCTACCAAATGGACTGATGACTGTCAGAAAGCTTTTGAAAGAATTAAAGGAATACCTATCAACGCCGCCGGTCTTGGTTCCGCCTGAGCCAGGAAGACCCCTATTGCTTTACCTTGCGGTATCGGATAGAGCATTCGGTTGTGTTTTAGGGCAACATGATGAAATAGGGAGAAAGGAGCAAGCCATTTACTATCTCAGTAAGAAGTTCACACCATACAAAGACCAGTATTCTCTTTTAGAATGCACTTGTTGTGCTCTGACTTGGGTCGCGCAGAAGTTGAGGCATTACTTCTGTGCTTACACTACTTATCTCATATCCAGAATGGACCCTCTGAAGTATATCTTCCAGAAGCCTATGCCTACTGGCAAGCTCGCCAAGTGGCAGATTCTGCTAAGTGAATTTGACATTGTTTACGTGACCCAGAAAGCAATCAAAGGGCAAACCTTGGCGGACCATCCCGCTGAGAATACCGTAGACGGAGAATACGAGCCCCTAAAAAATGTATTTTCCCGATGAAGAGGTATCTTTCATAGGAGAAGATATTGCAGAATCCTATGATGGTTGGAGGTTGTTTTTCGATGGAGCTGCAAATTTCAAAGGAGTTGGCATAGGAGCAGTCTTAGTATCAGAAACCGGCCAGCACTACCCGGTATCCGCCAAGCTCAGGTTCCATTGCACCAATAATATGGCCGAATATGAAGCCTGCATCTTGGGGCTCAAAATGGCTATTGACATGAACGTTCAGGAGTTGCTAGTGATTGGGGATTCAGACTTGCTCATACATCAGGTTCGAGGAGAGTGGGCAACCAAGAACTCTAAGATACTTCCCTACTTGTATCACATACAGGAGTTAAGGAAAAGGTTCATAAAGACAGAGTTCCAGCACATCCCCGGAATCCAGAACGAGTTTACTGATGCATTAGCTACTTTATCGTCCATGATCCAACATCCATATACAAATTTCATTGATCCCATCCCAGTAAAGATTCATGATCAGCCAGCTTATTGTGCCCACATTGAGGAAGAAGCGTATGGAAATCCATGGTTCCATGACATCAAGGAGTACTTGACAATAGGGGAATATCCAGGACTTGCCAACGCTGCACAGAAGCATACACTTCGTAGGCTATCCAACAACTTTTTTCACAGTGGAGGAATCCTGTACAGGAGGACTCCGATTTGGGTCTACTAAGGTGTGTCGAAGCAAAAGAAGCATCCAGGCTATTGGACGAGGTGCATGCAGGGACCTGCGGGCCACACATGAATGGTTTTGTCTTAGCAAAAAAGATACTCCGAGCAGGGTATTTCTGGATGACTATGGAAACAGACTGCATCCAGTATGTTTGCAAATGCCATCGCTATCAGATACATGTAGATATGATAAAGGCGCCTCCAAACGAGCTCACTGCGACAAGCTTACCATGGACATTCGCCGCTTGGGGAATGGATGTTATCGGACCTATCGAGCCTGCCGCATCAAACAGGCACAGGTTCATCCTAGTGGCAATCGATTATTTTACCAAATGGGTCGAAGCAACATCATATAGGGCAGTCACTAAGAAGGTTGTGGCTGGTTTCGTTTGCGACCGCATTGTTTGTCAGTTCGGGGTTCCGGAATCAATCATCACCGATAATGGTTCCAATCTCAACAGTGACTTGATGAAAGCAATGTGTGAAATTTTCAAGATCAAACACAAGAACTCTACAGCCTACAGGCCGCAGATGAATGGAGCTGTGGAAGCAGCCAACAAGAATATCAAGAAGATACTAAGGAAGATGGTCGAAAGGCACAAACAATGGCATGAGAAGTTATCATTCGCCTTATTGGGATACCGCACTACAGTCTGCACATCGACCGGAGCAACTCCCTACATGCTGGTTTATGGTACAAAGGCGGTCATCCCCGCCGAGGTAAAAACCCCTCCTTAAGGATCATACAAGAAGTAGAATTGGATGATGCAGAATGGGTAAAAGGTCGCTACGAGCAGTTAGCCCTTATAGATAGAAAAAGGATGAATGCGGTTTGCCATGGTCAGTTGTATCAGAACAGAATGTCCAGAGCCTTCAACAAAGGGTTAAGACAAGGAAGTTTACACTGGGGCAACTGGTGTTGAAGAAAATCTTCCCACATCAAGATGAGGCCAAGGGGAAGTTCTCTCCTAATTGGCAGGGTCTGTACATGGTTCACCGGGTTCTAACTAGAGGAGCCCTTATTCTTGTGGAGATGGATGGAGAAGTCTGGCCAAAGCCAATCAATTCAGATGCAGTGAAGCGATATTATGTGTAACCACTTATGATTCCCTTAATGATGTAATTTGAGCTACGCCTGACCTGATTCCCGTTTAAGAGGGGATACGTAGGCAGCCCTATGGGTTCGGTCATAATTTAATAAAAATTCCATTTTTCCCGTTATTGGAATTGGGGCAGAATTTTGAGGAGGACCCTCAAAATTCCGAAGTTAATTTTAGTTCATGCATCGCCAGAAGTGCCAGCCTAGTAAACTGGGGCAGAATTTTGAGGAGGACCCTCAAAATTCCGGAGAAAAGGGGTTGCAATGTCTTGAACCACATTGTAGTCATTGGTTCATCTAAAGAAAACTATTTTTGATTATATATTTACTAGAGCATGCATAACTATTATCCGAATTGCTATTGTTTAGCGACGCTACCCCAATAACACACAACGCCAAAGGCCCGGGGAAGACAAACTAACCTTTCCCCTTACAGGACTCACGATTTTTCTTTGGATACAGACACTCGACTCACAATATCGTCAGGTATATTTATGAACACACACTTTCCCAAGAATGCAACTTCTCAGAATCATCACTTTCCCGCAACTGCTATCCATACACAATCTCCCCAGCAGTCATATTGTCGTAATCGGCTATCAGCTAAGAGATCTTACTACTGATCATCCTTTTACATTCCTGCATCGCATAAGGCTACCTTTATGCCTTCCGAGGTTAAGCTCTACCTCCATCTGCATCGCATAAGGCTACCTTTCTGCCTTCCGAGGTTAAGCTCTACCTCCATTTGCATTGCATAAGGCTACCTTTCTGCTTTCCGAGGTTAAGCTCTACCTCCATTTGCATCGCATAAGGCTACCTTATCTGCCTTTTGAGACTAAGCTCTGTCTCCATCTGCATTTTGCATAAGGCTATTTATGTGCCTTCCGAGGTTAAGCTCTACCTCCATCCTGCATAAGGCTACTTATCTGCCTTTTGAGACTAAGCTCTGTCTCCATCTGCATTTTGCATAAGGCTACTTATCTGTCTTTCGAGGTTAAGCTCTACCTCCATCCTGCATAAGGCTACTTATCTGCCTTTCGAGACTAAGCTCTGTCTCCATCTGCATTTTGCATAAAGCTACTTATCTGCCTTTCGAGGTTACGCTCTACCTCCATCCTGCATAAGGCTACTTATCTGCCTTTCGAGACTAAGCTCTATCTCCATCTGCATTTTGCATAAGGCTACTTATCTGCCTTTCGAGGTTAAGCTCTACCTTCATCCTGCATAAGGCTACTTATCTGCCTTTCGAGACTAAGTTCTGTCTCCATCTGCATTTTGCATAAGGCTACTTATCTGCCTTTAGAGGTTAAGCTCTACCTCCATTCTATATAAGGTTACTCATCTGCCTTACGAGACTATGCATTGTCTTCATCTTGCATGGCTAAAACATCGCCACTTTATTTTTCGAACGACTGAAATATCGCCACCTGCATTTAAATTCTCGCTTTGGCTGAAAGATCTCCACCCTTTGCATTCATTTGGCTGAAAGATTTCCACCTTCTCATGGGCTGAAAGATCGCCAACTTATTCAAAGGCGTCATAGTTCGGAGGCACCATCGGCATAGCCCGAGAACACCATTTCATGGCCTGCGAATCTTTACTTTTATGCTCTTCATGGCCTAGGACATCATAGTCCGAGGACGTCATCCTAACCGTCCGAAGACAATATTCATGGTCCAACGGGAACTTGCATCATGTTTTAATTATGCACAATATACGCCGCTTTTCTCATTTGCAGGTACACCGACTAGGAAACGGCCATCTCAACAGGAGCGATCCTGCTCCGGTCCTCCGCAGCCTATTCGACTCCAAACATCTTTTCAAATCTAATCATTTCATCCGTCTTTTCGAATCTCCATCGACACACTCCGTCAATGGTTCCTGAACTACATATGGTCTGATTCCTGTAAAACCAGGGATATGTAGGCAACTCAGAAGCCAGGGCTCGGTCGAAACTCTTTTCAATCACTGATCCGGTCAAAATTGACCATCTTGTCTTTACCCGACAACTCTTTCATCCTCCTCGGGTAAAGAGGGGCAGCTATTGATACCCAATTTTTCCCTATTTATTTTTAAATGAAATATATGTGCATATATAAGCACCCCAAAGGGTTTTGGCATTTTTAATGATTTTTAAACCAATTTATGGCCTATTTTTACACCATTAAATCCCATAATTATTCTCCAAAGCTTTCCATTTTGGAGGATAATTTATTTCATTCTCATATTTACATCAAAATATAGCTAACATGATTTTTGCATATTTTTAAAAATTCGTTTGGCATTTTTAAAACTAAATTGCATATAATTGCAATACTAGCCTCTTTAATATCGCATTTTATAATTATAAAAATTGATCCCAGTATTTTAAATTAATATTTATATACTATTTACTGATTCAGTACTTTTAATTTAATTTCAACATTTTTTTGCTATTTTTATAAAATAAAAAGGAAAAACTGGCTATTTAATATGTAGCCCCATTTACCTTTCAGTCTTAGCCTAAATTAACCCCAATATTAACCCCCAATTGGACCAAAATCCCCAAACCAATTACCCAATTAACCCGACCCAACGCCCAATTAACCGAACCGGCCCGTGTTCCTTTTAATCTGAGTCGTTGATCATTTTGATCAACGGCCCAGATTCCCCATTACCTTAATTAATTCCAACGACCTTATCCCTATCCCCATTCTCTCCAAACTCGCCGCCTTTGGTTCCCTTGTCTTTCTCGAACTCTCTCAACCCCTGAAACCCTAGAAGCCGCCTACCCCCTCTCCGACTTAAAATCCACCGGAATCCATGGTTAATCTAGCCATGGACGATCTCTACTCACCATATTCTGCTCCTATACGCCTGCTCGCTGAAGATTTGAGGCTAGATATCGAAGGTCTTCATCTAGACCTTAGCCGATTCGAGATTCTTTGGCCGTTTCTGGCCTTACTCTGGCGTACTTTAGCCTCTTGAGCTTGGATTCGAACTTATCAGCTCAGATCCGTTCTCGTGACTTCCAAGCCTTCTCGTCCTTTAGGGTTCTCAAAAACCCTAACCTATTTGAGGTTGTTTTTCGTTTTATTCTTTCAGATCTGTGATAGATCTATGCTATATTTGACGTTTTGAGTGTTTTCCCAAAAATTCCTTTTCAAAATCGTTGGTTTTTCAAATTAGGGTTTCTGAAAATCTTTCGATTTTGTTGTTCTTTTCTTTCAGTTGTTTGTCTGCAGTATGCTCGTATGTTCTCCTCCTCTATTTATGCATGTATTGTCTTCCTACTTTTATACGTATGCTCACATGATTAGTCTGTTTTTTTCTCACTCTTTACTACTGTTTTTCTCGACGTTTTGCTTTTCTGAACTATGTTCGTGTTCTTGTTAAGCATATTTCGTCTGTTCTGTTTAAACCCCCATCCTTTTTTAAGTTCCAAAGTTGTCTGAACATGTTCTTCATGCCTTAAAATGGTTTTCTTTCTTTGATTGTTTCAATCCTTCTATTGTATTTTCCTGATTCTCATAAGACTCCTTGAGTCTGTTCACTTGCCTTCTCATTTCTATGTTTGATTCGATGGGGAAACCCTAGAATTTGGGGGTTTTTTCTTGGAAAATCGAATTAGGGTTCCACATTGGGACCCTGTACCTTTAGACTCACTATGAGTCTCTGGTTGAACTTGTATTCTTTTGTTTATGATTCTAAATACTTCGATGTTAGACTCTTCTGTTTGAAGTGTTTTCTTTATATATGATAAACTCTTCTTTCAAAAGGTCTTTTGCCAACTTGTGATTGATTCCGAATTCCTTTTTATGAGGATTGATTGAGTGTTACTAATTTTCTTTAAAATAAGTTTCTCTTCACCTTTTCTGGGTTGGATTCATTCGTGCCAAGGCTCAAACCATGATTTTTACTGGCTGTTGATTGATTTTCTTTCCTTATTTGCCCAAACTGTGTACTACTAGACACTTTCCTTAAATAAGTTTCTGTGTATTTACCCTTATTGTACTGCCTTAGAAAAGATTTCAAAATCAAATCCTTTCCTTATTTGTCATGCCCGTTTGAAATCAATCCCTTGGCTGAAGGGAAATCTGTGTGATTGACTTTCAAAATTATTTTCTTACCTTCTTCTCACTTGTCTTCTGCACTATAAAAGGGGCTACCCCTTTTGCACTTAATAGGGACATACAGAGAAAGACTTCGAACTTTTCAATACTTTCTCTACTACTACTTTCTCAACCTCTAGTATTGAGCACTCTGCTCCTCTTCTCTTTCTACTTTCTGAAACATTCTTGAGTTCTTTTTGAACTGTCAAGTATTTGATGAAGATTCGATTTTGCTCCTGCTGACTTCTGGTTTAATTTCTTTTGTTGTTCTGCTATTCAAGTACTTGCAACTGGCATGTCATTCTTAGTTAAATAATGATGCCCCCCTTAACTATGTGTTTATTTCCTAGCCTGTCATGCTCTCTCTTTCACCATGTGTTTACATCTTAGTCTATTATGCTTTCTTTCCTTATGTTTCTGCAACTCTGTATGTACTCTTCTCATGTGAATCCCTTTCCCTTTTCCCCTTTGTATGTGAGTATAGTTCCAGCCATAACAGCACTTTGATATTGCTGTCTATGACTCTGAACTGGGTTCTTTGAAACTCCTAACTCAATAAATTCCCACTCCCTTCTCCCTTTTATGTGCTTGAGCCTGGACCTGAGTTTGGTGGTGTCCTAATCACCATCCATACCTAGGTTTGACCCTCAAGGGTCTGCTCCTAACTTGTTTGACCATATAAATGGTCAGGGGTGTGCCAGTCTGCACCTGTGGTTGGGTATGACCACCATTTGTTATAGCTCCCCAATTCCTTTTCACTTTGCACTTACTCCTAACTCTAAGTTCTGCCCTTCTCTTGCAAGCCATGCTTTGGGACCCTTGAGCTCCCACTGAACTTGGATGCCTGAGGGCTGGTTATTCCGCACTGCACTATTCTAATTCTAAATGGTATCCTAAGTGTAAGAAATGCTGGGAATCCTTGAGATTCCTTGGAACTTTGAAACACTTTGGATAAAGAGAAGGCTTTGGAAATCCGGAATTGGTTAATCACATGTTATTGGACATTAAGATTGAATTAGGCCGCTCGGATCTAGCTATTAGTTATTAATGTATTTATTTTCTTTCTTTTAGTCTGTAATAATTTGTATAAAGAATTTGGGGAAAATAGTAAAAGGGTGTGGGAGGGGTTTTACATTCTTGCATCAGTAAGGGTAGAAACCATGCTTTAGGATTTTAATTTTTCCGGCCTATAGGATTGTTCAATGTTTCTGATTCCACATCACCTATAGACCATGCCTATAGGGTCAACGCTTCATTGTGTTACAAATCACATAGAAATCATGCCTATAGGACTTAACGTTCATGTAATCGATGCATATAGAGATCATGCCTATAAGGAATGCATATGTATTAGGCAAACTGTAGGGTTAATTAACACAATCATCTATTACAAGTTCAATAACAGGTTTTAAAAAAATCAAGATAGATATCATGCCTATAGGATTAGCCTCAAACTCGTCTGATTCGCTTAAAGTAATAATGATCTATTAACTGGTCCTTAACGTCTTAATACAACAACGATTTCAGAAGTCTTAATTCTTTGACAAAAACTCTCTTGACTCAGTATGCTTTTAAACCCCTCAAATCGGCATCTTTTTCTGAAACAATTTCTTTCTAAACATTCTGCCTAAACGTTTTACTCAGACCCTGAAATTGTCTTTTAAAACAGTTGCGACTTACCCTTTACTTAGATATTTCTATCTCTAAAACTCTTTCACAACCATTTCTGTGTTTTATTTTTACTGCAGTCTATACTTTCTTTTCAAAACTCCTTTGCATTAGACTACTTTTACTGAAACCAGTACCCTTTAAATCACTCGCTTGAAATACCTTAATTTTTGACGATTGGATCCAAGTTTCCTAATGTAGACTTTCTATCTAAACATATGGGTTGAACCAGTCCGTTTGCTGTTTAAGTTTAATTTAAAGACCAAATCAGTATGTGCCAAGACATGCTAAACTAAGTGTTTGTTTGATTAAGGGGTTTACTTGAGCCTTACCTATTTGTTTGTTCATCCTTATATTTGTTACTTGTTTTGTATGTTGCAATTAGAATTTTAACCTTTGAACTCCATATATGCCTATATCCCTTTCCTTCCCCTTTAGGATTAGAAGTCCTGATACCCCGGGACTGATAGGTTGGGACGGGTACTAGCATGCAATAAGTAAACGAGACTGATCGCACTTAAATACCTTAACAGGGTGGGAAGGGTAGATATGGATATGATGACTGATGCGTTAATATCACGTGCGACCCCTCTTCTGAGGAGTGATCGCTGGGTATTGCATTGAAGTGATCCATATTAATTATAAACTTAGGACTCCCCTCCCTTTATTTGCTTTCATCGCTTCTCGTAAAATTGTTCAAATCTCTTTTTCATGAATTTCTGCCCTCTCACTTACCTTCGAAAATTTTCAACTTGGTCGCATTGTTAGGTGCGAATACTTATTTGAGCCTTGATTGTTTACTTGTAAAGTCACAATTATAACATGGTCGGGAACCACACTAGTGGATCTTGAGGGGTGTCTAACATCATTCCCTTAGGATAATTTCTAGCCCTTACCCTAATCTCTGGTCTCTTCATCTCAAACCCTTCTTAAAGTGTCCTAATGCACTATAATCATTAGATGACAACTCTTCAACTTCTAAACCCAATTCTCGAAAGGGAATAGAGTTGTCCTCCCAATGTCGTATACCCGATTTCTAACCCCACGGTTAGAGAAAAAGGGGTCATCGACAGACAGAACACTCAAACTACCCATTTCTTCAAGTTTTCAATTCCCAAATTACCCCCCTGAACTTACTGAAATTATTGTCCTACCCAATCCTCTTTCAATCTGTACCCAAAACCTATCGGCTATAACTCATTCCCTAATCAAATAACTAAGCTGATTCATTATTGATCACCAAACTACAGCAGCTATAACCAATTTAATTCAAATTCACTTAGCGGTTCAAACTTAGAACTCAGATTAGATCAAATGGTATCCAAATGAAGGCCAACAAATCAGGACAAAACATATTAGAACATAACCAGGTTACACTTCCAACAATTGACACATTACGTGGGAATGACTAACTATATTCACAATTCTAAACTAAACAAAAATGAATGAAATACTGTAACATACTAGACAAAAATAAACTGAATTTATATGTAAAATGATGAACAACAAAACAAGGAGCCAAACATCACAGAAAATGAGACCATTTGAACTAGTAATACTAGTAACCAATTACAGGACTAGACATAGTTTTTGTACAAGAACATTACGGACACTGACTTTTACAACCAAACTAAAGGACAAACACACTCAATCGATTCAACATATGCCAATCAACCACATGAGAAAAAAAACTGGACCAGAAAAAAGGTCTGAAAGAGAAGAGAGAAATAAATCGAAAAGATGATGAAATACAATGAAGCTTAAGCAGATAAACAACAACAAAATAGAAAAGAAAAAGAAGAAAAATACCTCAAAATTATAGGCTAAACTCCAAACAGTTCCCATTTTAAACTTCGACTCGAACTTTTGAGGTCCAAACGGACCTCAATCGAGTGTTCTCGACTGAAAACACTCGACTAAAGTCAATTAAGAACCTCAAATTTCCCCTTTACTCGGACAGGTTCCATGTTTTGGCTCTCTAGTGTTCTTCAATTGATTTAAAATTCGACCAGTTCTAGCAAGATTCGAGTCAAAGTAGGGGTGGTTTGGGAACGAGGGAGGTCAGGTGGAGCTGGGGTGTAAACTTAGGACTGGTTGGGTAGGTTTAGGGTTTTGCTCGAATCTTCGATTGAAGATTCGAAACAAACCGAGATGATTCTAGGTTAAAGGGGTAGGGATTTGTGTTGAGGGTGGTTAGAAGGTTCAGGGGTGTGAATTTGAGGGTCATCGGTCCTCAGGCCGCCGGGTTTTCAAGTGAAGGGAACGAGGGCGCTAGGGTTTGGTGGGTCATTTGGTTCGTCTCTGAAAGAGACAACTGGGGGGTTTGGAAATGAGAGGGGTAGGGGATTGGGAGGGGGTTTGATAGGTTAGAGTTTAATCAATTGATTTTAGCTGTTGGATGATGGGAATCCAACGGCCACAATTGATTTGTTGATCAAAACGGGGTCATTTGGTAGTAACGGGGTCGGGGCGGGTATAGGAACGGGTACGGGAGAGATGATCTTGGTCGTTGATGGATTGGGATGTACGGCTGAGATTGGACGTGACAGATACGACGTCGTTTGGACGTCGTATTGCCAGGTCGATTGGACCGGGTAAAAGGGGTATTCGGACTGGGTCTGCGGACATATTGTTTGGGCCTATAGAAAAAATTGGCCTGGTCCGAGTTTATCAACTCTTTCTTTCATTTCTTCCTTTTCTTTATTTTCTTTTTTTAATTCTTAATTACAAAAAAGTTCTAAATTAAATTGTAAAACCAAAATTAACTTAGGAAATACTAATTAACCCTTAATAATATTTATCACACAAAATTAAATACAAAGATAATCACACAATTTGACATTAGACACTAAAATGCGAAGTGCGTTATTTTTTCGATTTTTCATTTTCGTAAAACAAATAGTGTTTAATTAATCCTAAATTGTAAATACAGATGCAACACATATATTTTTTTTTTGTATTTTTCATTAATTAAAATAGAATAAACATTCACAGACAAAATACAAATAATTATCCAAAATAACAGAAAACTATTTTATTTTGAATTTTTGGGAGTAGTTCTTGTAGGGCAAAAATCACGTGCTCACAGCTGCCCCTCTTTGTCCGTAAACATGAAGAGTTTTCGTGCAAAGATAAAGTGAGCGGATACGAGCGATATTTGCCCGTTCGGCTACTCCGTGTGAAGCATTTTTGAAAGATTTGACCGAATCTCTGCTTCAAAGGTTTCCTACATATCCCTGGCTAAAAGGGAATCAGGTCAATGTAGTTCGGGAAGTTTTGGTAGCTGGGACTACCACGGAGCTGTGCTTTTACTGTTACTGTTGTTGCTGCTGCTTCCGCTACTTACTAACCTCCTTATTACACCATGCTAAAAGAAAACAAGAAGCTAGACTAAACTATAGTCTACGAATTACAAAATCTTATCTAGATCTTCAGACTTGCTCTTGTGTCTCTTGTTGCTTTGATGTCTTGCTGACTGGTGTTTCCTCTGATGTTTCTTTCTTTTTGTCTTGACTCGTAGTCTTCTCTTGATTGCCGAATTTGAACTGCTTATTTCCTTCTTGTGAGCTTCGAATTATTTTTCCTTCGAAGCTTGAACTGCCTTCTTCTGACTAGTGTTGCCTTCCTTCCGACTTCTGAACTTTAATTTATGCTGGGGATTTTTTGTTGTAACCCTCCGCTTTACTGACTTCAAACTTCAATGTATTCCTCTGTTATACGGGCAGGCTCCCGACTTCAAAACTTGAAATGTAAAGACTGAAATGTATTCCTCTGTTATATGGGCGGGCTCCCAACTTCAAGACTTGAAATGTAAAGACTTAAATGTATTCATTTGTTATATGGGTGGGCTCCCAACTTCAAGACTTGAAAATAAAACGCCATTCTTCTCTTTAGGAGGGCTCCTGACTTCAACAACAACTTAAAAATAAAACGTCATTCCTCTCTTCAGGCGGGCTCCTGACTTCAACCATCAACTTAGAAAATAAAATATCATTCCTATCTTCAGGCGGGCTCCTGACTTCAACAACAACTTAGAAAAATAAAACGCCATTTCTCTCTTCTGGCGGGCTCCTGACTTCAACAACAACTTAGAAATATAACGCCATTCTGATCTCCAAGAGGGCTCCTGATTTCAACAGCAATTTAGAAAATAAAACGTCATTCCGATCTCCAGGCGGGTTCCTGACTTCAACAATAACTTAGAAAATAAACGCCATTCCTCTCTTCAGGCGGGCTCCTGACTTCAACCAACAACTTAGAAAATAAAATGTCATTCCTATCTTCAGGCGGGCTCCTGACTTCAACCAACAACTTAGAAAATAAAAATGTCATTCCTATCTTCAGGCGGGCTCCTGACTTCAACAATAACTTAGAAAATAAAACGTCATTCCTCTCTTCAGGCGGGCTCCTGACTTCAACCAACAACTTAGAAAATAAAATGTCATTCCTCTCTTCAGGCGGGCTCCTAACTTCAGGAAAATTTTCAAAATGAACGAAAATTTTTCTGCCCCAGTTTGATAACTTTCCTTATATCATACCTTTTCGTCGTCAATAACATTTCCTGTCCCTATTTCAAATCAAAGAAAGAATTTGGTCAGTTTAAAACGTAGTGGTTGGTTGTGATACTCCTGTTGGGGATGGTTTTCCCTTCTTTTTTTTTCCTTTCCACGTTATGCGTTGTCTGACCATCTTGAAACTTGGCTGATACCTTCCGACCTTCTTGACGATTCCTTATTCATAAACCTCTCAACCATTTTCCCAGTCTTGTTATCTGACCCCATGTATTTTCCATGACAACTGATTTCACTTAAAGATCTTGCATGTTTATTTATTAACCACTTTCTCCATCGTCTGTGTTACTGAAATACCTTTTTCCCGTGCAGACCCAATATCTTCTTTGTGGTACTATTCGTGAACTGGAATTTCCCCGACCTTTGAGTCTCCTATGAATTTCCCAAATTATGTCCATCGCTCTCCGTGTTGTTCTTTCTTGATTTTCCACTGGCCTTGGCCTTATAACCTTCGATTTCTGCTGGGGATATCCTTCTTGACACTGGTCCACCCTTTTGTCAATCTCATCATTGAATATACCCTTGGTTCAATCACCCTGGCCCTCCTTTTGTTGCATTGTCCATGAAGTGATATGGACCAATCTTGGGTATTTTGCGCGAACCTCAAAGCATGTTGACTATTACCAGCTCATTGCGCTTGTTCTTTCTTGACTTATACCACTTTGATGTACTAGTCAGATCTCGTCTTGCATAATTGGAAAGCTGATGGCAAATTTTGAAATCATTTCTCACTTGTCTGACCAAAGAGACTCAAGAAGAGGAAATGACAAAGGTAAAAGGAACGGCGTAAAAGACAAAAGAAAGAGATGACTCCTAACAAGAAAAACTACAAAGTAAAACCTATCAGATGTGGATACCAACTCTATTGTCCATGACATGCACATGTGGCCTATCCTCCGTCGTTAATCGCCTTTCACAATCTTCGTCTGGTGCTTTCCTATCTGATTCTCAATCTTTATTCGACTTGTAGTGCCCGGAGGGTTTTCACTATCAAGCCTCTCTCATTTTGGTTTTTCTCTCAACTAATAGCCGCCTCAAGGTGCCCGTGAAGGTTTTCACCGATAAGACTCTCTCATTTTATTACTTTTCTGCCGGGGATCAGAGTGTTATTCTCGACTTCCATTTGCATGACTTGGCATCTTTCGAAGACTGGTCAAAAGGTCTTTCTTTGGACCATAACGTGGGATTTTGGATAGGGCAAGAAAGAAAGGGTATTAGCGGCTCAAAACAAATCAATTTGGGTTCAAAATTTATAACCTTCGGAACCAGATTTCTTTACATCAAACACAACTTCTGCCCCAGTTTCTTGCTTGGGGATTTTTGATTTTGTTACACTATGACCGAGCCGTGAAGTGCCTACGTATCCTCTTTGAGGAATCAGGTCAAACGTAGTTCCCAATTCCTTTTTTGTTTTACTTTTCACTTATTTATTATTTTCTTTTCTTTTTCTTTTTCTTTCTCTTTTCTCCTTTATCTTTTGTTGTTTTGTCGTTTCTGTTGTTTTCTTTTTCTTTTTCTTTTTCTTTATCTTCCATGCTTGTTTTTTCTAATCTTTGCTAGTGATTCCGAACGAGAGGTATAAAAGAAAACCAATAAGTCTCAAAGGTTTAACAAAGGATAAAGTGTTTAGATAGAAGAATAAAATGCCTTCATCATTCCAATCTTCAAAACATGCCAAGCACAAACAACACAATTAAACATTCGCCACATCTTCTGATTGTGCCAGACTTGATAACCATATCCATATATTCGCCTTTTCATTTGTCATTTTTAAAGCACCGTTGGGCAACACTCTTACTTTCGTTACCATGAACGACCCCCTTGTCAATATGGCTAACTTGCTTTTATGGTTTTCTTTATATTTTACTTGCCCCAGTTTCACGTGGCTCGGGCTTCAAATGATCTCAAGTTATTCCTATTTCCCTTAAGTGTCCCGATCATCTCCCAATGGCTTTATAATTAACTTTTAAGATTAGGCCTAAACAGTGCACGCATGTCATGTCACTAGAATCGACGTTTGAACAAAATAAAACACAAAAGGATAAAAAAGAACTAAACAAAGAAGATGACTGGAGGTAATAAAAGACCAGAATTTGCATTAGACAATCGGTGAAACGGTTCGCACAACAAGACAAGTAAAGCAACTAGAGTACAATCTTGGAACAAACCTGAAGCAAACCTGGACAAAACTAAGCAAACCGCTATGACAAAATGGAAGGATAAGAGGGTTTGACACAAGACAATATCCGTATCACAACCCTAGAATAACTCGGATAACATAAATGACAACAAAATAAACCACTAAAAGCTCTACTCCGGCTGACCAAGGAATGAAGCGTCTTCCCAATTACCAAGCACGACATCTTAGCCACTGAGCTTCACATCAATATTGCCAAGACCACTATCCGCTTCAACATCTTCAACTTTAGTCAATATCCCAAGAGGGTTCACATGCTCTTTATTACTATTGTCGATCGCAATCACTCCTTCATGAATCATTCTTTCTATTTCCCTTTTCAACGAATGACAACTTTCAATGCTATACCCTGGGACATTGGAGTGGTATGCACATTATGTAGTAGGATCAAAGCTTCTTGCACGTGGATCTGCAGTATATCCGGGGAGCGGCTCAATCAGGCTAGCATGCTTTAGCCTTTCAAACAGACTTGCATAAGATTCTCCGATAGGGGTGAGAGCCTTTTCTCGTTTCAGCAACCTCTCGTTCCTAAATGCATGATTTGGCCTAAAACCTGATCTAGGGGGTTTCTGGTGTGCTCGTGGGGGTGGATAGGCATTTTGGGGAGCTGGGTACTTGAAAAGTGAAGCATGTCTTTGGGAGTCCCGTGGAGAGAAGTAGCGTTGGGGAGGGGAGTAGCGTTTGAAAAATATAGTTGGACGACGAGTGATGGAGCTACTCAGGTGGCTGGGAAAGCTGTCATAAGTGGGTAGATATGGAGAGTATGGAGGATCATTCGTTATTGTGTTAGGTGTTTGGGTAAGGACAGAGTTCAAGAAGCTAGGCGGTGGCGGGGGTGGTGCTTTCCCAGTCATTCATGCCCGATACATGTCTGTCACATGTTGTCTCAACATTTTTACCTCTTCTACCAACCCGCAATCCTGTTCAACCAACTGTTTTCGAGCATCGGTACCAACCCACTTAGTTCTGTTGTTCTCTGCCATTGTCTTTTGCCTTTGTATTACAGGGAAGCGTTACTTTAGAACCACAACCAACCACCTTTCTGGAGATTGAAAGAGAACAAAATGGGAGCAACCTATTAGCATTCGGGTTTTCAACAGATAGGAAAACACACATTGAGGATGCAATGCAACTAGGCAGTTAACCCTTTCTATCATGCATTTGCTTCAGTTACGTGCGTCATGCCGGCTTCTTATAATTGTGCTCCTTTTGAACGCCTTCCTTTATTTTCTTTGTTTTCTCATTTTTTCTCTTTTCTATATATATATTTTTTCTTTTTTATGGTGGTCGAATCTTATGTGGATTGCTTACGTATCATGTCCCCGCATGAATCAGACCGTACGTAGTTCTGACCACAAGTGCGAAAAATAAAGACACCATTTTTGGATTTTTTCAATCTTCATTAGCAAAACGTTATATTATAAGGCAAAACATTTTTGAAAGGAAACTGATAAACTTGATACAAACTACAGACTTTATGCAAAAAGGGAAATACAAACTCCAACGGACAACAGACTTTGAAGGCAAGGAACATACAGACTTCAAACTGTGAATGTCTAAGAGTTCTGATTTTTGGCGCTCGCGGGGCGTCGTTCGGCCTCGCCACGGGCTTTGGTGCAAGGCCCCTCTGCAGATCTTTCAAATCTTTCATGAACTGGTGGACATAAATCATTATTGAAGCAAAGAAGGTGGTACGGGACATATCCTCACAAGCTAGGTATTTTATGGTGATGTAGTGCCCGATATCGTCGATTCTTCCCTTGATTCTGTCCCTTTCCATAAGCAATCGCTCTATTTGTTGATTCTGCGTCCACAGCACTTGAGCATTGTAAAAGAGTTGACTCATTCACCTGTTTCTCCATTCGGGCCATCAGATCATAGCAGGGCTTCCTATCTGTTCTGCCATCTTGGGCTTGTCTGAAGATCCGCTCTTTGAGAGTGGATATTGTTTTTCTCAATATAGTGATGTTCCCTTTGTAGTCCCTCTTTATTTACCGCATATGCTTTGCTCGCGCTTCTGTACCCTTTGCCCATCTGGCTCGGATTCTCGTCACGCTAGCTTCCGATCTCTCTAAACCTTTTTGACATTCAGTGATTTGATTTTTTAGCCCATTTATCAACCTTTCGTCTGACCGACTCCTTTGTTGGTTGTTAGCATCTTTTCTTATTTGTCGGGTTTGGGCCTTCAGCGCCCCATTTTCTTGGGCTAATTTGTTCTTTTCCCCTTTTTCTGCAGCAGCTTGCACACTGTTTTCAAACTCCAGGTCCCTAATCTGTTGTTTCAACTTGCCTGTTTCTGCCCTGTAGTTTTCCTCTTTTGCAAGCCAACCCCACTGTTCTTGCGATGACTCGGCAAAATCTTGGAGGTGAGGTCTTTTGGTTGGCCGTTCTAGTTTGTCTCTTGCAATGCTCTTCTTCCTATACCAAGTGAGATAAGCAGGTGAGACTTCGCCTCTGGATAGGTCACACACTCGAGTATTTGACGGCAAATACTGGCATTCGCTCCATATATAACGAACGGTCTTTTCATGAAATTGACCGTCGTTGCTAACCTCGACTGCATAAATACTGAGATCTTCGTCTGGATGTACCACTTGACATCTTCCCAATTGTCTCATCACCCGGTAAGGCACATAAGGTTGAATACCTTGGAGTCCCATTAAGAGGAAGTAAGGACCAGTGGCGGGCATATACACAATTTCTTCAACAGGAAGCCAACCCAATGTCCAATCTATTTGTACCACGATGACGGCACGGAGATAGGATACCCAGTCTTCAAACCCTTCCGGCAATCTGAGCCCTGAAACCCTCTTGTTATATTCTTCACTGCAGCTTTTGTCTGTAGATCTATAGCTCATGTACTGAGGATGATGACACAAGTGCTCGATCATCCACATCTACAATAACAAACTGCACCCCTCGAAGAAATATGCCCCGACTTTACGAGTTGTGAGAGCTCGATACATCTCGAATACTATCATAGGGTAAAGCGTGCTTTTGTTATTGGTAATCAGGGTTTTGACGACTCTCGCCACCTTTAAATCAATACTTCTATCTTTCCGGGGAAACACCACAATGCCCAAGAACGCTACCATGAAGGCGAACCGCCTATGTTCATCCCATTTTGTCCGATTCCCTTTGCTGCAAACCCCGCTTTTTGGATCGTCGAACCCTCATATATGCTCATACCTCTGGTATATGAACTGCAGAGTATAAAAACCCCTATTCAATCAGAGTACGGGCCTCCCTTGCTTATCTTCAGTAGATCCATGAACTTGTGAGCATTGACGGCTTTTGGAGAAATCGAATATTTGTGCCTTAGCCCCTTAGTAATGTCCATATAACCGGCTACCTCTTCTAAGGTTGGGGTGAGTTCAAAATCTGAGAAGTGGAATACGTTGTGGGTTGGGTCTCAAAATGTAACCAAAGCCTTTATGATGTCACATCTGGGTCTAACGTTTAACAAACTGGTGAGACCTCCCAGATGTAGTTTGATCTTATCTCGCTCTGATTTTTCCAAATCCTCCCACCACAAGCGCAACTCTAAAGGGATTTTGCTCCTAACTGTTACCGGCAAACTTGGACTCGTGCCTATTCTGCATGTTTGTTTGGGGTGATTAAGACTCATTGGACTCAAAGAAAGAATAAACTAAAATTGACACACCTTTAAATAAAACTCCGGTCTTGATAATACGGCCTTTCAACACTTCGAAGAAGATTTAAAGGCTGTGTCGAACAAAAACCTTGAAAATGACCAAAGGTGGTTGTTCTCACAAAAACAGCCTTCTGGCGTCTTTTTAGGGACATTCGGCTATTTTTACAAGAATGGCATCACCTGACTTATTTATGACGAAAGATTTAAAACTTTGACATTTTTTTTGGCTATGTTTGCAAAAGGGAGATGTTAGACCCGATAAGGGTTGCCTACGTATCTCACGCCCTGTGAGAATTAAACCAGCGTAGTTCGGGACGATAAAACAAACTTCTTTTGAAAACAAGACTCTTATCATTGGCAAATAAATCTATTTTTCATAAACAAAACCCTTTTTTTTCTCTTTTTTTTCTTTTCTTTTTTTTCATTTTCTCAAAATTCGGCAGAGTTTCGACACTATTTGGACATTGGTTTTTTTTTTCAAAACAGGTGATTAACTCTCTTTAACCCTCGTACCTCTATCTCTCTTTCCTCAAAATATTCAAAAGCCGATCAGTATGAAAGTCTGAAGCAAACAAATGCACAAGTAGCAAGTAAGATGCATCAGGATGGTCTTTTGTCATTTTTGGTACACCTGTCCTAGACAGACCCGACCCTTGTGTTGAGCCTCCAAAGTCAAATGCACGTGATGCAAACAAACGTTCCTACTAGGGATCCGGTATGAAGCTGAGTTATTCTAGGTTTATAACCTGGGTATTTGTTCCAGACTGTGTACCCGAGCGGACAACTCGAGTCGAGGAGGGGGCTACGTACCGGGAACCAAAAGGCCATCCGGCTTAGTAACTTGTCCGAGCCTCTTTCTTATTTCAAGATATGACACTAACAGAATAGGGAGTCTCGACCAGCGAGCACATCCCCGAAGATGAGAAGAGAAGGGTTTCATAACAGTTTATATACAGTTCAGATAATATCAAAGTGGTAAAAGCAACATTTGCACATTTAAACCCAAACATGTAATAAAATCAGATAATAAGTAAAGTAAAATAATAACAATAATTCTAAGCTCGAATTCTTGAACCCTGAACCAGAGATTCTGGGTTCCGTCCCCAGCAGAGTCGCCAGAGCTGTCACACCTCCTTTTTACCTGCGCTGGCAGGGGCGTAAGGGAGTTTTTTCCAATTAAAGGACAATCGAAACGGGATTTATTATTTAATTCAGAGTTGCCACTTGGGAGATTTATGGTGTCCCAAGTCACCGGTTGAATCCCGAATCGAGGAAAAGATTGACTCTATATTACAGTTCGCGAACCAGAAATCCGGATAAAGAATTCTGTTAACCCGGGAGAAGGTGTTAGGCATTCCCGAGTTCCGTGGTTCTAGCATGGTCGCTCAACTGTCATATTCGGCTTATTTATCTGATTTTATACATGTTAGACCTGTGTGCAAATTTTAACTATTTCCCGCTTTTATTGTTGTTATTTTAAGAGAGAATTGCAACGTCGTGAAAACACGTCTCGAACCACGTCACATCAATGCACTCGTGGTTATGGACACATTTTGACTCCGTTGAGATTTGGATTTGGGTCACATAAATGTGCACCCGAGTTTAAGAAAGTAATTTATTAACAGTGCGCCTAAAGTGACTAGCGCATTATTATTTTGAGGAAAGCCGTGAAATTCATTAGATGGTCCATCCCGAAATCTAAAGTATTTTAACGCAATATTTACTGAGGGCCCCGCAACTTCTGCGTTTTATTTGGCGAGGCTCGTCTCATTTATTATTTAAAGGCTAATCCTAAAATGACTATTCTTCTTCTATTTATTTGTCTCTAAACAAATAAAAGGGGGCCCTAATTAGTTAATATTAGAAAATCCTATAGTCTATCAATTGAAAATTAGTAGACCAAATGCCATTTCAACTTTAGGTCCAAAGAACCCAATCCATATGCTGGATCGAGTTTTGAACTACACGACTCGGTTATTTGATTCTGCTAACATTCATGAATAAGTTAACTGATTCAAATTCAAGTAGACTATTGATATTAACCATTAACATGCAATTACTTGTTCCTACGTCGAAATAGTGAGCTTAACGAACAAAGGAGAGGACATCAATAACTAGCATGTTGGGCTATTTTAAAAGCGTGTTTAACCTGAAATCGGAATAAGCACCACATGTTGACTTTTGAATTAATTGTAGGTCCAAACAATACTGATATCTGATTTTTAACTCAATGTTAACTGAAACAGTACTAAACTATACTAAGTCTACAACTAATGAACACGAATTAACAGTTTAAATAGTCCTAATTAGGTACAAACTTCACAGTCTACATTTCATTGAGTTATAGATCAAATTAGACAATACAACTACTTATCATCTATATCTACTGAGCTAAAGATACAACATCGAATAATTAAGGGCCCGAGCACTTCCATTTCATGTTTACCTCTCAAGGCTACATCAAATTGAGCTTAGTTGTGTACCTGGATTGGAGTGAACAGAAGAATAAAGAGGAAGTCAGCAGCAGTACAGCACAACAAACAACAACAACAGCAAATAACACCAGCAGACAGCAAATTGGAATTCAAAAACAGCTCCAAACCCAGTTTCAAATCAGGAAAACACTTGACCACAACTCATAACCAGTTGTGAAACCAAACAGCAACAACAAATAACTCCGGGCAACTAATTGGACCTCAAACTCGACAAGAAAACCAACCAGTGAATCTCAAACACTCTAGTAAACAGACTTGAAACTGGAAACTACACCCCAACAATTGAAAATCATGCACTTTACTTCAAGCTTGCAATGCTATTTTTTACTGATTAAAGAAGGATCAAATGTAGAACCTAAGAGGACTAATTGCTTCTTTTTTCTATATTTTTTGATATTCTTTTTGTGTCACCTTTGAGTCTAAGTTCAAAAACCAACCCCCTTTAACTCTGTCCAGAATTTGAATTACACCTATGAAAATGAAACAATATATTTTTGGTTTTTCTGATCTTAAAATCTCCAGAACTCTAAAAAGCTGAATGCCTTAGCTTTTAAAATGCTGTCTAAGACTGCCTTTAAAAAAACTCTCCAAAAAAATCCCCCTCTTCTTCTCTTAGGTCTTCCCCTTTTAAAGACCAATGTTTAAACTCCTTTTTTCAAATTTTGCACTTTTCAGCCTGTTTATTCCCTCCCATGTGCATCCCTTTAACTTTTATCATTACCCCCCCCCCCATACCAATATGTTGTGTTCCCCACTAATTATTAAACAAATGCTTTATTTTAATGGTACATTAGTACTTAGTGGACAGAACACTCAAACTACCCATTTCTTCAAGTTTTCAATTCCCAAATTACCCCTTTGAACTTACTGAAATTATTGTCCTACCCAATCCCCTTTCAATCTGTACCCAAAACCTATCGGCTATAACTCATTCCCTCATCAAATAACTAAGCTGATTCCTAATTGATCACCAAACTACAGCAGCTATAACCAATTTAATTCAAATTCACTTAGCGGTTCAAACTTAGAACTCAGATTAGATCAAATGGTATCCAAATGAAGGCCAACGAATCAGGACAAAACATATTTGAACATAACCAGGTTACACTTCCAACCATGATTGACAAATTACGTGGGAATGACTAACTATATTCACAACTCTAAACTAAACAAAAATGAATGAAATACTGTAACATACTAGACGAAAATAAACTAAATTTATATGTAAAATGATGAACAACAAAACAAGGAGCCAAACATCACAGAAAATGAGACCATTTGAACTAGTAATACTAGTAACCAATTACAGGACCAGACACAGTTTTTGTACAAGAATATTGACACTGACTTTTACAACAAAACTAAAGGACAAACACACTCAATCGATTCAACATATGTCAATCAACCACATGAGAAAAAAACTGGACCAGAAAAAAGTTCGAAAGAGAAGAGAGAAATAAATCGAAAAGATGATGAAATACAATGAAGCTTAAGCAGATAAACAACAACAAAATAGAAAAGAAAAAGAAGAAAAATACCTCAAAATTACAGGCTAAAATCCAAACAGTTCCATTTTAAACTTCGACTTGAACTTTTGAGGTCCAAACGGACCTCAATCGAGTATTCTCGTCTGAAAACACTCGACTAAAGTCAATTAAGAACCTCAAATTTCCCCTTTACTCGGACAGGTTCCAGGTTTTGGCTATCTAGGGTTCTTTAATCGATTTAAAATTCGACCAGTTCTAGCAAGATTCGAGCCAAAGTAGGGGTGGTTTGGGAACGAGGGAGGTCAGGTGGAGCTGGGGTGTGAACTTGGGACTGGTTGGGTAGGTTTAGGGTTTTGCTCGAATCTTCGATTGAAGATTCAAAACAAACCGGGATGATTCGAGGTTAAAGGGGTAGGGATTTGTGTTGAGGGTGGTTAGAAGGTTCAGGGGTGTGAATTTGAGGGTCATCGGTCCTTAGGCCGCCGGGTTTTCAGGCGAAGGGAACGAGGGAGGCTAGGGTTTGGTGGGTCGTTTGGTTCGTCTCTGAAAGCGACGACTAGGGGGGTTTGGAAATGAGAGGGGTAGGGGATTGGGAGGGGGTTTGATAGGTTAGAGTTTAATCAATTGATTTCAGTCGTTGGATGATGGGAATCCAACGGCCACAATTGATTTGTTGATCAAAACGGGGTTGTTTGGTAGTAACGGGGTCGGGACGGGTATAGGAACAGGTAAGGGAGAGATGATCTTGGCCGTTGATGGATTGGGATGTACGGCTAAGATTGGACGTGACAGATACGACGTCGTTTGGACGTCGTATTGCCAGGTCGGTTGGACCGGGTAAAAGGGGTATTCGGACTGGTCTTGCGGACATATTGTTTGGGCCTGTAGAAAAAATTGGCCTGGTCCGAGTTTATCAACTCTTTCTTTCATTTCTTCCTTTTCTTTATTTTCTTTTTTAATTCTTAATTACCAAAAGTTCTAAATTAAATTGTAAAACCAAAATTAACTTAGGAAATACTAATTAACCCTTAATAATATTTATCACACAAAATTAAATACAAAGATAATCACACAATTTGACATTAGACACTAAAATGCGAAGTGCGTTATTTTTTCGATTTTTCATTTTCGTAAAACAAATTACTGTTTAATTAATCCTAAATTGTAAATGCAGATGCAACACATATATTTTTTTTTTATTTTTCATTAATTAAAATAGAATAAACATTCACAGACAAAATACAAATAATTATCCAAAATAACACAAAACTATTTTATTTTGAATTTTTTGGAGTAGTTCTTGTAGGGCAAAAATTACGTGCTCACACAGGGAAAGGAGATACAAGGCTGAAAGCAATAGTAGGTGTCTCAACCAACCTCCTGAACACCATCAACAAGGACAACAGGGAAGATAACGAAAACAGAACACCAAACACCACACCTAGAGGAGAAGCTTCACCTCTCCTGCACGAAAGCGCAACCGCTTCGCGTGAGAAGTAAGCCTCCACATCTACAACAGGTGAGAAGGCTACTGGAAGAGTGATTAACAAGTGCTCTGAATAGCATACTTGACAAACCCGCTCAAAGGGATAACAGAGATATTACACAAATCGATTCCACGACGATCGTTGGCGAGCAAGATAGTCCCCGTATAGATAATGCTCATGTTGCTGCTGACGAAGGTAACGATTCTAAAGAAAATGGAGGAGATAGAAAATGAGAATAAGGTACTCCGTGACCAGATGAAGGAACACCAAGAAAGGGTTGACAAAATACCAGGCGCCCCAAAGTTGTTGCCAAAATGGGACGTCGGTAGATTCATCGAACAACCATACAATGAAGAAGCGGCCCCCTATGCCATTCCAAAGACCTTCAAAATGCCTCCCTACATATAGATATATGATATTACTACCGATCCAGAAGATCATATCATCCATTACGTTACAGCCGTAACAGGTAATGATCTTTCAAAAGAGCAGGTACCATCGGTGCTACTGAAGAAGTTCGGCGAAACCCTAACAGGGGAAGCCTTGATGTGGTACTTTATACTACCGGCATGTTCGATAGCAACGTTCAAGGAAATGGCAGACAAATTTGTCACCGCCCATGCAGGAGCCAAAAAGGCAGAAGCTAGGGTAAACGACATCTTCGCCGTGAGACAGATGCACGCCGAGGGACTTAGGAACTTCTTAGCTCGGTTCAACAGGGTGAGGATAAGCTTGCCAAACGTGTTAGAAGGAATGGTAGTAGAAGCCTTCCAAAACGGATTAAACAGAAATGGTTCGAGAGCCACTAGAAAATTGCTAAGCAGGCTCATGAAATATCCTCCAACCACTTGAGAAGAAATCCATAACGCCTGCTACGTTGAGGTAAGAGCCGACGAGGATGACCTTAATTGTCCCGGTTGATGTCAGTTCAAACTGAAGCAAGGAAAGATCATCGCAACGACGATCGAAGAGATCAGTCGGGGCCCCGTCTCAGCCGAGAAAGGCATCAGCCCTATGTCAGGACATCCGCCCCACCTCCACCACGGCACACGAATGCTCTTTCTCGACATACAGCGCCATATCGACATGAGAAATGTATGCCTCCACTCCTATCTGCTCACAATTTTTATGTTTCTCCTTCAAAAATAGTGTACACACTAGAGAAACTCGGTACAAAGATACAATGGCCACAAAAGATAAGGTCCAACCCCAACACTCGGAAGTCGAATGCTTTCTGCGAATTTCACCAAGAAAGGGGTCACAAAATCAAAGATTGCATAGGACTGCGATAGGAGGTAGTGCGAATGCTAAATCAAGGACACCTGAAAGAATTACTGAGCGATCGAGACGGGCTAACTTTGTCTGTGGATGCTAACAACCCCAAGGGCCTCCAAAACTATCTTATCCCGCCCGCACCATACAGATGATCATCGGCGGAGGCGATGGCACAACAATCAATCATGTCAAGTTCAACACCACATATAAACTCAAACGGTCGATCGCCCATGAATGGTATGATGACCTCGAAGACAGTACCATCTTCGATAAGTCGGATGTCGACGGTTTGTCCTTCCCTCACTACGATGCTCTTATTATCACTTTACGTATCACAGATACTGATGTAAAAAAGAATAATGGTAGATGACGGGAGTGGCGCGTGTATTATCCATCCTCGAGTCCTCGTACAGATGAGACTCGAAGACAAAATAATACCGCACTGCATAACACTGACAGGTTTTAGTAATGTAGTCAAACAGACTTCTGGAGAGATAATGCTACCCGTCCTAGCAGGAAGAGTCACCCTGGAAACAATATTTCATGTCTTGGACCAAGAAACAGCCTACAACGCCATCATAGGGTGCTCGTGGACACATGTCATGCGAGCGGTCCCTTAATTCTTTATCAAGTGATCAAGTTTCCTACCCCATGGGGAGTATTCAACATTCGAGGCGAGCAACGTACCACACAAGAATGTTATCGCATCACCCAAGATTGCGTCCACACCCAGCAACTCAAAGGGGAAAATGCGGAAGCATAGCAATCAGTGATGTCGGGATACAAACTTGACGTACGGACAGACATTATCAAGGAACCCGACATCGTGGAAGCATCCGAGTTGACGATATAAAATCTTGATCTCGTCCTACTAGACAGCAACGACATAACAAAAAAGGCTTATATCGGGCACAACCTCTCGGAACCAAGTAAGTTTCATAAATTCTTGACTAACCATGCTGATCTGTATGCCTTCTCCCATGTAGATATGCCAGGTATCCCAAAAGATATCACCACACACAAGCTAAATGTCGACCCCCTATACCCGCCAGTATGACAAATAAGAAGAAATTTCAATGCCCCGATCAACGAAGCCGTCAGCGAAGAAGTCGATAAGCTATTCGCAAATGGCTCCGACCGAGAGTCAAATATCCTCAGTGGGTCACCAATGTGGTCATGGTGAAAAAAACGGAAAGTGGCGGATGTGTAGATTTCACGGACCTAAACAAGGCATGCCCAAAAGACTCATTTCCACTGCCACACATCGACCAGCTCATCGATGCAACAGCAGGACATGAGTTGTTGAGATTCTTAGATGCCTACTCGGGCTACAACCAGATCCTCATGGAAGAAGAAGACCAGGAGAAAACCACTTTCATCACTCACCAAGGAACATACTGCTATAAGGTCATGCCGTTTGAACTAAAGAATGTAGGGGCGACGTATCAGAGTTGGTCACCAAGATCACTACAACAAAAATGGTCTTTGACGGCAAGTATATAGTGGCAATAAATTAGTTGCCCTAATTTGTTCTCCACAAGTAGGGTGTTCATGGTTCGGTTTGGATCGGTTTTTTCCTAAAAAGAAACCAAACCAAGTAAGTCGGTTTTTCAAATATTAGAACCATACCAAACCAATTAAGTCAGTTTTTTCTTATTCGGTTTATGTTAGTTTTTCGGTTATTTATCGGTTTTTTCTTAAATATAAGACATACACTACCAAAAACATATTTCGGCAACCACATTTTCAACGTAACACTATCAAATCAATTGCACTTTGAGAAATCTATTATTTACCAAGATATATTGATGATAATTGAATCAAATAGTGATGAATAATTTAAGGACTCTATTAAAAATATATTATTTTTAAGATGAAATAGATTCTTACACTTAACAAAAGAAAACTACCAATCAAACTAGAATGTAAAGGTAAAGATATGTACTAAAAGTGCAAACGATTAACATTTACTATAAAAATTTTGAAACTTTGTATAAAAGTATACATATATATAGGTATAATAATAAATTTAAAATAGCTAATCCTATATTTGGTTTGGTTTGGTTTTTTTTAATTAAAACCAAAACCAAACCAAATTTGATCGATTTTTAAATTTCAAAATCAAAACTAAACCAAACCAAAAAGTATCGGTTTTTTTGGTCGGTTTGGTTTGGTTCGGGTTTTCGTATTTTTATGAACACCCCTATCCACAGGCAATTATTACCGGCATTTGAACATTTGCAGGGAAATTATGCTTGTTTAGCGGAAAATCAAAATAATGGCCAGCAAAAACTGTGCACAACAGAGTACTTATTTTAAGTTTTGACCTCCCTTCAAATATTTGGTAAAAATTAGTGTATTAATTTTTACTTCCCTCCAATTATTTCGTCAATGAAATATTCCCTCTTTTGTCGTACACATATTCACCCACAATTTCCCAAAGGATTCTTCTATGCCACGGTAAGCCATAGAAGAACTAGGGTTTCTTGATTCATCTCTCGCATTATCGTCTCTCTCACTACACCAGCCAATATCACTTGGTAATCTCTCTCTATTTCTATCTCTTTTTCTTTAGGTATTGATTTCTTGTTGTTGATGGCCGTTCTAAAATCTAGAAGTCACAAATAAACTTTAAAATTGATAGATACAAGCCAAATATGCATTTAATTTGGTCATGGTAAGTACAGTTTATATACCAATAATTACCTTCATTTTATTGTAGGAGAATTTGCTTCTTTTTCCCCAGAAAAAAATAAAGCAGTGATGGTGAATCATTTGTATATCGATTACAATTGGTATTTCACGGAGATTTTTGTTGGAGCAATTTTTCCTTTTATGTTACCATGACATTATTGTAAGGTAAACTAGATTTCCTTGTGGTAATGTTTCTTTCTCATAAAAGTCTTTTCTAGAAGATGGATATTTGAAAATTAGTAAATTTCTTTCATTACAGTTTTTCAACAAAAATAATATTTTCCAGTGTAAACTTAGAATGAAATTGGTCACTTCACTGCTAAATTTGAAAAATAAATATACTCTAAATTTGTCTAATTTTCATAACTAAATCGTTTAAAGCAATTGTTTAACCTGTTACTAGCATTTTTTTTATATTTAGAAAATATATAGTTGTAGTTATCCTCATGTTCATATGACAAAAACATTCATTTTAACATATTAGTCAAAGTCATTTAGTTTGAGTTTTAGAAATAGGAAAGTCAAGCATGTTGGAACATATGAGAGTACTACCCTAATATTGAAATGGGTACAGAGACTTATATACTAATTTGATAGAAATTTTATGTGTTTTCTTTTGGTTATTTAGCCCTATGTGAGATTTAAACTTGTTAGTTTCATTATCTTTCAGTTTCAGGCCCTACGTGAAGTAGTTGCAGAAGAGGGAGAATGGTAGAAATTTGGAGATGAGAAATCATAAGTATCACTGAGTTCTAAGAAAGTGATGCCTCCTTATTGCTGTATGAGGTACTCTGGCTTTTATATAAGCTTATGCTTATATGTCCAAATGACTGTTAAGTCTATTTATCGGTAATAAACCAAGTCTATATTCTCTCACATCAAAAAGTATGCATAGTAATTTTAGTTGTAAGATGATTTGGTTAGAATACTTTTCACTTGGTTGACTTCGGTTGAATTAGTTTCAAGTATCATGGATGCAGCTATCAAGCCTGTGTACAAGGTTTTGCAGATATTCTTTTAGTAAATGTTATCGATCTATCTTACTATGAAGTGGCAGATCTGGAACTGCTTGTAAAAATGAACTTTGTCTGTCCCTATTTATGTGATGCACTTTCCTTTTTAGTTTGTATAAAAAAAAAGAATAATACCTTATAATATTTAGGAATAATTTAATTTTAAACCTACCATTTTACCTTTAATGAGATTATATAGCCACACAAATATCTATGACTTATTTTAGACTACAAATTTCGAAAGTCTTTCTTTCTTAAACTTCGTGCCTAGTCAAATTCCATCACATAAACTGGGATGGAGGAGTAATTTATTATATCGTATGTCTAATTAGATTATTTTGTTGAAGAATTCCTCAATTGAAAAGGGTTAACATAATTTTGCTAATGTTTGCAGTATGTTAAGTTGCTTTTCAGTTACATTACTATTTGCATTTTCCTAAGTTATCGTACATTTTCTGTGCTTTTGGTTATCTTTAGTTTGTGCGCATATGAGTCCTGTGTGACAAGAAAATACCACCGAACTTAAAGGAAGACACTGTCACTTGGAAGTAACATAAGAATTAATAATTTCACCATGAATTCCTTTTAAGCTTTACTACTAATATTAGAGGTGAGAACAAGATAAATTTTCCATGAAAATTCAGTGAATATGTTGCATTTTTGTCTTTCTGTGGTAAGATATGAAAGGATTAATTTAGCTTTACTTAAGTGAGTAGTTAGTAAATATGTTGTGTTCTTGTCTTTTTGTGGTACGATATGAAAGGAATAATTCAACTTTATTTTTGTACTGACTTAGTACCATCTTGGTAGTAGGATATTATTAATAAATTACCTTTACTTATCAATTTTAGTTTGGTGGTTAGCTATTTTGATCATTCTCCATATGTGTGATGAGATTCAATCTTGTTTGGCTCTTCCATCAGATTGGCTTTTTCTGCTAGTAAATATGTTTTCATGACCTGAAAACCTTGTTTGTGAAGTTGCAGTTCATTGATCTTGTAGTATATTCAATGGATGTATAGCATCTGCTTGCTACTAAGAAACAATTAATATTTAAGTCATAGCAAGTTGAACTTGATGTATTTGATTTGTGAAGTTTCCATTTGTTAGATAATATTCATACCGAAGATAATGACAATACACTTTGTCTGCAGATCATGGACGTGCAAGCCTAGATAAATCACAAAAAGATTGATGCAACTAACGCAAGAGATCATGGGAACTTCAATGTAATGACCAAATTCTCTTTTAGTGAACAAATTGTCACTCTTTTATTAATATTTCACTGAACCATAGTCATATTTAGTATGCTACTTGTTCATTTATGAATTTCAGATCTGGTTTCAAAAATGCATTGATAACATGCACAAAACTTGTATCATGCTGGTGCAATTTGAGAAGTTGATCTAGTGAAATGTAGCTCCTTATCCTGGTGCATAATAAGGGTTGATTTGGTGCAATCTAGCCCATCATTTCGGTTCACAAATGGATCTTTAAGCTTGTGCAAGTACGTGTGGCACATATGGAAGACTTCCATATGATCAAGGAATGAAAAAAAATTGTTAGACGTGAAAATGTATTGGATTCAAATGATTTTCCTCCTCCTATGTATTTACACTTTGAAACGACAAATTAGCAGTTGTATTTGTTTTGAATATAATGAAATACATTTTACTTCAATGGATTTGACATTAGCATGTTTTATTTTATAAAAGTTTTTTGTCAACTACAGAAAAGCTATTAAGGACATCAATAAAAAAAATTAAGAGTAGTATTAGTCACCATTACAACTGCCGCTAAAATAGTTCCTCTTTCACATCAATTAATTGATCTTTAGCGGCAATAATAAATGCCACTAAATGTATGAGCTAGCATATCTTTTAGGGAGATTTAGTGACTATTGGAATTGACAATAAATAATTGCCATTAAAAGTAATAACCTTTAGCGGCAATAAATGGTGTCTTTACCAACAATTGGTAAAATTGCCGCTAAAATCTTTAGCGACGCTAGATACAACGGCAAAACATAAATAGCTGGTAATGGTATTAGCGGTAATTATTATTGTCGCTAAAAGGAAAATAAATTTCCTCTAAAGATCATTTTTGTTGTAGTGGATGTTCAAAGATCAACTCGGTAAAACAATAGAAGTCTACATCGACGACATGCTGGTTAAGTCAAAAAGGAAGGAATAACATATCGGTCACCTAAAGGAAATCTTCGACATTCTAAGACGGTACGACATGAAACTAAACCCCGAAAAATGTGCCTTTGACGTAACCTCGGGTAAGTTCCTCGATTTCCTGGTATCACAAAGAGGCATCGAGGTTAACCCAGATCAGATTAAGGCCATCGAAGGAATACCCAAAACACTAACCAGCAAAAAGCAGGTACAGAAATTAACAGGACGGATAGACGCCCTGTCGAGATTCATCTCGCGGTCATAAGATAGATGCCATAAAATTTTTAATGTATCAAGGAAGGACAATGGGCCTGTGGAATTCAAAATATGTCAACGCCCTGAGAAAACTGAAAGCATACTTGTCCTCACCACCATTACTCTCCAAGGCAGATCCAGGCGAGTGCCTCCTAGTCTACCTAGTTGTCTCCGAAGTTGCGATGAAGTTCTAATCCGAGAAAGCAAAGGTACGCAATCCCCAATTTACTATGTCAGCAAAACCTTAATCGACGTTGAAACAAGGTACCCCCACCTTGAAAAACTGGCTCTAGCACTAGTCATAGCTTCACAAAAGCTTAGACCATACTTTCAGTGCCATCCCATAAAGGTGGTGACAACCTTTCCTCTCAAGAGCATCCTGCACAAACACGAATTATCGGGTAGGTTGGCCAAATGGGCCATATAATTGAGCGAGCACGATATAACATATCAACCACGAACTGCAATAAAGTTACAAGTGCTCGCCGATCTCGTCGCCGACTTCAGTGCAAAAATATCATCCGAAGTCAAGCAAGAAGCGCTCTGCACTTCACCTGAAAGACCCGACCTCTGGGTCCTCTACACCGACGGCGTGTCCAACGCGTCGGGATCCAGACTAGGACTCGTACTCAAAGTCCCAATGGGTGAAGTAATTTGTCAATCTATACGATGCCCCGAAATGACTAACAATGAGGCCGAGTATGAGGCCGTAATTGCAGGACTGAAATTGGCCCTCAAGTATGGTGCTCGACGAGTCATCCTCCGCTGCGACTCTCAACTTGTCGTAAACCAAGTTACTGGGACTTTCCAGGTTAAGGAGCAGAGGTTGCAGAAATACCAAACCAAAATCCACAAGTTGCTGCTAGAATTCGACGAATGCCGACTCGACCAAATACCGCGAGCACAAAACATCGAAGCAGACAGTCTCGCCAAGCTGGTGGCAGCAACTATAAATATCACCAAGGAGAACGTGGTCACTCTCCTCCACTCATCAATAGACCAAGTCGAGGTACATGCTATAAATTTAACTTAGGACTGGCGCAATCGCGTCATATCATATCTACATGAAGGAACACTCCAAAAGATAAAAAAAAAAGCCAAAAAACTCCAAATACAAGCGGCCAGGTATAGCCTCATAAACCATGACCTTTACAAAAAGACGTTCGGTGGTCCTTTGGCCAAATGCCTTGGCCCAAGTCAGACAAGGCGGGTGCTCGAAAAGGTACAAGAAGGCCACTGCGATGCCCATACAGGCAACCGGGCCCTCGTTAGATGTATTATCCGTGCAGGATACTACTGGCCCACTATGAAAAAAGAGGTCGCGGATTACGTCAAAAAATGTGAGCAGTGCTAGAAATACACCCCTATGACACATAAGGAGGGAGAACTCCTGCATCCCGTCACTTCTCCATGGCCGTTTATAAAATGGGGGATGGATATCGTCGGACCCCTCCCAGCAGGTGAGGTAAGATACGCTTCCTTTAGGTTTTAACTGATTATTTTTCTAAATAGGTGGAAGCAGGTGCATTCGCTCAAATACATGAACAAGAAGTCATCGCATTCATCTGGAAAAACATCATATGCCGCTTCGGCATCCCCAAAGAAATCAGTTGCGACAACAGACCCCAGTTCATCGAGAAAAAAACAACTGAGTTCTTTGAGAAATGGCACATCAAGCCGATACTCTCCACTCCATATCACCCTGCCAAAAACGGCCAAATGGAATCATCCAATAAAACAATATTGAACATATTAAAGAAAAAGCTCGAGGATGCCAAAGGGCTATGGCCGGAACTACTACCAGAGGTGTTATGGGCCTACCGCACAATGCCGAAAACCAGCACGGGTGAGACGCCGTATTCACTAGTCTACGGCACTGACGCAGTTATACCCATTAAAGTCAAGGAACCTAACTTGAGATACTCCAATGAGAGTGGACCAAGAAACGACGAAAGCATATTACAGGACCTGGACGAGGTTGAAGAACGAAGGGATATGGCTCACGTAAGGAAGATAGCCCAAAAACAACAAGCAGAAAGGTACTATAACAAGAAGGCCAAAGTACGACCACTCAGAGTCTGGGATTACGTCCTTAAAGCCAAGACACAAACAACGAAGGACCCAAATGAAGGGAAATTGGGAACAAACTGGGATGGGCCATATAAAATCACAGCTGCAACAAACAAATGAGCATTCCAATTAGAGACAATGGAAGGAAAACTACTACAAAATAACTGGAATGTCGCCCACCTCAAGTACTTCCACTTCTAAAAGGGGACGTCGCCCAAGTCGTAATCTTTTTCCCTCACCCGGGTTTGTCCCTATCGAGTTTTCTTGGGGAGGTTTTTAATGAGGAGACAAGGGGGACGTCTCGAGGTTCGAAGTATTGTTCATTGCCCTGCCTACTGATGGCATCTCCAGGCCGAGCAATGAAGGGACTAGATATAAAGAATCTCCATTGTATGCACAAAATCGACATGTACTGCCATTGTATGTATGAAGTCGACATGTATCTCCGACATATAAATAAAATCACTCTATTATGTATGTGAAATCAACACGCATTTCCAAGGTATGAATAAAAATTGGCACATATGACACTCCAGCAAATGAAATAGAATGCCATACTCATGGCGGGATACTACTTCGGCACCAGCTCGAAAGTAACATCCCAATGGCTAAGGCCATCGTCGAAGAAAAGAGTTAAATTTCACTCGAACCACGATGGTATACTACTTCTGCACCAGCTCAAAAGTAACATCCCAATGGCTAAGTCCACCATCGAAGAAAAGATTTTGATTTCACTCGAACCACGACGGGATACAACTTCGGCACCAGCTCGAAAGTAACATCCCAATGGCTAAGGCCATCATTGAAGAAAAGAGTTTAATTTCACTCGAACCACGACGGGATACTACTTCGGCACCAGCTCGAAAGTAACATCCCAATGGCTAAGGCCATCGTCGAAGAAAAGAGTTCGATTTCACTCGAACCACGACGGGATACTACTTCGGCACCAACTCAGAAGTAACATCCAAATGGCTAAGGCCATCGCTGAAGAAAAGAGTTCGATTTTGCTCGAACCACGACGGGATACTTCTTTGACACCAGCTAGAAAGTAACATATCAATGGCTAAGGCCGTCGTCGAAGAAAAGAGTTTGATTTCACTCGAACTAAGACGGGATACTACTTCGGCGCCAGCTTGAAAGTAACATCCCTACGACCAAGGTCGTTGCTAACGAAAAGAGTTCAATTAAAATCACAACACGGCGGGTTTAACATTTCAACAAAGATTCAGAATAACATGACTGTGGCAAAAGCCATCGATGAATAAACCAAAAAAAAGGGAAACAACAACTTAGAGGTACACGACCAAAAGAATTTCCATTTCAGCAAATATATTACAAGTACTTGTTTTACAAAGGGCTCAAAGATTCCCTCACAAAAATGGCGAAGCAAAAGTAAATACAACCGAATACTAAGCCATATTATTCCCTATGGTATACACCTCATAGTACCAAGAGTCTGAGGCAAGTTTGTCTGCATCATCAGAATTAATATCATCCCTGCCAGGCTTGATGGGGTCATACCTGCATGCCTCACGAGCTGCACGGGCCTTGGCACGCACATCTTGAAGCTCTATCTTAGCGCCCTCCCCTCGATATAAAGAGCCTTATACACATCGAGTCGGGCTTCAGCGTGAACCCACAACTTATACAAATGACGAGGCACGACAGTATCAGACGAAATATGTGATGTAGAGGGTTGCGACTGATATCACATGCCCTCCATTATCAAGGAAGCCACTTATTCATTCAACGTGGACAATTCTGCCTCCAAATCATGAATACGACTCTCAAGTCCCGCTACCTTAAGTGTGGACGCCTCTACATCCTTGTCCCGTTCCAATCTACAAACATGGAGGGCGTCTCCTAAAGCCGCTACCTCAGAGACGGCAGTCACCCTCTCCCTTTCAGCGTGGGCCAATCCATCAACATTTGCTCTCAATTCACACTTAAGGTCAACGACCTCCGCCGCCTTCATATCCAGTTCAGCAGTTAAATTGGCCACCTTTGCTTGGAGGTCGGCATTTTTGGTCATCACTCCCTTATTTAGCTCAAGCTCATCTTCCCTAACCTTAAGGACTGCCTCAAGCTCACTACAACGAGCAATGGCCTTCATAAGGTCCTCATCTCGCTCTTTCAATTCCTTAACCTTACACGCCAATTGATCCTCCCTATGCTTGAGCCCATCGCGGAACAGTTGGAAGTCGCGATCCCGAGTAAAGATGTCAGGCATCGCACGATGTTTGGTGCGATATTCTTGATATTTAGAAGACATCTTTCCATAGACGTTCGTCCTTCTCCTTTCCCGTCGCTCGCGCTCAATCTTTATGATGAGTGTCTAATATGAAAAACAAAGTTAAAACAAAAAGATGGGCCAAGAACAGTAAAACAAATTCAACGACGGAAAGAAAAGAAAGACATTTACCCATAGAGCCATGCTAGAAATGCTCCGTGACAACTCCGCGTCACTCATCGCTCTAAGTGCCTCGCTCTTAGGAGCAGCAGATAAAGGGGCAAAAACGGACACCACCTGATCGCAGTTCGACAACAAGTCGTAGTCCCCGGGGACGACTATGTGTCTATTAGAACCCTTCGTTCTAACCTCTACGCGAGTGTGAAGCTCCAAAAATTCTCAAACATCCTCTGGGTCGACGTCTGAACCCGAGTCGTAAACCTCGACGCGTAGTCCCCCTCCGACAGTAGATGACGCGCCACCCTTAGCGGAGCACACACCCTACTCCTTGGTAGATTCCTTCTGTCCGAGGAGACCTCCCCTCCAAAATAGTGTCCATCATAAATGCGGGCACAGGTGCCATCTCCGACGCACCCATCCTACTCCTACCAATATTAATGACCACGTCTTTTTCGAGCTCTACCCTCTTATGTTTTCTCAACGAAGGATCATCCCCATTAGAAGACTCATCCAAGAGGTGATAGACCGATAAAGAGGAAATCTCTTCCCTCACAACCATATCCTGAGAGGAGTCTCTCGCCTGCACTAGCTGAGCACGATCCTCTCGAACAGACTCCTCCAAAGTAAATTGCATTCCCGCCAAGGCGACGGACTGGCGAAATGTAGGGACTGGATCCATCCGTCTAGAAGCTCCACGACTTATCTTCACAAAGAGTCATATCAATAGATAATGGAAAACAACCAAAAAGCGGCGTGGGGGAAATGCTTACCAGATGAGACCTTCGACCCAAAACGTTTCACAAAAGCGGGCCAGTCTCGAGTCTCCACTGTGTGAAGCAATAAACGGGCTACCTAGTCCTTTATACCGGCAATGGGACAGGGTGTATGCCCCACAGCTGCAAAAGAAAGCCACAGATAAATATCAAGTCGAATAATAAACAAAAAAGAGAGAGTAAACAGGTTACGACACCTACGATTATTATTCCACCACTCCAGGAAGCCAGCAGGATCCGACACAATGTGTTCTGTTCTGATAAAGAAATACTTATGCCAAAATTTACGGCTCGCCCGGTCGTCAGTTCCGACCACCAGCCCTCTGGTTCCACGGTGCCTCAAATGTACCATAGTACCCCTATGAAAACTATGGGAAAACAAGTGCAAGAGGTGATGAATGTCGACTTCGCACCCCGTCAACTCCGCATATTTTGTCAACACCAAGAATATTTTATACGTGTAAGGAGAAAGTTGCGCCAAGAAAACCTTATAAAACCAACAGAATTCCTCTGCCAAGGGGAGAAGAGGGAGAGAATGACCAATCACAAAGGGGTATTCATAAAAAGCACAATACCCCGGTCTATGGACCTCTACAAAGTCCCTCCCTGCCGGAACCATCTCGATATGAGGGGGATGTTGTATTTAGTGCGGAGGGTATCTATATGGGCCTTCTCAGTTTTAGATACTATCGAAGTGGGAGTACGAGCAGGTTCTTTAAGAAAGTCCCTTCGAGACATGGGGTGTCTCGGTAGTAGCTCATCCACGGTGGGAAAACTATCCCCTTCCTCTACCGTCATGTCCTCACCACCGGAAGGGAGCGCCATGGATAACGGGGTGGCGTCAAAAATCCCCTCACGAGATCAATGTGTTCTAGGAATATCTATGGCGGAAGATGTGTTAATAAAATAGAAAACCCCAAGAACGGCGAACGAAAGAGAGAAAGCAAAGAAATCGCAAAAGCAAAAGCTGAAGATATGAAAAGGAATAACCAAAGAAGAAATGGCCAAGAGTTTTTGAAAAAAACACCCTTCACCTATTTATAGGATTGTGTAGAGCCAGAATCGAAGCGGAAGGCTGGAAATGGCACCAAAATCGAAGCGACAAACCATCAGTCTCTGTCTTGAAAAGGCGGGTAATGATGACGTACATGGAAGTGACGTCATTTCCTAATAAGACACACCACCCAGGATATCGTGAAGCACAATAACCTTCCATTGTTAGCTAAACCATTACGATTCGTAAGCCAAATTTCTCCGCAGGTATGGGCAATGTTCGCTTATCAAGGACTGCAGCAAGTTGCAACCTCGACAAGCGGAGGGACTAACTGTATAGGTCCAAATTTGGACGACCACGACCACTAACGAGTACGGCGAGGGACGAGGCCCTTATGATGCAGCATCCTTTGGTCATTGTAAAGGGTGATGACTGACAGCGGTTAGCGAACGCACAACATTTGCAGTAGTGTAGGCATAGTAGGAGACAATAGGAATATCTTTTTCGAATATTCTTTATGTTATACCTTTTTAGGGTTCAAGAGGGAATTGCCCCTTATAAATAGAGGGGAAAGACTTTGTAAAAGGGGGTGAATACCAAAAAGACAACTTTGCTTCCTATAGATCTGAAATCCATTTGTCATCTTTTATCTCAGTCAATTGTATTCATTGTTAGATTCTTCTACTTTTGAAGTTACTCACATTACGAGTAATCATTTGGTTCCAACATACTAGGAAACATCATTCATCTTGTATTTTTCTCTTGTATCATTTAATCTAGGTTTAATGTTAGATTAATAAACGCGGGGTGAGAACAACAAGTTGTCTACCTTATTGATGCAGCGAAAACTGTTGAACTTACCACCAATGGAATTGCCCCAAATCGTATTCTGAATCTCCAGGAAACAGAGCTTGTGTTCACGATCTAAATACTTTTTTCGCAGTGTGTTTTCTTGAGGGAGAATAACTTCAAGTCTTCTACCTTTCTCTGTTGAAGAAGAAAGATATATATGAAGGAGAGAGAGGAGCTTCAAGAGAGGAAAAAACTGCTCGTTCACATTCAATCCCACGTTCCCCTTCTCTCTCTAACGTGCAACAGTTTTTATTTTATTTTATCTGTGTTGTAACCTCCCTAGGTAACCTTTTTAGGTTTTATCTCCTTTAAATGGGTAGGGTCAGTCCATATGGGCGACCCGCAACCCAAACCCAATATCCAACATCTCCCACTTTGCACATGATGGGCTAGACCCAAACTAGTGCCATGTGTATAACACACTTAATTCATAATGGTAAATAGATCGTGCGACCTGCGAGCATTAAGCGCTATAATATTCTTACACCCTTTAAGGTTGTTTAATAGCTCTATGTAGAAATCCAATAACATGCGGGAAAGGATTCACTACTACCATGAGGATCTTATTATTAGTCGTCTTCCCTTTCTACTCGAATCTTTTCATTCCAAATCAACTGCTTTTCTAGACATGCACTGCATTACCGAATCACTCATGGCTATTAGTGACATGCTAAAGTAGCAACACTGATTGGCACTTCAAGATACAGTAAAAGGTCAAAGGGTATTCTAATAAAAGTTGATATAACTTCTTTGGGATCTCACACAATGAAGAAGTAGGGATTCATTCTTCCATTATCCCATGGTCGATAGCACACGTGGTATGAAACACATGTTACAGTGTTCTTACCTTATATTGGCGCGCGTGCCTAATTCTTTTAATCGTCCAACACCGTATAGATCTTGGTCTAGAAGCCTCCAAATGTCTAACTCGAGTTTCTCACTTCAATAATCCTCAAACCATCTTCTTAGAGAAACATCCATCTGTTTTACACAACAAGTCATAATCAAATAGTGAAATTTGTAAGTCTGATTAGTTATCAAGACCGACCTCTACAAGTAAATATAACCTCACATTATCCAAGGTTCCATAAGGTCTCATCTCTTCACGATTCTTAGCGTAAGAGGTGATTGCTCGTGTGAGAGAGCCAATCTCGCGACTTGTTCGACACACTTTATCAACAAAACATCATCATATACATACGAGATATAAGCATAATTCAAGAGTCAAATATTGATGAGCGTATTATAATACTTAAATCATTTTACAATACATAAATATGTTCATATCCTTCGCAAACCTAGAGCCATAAAAATTTTCTTAAACAGGTCTCTAGATATCGCCTTTGTAAAAGGATCAGCTATCATGCTTCGCATAGGAATGTACTGTAAATTTATCTCTCCACTTGCTACCATGTCTCTTACAAAATTATACTTGATGTCAATGTGTTTGGTCTTGCTGTGATACTTAGGATCTTTTATATATGCAATAGCCGCTTGACTATCACAGTATAGAGTCATCGGACCCTGAGAGTTCTTTGTAATATCCAAATGCTCAAAGAATCTCTTCAACCAAACAACTTCTTGTACTGCAGACGCACAAGCCACGAACTCAGGTTTCATTGTTGAAAGGGTTGTATAGGTTTGTTTCTTACTTTTCCATGATATAGCACCACCATTAAGTAAGAAGGCATAACCGGATGTTGACTTTCTATGATTCTGATTAGCAGCCCAATCAGCATTTGTATCTTCTCAAGTATAAATCATTTCCACTATAACATAGTGAATAATCTGCAGTTCCCTTCAGGTATCTGAAAATTCTCTTCACAGTTTTCCAATGATCTCTTCCAGGATTGGATTGATACCTGCTAATCAGACCTACAGCATAACAAATGTCTGGGCGAGTACACATCATAGCGTACATCAAGCTCCCGACAACACTTGAATACGAAACTCGATACATGTCTTCCTTTTCATTTTTAGTCTTGGGACACATTTCAAGGCTTAAATAACCCATTTGTTCCCGATGGCTCTACGCCCAGGCGAAATATCAACTAGATTCTAGGCTTTGTTGGTTTTCATGGACTCTAATTCTTATTTCATTGCTTTCATCCACTCATCTTTTCCAGGGCTCGATAAAGCCTCGGTCAAAAACTTTGGCTCATCCATTTCTGTGGGAGATACCAAAAAAATATAATCTTCAATTTCATAAGTACGTTTGGGTATATTTTTCCTGTAGTTGAAATCCAGGTTCTTCAGAAAGATTTCGGGATTGAGAGTTCCCACTCCCACTCCCACTAGGATCAAGAATAAGATATTGATCAATTTGATTATCAACTGTATCAGAAGACACTTGCTGACTATTTGAGTTCAATATTTCATAAAGAGGCTCTCCATTCTTTACCTCGCCCCTCTTTGGAAAATTATTTTCCAAAAAAGTAACATCTCGTGATTCAATCTCAGTAACACTTTCATCCTCTAATTTACCAAAGAACACATACCCTTTGGAGTGTTCTGAATATCTTATAAAGATATATTTCTTGCCTTTTGGACCTAATTTACCAAACTTACTAAAAGAATTTTTTACATATGCAGCACAGCCCCAAGGTTGTAAATCTTTTAAGTTTCATTTATAACCAGTCCATAGCTCATAAGGAGTGGAAGAAACTGATTTAGAAGGCGCTTTGTTCAATATATAAGTTGTAGTCAATAACGCATCTCCCCAAAAGGAGATATGTAAATTTGCTTGCGTCATCATGGACCTTATCATGTCCAGTAGTGTTCTATTCCTCCTTTCTTATACACCATTTTGTTGAGGTGTATATGGAATAGTTAACTGTCTGGTGATTCCCTTTTCATTACACAATCCTTCAAATTCTTTTGAAAGATATTCACGCCCTCTATCGGTTCTTAAGGTCTTAATCCTTTTGTCTAATTGATTCTCAACTTCATTCACATATTTCTTAAAGCATTCAAGTGGTTCAAATTTATGAGAGATCAGATAGACATAACCAAAGTGTGTGAAATCATCAATGAACATAATGAAATATAAAGCACCATACCTAGCCCTCACATTCATTGGACCACAGATATCAGAATGGATTAATTGTAATGGAAAATGAGCTCTCTTAGCCTTTCCAAATGGTTTACGTGTAATCTTTCCGGCAAGAAAATTTTCACAAGTGGGCATTTCAATTTTAGAGAAAAGACCTAGATGTCCTTCCATAGCCAATCTATTCATTCGATCCTGCCCTATGTGACCTAATCTTGCATGCCATGTAATAACATCAACATCATTGTTACTAGAATAACATGCCATAACACAACGGTCAACATAATAGTTATACGTAGAATGATTACAATCTAACACAATAAAACCATCATAACGATGTCCAAAATCATAAAAAAAACATTGTCTTGAGTAATTCTAAGACCACTGCAACAAAAGTTTAAATTGAAATCTAAATCTAGAAGAATAGATACAGATACTATGTTTCGTCGAATCTCTGGAACATATAGGATGTCATGCAACATCAAAGATCGGCCACCACACATGTCCATTCTGCAAGTGCCTATCCATTTGACTTCAAGCTTAGCATTATTTCCCACATATACATGCTTTGATCCAGGTGGAACTCGACGAAACTCTATAAACGCTTCTTTATCGCGGCTCACATGGTCGATGGCCCCTGAGTCTACAATCCACACAAGATAAGATTCAGTTAGTAAAATAGTGCTAGAAACATATATAGCACTAAGAGATGCGTTTTGAAATGCTACCTTTTTCGGCTCAGTGCACTCACGAGCAAAATGCCCTGGAACTTGGCAATTGTAACCCTTCATCTTGCTCTTGTCTTTCTTCTTGTAGAACCATTTTCCTTTCTTGGAATTTGGCTTGTTTCATTTCTTGGAGGGTCCTTCTCCGGTCTCCTTACCCTTTCCGTCATTTTTCCAGTTTCTCTTACGCTTGAAGCTTGATCTCTTTGTACCACTTGATCTTGCCACAAAGGCATTAGGTACAACTTTAGCAGCACCAAGCCACTCGTCTTCAAGCTCCACATGATGGGCAACATCAACAAAAGTTTTGATGCTATTATTGTGGGTCAAGTTAACCTTCAAATGTTCCCAATTATTAGGAAGAGACCGAATCACTGCCTGAACCTGCTGCTCATCAGAGAGAACATGGCCATCACTTTTAGGTTGAGCAATCATATTTGACATTACCCTTAGATGTTGCTTGACACTATGATCATGACGCTTTTTGTACGTGTCAAACTTGATTGTCAGTTGTCGAAGGCGAGTCATAGTCGTACCCCCATATGCCTCTTTTAAATGTGCCCACTTGGCTTGAGCAGTAGGATATTGCTCACATTGAGATCATCAGCAACTGAACTTACAATGATTCCACGTGCAGTGGAATCTTTCTTTTTCCAAACATTGTAAGTTTCCAGATCCCTCATGTGTTGGGCAGTGTTACCCTCCTCTGGGTGACTCGTTACATGGTTAATACTTTCAAGAGCATCTTGTTCTTCGAGTACATACCACATCTTACGACTCCAGATATTGTAATTTTCACCATTTAGTTTGTCACCCTTGTTCAAGTCAGCAATGATACTTTTGGATGCCATGTCTGTTATTAGAGACAATATTACAAGTTTAACTCATCAATATGTACCTCAGTTAATTTTAGCATGTGATTACACACTCAAGAAAATTAATTATAATATTAATTCCACATTTAGTATAGAATCGAACGGTCACTATGTTTCCATTCATCATCTATATCTAAATATGTTTAATTAATATTAAAATCACTTCTTAGTGTGTACATATATTAAGTCTTGATAATAGGCTATATAGATGATATTTACACCTTCATATTACCATGCTTTATTGTTGTTTTATAGGTAAATTGATAACAAAATGCTCAAAATGGTGTTCTTTTGCTTCGTAGGGAATATTCTAAGTGAGGAAGCACTACGGAGTGTTTTAGAAGCAATAATGTAAAGAAAACGCTCAATCAAGAAATACCCGAGCACAAAGAAGAAAAAAAATAGACTGAGTAAATTCCACCGCGACTGCGGTGGAACCGTGGCAGACCAAGTATTCGAGGCAGAATGTTCAGCGTTCACCGCGGTTGAGTCGCGGTCTTGCCGCGACCGCGGTGAACTGTTCACGTGCCAGAAAGTTTGGGGACCAAAGTGTAAATTGGGAAAAACTTGTTCCAAACCCTTATAAAATTTAGAAGCACGCCTAAGATATGTTTAAGCTTGTTTTTAGACTACTTTGAAGGCAAGAACAAGTGTGAGAAGATCAACCAAATATTAGAGTTTTTCTATCTCCTTTTATTTTCTTGCAATTACCCATTATGAATAAGTTAGTAGTTTTATCTTGTTTTGTCATGAGTAGCTAATTTCCTAGTCTAGGGTTTTGATGGAACCTATTGAAGGATGAAATTCTTGTTATGTTAATATAATTTCTTCAGTTTAAATTTCTATTTGTTCAACTTCGTGCATATTGTAGTTAATTGACAGGATCCTCAATTAGTTGTGCCTATTTAGTGTGCATAACTTAGGAGAGAGTGTATATTTAGGTAATTGTTGAACAACACCACTCCCAAAGTATATGAGGGATCAATAACTGAGGGTTAAAGGCAGGATTAAGGATAACAAAGCGTTGGGTGTAATCTAAAGTGAGCTATAATAAACAAAGCCAGCTAGCGTAACTCGGGAGAGTGCGTCTAGTAAATTGTTGTGATTACTCGGGAGAGATTTACGGTAATAAGAGTACTCATGATTGATAGAGATTATCGGGTGAATCTATGTGAAACATAACCGAAAGCGATTCCGTCAATAGGGGAAATCATAGCCTTAGGACCTTCTCTTAATTGTTTACAACTCAATCATAGTTAGTTTTCAATTGCTTATTTACATTCATTCGTAGTTAGTAGAAATACCCACAATTGTCATTTACAACGTTTGGGAAGTTGATTCCGTGGAATTTAGTAAGTCTAACGAGAGTAATTGATAGGTTAATTCCTTGTGGGTTCGACTCTGGGCTAAATACTCAGATTATATTTTCAACGTCCGCGTGTCCTTTTTATAAGGCATAGTTGGGCGTGATCAAATTTTGGCACCGTTGCCGGAGAATTAACAGTGTTATCAATTACAATTAAAAGAAGTAAAAAAATTCTTAGTGTAGTGAGTTTTCTCTATACCCAATCTTTACATTGAAATTTTAACGTTTGTTGACTTGGTTGTACAGGTGCATGCCTAGAAACTCATCGAGAACTGGTGAAGTACTTGAAGCATTATCAGATCTCGAGAGAGTTTTCAAGGCCTTGAATCGGGCCAACCGGAAACACAAACATCAAACAACTGAACAGTTCGAACCAGACATAGGGGATCACGAAGTAGACCTAACTGTACCAATAGCGCCAGTGGAACCTCTTGTGCCAGAGGCTGCTCTCTATGACTGGGCACAACCCACAGCTGAAAATCTGGCCACAACGATTTTAGTCCCGCAGATACAGCCTGAATCATTCCAAATCACGAACAACATGTTGCACTTGTTGCAAAACAAGGGAATATTTTCGGGGACACAAGTCGAAGATCCTCAACAACACTTGACGAATTTCCTGTCAATCTGCAAAACCCAAAGGCAACCCAACGTAACTCCGGAAGCAATCAAGATGTTATTGTTTCCATTCTCAGTGAAAGGAGCTGCCCAGACCTGGCTAAACTCACTCCCCATTAATTCCATAACAACTTGGGAGGAGTTAGTCAAGCAATTCGTGAACAAGTTCCACCCACCCAACAAGACTGCTCAACAAATTGATGAAATTTTGAGTTTCAAACAGAGACCAATGGAGACACTGCATGAAACATGGGAACGATTCAAAGGGATGCTGGTTATATGTCTGCACCATGGTATTCCAGATCTGATATTGGGACAGCGGTTTTACATGGGATTGTTAGATAGCGTGAAGAACATTGTTGATGCTTCAGTTGGTAGAGCATTTTTTAGCAAAACATGGAGAGAAGGCCAAAGTTTGCTTGACAAGATGGCACAGAATTTGGGATGGACAACCAGGAATGCACCTATCACTCCAGTGGTTCACTCAGTGCCCTTAGATCCATCCAACTCTATGGCTAAAAATATGGCCACCTTATTGACACAGATGAGTATCCTCACCAAAAAGGTGGAAGAGCCAGGGCAGAAGCAGCAGGTACACATCGTAGATACTACCAATGGGGGATTGTGCACATCTTGCATTAGTCAGCCAATTGGTAACCAGTGGAATACAGAACATGACCACCATCACTACCCTGAAGACATGAACTATGTGTCTAATTATGGAGGCTAGAGACAGGGTGGTCAGAATTGGGGCCAGCAAAATCAGTCGTACAGGCCAGTCCAGCCACAGTTCAACAATGGGAACATGGGAGGTATGAGACCTCCTAACAATATGGCACCTTACCCAAGGCCACAGGGATATAATAATCAAAATCAGCAGCATGGGTATCATCTTCCTCAGCAACAACATGGTGGACGACAGGAAGATGGGTTTGCTAGACTTGAGGCAATGATGCAGCAGGTTATTGGGTCTAATGCAAAAATTAGTGAAAGAGTAGATGCACATGATTCATCTATCAAGAATATTGAAGTGCAGATGGGCTAAATTTTGATGTCTCTAAAAAATCGTCCATATGGGACATTACCTGTAGACACTCAAATAAACCCAAAAGATCAAGGCCTGAAGCAGCTGATGGCAGTAAGTCTACGGAATGGAAGAGATTTAGACGTAGAGCAAGAGAGGGCTCGAGAAAGTAGACAGGCTGAGACACTCATACTAGTGCCCATTAAGCTAGATGAGTTAACGAGACTAAAAAAGGTGACAGTCCAGCCTGCCCAGGAAGAACATAACATTCAGATTGAGACTGAGAAAGAAGCTGAGACAGCCCAGGAACAAGTAGTTGAGGTGGCAGCTGATAAAGAGCAATCCCAAATTATTGGGAAGAAGAGACCTCCCGCATCATTCCCTCATAGGCTGGCCAAGTACCAAAAAGAGGAGCAATACAAGAAATTCTTGGAGATGCTGAAAGAAATCTAGGTAAATATCCCATTGATAGATGCTTTGAAAGAGATATCTGGGTATGCAAAAATGATGAAGGACTTGATGTCCCGAAAATTCGATTTACAAGACCTGGGCATAGTGACTCTTACTCAGACCTGTAGTGCAGTGGTGACTAGACCAATTGCTGAGAAGCTGTCTGATCCGGGGAGTTTCACAATTCCCTGCACCATTGGTAATTTTGCTTTTGCTAAGGCACTTTGTGATCTAGGGGCTAGCATAAATCTTATGCCCTTGGCGATTTATAAGAGGCTGGGGATTGGAAGAGCTAGACCCACTTCCATGTTATTGCAGTTGGCTGACATGACTATAAAAAGACCATCTGATATCCTGGATGATGTGTTGATTCAGGTAGGGAAATTTATGTTCCCTACAACTTTTGTGATCTTAGACTGCAAGGTGGATAAAGAAATTCCCATAATTTTGGGAAGGCTGTTCTTAGCCACTGGGAGAGCTCTCATTGATTGTGAGACTGGGGAGCTCAAGATGAGATTGAATGATAAAGAGATAACATTCAATGTGCAAAAATCTATGAGGCGACCAAGTGAATTCGCCAATTGCTCTCTTATTGATGTCGTGGATGTAATTGTAGAAACTGATGATGAGATGCTAACTATTGAGGACCATCTTACTGCATGTCTGATAAATTTAGATGAGGTGAATGGAGAAGAATTGGCAAAATGGGTATTGGCGTTAGAGGGCAGAAGGTTCTGGGATAGAACTCTTGAATTTGAGCCCTTGCACTTAGAAAATAGAGAAACTCCTCCAGCCAAGCCATCCATTGAAGAACCACCAAAGTTGGAATTGAAGCCACTGCCCGCGCATCTCAGGTATGAGTTCCTTGGACCTGACTCCACATTACCTGTTATTATCTCATCTAGTTTGTTAGATGTACAGGCACAATAACTCTTACAGGTACTCAAGGAGTGTAAGACTGCCTTTGGGTGGACCATGGTAGACATCAAAGGGATTAGCCCCACCTACTGTATGTATAAGATTCTGTTAGAAGAGGGACACAAACCTTCCAGGGAACATCAAAGAAGGTTGAACCCTAATATGAAGGAAGTGATGAAGAAAGAAGTGATAAAGTGGCTAGATGCGGGAATCATTTTTCCAATCTTTGACAGCAACTGGGTTAGCCCAGTGCAATGTGTACCTAAGAAGGGTGGCATGACGGTGATCAAAAATGATAACAATGAACTGATCTCAACACGAACCGTCACGGGCTGGAGAATTTGCCTGAACTACAGAAAGTTAAATCTAGCCACCCGGAAAGACCACTTCCCACTTCCTTTCATTGATCAGATGCTAGACAGATTGGCAGGGAGGTCACACTTCTATTTTCTGGATGGGTACTCAGAGTACAATCAAATATCCATTGCACTAGAGGATAGAGAGAAGACCTCTTTCACTTGCCCATATGGCATTTATGCCTTTCGGAGGATGCCCTTTGGCCTATGCAATGCACCCGCCACATTCCAAAGGTGCATGATGGTCATATTCACTGACATGGTGGAGGACATAATAGAGGTATTCATGGATGATTTCTCAGTGGTGGGGAACTCATTTTATGAGTGCCTTATCAATCTGACTCGTGTGCTGAAACGGTGTATTGAGACTAACCTGGTTCTTAAATGGGAGAAGAGTCATTTCATGGTACAAGAGCGAATAGTCTTGGGGAATCGGGTGTCAAGTAAAGGAATTGAGGTGGATCGTGCTAAAGTTGACGTGATAGCAAAGCTGCCACCTCCAACTTCAGTCAAGGCAATCAGGAGCTTCCTCGGGCATGCTGGTTTTTACCGGAGATTCATAAGAGACTTCTCAAGAATTGCCATTGTTAGAAAAAGATAACCCCTTCTTATTTTCTGATGATTGCAGGGTAGCATTCGAGGAGTTGAAAAAGAGGCTAGTTACAGCACCCATCATTGTTGCCCTCGACTAGGAGCAACCATTCGAACTCATGTATGATGCCAGTGACTACGCAGTGGGGGCAGTGCTGGGATAGCAGAAAGACAAGCTAATGCATCCAATCTACTACGCTAGTAGAACTCTGAGTGGAGCCCAGTTGAACTACACTGTGACTAAGAAGGAGATGTTGGTTGTGGTGTTTTCTTTCGACAAATTCAGATCATACCTAATTGTCTCTAAGGTAATTGTATACACTGATCATGCAGCTCTCAGGTACTTGATTAAGAAGAAGGAGTCTATGTTGCGCCTTATTCGTTGGATGTTGCTACTGCAAGAATTTGACCTCGAAATTCGTGGCTGTAAGGGCACAAAAAACCAAGTCGCTGACCATCTATCACGACTTGAGAGAGCTGAAAACTCAGTTGAGGTTGAGGATATTCTGGAAACCTTTCCAGACGAGCAGCTGCTCGCTACTAGTCTTGAGAAAGTGCCATGGTATGCAAACTTTGCAAATTACCTGGCCAGCGGTATAGTTCCCTATGACCTTTCCTCTGTACAAAAGAAAATGTTTTATCGTGACTGTCGCATGTATTATTGGGATGAACCTTACCTGTTTCGAATTTGTGTTGACAATATGATCTGTAGGTGCGTCCCCGAGTTAGAACAATCTTCTGTTTTGCAGGCATGTCATGCATCAGCATATGGAGGGCATTTTGAAGGAGTCAGGACAGCTGCGAAAGTGCTAGAGGGCGGGTTCTTTTGGCCAACAGTGTTTAAAGATGCGCACCAATGGGTGAAGGGTTATAATGAATATCAGCGAACCTGGAACATTTCTCGTCGCCATGAGATGCCCATGAACCCGATTCAAGAGGTGGAAGTTTTTGATGTTTGGGGGATTGACTTCATGGGACCTTTCGTCAGCTCCTTTGGCAATAAGTACATACTTGTTGCTGTGGATTACGTGTTCGAATGGGTAGAAGCTGCAGCGTTGCCCACTAATGATGCAAGAGTGGTGGTGGGATTTTTGAAGAAGAACATATTCACCCGTGTTGGGACTCCGAGAGGTATTATCAGTGACAGAGGCACCCACTTCTGTAATCGAGCCTTCGAGAAGTTGCTAGCAAAGTATGATGTACGCCACAAGGTGGCTACCCCTTATCACCCGCAGACTAGCGGAAAGGTTGAAGTGTCCAACAGAGAGATAAAGAGTATGCTAACCAAGACTGTGAACGCCACAAGAACTGATTGGGCAAAAAAGCTAGATGAGACACTCTAGGCTTATAAAATTGCTTTTAAAACACCAATTGGTATGTCAACATATAAGTTGGTGTTTGGAAAGGCCTGCCACTTGCCAGTGGAACTTGAACATAAAGCTTGGTTGGCACTAAAATAGTTGAACCTAGACATAGAGGTTGCGGGCACAACGAGAATCACTGAATTGCATGAGTTTGACGAGTTCCGACATCTTGCTTTGAGAGCACAAGGTTGTACAAGGAAATAATGAAGAGGTTGCATGACGAGAACATTGTTGAGCGACATTTCAAACCCGGGGACATGGTATTGCTCTATAACTCAAGATTACGGTTGTTCCTTGGTAAGCTTAAGTCACAATAGTCTGGTCTAATTCGAGTGGTAGAAGTATTCCATTAAAGACTGTGGAGATTGCCTCGGAGAAAGACTCTCACACATTTAGAGTCAATGGGCAGAGATTGAAGCTATATGTAGGAATGAGTGAACCAAAAGAAGTGACAGAGATCCACCTAATAAAACCTCAGAGGTCGAGCAAACCGTAAATGTGCTTATCTGTGTTGTGTCGTGACGTTAAATCAGGCGCTGCGTGCGAGGCAACCCACGAATATGGTTGTTAGTGTTTTCTTATGAAACTTACTATTAAAAAAACTGGGCAGCACCGCGACCGCGGAAGAACTGTGGCAATACCGCGGTGAGAGGCAAACATTCTGCCTCGCATCGTCCAACCCACCGCGACCGCGATGGGACCATGGTAGAACCACGGTGAGATGTAAACATTCTACCTTGAATTATTTCATCCACCGCGGCCGCGGTAGGACTGCGGTCGACCGCGGTGGACACCAAGTACGTTTATTTTTTTCTTTTTTCCTTTCTTTTTTTCTTTCCCTCCTCTTATATGTTATATTTCTTAACCCCCCCCCCCCCCAATCAAACAACCCAAACACCCGCCCCATACCCCTACTTCTCAATCACTCTTTCTCTCTAAGCCCTAAATCCCCAAAATCCCTCTCTTCCCCTTCTTCTCCTTCACTCACACCACTCCCCCATCTCCATTCCTCTCACTCCTTCTTCCATTAAGGTATGCAACTCACCTCCCCCTATCTTTTCTTTTTGTATTGTGTGTAGTTATATGCTAGACTAGTGTTTCTAATTGTTAGTAATATTTTGGTAGATTTTTGTTAGTTTTCTTCTTGTTTTCTTTTGAAATTCGTTTTTATACTTATTGGCGAAGGGGATGTGTGAATAATGTGGTGGAAAGGTGGAGGTTTGTGGGTGATTGCACTAAATATTGTGGGGTGTGATGGTGTAGTCTATCTTTGATTTGGGGGAAGCTTGGATGTATCCATACGGGCTATGTGTATGAAGAAATTGTCTTGCCCACAAGGTGTTTGGGAAATTGCCCCAATGGCGTTAAAAGGGCTAATGTGACATGATTGTGGTGAAGTCTGAGTAACCACCCATAGTCACATATTTCACACACTCACTGATAGGCGTTTCTCTATTTGACAGGTCCAATGAATCCATCTAGGAAGAGACGCAACATCGGGTCCTCCGCTAGTGGACCAGGAAGCTCCTCGAGAGCTAGGGGCAAGCCAGTGCGCCACAGTTTGACGCACTAGGTTTGTCTCCAAACCGGCGGAGGATAGGTACAATGCAAAAATAGCTAAGAAATTGCTACATGAGGTGCATATTGACCGAGACGCCTTAGAGGTGGAATTCCCGAATATCTTCAATGAGTTGAGGAGGTGTCAACTGGATATCTTCTTCGAGGTACTGGAGGAGGCCAATGTTTAGATGGTAAGGGAGTTCTATGCTAACTGCCTGGAACATGAGAATGGAGTTGTTACTGTACACAATACACGGGTAAATGCGTCCATCGAGGCCATCCGCAGGGTGTACCGGCTGCCAGTGTTCAAGGGGGAATCTGATAATTATCGTACTTTTAGCCGAACAGGTGCCTTGTGGGGAACTCTTCTTGAAACTATCTATGTGCCAGACAGAGAATACATATGGATAAAGCCCAAGATCACACTTAACTCCCAGTCTCTCAATTGGGAGGCTAAGTGTCAGATAACTATTATCAACAGTCGGTTGTTGCCCTCCAGCAACACGACTAATGTCAATCTACCACGGGCGTCAGCGATCTACTGCTTCATGTCTCATAGGTATTTTGATGTGGCCCGACTCCTCTATGACGAGATGCTCATTAGATCACCTGAGTTACTCAAAGGCTTCTACTTCCCTTCTCTAGTTATCAGGTTGTGCCGTCTTGCTAGAGTCCTGGAAGACCTTAGGGTTGATGGGAAATTGTCACTGAAAGCCCCGTTCCTAGCAAGAAAAATCAGAATTGGGATAGAGCCAGTGGTGAATGTTGATGAATCAGATGATGAATCTGATGATGATGATGATGCTGAGGCAGCTGAGGTCCCACCACCTCCGAGAGTGGACGAGGCAGGCCCATCACAGCCCCGCCGGAGAACCTGCATGACATCTTTGGAGCAGGAGATGGCTGGGTTACATACCTCAGTCACTAATTTGGGTGCCCACGTAGATGCGGTGGTTGAACGGCAGGTGAAGTCAGAGAAGAAATTCTTAAGCTGGCTGAGAGCTCTGGGTCGTGCTTGCAATGTGAACCCAGACACCGTCTCCGATCAGGAGTGATCTTTCAGGGAAGTTCCTCTACCTCACTGTTCTTTAATTTTGTATGCCATGAGGACGTGTCTACATTTTAAGTGTGGGGTGGGGGATACTTCAATGTATGTATATATTTGTAACAATTTGGCTGTTTGATTTCTTTTTATGTTTTGCTTTAATTGTTTTTGGTGTTTTGAGTAATAGTCTCATTAGGTAAGTTAAAGTAAGTAAGTGACTTTTCCTGACGATGGATCTCTTTCGACGGGGTTCTTGAGGGACTAAGTCGGGAAAAAAAGAATATAAGCACTCTTCCTGATGATGGATATTTGAAACAGTTCTTGAGGGAAGTAAGTCTAGAAAAAAGACCAAAAAGATATTTTTAGGTAGTGTAGTAACTCCCCCTTGTTTTTTTTGGGGCCACGATTCTTTTTCAAGGGTTTAGCGTGAACCGGGTGTATGTAGTTTTTGTTTATTTTATTTATTTGTTTTAGCTAGCATCGATGGGCTAAGAGCTGAAATAGTAAGAGAATCCCTTGGCGTTAGTACATCTAAACACAATCGACACTAGAGTGTAACGCCTAGTCTCAATGGTTGGATCTTGCTAAAGTACCTTAAAGTTGTATGTTTGTAGCTAACTTGAACACTCAAAAGAGGATGTCTTGATAAATCAATCTGGAGTGAGTCATGTGTCATGTGTGTGTGAGCTATACTGCATTCCATGCTTTACATTTGATGTCTACAACTTGCCTTGTGTGTCTGCAAAGCAAAATAGTAGCTTCATTCAGTCTTAGAAGTGATATAGGCATTTCTTTGTTAAGCCAGATATATATAACGTAAACCCACCTAAATGTAATACATCTTAGTTAACCCCGTTGAGCCTATAAGCATGTTTCTTTGGCAACCACATTGCGAACCTTACCCAATTGTTTGAATAGCCTTCTGTTTGAACCCTTTTACCTCCCATTAGCACTTGCATGGTATTGAAATTATGCAAAAGTGTGGGGTGGTGGTTTGGTTTTTGAGTGGAACTATTGAAATAGAGAAAAGGTGCAAAGTTTTGAAGAATAAAAGAAGAATCACTACGGAAAAAAAAAACAAAAAAAACAAACAAAATTTTGTGAATAAATATGATGGTTGATAAGTGGTAGCTTGATGCAAATGCACCTAAAGAAATGGGATGTTATAAATAAATTGTGGAAAATGTCTGGTTGACATAAGAATGATATGGAATGTTAATGTGTTTTGTATTAAAAGTGCTTAGGGAGATTAGTCATTATATCCAAATATATCTTACCCGTCCTTTAGCCTACATTACAACCAAGTGAAGTCCTATTGATCTTAGACTTAGTGGGCTCGATCAGTAGAGTAGTACACTACGGGCAAGCCTATGGTGCATCTTTGTGGCATGTGAATATTCTTTTTGAGAGTGAGCGAACTGTGTCTATCTAAGTTCCTAATTGGTCTAAATATCATTATATGTGGAACTACTCTTGTGTGATGTGAGGGCATGTGATTCACAAAGGAAAGGTAAGTCTTGACTCTTATATAGAGTAGTTTGAGTAAGTGCTAATGTTGCATGGTACGAGAGATTCGACTTTTGAGGCAAGGTTGTTCACTACTAGGTGCAACTTTGGTAAATTGTTCAAGGTGTGAGTCATTAAGGGAAAAGCTTAGGAAAGGAACTTTGATAGAGTGTGGTGGATTACTGGAGGACTAACAATGATTTAAGTGTGGGGTGTTGATATTAGGCTATATAGATGATATTTACACCTTAATATTACCATGCTTTATTGTTGTTTTATAGGTAAATTGATAACAAAATGCTCTAAATGGTGTTCTTTTGCTTCACAAGGAATATTCTAAATGAGGAAGCACTAAGGAATGTTTTGGAGGCAATAATGTGAAGAAAATGCCCAATCAAGAAGTACCCGAGCACAAAGAAGCAAAAAAATGGACTGAGTGAATTCCACCACGACCGCGGTGGAACCGCAGCAGACCAAGTGTTCGAGGCAGAATGTTCAGCGTTCACCGCGGTCGAGCCGCGGTCTTGTTGCGACCGCGGTGAACTGTTCACATGCCAGAAAGTTTGGGGACCAAAGTGTAAATCGGAAAAAACTTGTTCCAAACCCTTATAAACTTTAGAAGCTCGCCCAAGACATGTTTAAGCTTGTTTTTAGACTACTTTGAAGGCAAGAACAAGTGTGAGAAGATCAACCAAATATTAGAGTTTTTCTATCTCCTTTTATTTTCTTGCAATTACCCATTATGAATAATTTAGTAGTTTTATCTTGTTTTGTCATGAGTAGCTAATTTCCTAGTCTAGGATTTTGATGGAACCTATTGAAGGATGAAATTCTTGTTATGTTAACATAATTTACCCAGTTTAAATCTCTATTTGTTCAACTTCGTGCATATTGTAGTTAATTGACAGGATCCTCAATTAGTTGTGCCTATTTAGTGTACATAACTCGGGAGAGAATGCATATTTAGGTAATTGTTGATGTTGAACCTCCCAAAGTATATGAGGGATCAATAACTGAGGGTTTAAAGGTAGGATTAGGGATAACGAAGCCTTGGGTGTAATCTAAAGTGAGCTGTAATAAACAAAGCCAGCTAGCGTAACTCGGGAGAATGCGTCTAGTAAATTGTCGTGATTACTCGGGAGAGATTTACGGTAATAAGAGTACTCATGATTGATAGAGATTATTAGGTGAATCTATGTGAAACATAACCGAAAGGGATTCCGTCAATAGGTGAAATCATAAATTTAGGACCTTCTCTTAATTGTTTACAACTCAATCATAGTTAGTTTTCAATTGCTTATTTACATTCATTCGTAGTTAGTAGAAATACCCTCAACTGGTATTTACAACGTTTGGGAAGTTGATTCCGTAAAATTTAGTAAGTCTAACGAGAGTAATTGATAGGTTAATTCCTTGTGGGTTCGACTCTGGGCTAAATACTCAGATTATATTTGCAACGTCCGCGTGTCCTTTTTATAAGGCATAGTTGGGCGTGATCAAGTCTCAATCCATTACAAAAAGATATAATAAACAATGTATGTAACTAGTGAGACAAATAACATAATATAAATTTCTTTAAAATAAAATACATAATAACAGTTTACATGTTTTCTAGGACATTCATATACCAATCGAACACTTCTTGCTCATATACGCTAAAAGGTGCACTAGACCAAACATCATAATAAATCTCAGTTAAAATTTCACCCCAAGGCTCTCGAAGAGAGTCCGCTAAAAAAGCTAATGCTTCCAAATCAGTAATTTCTACGTAATTAGCCAATTCAGCTCTTTTTATCTTAAAAAGGTGTACATGTTCAGGAACGGAAACATCAGGGCCCATCTTAAATTCCTTAAACTCCCTAAATTTCTTTTCTCTTTCCCTTCGTTCAGCCTTTCGATCCCTTAACGCATTTTGTCTCGCTCTTGGGACATTCCTGATGACTTCAGGCTTCGAGTCTGAATCATAATAGAAATAAGTCCTGCAACGACGTACCCTTCTATGTTGTCCCCTTCTTTGTCTTCGAGAACTCCCACTTGGAGTAATTCGAACTTGTCCCTGTTCAGCCATATCTGAAATAGGACCAAGAAAACAATAAGAATAGCTACGACCATTCAATGTGGCAACATATATCACAATTGCTTGTAGGAGGATGTTAATTTAAGGGATTAAGACTAACCAAAATTTACTATTTAATAAAACAAGAGTTATCTACTGTCAGCAAATGTATATTAATTATAAAACAAATCTGGAAATAACCTTATTTTGCTTATGTGTTTTCCAACTTTGAACAAGATTTTTGAGAAAATACAATATCCAATATACATATAGTATATCTGGTCAAGATTGTACAAGTGTTTAAGATGAGACGGTCCGCGCTCCTCTCAGTGGAGTCTCTACTACAGCTAAATACATTTTTACAAGCTTCTAGTCTCAGAAAATATCCAACAGCAATGATAATTCAAGCTGCAGTGCCACCTTACGAGCTTACTACTCCGTCCTCAATCACAAGAAGAGGGTGGCTCAAAGGCAGATCAGTGAGTTACTGCCCATTCTCTTGGGCTAAAATAACAAACCAAAGGTATTCAATGGAAGTTCTATCACCTAGTCAGTAGAGCCTAAAATAATTCCATCCCAATATGTATAATATCTAGCTGTCAATTAAATGCACAGTTCATCAACATACTGAATATTAGTTCAAGTGGGATGAGCAAGAGGTCCAGTTTACCAAGTCCTTGTAAATAATGAAGAATATTAACTTATTCTTGGAGGAGGTGGAGAGGATGGATCTCTGTGATGAAATAACTTGACTAGTGACCTACGCTCACAGTCCTTAAATATATTTAAATGGAATGGTTTGTCTGGATTCATTCTCTTCAGTTTTATGAATGTATATGCGAAGCTTAGTTGGTCACGTGAAGTAAATCGGTCAACTTCATTGAACCAGAGGCAAGAAAACAAATTTGATATTGGTGTATGTGTTGTGACAATAAAAGAATATTCAGGCACAACTACTGTTCTTCCAAAAAAAAATATCAACTCAATTTTACAAAGGATTCAAATACTCATTACGTGGGATTGTTAAAAATTTTGAGTACGTGAAGCAGTAGTAGTGTTTGAACCTAAAAAGGACATTACTTTGGCAACACTAGCAAACCCATTAAAGTTCATAGAGGGAGGATATAAACATATCATCTTTCACATATGTTGCTACAAACAGTACTTTAGCAGAGAAACAACGGTGGCTCTGATACCATTGTTAGATTAATAAACGCGGGGCGAGAACAACAAGTTGTGTACCTTATTGACGTAGCAAAAACTGTTGAACTCACAACCAAAGGAATTGCCCCAAATCGTATTCTGAATCTCCAGGAAACAGAACTTTTGTTCACGATCTAAATACCTTTTTCGCAGTGTGTTTTCTTGAGGGAGAATTACTTCAGGTCTTCTATCTTTCTCTATTGAAGAATAAAGATATATATAAAAGAGAGAGAAGAGTTTCAAGAGAGGAAAAAATTGCCCGCTCATATTCTATCCCAAGTTCCCCTTCTCTCTAACGTGCAACAGTTTTTTATTTTATTTTATCTGTGTTTTAACCTCCCTAGGTAACCTCTTTAGGTTTTATCTCCTTTAAATGGGTAGGGTCAATCCATATGGGCAATCCGCGACCCAAACCAAATATCCAACATTTAATTATACTTAGCTGAGATTTACCTCTTTATCTTCATTAATTGATATAATCAGAAATGTTTCAATATTTTTTGGATCAAACAAAAAAATGATTTTTTTAAATTTTTTTTATCTAACTAGGAAGACACTGATCTCTTCATCCAGTAATTTATGTTCTTTCTTTTCTTGCAAAGAAACTAATTAAATTAGGGACTTCCTTTTTTTTTTTCTCCAACAGTACTGTAAAACGATCCTCAACCTCCTTCGACAACTTTTTACTATAAAACTCTTCTTCAGGAAGTTCATTAGAAAAGGTTTTCTTACAGGGAAAGCTTATGCACCTTTGGTTGATGTCATTTACTAAAAGTTATGTGAGTATTTCAAAAAAGAAAGGTCTGTAAAAAAGTATTTCGAAGTTGTGGATGCAGCCCTTGAACAATAGGTTCAAATGCATGCAATATTTATTATACGAAACATAATTATATGAATACATTAAACATATGTAAACATTTAACAAAAATTAAATTTATAATTTTAAAAGTACGATAAATTTAGTATTAAAATTTTAAATACTATGTTAATCAAATTTAAATATTCTTGAATCCGTCTTGCGAAGTACTTATCCTTCAAAAAAAAAAGTAAAGAACTTTTTACGAAAAAGGTAGGGACAAATGAGACAAGAGGTTGTGAGTTTGAGTCTCCCCAAGAGCAAGATGGGAAGTTCTTGGAGGGAAGGATGTCGGGGGTCTATTTGAAAACAGCCTCTCTTCCCTATGGTAGGGGTAAGGTCTACGTACACGCTATTATTGTAGGGACAAATGATCAAACAAATGCTTTCGCACATAAAGTAATATCAAACTGATGTAAGAATATGTTCCCGTGGCGCTGCATCCACCTTGCCTTAAATGGTCCCTTTCGGTTTCGACGGACGCAGCTCAATGGCTCATGTGAAAATGCCAATATATCTTAAAGACTAGTAATAAATAATGAAAAAATGACATTGTATAGCCGCCTTAAAAATAATAGTCGAATAAATATTTAAAATTTATATTTTTTTTGTATATGTATACATTATGTATATTATATACAAAAATTATATAAATTTTATATACTTTTTCGGCTACGCAGCTCAATGGCTCATGTGAAAATGCCAACATATCTTACGGACTAGTAATGAATAATACTTGTGAAAATTAACCAATACTAGGTTGTCCGATTGTTGATGCTGTAGGGTGTACAAATGAAACCGACAAATCGCACCAACCCGATAATTCGAGTCAAATCGAATAAAAAAAAAAATTCCACTATAGTTTAGTTTTATTTAGTTTGGTGTTGGAAAAAAAATCTCAAACTGAAACTAACCCAACCCGACATTTTCATACTTTTTAGGGTATGTATTTTGAAATTAGAAGAATAATTATGACAAAACAATACTTTTCTAATAAAAATCAAAGAGCAATTGAAAAAAAAATGTCGTAGTAAATCAATATTTAAATTGATTTGAGCTCCTCAAAACTGTCAAATGCTTGGCTAGTGTTATTTCTCAGTGAGCTAATCGAAGATAAAAGCAACAAGATTATGATTACAAGAATAAGGAGTCCATTTTAATGAATCACAATTAGCCAATGAAGTAAATTACCTTGATTCCTTTCTAATCTAGTCAGTAGTTCAGTACGTTCTCAGCACTTGTCACAACCACATCCGTACGTTTATGTTAGAATAATAGTTTGATTACCGTGTGGTTAATAATTAATTAAAATTTAAAACTAGTATACCTACCATGGCCAAGTCTGTTTTTCTTTTTTTAAAATAATTGCCGTCATTGACATAATTTGTACTCCATTACTTTTGTCGTCTAACTATGCCAATTACGTGACAAACACATCAATGGCCTACCTTTGATTGGGAAGGTACTTTGATTAAATGAAGGCTTGATTAGGATTTTTTATTTCTTTTTCATTTTCATTTACATTTTTGTTATTTAATGCTTCAGGGTTATGAATTTACTGGACTTATCTTTCAATTTTGCAGAGGGCTAGATGAAAAAAGAGTGTCCATGATATAATAAGGGATACAACCACAATCCAACGTCGTCTTATTTTTTTATAAGGAAAAGGTTAAATTTGCTCGTTGATTGTGAGTGATTTTGTCCTATATTATACTTAATCTAATATTATCTGCAGCTAGAAAAAATACTGTATTTATCCTTGACCTCTAAAAGATCTGTAATGGGAGGGTAGCTTTAAACTATAATCAAAATTATATTGGGTAAATTTGAAAGTTCTTTCTTAAAGTATTTATAAATAAAATCCATTCATTTTGCGCATGAGCTTCGTTAGTAGCAATGAAAAATACGAGATTATTTGCTAATTATAAGGATATATATTGATTTAAATTATAATTGAGGATAAAGTGAATAACTCGAAATAGTACAAAGACATTTTGACATGCCTTTTTTGCTACTACTATATTTAATTAGACATATTATTATGTGAATAAGAAATGAGTGCGTGTAATACCGATCCACCTAACCAAGTACTATGTACGTCAAAAAACTTGTCCACACGTGTGAATTATAAAGTCAGGAGTAGACAACTGCTATTCTTGTAAATTCCTATTTGAGGTCATGTCAGGGATTTTAATAAATTTGACGCCGATAAGGATTCTCTTTTCTCAGATGTTAAAATTAAAAGTGGGCGTTTGGACATAAGAATTGTAAAATCTCGAAAAAAGTGAAACTTATTTTTAATTGAAAATATTATTTAAAAATTAGTGTTGTGTTTAGATATGGATATAATTTTGTATTATTTTTGTAAGTGATCTGAGTGAAAATTTTAAAAAATAGCTTTTTAGAATTTTTCAAATCTTCGAAAAATTCAAAAATTCATCTTCAAGTATAAATTGAAAATTTTATTGCTAAACACTGATTTAAAAAAAGGTAAAAAATCGAAAAAAGTGAAAAAAAATCTTATGTCCAAACGGGCTTTTTTAAGAGCCCGTCTAAATATAAGAAATTTTTTCCTTTTTCCCAAAAAAAATTATTTTTTTTCGAAATCAACGTTTATTCATAAAATTTCCAATTTTCATTTGAAGATGCATTTTGAAAAATTTGAAAAACTCTAAAAAACTATTTTTCAAAATTTTCACTCAAATCATTCACAAAACTTCAAAACAACCGAAAATAATATTCACGTCCAAACACAACTCTAAATTTCAAACACCATTTTCATTTAAAAAAAAAATCAACTTTTTTTGGAATTTTACAATTGTTATGTTCAAACGCCCACTAAATGTTGAGTAGGAAAGGAGTTGGAGTTGATAAGGCGCAATAAGTAGTTACCCTGAGAAGACAAATATCCAACTCAATCAACAATTGGACACAATTTATTGTCGAAAAAAATCTCCATTATAAAACCAACGACACACAAACCTTTTCCTTCTGTATCTTCAACAGCAACCAGTAATCTTAAGCTTTTCAAATTGAAGGGCAGAAAACCCATTAACAAGTACGGCATTTAGCATCCTTCTATTGGAAAATATAAAATAAAAAACATAAAGGTATCGCCTTTAATCTAAAGAAGGAAAAATATAAAAGAAGGAAAAAAAACCATTTCTTGAAAATTATTGACAAGGCCATATTCAAGATAAAAATTAATCAAAGGGCCGACTTTTCTATTTTCTTGTTGAAGTCGTAGTCAATAAAACTGTACAATACATTTTGTTTGTATTAATTAGAAATATTTCAATAATTCATTGCGTGAAGCTTTCTCCTTTCTCCCTCTCTGCTTATTTCTTTCGTATATTAACACACGAAACCCATTAAAGTTTATTCATTTTATCTAGACCCTGTGGTTCTTGGTCTTCAATATTTTTCTAGGTGGCTGCTGATTTTTTCTTGATTTATTCTATTCTGGGTTCTTGATTTATTCTTCAATTTTTCAAAAGAAGATTTATCTCAAAGCCTCCTGCTTTTTAGTTATTTCAATCCATTTCAGGTATGATTTTAGTAATCTGTACGCTTTAAAGCAAACTGAATAGATTCTGCTTTGGAGAAGCTTTATTTAATTCTGCCTATTGCTTACCTCCTAATTGGTCTAAAAAAATTGATACAGTATTTTTTTGTTGTTGTTGAAACTATTGATGACCTCTTAGTGGGCTTAATTGTAGTTAATAGGATTTGATTTTGACTCTTTAGCTTATGTCAATAATTGGACTTTTCCCTAATAATTGTTTCACTGGTTTAATTATTGTTTTAGAATGTTTGAAATCTCAGAAATGGATATTAGAATCTAAATACTGATACTTGTTAAGTGCTATGTGCAGATTTTTTTCTAGAGGGACCAAAAAGTGTAAGGTGGTCTGTACATATAGTTGGTAAAGTTTCTAGTTTTCAGCTATAGGAACTTCAGAATTGAAACATGACAATTGGAAGCATTAAATCTGTAAAAGAGAAGAAATCAAGAAAGAGCAAACAAGCAGTGGTTGACGAGCAATCACCATTATTGCCTACCAAGCACCAGGAAGATGGCGGATTCGATGAGTTCAATGGGGCTTCTTTTAGTGGGGCTGTGTTTAATTTATCAACCACAATCGTCGGTGCTGGAATTATGGCCTTGCCCGCGACTATGAAGGTGTTGGGACTCATTCCTGGGATTGTTATGATCATCTTGATGGCTTTCCTTACAGAAGCTTCAATTGAGTTGTTAATCAGGTTTAGTAGGACTTCGAAATCAGTTTCTTATGGAGGTCTTATGGGCGATGCTTTTGGAAAATATGGGAAGATGTTGCTTCAAATATGTGTACTAGTTAATAATATTGGTGTTCTTGTTGTATACATGATTATCATAGGTAGGTGTGAACTACTAATTGATTACCGACGCCTTAAAGACTTAGCTTCCATGAGTACCAAGTTTACTACTTTGTTACCCTCGTTTAATTCCATGATGATTGTGACACTCTCTTTATATTCTCATTGTAAAGGTGACGTTCTCTCCGGAACAGCTTCAAGTGGAACGCACCATGCTGGTGTCCTGGAAGGTTGGTTTGGGGTTCATTGGTGGAATGGGCGATTCTTTGTTCTTCTTGTCACCACCCTTGGCGTATTTGCACCGTTGGCTTGCTTAAAGCGTATAGGTAATCCTTTCCCGGAAATGTATAAGCTTTTTGAATTATATTTAGTTATACAATCCTTTCATGCTATTTTTATTTCCCATATATAAGTTTGTATGTCCTTTTTCCTTTAAATAGAAGTTTTTCTGTACAGCATTAATCTCAATATCAGTAGCGCCATCTCTTTGTATTTTAAGTGCAAAATGCAGCGATATTAAGTTCCTCATTTTGGCATTACAGATTCATTGAGATATACATCCGCATTATCAGTTGCCTTGGCTGTTGTATTCCTGGTCGTGACTGTGGGAATCACCGTATTCAAGCTGATAAATGGATCCATTCTTATGCCCAGATTGCTTCCCGATTTTCATGATCTGACATCATTCCTCAACCTCTTCACTGTCGTTCCTGTACTTGTCACTGCATACATCTGTCACTATAATGGTAATATCCCAATTATATCTTCTTCTTTTTTAAGATGTTGCTGTTACTTTGTTTGGCTGATATTTGAGTAATGAATGATGAACTGCTAATGCTTTATGATAAGGAACACTTAGTTTCAAGTTTCAACAGTAAAAACATTTATGTTATGCTGTCTGTAGTAATTGCTTTTCATTAATCTTTGCTACATACTTTCCGTAGCTTTTGTATTCTTATCTTATACTTTCAGACTTCTTAGTAGAACGAGTCTTGCATATCTCGAACTTTTTTAGTGCAAAATGTTTTATCATATTGAAAGTACTATTAATGCAAAATTTCTGGTTATGTGGTGCATTAGTTGATGATTACCATCTGAATTACTCAAGTATATCATATCGATCAAAAGAATTACTCAAATGTATCATCTCTCAAGGTCATTATTCCTTGCATTATGATTTTATTCTCATACTTTTGTCTGTTAGTCTATCCCTCTTGATTTGATCTGTGTCTATGAATGGTAGCGAAACCATCAAGAATTCCTATTAGCTTAAATGATCCTACTTATAACTACTTTGGCCTCGATATAGTACTTTCAACTGTCTACTCCACTTTATATTATCTCTATTTGACTTATTATAATATCCTATGTGAATTTTCCTCCTTGATGTGCATGCTTGTCAATCTGGACGATGCAGTTGTTAATGGAAAGTTAACTGTACATCCATCTTACGACTTGCCACAAGATATTAGACTAAAAAATGTACATCTGCAGTTCACTCCATAGAAAATGAACTTGAAGACGGCAGGCAGATCAGAGCGGTGGTGCAAAGTGCGCTAGCTCTTTGCTCAAGTGTGTATGTGTTGACAAGCCTTTTTGGATTTCTACTATTTGGCGATGCGACTCTTGATGATGTGCTTGCCAACTTTGATGCTGATCTTGGAATTCCATTTGGCTCCCTGCTTAATGATGTTGTGCGTGTCAGCTATGCTGCTCACCTTATGCTTGTCTTTCCCATTGTTTTCTACCCACTGCGGCTTAACTTGGACGGCCTTCTCTTTCCCTCTGCGAGGCCTCTAACCTTGGACAATTCGAGGTTTGCATTTTTAAGCAGTGGGCTCATTGCCATCATCTTTTTGGGGGCGAATTTCATCCCAAGCATCTGGGATGCTTTCCAATTCACTGGAGCAACTGCTGCTGTTTGCATTGGGTTCATATTTCCTGCTGCTATTACACTCAGGTAATCACATTTCTGTTTGACAATTTATTTCAAGTATTACTTAACTGATGCTTTGCAAATCCAAAACTTGGATAATAGCTTGACTTGTTGCAAGCACTGAGTTTTATGGGAACGGGAACCGAGGAAAATCATTGCTGGCGCATATGGTTAATTTGCCCTTCATAAATTTTGGTGGTCACATTTTTACTCTGCCCTCCAGTCAAGAAAGCCATTAAGCTAAGAATATTTTGTTATCCACCTTCTCTCCCTTTATAAATAGCGAAATGTGAGACTAACAACACAGACATCTAACTTGTATGGGAGAAGAGTTGGTCAAAAGGCTAAGAATATTTTGTTATCCAAGTGTTTTCACAGTTGTGAATTGAAAGAGATCGTGGTTAAGAGAGAGGTCACATCTGTGAATTCTGTGGTAGTAAATATGGAGGTTCTTGGATATTGCACGGTTAAATACAATTAAAGGATGGTTCTGCAACATCTTGACAACTAGCTTCAATCACTGATACAATTGATGGATTAAATAATTTGTTGTTTTTACATTCAGAACTATAAGATCTACAGAATCAGATATATTTTTATATTTATATTTGCAATAGATTTTCTTCTCTGTATTTTCCGAAGCCCACCACCCTCTTCTTCCAGATGTATGGCTAAATCAGATAAGCATTTATTGAATTGTTTGTATTTCTGTTCCAGGGATCGGTACGGCATATCAACTAAGAGGGACAGGATCTTGTGTATTTTTATGATTGTCCTTGCTGTCTTTTCGAACCTGGTGGCCATATATAGCGACGCCTATGCCTTGATTAAAAAGAATTCAGCACCGCGTGAGTGATTTCTCGTGTGCCTGTGCAACAGAGGAAGTGGAAGTATTAGTTGTACTCCTTTGTGAAGATAGAGCGAAGGCAAGATGATACTGGTTCAGGAAATGGTGCTTTTCTTTGAAGCTGCTGGAGTCGCATTTTAATAAGTGTATAAATACTGCTATATTACAAAATTTGAGTAGCTTTGCTCAACATGTATCAAAGCATGGCTCGACATTCTTGTACACTATATCCAGTGGCAGTTTGTCTTACATAGATGATGATGTGTAAACTGAATGCAAAAGCCACAGCAAGTTCAACTTGGATATGGCTTCAGTTTCCTGTATGATATACGTTTATTTTTTTGTGTATTTGTTTCCCTTGGTTGAGTTTGATGTAATATTCACATGCTGGATTTTTTCTTCCTTTATGAATATCATTGTCCGCTAGACGGTCTTTCTAGTTGGCTGGTATTTAGTACTATTCAACTTATTTGTATTGTTATTATTTTCTTTGGCGTCGGTGCTTTTGTTCATAGGAGATTTTTTTATGGTGAAAGGAGTGAGTGAAATTCTGTCAACCGTTTCTTATAATAATTACTACTTTCTTTTAACATAAGTAATCATCCATCCAGTGGGCGGTTTTCACTCTCTTGTTATTTTTCCTTTAACAAGCATAAAAACTTCATCTTCTGAAAGGAATTCAAGTGGGTTGCACTTCCAATAGAACGATTTTTGAAGGATCTGCAAAACTATTTCAATGGTGAAGTATAATTTGTCATTTGATAGATTAGATGCTAAACCAAAGTAATTTGCAGAACCTTGCAAGACTAATTGAAATATATAAAATTTTAGTAATTGATTAGAGGCAAAAGCTATTGATAACAATCGATGTTTTACACGAGGGAGCTTGGTGCATTCTGAATATAGTAACTGAACTAATTCTACATAGTGAAACAAGGACTACACATATTTACAAAGCCAATCCCTGGATCTTCAAACTTTGTTCTACCAAAATAATGTGCAAAATATATTGCTATAGGTTCCCAGTACTTGTTACAAAAGGAACCAATCTTCGGTAATCTCTCCTTCTCCCAAGTGCACAACTATCAAGCACTCTCCCTAGCATCAGCCTCGTGTTTTGCAGTGTCAACTCTCTGGCCGATAAACCTGATTCAGATGCATTTGGTTGGGCAACTGGTGTAGAACCAGCTCCAAGTCCAAAGCCCATAGCGAACTGCAATGGCCCACTCCGAGCCTTAAATGAGGTTTGAGGTGCAAGAATCTTCTCTTCAGCGCCAGCAAGTCCACTCTCAAAATGCGCCAGCTCATGCGGATGTGATCCAGGTAAGCTACAGCTCTGCAAGAGCGCTTCCAATACACTAAGTGCTTCCCAACACAAAGTGCTCTCTACCAACTGAGATACAATTGCATACATATGTGGACTCTGAGCAGCATCCATCGGAGTATGCTGAAGCAATGCCTTCAGCATAAGAAGTATGACACGCTGATATTCAACTGGCCCCTTCTCAAGAAGACGTAGGAGGTGCCCAAATGCTAGAGCCGAGTGCTTGGGGAACCATTCATTGCATAGTAATGGTGAAACACAAGCTAGAAGGTTGTCTATACTTTTGATCTCACCTCGGGAGTAAATCATGAACACAGCAGCCAATTCATCTATTGATTTAGCTCGACACCACACAGCTATGTTGGTTGCAACAGAGCAAGCCTTTTTATAATTGTGATGGAGTGGTGACGCAGGACCGACCACTGCATCCTGGCTAAGCTGTAAGCAGAGCCAGGGAAGTAAGCCTGTAATGTGCATTAGCAGGCGTGTTTCTGTATCACCAAAGATGGAATCACATGAAGGCACAGTGATCCTTGACAGAACTTCAATGGAAACACCATGACTGACAGTTGACATAAGCCCTTTAAGAACAAGCGGCTGCACCCCTTCAAAGACTGGCACCTTTGCATTGGAGGGTGATGGCTCACAAGCATTCCGAGATTCCAGCTGGAAGTCAGAACTGTCACTAACAGTTGAATCAAGCTCATCCCGGGGCATGCTTGAAAGAAGCACGTTCTCAGTTGTTCTATCTCGGAATGATAAACAATCAATTACACGACAAAAGAGCTCCAGCACCTGACAATACACATGAACGAAGTCTGTATGCATCATGGCAACACAACCCCAGAAAAGCTGGGGATATAATATCACCTTTTCTGGCTCCATGTTCTCCACCATCACCTGTAATGTCAACAAGATCTCCATAACAAATCCTAGAACAGCTGGTACTGGATTACTCAAGCACCTGTGAAGGCAACGTAGCAAACATACACAAGCATCATTAGTTACATTAGGCCGCAGAGCACGGTAAATCTGGTGTGAGCGGCAGGCCAGGTGTCTTGATGTGCATTCCATAGCCCATTTAAGTGCCTCTGCTCCCCAAGTTTCCCGTAGATCTCCTTGGAAGAGAAGATAGCATCCACCATACTCTGCACTAGAGCAGACAAGAGTGCGGCACTTGGCAGTTCTGTTCTCACAACCGTAGGGTCCTCGTTCTCCCACATCATGCTACCTCGCTTAGATTGAACATACTTTATCAAGCTTACTACTTGCTGCTTGTTCTCTCCATCACTATTTTCAACATCATACAGCTCCAAGTGACGCCCAGCAAGGGAATATAATAGATTAACAAGAAGATGCTGACAATGCTCCAAAACAATATCCTCTGAACTATCCATGGAGACGAAAGTGACATGAAAGAGCAAAGGTAAATGCTCTCGGAAATCTTCATCATTCTCATAAGCAATTTCAGCAAGTAAAATCAAGGCTATATCTGCATGAGTGAGCAAGTGCTGCTGATGACCTTGCAATGCTGATTGAAGTTCTTTCGCATTAACAGCATGAGTTCCAGCAGCCAAGTGCAGCCCTTCTTCCCCAGAATTCGGAGTATCAATGTGATAGTCTCCACTGTCTCGAGAGACATGGCGACTTCGCAAGCTTCCTGTTGAACTCCGTACTCCCATTAATGGCCCTGACATGTTCACCAGTGATGGAAGAAGTTGGCCAGACCGTCCAGCAGGTAAAGGAACAATATTCATCTCAGCAGGCATAGGACTCAAGGGGCCCGACGCACTTCTGCCTCCAACCGCTGCTGTTCTCCAGCTCAAGCTCCCACTTGTGTTTCTTAGAGGACCATCAAGGGATCCACGAACTAATAAAGGTGACATGTGAGGTTGACTGTCTACAACTGATGCAACTTGAGCCACAGATGGCCCCTGAGAAAATTCCAATACGAAGCTTCCATTACCATCTCCTCTGTTTGCACTAGGCCTCAGAGGCTCTATGTTATCTTCAAGCATACGCTGAGCCAGTTGATAAACCAGGTGATCAATAGTACGTTGGGGGCAGATACGAGCCAAGTATAAACCAACCCTTTTAGCAACAGAGAAATATGTAGCAAATGCACCACTTATTTCAGCTGATGCGTTTGAATCACAATCTTCAATCCCTTTTGCAATCAAAAAGTCTAAAACTGGACTTATGTTCCTTGGTTTGCTAGCAATTGTGCTCCAAAGCTTTTCAATTTCATCAGGAAACTGATCACCATGTCGCCATGTCACATAATAGAGACTTTTCAATAATCTCTCACTCCAGCCAGAGTCCTTAAGTTTCCAGAAATTGAGATTCTCGATCCATGGAGCCATGCAGGTGAGGACTTGATGCTGTGCTATTATATCAACAGCATCAAGCTGCCTCTGCATAATTTCTTCACAAAGCAACTGGCTCAGTTCAGGATGATCTTTAGCAAGTTTGCAGGAGAGTTTGTATTGGAACTGTTGATATGAGTCCGGAAGGTTCCCAACAACAGCAGCTCTGTAGCTTCCTGAACCCTCCATCCCATCATCAGCCCATTCGCGGACAGAAAGCGTCTCAAGCATTTGAAGGGCATCATCACGAATCTGTCTGGAAGGATCCACCACCTTGTAGAGGATCAGGCTTAAAAGTCTTTGTATTTCACATTTTGGAATCTCTTGACGCATGTAGACTTCAGCTAGCACGCTGAAGTAGCCATCTGCAATTGCAGCATCAGAGTAGTAGCACTGTAACAACGAAAGACTTAATAAGTATTTCAAAGGTATAACAACATATATGCTAAACATCTGCCAAGGGCAAGAAAAGTGTTATAACTTGCTCCATGTCAAAAAAAGTAAAGCAAAGGGATTTGAATGTTGAACCGTATTTACTGATACTAAAAAGAGAAAAGATAAAAATGATATAAGAATGCCACCACTGTTCCAATTAAAGAGAAGGAACAACAGAGGCAACTCATTTCCACTTTCTTAAAAGAAACAGAGGCAACTAATTTTCCAACAAAAAATTCCGTGAAAATTATTAACTTATTAAAATGGTTTACCTCCTGAAACAGCTGGGGGATTGTATAGCACATAAAATCATGACACTATACACACCCACACCCACAATATTGACAAGTCACATAAAATTCATTTTTCAGAAGGCTAATATGATTATGGAATGCTTTTTTATCATAAAATCAGAATAAAAGCTTCCACAAAAACAAATGTGGCGTATAACAAATGAATGAATTGCACCATGAACTTCCTACAAGCTGTAGGAAAAATAAGCACCTGATCAATGCAAGCAGGAAACAGGTCCAAATTTGTTATAAGAAGATTTCTTAAAGCTAATTTTGCGAGTGAAACTCGAAGATGGCCTCCTCTATGCCTATCACGACCAGTTGATCCTCTGCCAACTTCACCAGTATACTTTGAATAAGATGGAGTTCTTGGATCAGCAGGTGAATACCCAAAGGGAGCCCTTGGTGCAGGCTCAATGAATAGACTATTTATCCAAGATATTACCCGGCCACTCATCTTTCTCGCATTGTCATCAAAGCAGGGTCCATACAACAGTGAAGCCATTGCATTCATGGAAGCCCATTGGATGGCTTCTACCTGTTCATTCAGTTCTTTATCAAATGTGAGTTTGTCTATAGAATCTTTTGATCGAGAGTGCTGAGTAGATTTGTATCGTTCTACTTCGCGTCGATAATCATTAACACCTTCCTGATTCCATGTATTGCCAGCATCGTCGCTCCAGGAGAGCAGAAGATCAAAAAGCCGCTTCCTAGTCCTAATATCAAATTTCTCCGATTTCGACTCAACAAATTCAGGGGCCAGAGATCTCAGTACAGAAGCAAGTGCATAACGGAGTGGTTGCATATCTTGGAAACTCTCAGCAGACGCTGTTAATATCTGCCTGGTTGTTTCTTCAATGAACTTCAAATAATGTAGGCGGAAAACAGGTTTCCTACTAAGCATTCCAGGCCAGATGTTTTCAGCTACTGTGCGGTATATATTTGCAATGTGGACACGAAGTTCTTCTCGACGGGACCTTTGGCTCTGCAATAAAACAATTGAAATTCTACTAAAAAGATCCAGAGCACAGAATATGTACAGATAATGACACAGAGAATCAGCAATGCACAAGCTTTGGCATGGGGTATTTCAAAGGACTATGTAGCTGCAGTTTCATGCCTGTGATTTTCTTTAGCATAAATTAGGAAATCTCATACGCATGTAATAGATGTGTCTGTAAACTGTAGTATATTTTTACAACAAATGAATTTGACATCTCATTTCATTCTTGCTTAACATTTTTTTTTTTTTTGAATTGGTAACTCTTGTATATATTAAAAACATCAGTGCAAAACATGGGTTGCACTGAAAACCAGATTTACATGGAGAGGATTAGTAGACTTTCTAATTCGAAACCTAGCAAGATCCTAGTATGTCTATGATTGTCAATGTATCTTCTATGTAAATCTGTTTGCACCAAAAACAAAAAAGAAGAATACAATTGAGTTTAATCTTCTGCACTGGATTGCTTCTATCTTCAAAACATCTATTGTTCCTTTCCCTCCAAACTGTCCACCATATACAAGTCGGGACCGTCCTCCATCTATCTCTACTAGTTGCTTCCGCTCCAGCTTCTTCCCAGCTATAAAGGACATCTTTAAGCCTGTATGGCATTGACCATGAAATACCCCTAAGACTAATAAAGATTTTCCATAGTTGGTCTGTAATCTTGCAATGTAGAAACAAATGTGTGACAGTTTCTGCATTTTCCCCGCACAGAAAACATCTTGAGCACAGAGAAATTCCCCTTTTTATAAGATTATCCTGGGTTAATACCGCCTCCTTTGCTAGTAGCCAGGTGAAGCAAGCTACCTTGTATGGAAATCTTTCCATATATGTTTCCAAGGCCATGGGTCCAACTGTTGATTATTATGATTCAAAATCTTATATGCATCCTTCACCCGGTAAACCCCTCTGTTGTGCCTCTTCCACCAAAGTGAATCAAAACCTTCCTGTAATCCTTTTAATGCTTCCAGCTCTTTGTAAAGGTCAGCTAGTCTTGTTATCTCCAAGTCATTCAACTGTCTTCTTAGAACGATTTCCCATCCTTGATGACTCCTCATATCAGCTACTGTCTTATGCTGGTTTTGTGCTAAACCAAACATATCGGGGTATCTTTCCTTTAAGCTTCCGTTTCCTAACCAATTATCATTCCAGAATGATGTGTTCCTTCCGTTGCTCACTCTTATGGAGGAGTGATTCTTCATTATAGGCCAAAGTTCTCTGATGGACTTCCACACACTTACTCCATATGATGTTCTGACTTTTTTGACACCCAATTATTTTCCTCACCATACTTTGCTTTGATCACATTGCCCCATAAAGATTGGGGTTCTTGCTTAACATATAAATTTGTCAAAAGTTTTATGAACAGAGTAAGATGTATACAAGAACGTCATCAGCTACATATGTGCAACTATTAGCATTCCTACAAGCAAAAAAATTTTAACCTGCCATTTCAATAAGGCTTATTTTAAGCACAACTCTATCACTCAAGCGTTAATGTACCTAGTAGGTGTGCTGTATGAAAGAGCTCAAACCTGAGAAAGCAAAGAGCTCATGACGACTCAAAATAGCTGTTCTCTTTCCTGGCCCAAAAACACTAGAGGGGGGAAAAGAAAAAACAAAACAAGGAAAAGAACTCTGGTTTTGGAATACTTGCATAGTCTAACTTGTTCTATATGTATTAATCAAGTAAGCTATTCCAATGTAAATTTTGGCTATGCTTTACTCCAAATTCTTCTTGATTCCCATTGAACACAAATTTTTGATAGTTCTTAACGATTTTTTTTTTGGATAAGTGTGTTTCTTAATGATATTATCTGTCAATCATCATGGTTTTCATACCTACAGACAGATGCCTTTGAAAGTTCATATAAGATATGACCAAAACCATCTTAAGCGACATATTCTCATTTAATCCTCTAGTAGCACACATAGAGGATAAAGTAAGAGAAGGTTGCTTGAGAGTTGAGATGGTTCGTAAATGTCCTACGTAGACCTCCAAATGTGTCGTCCCGTAAGTGTGAAACCAGGACAAAGTAGACCTAAAATCACATGGAAGGAAGTTATCTCAAAAGACGTACAATCTCTTTGAGAAAATAAGACAAATTGGAAGCAAAAGATTCATGTAGGAGACACTGACTAGTTGGAATTAAAGCTTAGCTTTGAGGTATGCTTACATTAGGCCCAATGTCGCTAGGAGCCTTTGTCTGTTTAGATATATGGATGTCAGTAAAACATGCGGAAAACATTAGCATTTCTTTTATAAGTTAGAACCTCGAGTGTTAGAGAACACCCAAATATTAAATGATAGAATAAAATGGGTCCAAAAAGAGCGAAATGAATATGTCGACTCCAACTAGCTTAGGATTAAGGCGTAGTTGTTGTTGTTGTTTCTTAACAATTTCATCTCCTTGTTGACTGCTTCAAGTTTTTCTACAACACTGTGTGCCCGATCGTTTTCTACTGTAGTATTAGAACCATAAGGAGTTAAACTTTTATATGTCTTAAATACTAGCACACACACATGAAAAAACTCCCAAGCTACTTATTAATAATAATAAATGGATAAAACATCATTTTGCTCAATCCATCTGAAGAAACAAAAAGGGACGTTATATTTAAAGAAAGTGAACACAAAAAGAGAAGTACAATGACAAGAAAATGTTTGAAAAGATTACCTTCCATTTTGGTTTCGCTTCCGTCTCCAGAGAGACCTCGTCAATGAAAGATGCAAGCTCACTAAACATTACTTCGCATATTTCAAGATGGGAGTGGCCCAGAGCCATTGTAGCTGAATGCTAAAACAAGCAAAAGAAAAAGTCATTTAACACATGGACGCCAATTCAATGAAGAGTTTTATTTCAATCCTACCCTTTCCAAACATGCAAATACTTCTTTATGGAAAAAAAGAACTTATCTATAACATAGTTTCTTGGGCTCTTATAAAAAAGGGCAGCTCGGTGCACTAAGCTCCCGCTATGCGCGGGGTCCGGGAAAGGGCCGGACCACAAGGGTCTATTGTACGCAACCTTACCCTGCATTTCTGCAAGAGGTTGTTTCTTGGGCTCTTATATTTAATTTAAAAAATTCGTATAATAAAATATCCAAAAAACTTATTTCGACAAGTACCAATACTACAGCATTTGATGTGCACATGAGGCTTATCAGTGTGGCTGTGTCAAATAGGGACCAGCTACAGGATTATAAGCAAACCCCTTGATATTGGATATAAGCGATCTCAGCCCACCATTCCTACGAACAGTCTTCCAGTGCTTACCAAATAAATCTTGGTTTTGACACTCTTCAAAGTTCCAGAATCAAGGTATTTGTTCTAAGCAAGTTATTAATGGCTAATATGTCAGGAATTTTTTTTCCAGAAAGTAGTGTCTTAATAACTTTGAAACCAAATATACATTTGGAGCTTGGATGCTCAAGTATCCCCAGTGAAAATACACATCAATCCAAGTTAATCACAATAATGTCATGGGTGTGTTTCTGGCATTACAAAATTTCCTATGTGTTAGCATGGAAATGTCTATAAATTTATAACACCGACATATAAATGTAGTGATAATGAACACATAGGCAATATGAAAATTTTGCAACCATCACAAAGATTTCTGGTGGTATCTACTCACTATATTTGCTTCAGAACCAGACTTTAAGGACGGGAAGATGAGATGGAAAAGTTCTTTTATTGCTGCCGAGCCACCACCTTCTCTACTATCAGGTGGACATGAGCATGCGAACATAGCATACATCAGCCATTGATCTAGCTTGTTGTCAGTGTCCTGTGACTGATGGGCCTTTCCTCCCAACTCAGCAGGCGTGATATGAGCAAGACGCTGAATAACTTCCAATCTGCAAGCAACATCAATATAAGATGAAACTTCAAGCTTTCTGCACAGAATGACTCAAGTTTGAGACTTTAAAATAAGGAATTGCATGGATGATCAAGAAATGGAACTTCAAATATTCAATCTCTTTTACAATGACCAAAATAGCCCTACGGAAGGCATGTGTCATGGTAAAATATTTTCTAGGGATGCAACATGATGACTTCCCAGGGAATATGTCATAGCAGAAATGTGATATCCATCAAGCAATGCACAGCATGAACATATACCAAAAGTCAGGAGAAAACTATCACCTAACATAACGGGCATTCATAGGTATTTTTCCTGAAGAAAGAAGGAAAAACACTTCGTGAGATAAGGGTAAGCAAAGAATTTTGTTACAGTTTTAAGTTTTTTACATTAGGCTATTGGCAAAATTGTAGGTGTAGGTGGAACACCAGTACACACAAATCATTCCACAACAGGGTCTTTTTGACTTTCCTAAATATACCAAGAAGTGCTCACTAAAGATAACGACATACTAAAGAAGGAAGCTTGCACATTTTCACGTGTTTAAGATGTCTAAATTTCCAAAACTTGCTTACTTTGCTTCCTGAACAGAACTTGGACACAGCTCTGCTGCATACTTGACAAGCTCACTAAGACAGCGGGCCCATCTGTTCTTATCCGGGCTCTCAAATAGCATAGACTGGAGAGTAACATCAGGTGGTACAGGATCAGACTCTCGTCTCAAATCAAATGGACGCCCCGAATCCCAGTAGCAACTCTGAACAATATCATCCTGCAGAAGCAAAGATCCTTACTAGAAATGCACTAGAACTTCCTAATTTAAAAATAAAACAATGTCAGGATGCATTAAAAGGGAAAGAGAATTCTACCCACCCCATGCTCTTCTAGAACATCAATTATGAATATGGGCTCAGCTTCATGTTTCAAAATCTGATCTGATCGCTCATGCAACGAGACTTCCCGTATATCGTTTCTTAAAGCACGAACACAGCGCAGTAACTCCAGTGCTGTGTGCCGGATCTGACTATCCACAGAACTAAGGAATATAAGACCAACTGCATCTATCTCTGAAGCACGAAATTCAAGTGTTTCTTGAGAGTGGAAAGAAGACTTCTTGAATCCCTCAGTTCTCTGCACACGCTTTGCATCAGAAACATCAGACTCCACCTTATCATCAGCTAGACAAGCTCTCCAAAAACGCATGAGCTCCAGAAGGCGCCCCAGAGAAGTTTGAATGAGAAGAGGGAACTCATCTGGAAGGCGTAAAATGAAGTTTGCCATCCCTCTCATAACTGAAAAGCGACGATGTGGCAGGTATCTCACGATCCGATTGAGTACCTGTACAGCTTCCTCACGCACACCAGGATCAATACTGATGCCATGTTGAGGTATTATCTCAGTAATTTTATCACTTCGGCCAACTTCTTCAATCAGATATGGTATGCACTTCAGAACTGAGCGGAATAGATATCCCTGAGACTTCTCCTTTGTTACAGCATCTGGGGCAACAAAAGAGTTTTATATATAAAACCGCTACTTCAGACAATGTAGAGGGCAGTTCAATCTAACAAAAAGAAAGATACTGTTTAGGAGATCAATGGAAAAACGGCTAGTTTATTAAGTAGCAACCTAAAAAGTGTGGGTGGTGAATTAACATTACATCTCAAACCATAAATATAGAACAAAGCAGATATAAAAGCAAGCAGCAACTAGCAGGATCAAAAAGAGTATTCACCGGTGAATGCAAACTACAAATGTTGTAAATTTTAGAAGTGAATAACCAAAGTTTAATATGTCAATCTTGCGGCATGAGATGAAAAAAGAAGACTGAACACGTGCTACATACTATCATTTTCATACAGTTAAGTGAAACTACAAAATATTTATCCAAGTTCCAAGCTGCCACAGCTAGATGCTGAAGAAAAAAGTTTAAAAAGCTGCTCAGGCAAATAAATAATATAGATAATCACCAAACAGCATAAAGTAGAATTCCTAAAAGAGAAATAGCAATGCAGAAACTTCAACTGACTCAAGAAATCATATATGGCTGAGTAGTTGTTACAAGTCAAAAGGCTGGAAAAGGGCTTGATAAGGTCCGCATCCTCACCCCTTTTCCATAAGGAATGTTGTAAATTATAGCCAGTAGACACAAGAACGAAGCATGATTGATACAAAAACTGAGGGGAAGGGTGTATTGTCTGTATCCATTTTTGATACTACCAACATCAATTGGTCTTATTACAAGTAAAAAATTCTTGAATCAAATTCTCAGATATCAGCTAAAACTATCATACAGATACACAAGTTACCTCCCATTAATATTCAAGAGTATAAGCTATTTGTACCGTAGATAATTACCTATGGTGGTCCTTGAAGAAGTAAGAAGAGCCTGGCTATACATCCGATGACAAGATCTCAAAATTGACTCAATTGCAGCCTTCACTTTTGGGATGAAATGGCCAATACCACGAACTGCCATATGTGATAAAAGAAAGTCATGAATCCAGAATAGAAACGCCAAACGACTAGAAAGTGCCAATGAGACCAAGTACGTTATCATTACCATGGAGAATTTCCAGGCCAACATGCTGACTGGTAGGAGACATGACAATGGCAAGCAAAGCACGAAGACCAATAACTTTCGCTTCACTTGGACTGTCTTGCTTGAGCAACTCCAATATCATATGGTTCATAGCGAAATCAATGTTATGTTCAGCAATCGTCACACAGAATTCTACAAGCTTATCGTGTTGTACATCCTGTGTAAGCATGCCTTTTCTGAGAACTGTAAGGAGTTGTGATGTCACGCTGTCTAGGTAGTCCCATACACGATTTGGAGGCTGGGAATCACCATGAACACTTAAGTAGAATCTCAGCACACGATGTAAGCAGTCTAAGGCCATGAATCGGTGGTTCTTGTCCTGTGAAAAGGATCAACATTAAATGTGTGCGGAAAATCTTCAAAAAGGCAGTCACAACAAGGCTTTACTTTTTTGCTAATAAAAACTTTAATTACAGCTTACCTTCAGATGCTTATACAGTTGCTCCATATGAGGACCAAAGTTACTGAGAAAAACATGCGGATCACCAAGACACAGAAGAAGTGTAACTAAAGGATAGCCAACCTGGGGTTGCAAAGCACATACAAATTAGAGAAATTACCAAACAGTCTAAGAACATAGAAATAAGTAATTACAACCATGGCGGGGGGGGGGGGGGCTGGAACAGTAATATTAGCATTTATGGGAGGACTCTTCACTATATTCTGGTGTTCCTTCTAACGGAGAGGGCATGTGCTCTTCACATACTAAATCCACATGAAGCTCAAGACAAGCTGAGTGGTCATTATCCATTGTAACTTCTTAATTACAATGAGCACTATGGTTCATTCTCTAGATGCCAATTTATACAGTCCATTGAGCTGACTGAAGGGAACAAGTAAAACAAGTTCCTGTTATTCACTGGATTCCAAGTTTTTCTTGCTAAAATACCAGAATATTACAATAGAAGATTTAATCCATGAAAACTGTAGGCACATTAAATGATATTCTAGGCACATACAATATAAAATATCTGCTAATAGTCCAGAAATGAGACAGCAACACCAAATGAGAAATCCGACCCCAAAAACCAATATGTAAGAATTCCTGCATGCTCTATGGAGAAAAGGATGATACAGAAGCTAACTTGGTCAACAAGCAGGAAGTGGAAAACCAACTGACTTTGATATAGAACAAACTTGAGGTACTGTTTGACAGCAAACAAAAAAAAAATTAATTTTGATATTCTTCCTTAGGTATTACTAAAGAAGATTATCTTCACATCTTATGACCAAATAAAGATGATACTGAAAGTGGAAGTTCTATAAAAGGCTTCCTATGCTTACTGAGATATGTTTGCTCTGTTTATCCATCCAATGCATGAGCTGCACCCTTATTCGTGCCACAGCTTCATACCATAGAGTTAGTGCAGGATCTACGCCTGAGGGAGGCCATTGACCTTTGCCACCATCTGCCAGAGGTGCTAGGATGTTTGATAGCATATTGCATAAGGCATGATGAAGTTCACTCTTCCGTTTATGAGGAGCACGATTCAGAGGGTTTGCTTTAGCCACAAAGGAAGCTGAGGCATTCAGTCCACCCTCTGTCTTCACCTGGAAATAACATATCATTATGATGCTCCTACGCATATTTATTCAGCAAGAATAAATAACACGTACCCCTAATTTCAGATAGCGCATCCCATTTATAATACTAAGTGCTTCACTTCGAGCAACACTAGTATCTATACGACGAGTATTGAGTTCCATGAAAAAGCGCTCTGTCACCGAACTAAATCTGTTGACACATAAGGGAAACATTAAGACACATATAAACTAGCCATGGCCCTGAAAGTCACATTCTCATTGATCAACAAGGTTTCTTGCTACAATTACAAATTCTATAATGTCTACAGGGTAAAGATTACCACATTTGTATGGAATTAACATGTCACTTTTCACGTGAAACATGTTAAGGGGCAAAGCACATAGTTCATTTTGCTTAGCTCTCTTAGGAGTAATTATCGAAGGATCAAGTGTGAGTTTGAAGATTGGGCTATGAAAAGTTGGGTCTCCTTCAATTACCTGATCCGTGATAGAGCACCAAGGAGTTGAGCAACTAAGTCCAGAAGAAGCCCCCGCAAATCAACCAATGAAGGATACTCAACCTGGCTAACAACCCTGCAACAGGTAACATTGGTTCAGCATATAGCTTCAAAGTTTATCATTATTTCATAATTCGACATCAAAGTCAAGAATGAATAAATCAATGTTGATCAGTTAATCTCTCTTGGCTGTCTAAATAGCTAAAGAAACAAATAAATATATCTACAATATAAAAGCAATGTTTTTTGGTAAGTACAAAATAAAAGTAATCATGCCAGAGTGATAATATCAGTACATCCGGCATGGAAAGGCCTGCAGAAGTCCATTTAAGACCAAAACGTCTAATACAGATGGGGATTTTGGTAATAAATATTATATACATTCACTTCTATTACTTCATTACTCCAACCTATCTAATAAATTTTTTTTTTGAAGAATACTCTAATACAATAGAATTACTGTGCTTTGCCAGTCATACCCTCTACGAAAACCAGGAACCTTTTTTTAAGGATGGTAAATTGCAATACAGCAAAAGTTTGAAATGTTGCTTGCATGTTGGACAAGACAAGGTCTTGTTACAAAAAAAATTGTACTTTGAATATGTTATGGCAAAGAAGAGAGAAAAAAAACAGGAAGAGGAATGAAAAGCATACTGAAGTGACATTTATGGCTCCAGTAAATAAGGATAAACCACAACAGGAGAAACGAATGAAAAAGGTGGACCAAAGCAGTTGCCAACCAATTAAACTATTATTCTGGCAAACTCAAATAGGAAACCGAGTGCCATAAGTTATGAACCAGCTTTAACCGACCTGTCTGCATTTATTAGCCAATCGAATACAAAATTTTCAACTCCAATCCAAAGCTTCTCTGCAGTTCAGAAAAGCACGTTAAACTCAAATAGCAGTGGATTAGCTCCCTAGAGAAAGGTAGATCTACTGAGTCTGCGAATTTACCTGTAAGTCCTTCTTGTGGACAACACTCCACAAAGCGAATACATGCAGAGCAAAAGATGCACTCCACTGCAAGCTGAACCATGGAAGAACTTACTTTTTTAATAAGCATGTGAGAAATGTTAAGAACCATGGAAGAACTTACTCAGGAGCTTAAGCAAATATGACCACTTAAGTTGCTAAACCATACAAAACTTATTCACATACTTAAAAAAAGGAATATATGCATGTAAAGTTTACCCATAAAAAAAAAAGCATGTGAAGTACCTATGATGCTGTACCACTTTGGTATCATTAGGCAAAAAGTGAGTAGTGGTAAATTATACATGAGCAATGTCTTCATGCTCATTAGTCGTTACACAAGCATTTGAGGTTAAAATATGTTACATATTAAAAATACTCAGTTAGAGTAGTTCAGATTTATTTTCATATATTATAAGGGCAGTCTCTTCTTTCTACTTTCTTCCTTTGCAGCATGAGGTTCGCTTCATTTTTTTATAAGGCCAACTGCATGGGGTGCACCAATTTTATCGAATGTCCCTGAGGGGATCCAACTGCATGAGGTTCTGTACTAGGAAAGTTAAGTTTCTCTAAAAGTGAGAGCATGCGCACATCCATTTCACCTGGAAATAGCTTCACTGTCCAACACAGATGTAATTTTGGCCTACATCTGTGATTAATAGAAGTGGCTTCCATAGTTCCATTCTTTTGCTTTTCCATAGATTATGTAATAAGTCATTTTCATTCAACTTGTTCAACAACCAGAAAATGGAAGTGCAGAGGAACAATCAGTTTGATACTTCAATGCTAAGAGTCAGGGACTAGAGAGTTGGTAGATTAACAAACCTTTCTCTGAAATGTTGATGCATCATTTGCACCTTTGGGAGATTCACTGCAACCAACCATAGTACATCATTGGAATCGTGGCAAATATTTTGAGATGTCCCAAAATGGAAAAAATACTTATATTAATTGTTAACAAAGCTAGTGAATAACCTATCACGGATTATCATGTATGTAAATCTTTTGAAATGAAAAAAGTAGCTATTGGCATCTTCATACAGCACATGTAAGGGAAACAACTGAACAATATATATTTATCAAATGGATCTGCTAACACAACTGTACAAAGTACACAATTCCTTTCACCTAAATAGACTTGCTTGAATTGGTAGCAAAGATGAAAAATACACTTGAACTTGAAACATAAACAAAAACCATGTGCAATGCTTAGGACGAATTGTAAGTGAAAATGTGCACCTTTCTCTCCATCTTAGAAGGGCTTCGAGAAGAGGAACAGGTGTGTGACGCGCAACCATGGCCAATGAATCCAGTACTTGCTCATAAGCTGGATCAGATGGCCGAAGGTACTGTCCATCCTGCATTTCCCCAAATTTCAGAACAAAATTGCAAAACCTAATTCAAAATAAAATTAAGCACAAATACCTATCAAAAAAATTTAAAAAAGTACCTGAGCTTGAGCGGTTTCAATGCGACGTCTAGCAAGTGGAAGGAACCTCTGAAGCAACGCGTCTACTATCAGCTTTGCTGCACTCCCTGCCTTCATTTCTTCTTCTTTTTTTCTCAATCTTACACCACTTTGTTGGAATTACGAACTTCAGATTTCATACCCAACAGAAAAATGTCCACTTTGTAACTTTGTGTGATCCCCAATTCAGATGGAAGCAAAAACAGACTTCGAAATTTCTGAATATTCAACGGCGACTGCATGATTGTTCTTCGTCTTCTAATTTAGTCATTGGGATCTTTTTTCCCACATGGATACACCAATATTTCTTGTTTTTATTTCTGCTGCATCGTCCTGTCTGTTGCTGAATTCTTTCTTTTTTCCTTTTTTTTTTTTGGTAAATGTAGAAAACGGAACCGGCTTAAAATGTGTGTTACAACCGGTTCGTTTCTGCAATTTTTTCTTGCTCTGCTGATTGGAATTTAGCTGTAGACCGGTTTTATGCTTACTCCGACCAGTGCTTTCTTAGCTGTCGTCCCTTTTTCTCTTAACAATTTCCGATTGACTCTATGTTGTCATCATAATACAAGCAAAAATAAGAATTCCCAACATTAAAAACACTCACAATCCTATAATTAATAATCTTTTAAGAAGAAAATTCTGTGAACTATTGATGTTAAAGATTATATGAATGCCTCATGTATAAAATTTACATTTTATTTTGGAGATTGTTGACATGAATGTCAAACACAATTGAACTTAATGAAGAAAATATAATGATATTTAGACAAATAGTTTAACTTTTTTTTTTTTGGTAGAAAAACGAAATTATCATTCATTAACAAGCATTAATACATAAAGATGAGTTTCTCAGGGGATGATCAGTATTTTGGCTATCATAGCTACTGGTACTAGTAAAATAGCTAACATTAGGATTTTAAGTTCTGCTAGTCTATTAAGTACATTTACAGAAACATTTCTAGCGATAGTGGCACCAATTTTGTCATCATAGAGTAGCTTCAAAAACTTTGTAGGTGGTTGGTGCAAGATTGTCAATAAGTTAATGTTTGGTTGCTTTGATCCTTCAGTTGCCAAAAAGCTAGCCACCTTGTTTCCTTCACGGAAGTTATGCCGGATCATCGGATTACCCAATCTCTTCAGTAATGACCTGCACTCATTAATAATGTTAGCATAAGTGTAATAGTTATTTTTATCAGTTAGGATTAGTATATCCGTGCATCAATTTCGATTTCCAAGTTGGATAGGTTTGTTTCACACGCCAGTTGTAAACCCAATTTGAGAGCTAGTAATTCCATATGAATTGGTGTGAGACCAAAATTTGCGCTATAGTATCCTAGTTTTCAGTCCCCTGATGGTTCCGAAACCCCCCACCCACCACCACCCCAATACCCTTTTTTGTATTTTTCTTTAAAAGCTCCATCAATGTTGAGTTTTAAGGCAGTGGTGTGAGGCGGGTGCCATTTGACAATGATAGTTGAGGTTAGAGGATTTTCAAGATTTGAGTTGGTGCAGTACTTAAATTTTACGGAATGCATCAGTACAGTATTGGTGGAAAGGTTGTTCCAAATATTGTTGAAGGAGTTATGATTTCTATTTAGCCACAGGTGCCAAATAGCAAATGGAAAGAATTCTAGCCATGAAATACCTATACGGTCAATGTTGATATTAGATTTTTAAAGAATAAAGAGTCGGTGAGCGTCGTTAACATTTAATAGAAGAATATCAGGGTGAACCTCATTCCAAAAAGTTTGTGCTATAGGGCATTCAAACCGGTTCATACCTTTGCAATTTAAATCGGTTCCTCCGCACCTTTGCAAACTGAGCAAATGATGTCTACATTCATACCAATGTGGTGAAGTAACTTTTTGTTGGGAGGCGATTGTGGGAACACTGCCAAAGGAAGAATTTTATTTTATTAAGAGTGTTAAGCTTCCAAATGCAGTGATAATTAGAGTTATTTGAAGGTTGGGGGAGATTATTTTGTAGACTGGGTTGGTAGAGAATAAACAGTTGAAAGTGAGTGACCACATCGGGATATCTTTGGAATATTCTGCATTGGGTTTGCTCATAGAAATGATTTTTGAGATGATATGTGGGGGGGAGGGGGAGTTCGAAGGATATTTTTGAGATGTCTCAGTGATCATTGGACCACAGATTACTGACTTTTAGGGTAGATTCGCTTTGGGTTAGAAGTCCTTGGATAACTGTGTTTAAGGGTGGTAGACTTGGGATCCATGCTGAGGTCCAGAGGCTAATATTGCCCGGACCAATTATCCATGTGAGGCTTTTAGACAGGTGTCCCAGCCAGTTAATATGTTCCTTCATATGAAGGAATGTGAGGAGGGCTTTCTTTTGTTACTATATTTGCTAATGAGAGTGGTTGCCCAAATGGAACCTGGGTTAGTGAATAGTCGCCAGGCAAGGCTAGCTAGAGAAGTTTTATTTTTATCTACTGCTCTCGTAAGGCCTAAGCCTCCAGCTTTTTTGGGGAGGTAACGGTGTCCCACTTAATATAGTGGATTTTCTTTTTTAAATTAGTAGTTCCCCAAATGAAGTTTCATTGGATTTTATCAATTTGTTTGAGAATTGAGGCACGAAGAGCTATATATTGCATACAATGGTTTGGGATGGAGTTAAGGGTTGATCTAGCCAGAGTGGTTCGCCCTGCTATAGAAAGAAAATTTATTTTCCAGTTTGCCAATCTAGAATTCAAATTATCAATGATGTAACGGAGGTCGGAAGGTTTAGGCTTATGTGTAAGAATGGAAAATCCCAAGTATTTGCCATAATTGTCATTACTTTTTAAGTTTAGGATATTGGCTAGATTGTTTCTTGTAGTGGTATCACAATTTTTTGAGAAAATAATTTTGGATTTGCTAGTGTTGATTTTTTGACCGGTGATCTGGGAAAAGAATTGAAGGCAATGCTTTATTGAGTGGATTGATTTTAAATTTGCATTTGCCGCAAGAGTGAGATCATCGGCATAGAATAGATGGGCCATAAGGATTTAGTTTAATTGGATCTCAAAGCCCAATTTTGACTTGGTGGTTGATGTATTTTGAAAGAAGTTCCATGCAGAGGATGAAAAGGTAGGGTGACATCGGGTCGCCCTATCTTATGCCCCTGGATGGGTTGAAAAAATTGGTCTTTGGCCCATTGACCAGGATTGCTATTGTTGAGGTACTAACGCATCTCATAATAAGTTTGGTGATTCGTGGAGGAAATTTGAAGAAAAGAAGGGCTTTATAGATGAAAGACCATTCGAGTGTGTCAAAAGCTTTTTCAAGGTCAATCTTGAAAAGTATTTTCCCTTGGCGCCCTTTGATTTTCTGAAAATGGTTAATAATCTCTTGAATAATAATGGCGTTATTACTAGTTAGTCTGCCTTGGAGGAAACTGGATTGGTAGGGTCCTATCAGTTTGTCAAGGAAGGGTTTGAGCTTGTTTACAATGATCTTGGTGATAACCTTATAGATAGTATTGCAAAGACCTATGGGTCGAAAATTATTGAGGTTGTTTGCATTATGAATTTTAGTATTAGACAAATGTACGTTGAGTTGAGTGCCTCAGGAATTGAGAGGCTTTCAAAGATTCCCCGGCAAAAAGTAACAAAAGATTTTTTAACTATATACCAATACTTTTGATAGAAGAAGGGGTGAATACCATCAAGGCATGGTGCTTTAAAGGGTTTAAAAGAAAATATAGCACGTGATATTTCAAAATCTTGTAAGGGTCGATCTAGGATTGTAAGGTTTGTATTGTCAAAGGAGGTGGGGGAGGCCATGATATTTTTCCAGGGAGTTTCTATGTGTTCAGATTGAAAGGCTTTCTGGAAATAGGTATATGTGTGGTTTAATATATGTGCTGGATCATTGATCCAGTTACCCTCACTATCCTTAAAGAAAGTTGTCCTATTATTTCTTTTGCAGTTTACTACATTGAGATGAAAGAACTTTGTATTAGCGTCTCCATCATTAAGCCAGTTAATACATGAGCGGATTTTCCAATAATCTTCTTCAATTTTCAGCAAGTTATTATAATCATTAATAAGGTCGTTTTCCAGGAAGGAAATGGCTACTAGGATAACGAGGTGAGGCTTGAATACCTTTAAGTCTAGCTAGGATTCTTAGTTTATTTTTACTATTGTTGCCAAAAATTGTTTTTGCCCATTTTGAGGCTTTTTGTTGGAAAGAAGTAGTAGTCGCGGGAAGGTTGTTTCTATACCAAAAATCTCTGACAATATTATCAAATTCAGGGTGATAGCACCAGTATGTCTCAAGTCTAAACAGTTTTGATTTGGAGAGGTGATAGGGCTTGTTAAGAGTAAAAATTATTGGTGTAACGACCCGACCTGTCGTTTTGAGCTCTAATACATCGTTCAGCACTATGAGGTCATGAACAGCTTCACTTCAGGTATTATGACTTGTACACATTATCGGAATTGAATTTCGGGAAGTTCGGAGTTGATTTGGAAAGAGAATTCTCATTTCGGAAGCTTTAAGTTGGAAGAATTGACTAAGATTGAATTTTTGAGTAAACGACCTCGAAATTAGGGTTCGAAGGTTCCAGCAGGTTCTGTGATGATTTTGGACTTGGGCATATGTCTGGACCGGGTTTTGGAAGACCCGAGAATGTTTCGGTACCTATTGTGGAAGTTAGCATTTTGGAAGAATTTTATAAGTTTGGGTTGAAGTGCATTTCAGTGTTATCAATGTCCGTTTGGGATTCTGAGTCTGGGAATAGCTTCGTATGGTGATTCTGGTGTTGGGAGCGCGATCGGAAGTGAATTCAGAGGCCCGTGGGTCACTTTGGAGTCATTTGGCTAAAGATAGAAATTTGAAGGTTTTTGGAGAAGTTTGACCGGAAGTGGACTTCTTGATATCGAGGTCAGATTCTGATTCTGGAAGTTGGAATAGGTCCGTAATTTCAATTATGACTTGTGTGCAAACTTTGAGGTCAATCGGACATGATTTGATAGGTTCCGGCATCGAATGTAGAAGTTTGAAGTTCTAAAGTTCATTAAGCTTGAATTGGGGTGCGATTCATGATTTCGATGTTGTTTGATATGATTTGAGGCCTCGAGCAGGTCCGTGTTATGTTATGGGACTGGCTTGTGTGATTGGACGGGGGCCCCGGGGGCCTCGGGTGTGTTTCGGGGTGGTTTCGGATTATTTCGGGATGTTTTGCAATAGCTGATGCTGGTGTATGGTATTGTTCTTCGCGTTCGCGAGGAGCTCCATTTTCATCATCCATGTCACGGTAAGTGATTCTCACCTATTGCAAGTTAATTTCTTGGATTATATCTAGATTTTATCATGAAAAATCATGTAAATTAGTAGAAATTTTTGGATTTTGAAGAAAACCTAGAAAATTGATATTCTTAGATTTTGACCACTATTTTGGGTATGAAATTAAGAGAAAATCATATATTTGAGTTCGTGAGTTCATGGGTAAATTTTATCTTCGAAAAAATTCGTAATTCGGGCACGTGGGCCCGAGGGCAATTTTGTTAACTTTTTGATCGGGGTTAGGAATTGCTATAAATTGGACTGTAATGAGTAATTGAACATATATTAATGGATTTGCATAATTATTGGCTGGTTTTGGAGCATTGTGAATCGATTCGAGTCTTCGGAAGGGCGTGGAATGTCGGTTATGGATCTTCAGAGCGAGGTGAGTTTCCTTTCTAACCTTGTAAGAAGGAATTGTCCTCATAGGTGAAATTGGTTATGTGCTCCTAATTGTGGGGGTTACGTACGCACGAGGTGACGAGAGTCCGTGTGTAGTTGCTATCATGTGAAAGTCCAGGTAGTCTAGGATAAAAAAGCATGTTATACTTGGAATATTTGTAACCTTATTAACAGATGAATTGCTTAAATCCTATCGAATTGGTAAATGAATTTCTAAAAGGATTAAACTTCCTTTTTATAAATTTGTTAAAAGAGAATTGGCTTTTCTTTGGATAATTGTTCCTTGTTGACTTCTTGATTGACTGTCTGTATGTGTTTAATTTCGGAACGGCCCGAACGCCTTGGTAGATTAAATAGATGCATCTATGGTTCGCGTCATTCGACCCTCTGCCAGTGCACAGTTTAAATATTGTTGGATCGGGCCGTACGTCCTCGATATGATTTATGCATGCTTGTATTGCTTGCCTTGAGATTTATTGATATTGATATTTGCTCTCCCCGACTTGAGATAATTGTTAACTAATGGATTATGAATCCGGAGACTTTAAATAAAAATGAACTTTTACCTGTTTCGTGACTTATTTGAATTTACTGTTGTTCTTAATAAATTCGTGATTGATCGCATTAATAATATTACTATTAGACCACTAGCAAGTGTCGAAGTCGACCTCTCGTCTCTACTTCTTCGAGATTAGACGGGATACTCGCTGGGTAAAAGGTTATACATTTTATCTAAATTATTCAAATAGGTTATGCATTTTATCTAAATTATTGCAAAATAAAAAATAGATATTCAATACATTCTTGTTCGTAGTATTGAATTGAATGTCTATTATTAGCACTAGTATTGATTTGGTTTTGGTTTGGGCTTTTGTTAGCACTAATATAGGGAGAAATTCAAAAATAGCCATATTTACAATTGGTCGTTCAAAAATGGCCCAGTTTCAAAAGTAATCGAAATTTAGCCACTTTTCATGTAAAGATAAATCTGAGCGAAAAACATTGTTCAAAACCCGAAAAATACGTCAATATATTATACTGGAGTTCCAGGATAAGTATACTGAAACTCCAGCATAATATGATGGAGTTTCAGTATAAGTACACTAGAACTCCAGAATAATATACTGGAGTTCCAGCAAGTATAATTGTCTAGTATAATATACTGGAGTTTGGAGCATCGGTGCTCCAGTCTCCAGTATATTATACTGGAGTGAGCAAAGTATACCGGTCCAGCATAATATGCTAGAGTTTATACATAGGTGCACCGAACTCCAGTATATTATGTTGGACCGGTCTCTATTGCAGCAAAATAGTGGCTATTTTTCATTGACTTCGTAAACGCTGGCTATTTTTGAATGACCAGTCCGAAAATTAGCTATATCATGCTATTTTTACACTAATATAGGTATGCCCAAGCTAAGTCCGGGCCTAATGGCTATTTAGTATTTGTAGTATTTGATTCTCAAATAATGTTATCTCTAGTTTTATAACAAGTGTCTTTAAGAAGAAAAGATTTTCCAAAACATTTATCTTTACTATTTTGCTAAATAGAATTAAATCTCTCTATAACAATATCCTCATATAAAAATTCACTCACTATAAAAGTTAGATTTTTTTAGAACCAATTTTTATGTTATATTTTACTTTTCTATAATATTTTTTACTTATAAAAGCAATATCCATCTTTATAGCAGTACGCTATTTGTAAAATTACTCTTGGTTTAGTGGTTTGCTGAAAAATTTTGCTACTTTTTTTTTGTTAGAACACGGTGCTGAAGTACTAAAGAGAAATTATTTTTTAAATGTAAAATCATGAGTAGAATCCTTGCCGTGAAGGAAGAAAAAACAAAAAACAGCTTGCTTTTAATTTTTTTTTTCCTAATTCATATTTTAAATAGTTTTAAAATGTTATATAGCTTGAGAATTTTAAGATAGGAAGAAGTTTATTTTTTATTATAAAAAAAGTGTTATAATAAAAATCAAAATATGGTGGATGTCTACTCTTCCTCCATGATCTTTCTCTCAAATGGTTAATGACATATTCAATGACATATTCCATGACATATTTTCTTCACTTTTCATGCCTATATAAAGGCTTTGTAATAGATAAGAAAATACACACAATTTAAGAAGAAAATCTCTTCCTTTCTCTCTATCTCTATTTCTTGTTCATGTTTTACTAAATTGTCTTTATTTCTTGTTCATGTTTTACTAAATTGCTTTTTTTCATAACACGTTATCAGCACGAGTCTCTAACCAATTGTATATATATATATGTACAAAAAAATTTCTACATCCAGAAAGATTACAATTAGAAGCCATACATATCATCACATGGTTAAATGTAATGAGAAACTACATATGGTAAGTAATGAAATGTAAGAAGGTATGATTATCTTATACTTGTCATTCATTTAAAATCTCATATGCACACAACTTCGTACTACACCTGTATTGCATAAACACATATTAATATTACATCTTTTATATCACATGAATGGAATAAAATTGTCGAAGTTCTGTATGTTAAAATCATAGTAGCAGTTAATTGTTGATATGATGCATATCATGGTAACCAAGGATATTTTATATAAATTGTCTTATGCATATTTATGTGTTAACTATCTTCAATCTGTCCTGCCGCTTTTAACATTTTCTTTTACTTGGATGAATATTTTTTTTCCTTTTGGATTTTTACACTTGCATATAGTACCAAAAAAAGGAATAAAAAATAAAATAAAATTGGTCATACTGATTAAAAGCATAAATCATCTTGAAGAAAACAAGAAATACTTCACATCTTTATCTAGGTTGATTAATTACTTCTTTGAAGTTTGGAAAACAAACCAGCTATTGAGAAAGTATACTTCATAATTTATGGTCGTATCATTTGAAAGCAAACAATGATTAGTATGACTACTAGAAGAGGTGTTTTTGAGTATCCATGACCTACTTGATGTTTGCTACTGACTTACCATTTTTAAGTATTTTATATGAATGATGCACAAGCTACAACTGGTAAGTTGTTACTTATAATGTCACTTTTCAGGTAATATAAATACTGAATTTATGTATTAGTACTATATATGTGTTGTTACCTATATGGTGTACTTTTGATAAATTTATTCACTAATTGTTTGGTTGAATTGAGTGAAGGAAAGTCATGGCGTTAAATCAAATCCAATAGGTAGGGTATACCCCGAAAACAACAATATTTTTTAGAGAGACTCAATAAATATTATGACAATGATTTTATGATCCTTTTAAACTCTAATAGAATTTAGAAGAAATATTCTGACTACAAACAATTGTATTTCATATAGATGCTACAAATAATTAATAAAGCTTTACGCTGATTTGAGATTTGTACACTTATTTAAGAAAGCAAATTTGATTTGCTAAGTTGCATATTAGTTGTGTATAACTTTCTTGGCATGTGATTGAAATTAAGGCTTGAGAATGAATCTCAATATTGTTTAGCCTATTATGCCATTAATTGAGGATAAGACATCGGGATCAAGTCCTGATGCTCCATAATGATAAGAGTTGGGTTTGAGTCTCAATTTATTATGGCCTAACATGCCTTTATATTGGTAAGACATTGAGTTTGAGTCTCAATGTACCATATTGATGATATAATGATGACTAAAGAAAAATAATATATTTTTCATGAAAAGACATAAAAATTGTCCCACTTGATTTGCTCAATTCTTGAAGTGAATGTGATAACAGTGCATAATAAGTTTCAATGAAGACAAGTAGTTGAACAATGAACGTGGGCGTTCCAAATATCAAAATAATAATAATCATCACTATGATTATAAAAGGAGAACAATAAGGGTTCTCAAAATAGTCCTTCAAAATGTGAAGGCAATGCTTACCATCAAATTGGTATGAAAATAATAAAGCACGTCGCTGATTATGATCCATTCCTTGAAGAGAATGTGACTTGTGATAAGCATTAAGAATGCAAACTCATTCCTAAAGTTGAATGTGGCAATATGTGATAAAAGCAATGAATAAAGACATGCAATTCATGATTATATGAATACCACACAACTCACCTCTAAGGGAGGTTTGAGTAAAATAAAGAGAATAAATATTATTGTGTGGTTACACGAATATGTCATCGGTCGCGTACATGTGATATGCCAAATATTATTTTGGCATGCCTTATAAAAGTTATTAAAGGCAAAATTAAAGCAAGAAATGATTTTGCTTGTGATGATTTTGACCATGATAATTTATTATGATATAATTTTCTCCGTGAAGGAGACATTTACCATATGAATGGTATGATAAAAGATCTTGTTGTACAAAAGTTGTTAAGAACTCTGGAAAAACTAATTTGTTACTACCCGGATGAATAAAGTTATTCATGACATTGATATTGTAAAGTCTCAAAAGAAACTTTTTGAGTTTCAAATATATAAGTCAAAGTAATTGGCATATTGAGACCATAAATGAAAGGAAGATTGAATATCTTCATATTTCTATAATCATACCGGGTAAATATGAAAAGTTACCCGATCTTCTTTCTATTTGTACTAAACAAATATAAGCATGATGCTGGAATCATATGCCACAAGTAAACTAGAGGTTTACTAAAACAAATATTAATTGGCATGATCGGTTGACCATCTCGGTCAATTATGATGCGAAAAATTAATTAAGAATTACATTGACATATATTGAAGAATAGAAGATTCTTCAAGAATTCTCTTGTGCCGCTTATTCTCATGATATACCAGTTAAAGGTTGAGATTGAATCCTTTGATTTCTGGAAGGAATAAAAGGTGATATATATATGGGCTCAGTCACCTGCCATGTGGACCGTTTACTATTATATGATTTTAATAGATGCATCTATTTTATGGTCATATGTGCATTTGTTATCAACATGCAGTTTGGTTTTTGCAAGATTGCTTGCTCAAATTATTATAGCACAATTGTCACGACCCGGATTTCCCACCCTCGGGAGTCGTGATGGCGCCTACTAGTGAAAGCTAGGCAAGCTAACCAATTGAACTATCTACCTTATTTTCATTTTTAATCCGATAACGGTTAAGAGCCAACAATTAGATAACAATAGAATTGAATAAGCGGAAGACTGCATTGTAGAGATTTAATAATACTGCTAATACTAAACCATAACAAATCTACCCAAGACTGGTGTCACAACTTCACAGACTGTCTAGGAGTACTACAAATAAAGGTCTGAAAGAAATAAATACAATACTGTCTCTGAAAATACATGAAAGAAACAGGAATAGTAGATAGAAGGAGACGCGCCAAGGCCTGCGGACGCCTGCAAGACTACCTCGGATCGCCTGATGAACAAGAAAATAGCAATCTCACTGCGGTCCGAAGTCTACAACACTGGGATCTGCACAAAAGAGTACAGAGTGTAGTATCAGCACAACCGACCCCATGTGCTGGTAAGTGCCTAGCCTAACCTCGGCGAAGTAGTGACGAGGCTAGGACCAGACTATCAAATAAACCTGTGCAATATAGCGTACAAAAATAATAGGAAGCAGATAACAATGATGGCAACACTGACCAACCAGTGATGTAAATAGCAGGCCACAAGAACACCATAAATGTTTCTCAACAAATAATGGATACAAGTGCAATCAATTCATCAAGTCCTTCAAATATAAATCTTTCGCCTATAAATCCTTCAAGTAATAATCTCCAAGATAATATGCTTTTCAATGAATATATATCGAATATATTTCCTTTAAATAAAATATCTTTCAAATAAGCATATTTCGAATATAATTCTGTCGAGTAAATGTTACCTTGTGACGCCTCATTCACTTAACATAAAGTAGAGCAACTTCCAACCCAATTAGGAAATCAACAAGAAAAGATGAAGTTATTTTTAGAAATCATTTGATAAAGAAGATACCCTTTTCAATTAAAGTACAATATCAAATGAATCCTTCACCTTTAATACGAGAAATCAATAAATCAAAATATAGTAGAAATTCCTTTTTTTTTGTAAAGTACAACCTCAAACGGTTTAAGGAAAATTTAGTTGAGAAATCAATTGAGTTAAAAAAAAATGTAACAATTGTTGAAATTTGGAGTATTGAACATATATAAAAAAAAGTAAAAATAGAATATCAAGAGAATTATAAAGGAATCAAAATCCAATCACTAACAAGAATAAGGGAAACAAAAGCATATTTCACTTTCTTTTCACATCTTGTTGCAGGCGTGCAACCCGATCCCATTTCATGTATCTCGTGGCAGGCGTGCCACCCGCTCCTATTTCATGTATCTCGTGGTAGGCGTACCACCCGCTCCCATTTCATTATGTCTTGTGGTAGGCGTACCACCCGCTCCCATTTCATTATATCTTGTGGTAGGCGTATCACCCGCTCCCATTTCATTATATCTTGTGGTAGGCGTACCACCCGCTCCCATTTCATTCATTATATCTTGTGGTAGGCGTACCACCCGCTCCCATTTCATTATATATCTTGTGGTAGGCGTACCACCCGCTCCCATTTCATTATATATCTTGTGGTAGGCGTACCACCCGCTCCCATTTCATTATATATCTTGTGGTAGGCGTACCACCCGCTCCCATTTCATTATATATCTTGTGGTAGGCGTACCACCCGCTCCCATTTACAATCCAACAATAATCACAAGGAATCCCGGCAAGGGAACAAGAGCAATATAACAACTTTCCGGCAAGGGAACAATAATATTTCAACAACATCCCAGCAAGGGAACAATACTATCAAAACAAACATCCTGGCAAGGCAACAATAATATCAAACAAACATTCTGGCAAGGCAACAATAATATCAAACAAACATCCTGGCAAGGCAACAATAATATCAAACAAACATCCTGGCAAGGCAACAATGGTGATAATAACATATGAAGCGCAATAAACCACAACGGAGTCATAACAATTATAATACAAGACTCACGGACATGCTTGACACCAACGTATAGATACTCGTCACCATGCCTATACGTCGTACTCTACAATTAACATGTAGCAATTAAGACACAACTCCTAATCCCTCAAGCTAAGGTTAGACCAAACACTTACCTCGCTTTGCAACCAATTCAAAATTCCAACAACCCTTTGCCTCGCGAATTCGTGCCCGAAATTCTCAAATCTAGTCATAAACAATTCGATTCAGTCAATAAAAATTATAGGAATTAATTTCATATGAAATTTTACATTTTCCATTAAAAATCCGAAATTGCACTAAAAATTTGCCCGTGGGGCCCACGTCTTGGAACCCAACAAAAATTACGGAATATGAAACCTCATCCAACCACGAGTCTAACCATACCAAAATTACTAAATTTCGACCCTCAAATCCTCAAATCTATCCGAGAGAGTTTTCAAACTCTTCCAACTAAATTCATAGATTTAATACCAAAACTAGTAATAGATTCGGGCAATCTAACCAAAATTAAGTTAAGAACACTTACCCCGTTGTTTTCTCTGAAAATCTCCCGAAAATTTCCTCTTCCCAAGCTCCAATTTGACAAAAATGGAAAATCAGAAATAAACATTCTGTCCAAAATTCGGGGGTTACTGTTCACGTGTTTTTACTGTTCACGAGATACTGTACACGATACTGTTCACGGGGTACTGTACACGGTACTATTCACGGGGTACTGTACACGGTACTGTTCACATGCTGTAAAAGAAAATTCAGCAGCCTTTTTATATTTGTTAACCTTCCGAAATCCACCCGAGGCCCTCGGGACCTCAACAAAATACACCAACAAGTCCTAAAACATAATACAGACTTAGTCGAAATCTCAAATCGCATCAAACAATGCTAAAATCGTGAATCACACCCTCATTCAAGCCTAATGAAACTAAGAACATCCAACTTCTATATTCGATGCAAAAACCTATCAAATCAAGTCCGATTGACTTCAAATTTGCACACAAGTCATAAATGATATAACAAAGCTAGGAAAATTTTTAGAACTAGATTCCGACCCCGATATCAAAAAGTCAACTCTCCGGTCAAACCTAAGGAATCTTTAACCTTAGATTTCTAGATTCCATTAAATGACGATAATTTAATCTAGGGACCTCCAAATTCTATTTCGGGCATATGACCAAGTCCCAAATCACGATACGGAACCAGCGGAATGGTCAAAATTTTTATCCGGGTTCGTTTGCTCAAAATATTGACCGAAGTCAACTTAGTTGAGTTTTAAAGTTCTAGTTCACAATTTAATCCATTTTTCACATAAAAACCTTCCGGAAAATTATACGGACTGCGCACGCAAGTCGAGGAATTATTGATACATGTGCATTTGTTATCAACTTGCAGTTTGGTTTTTGCAAGATTGCTTGCTCAAATTATTACAGCACAATTCCAGAATATAAATTATGATGATTTATCTTAATAATACTGGTTTAAATCCAAGTTGGTTTAGCAGAAATTGTATGCCTCCAATTATAGCTAAATCATTGGTTATGAGAACAAAACTCCCAAAAATGAAATTTGGTATGAGATTTATTATTTAATATATAGCAGCACTTGTACGCATCTAGCCAAGTTATAAAAATTTCTCTCTATCACAATCGGTTCAGGGTCAGGAACCAAATAATTTCTATATAGAAATATGGATGTGTTATATGATTTAATTATGCCACCAAAATGCACAAAGATTAGTTTCCAAAGATAGTTGGGAAATGTGTTGGTGATCCCAACATTAGAGGGAGAAAATGGGCAGCTGAGAAAGTGATACGTGAAATGAATTATTATGAATACATATAGATCCTCGTACAAGAAAATATAAACTTGAAGTTCAAATGATAATTTATTTACAAATTAATGTCAGACGCATTTGCTGACCCAAAGCTAAATGTCATATTTCAGTTGCTAATGCTCCAAATAGAATAAAGTCCATGAGGGACAAAGTCTATGCCACGCATGAAGCGTAACAGACCAATCGGTTCCAAAGATAAAACTCCTTGAAGAAGGAGAGGGGCAAATATTCAAAATGGTCATAATAAGGAGGCAAGTGCCCTAGAAGAGCACCACGACATAACACTTATGGGAGAGGCTCAGGTACCTGAAAATAATGAAATAAAGAGATCTCAATAAGTTATGTCTTTATTGGGTAATAATGGAACCGACATAAAATGATTGTCGACGATATTGTTAATATAATGTAGCGCTCAATATGATTAATATTGACGAGGATCTTGAGATCAAATCTGTCATGAAATTTGGACGGATAAAAGATTGGCCAAATAAAAAATACGCAATGAAATTGACTTCACTTGAAAAATGTGAAGTTGGACGGATAGTCCAACACCTGAAAGTATAAAGTCAATTGAAGTATAAATGTGATCTTGTGCGAAAGGTTCAAGTCGATAGACATAAAGACGACTTGTGGCACAAGAAAATTAGTAAATATCCTCACATTGATTATATGGAGACATGTTCTCTTATAGTGGATATAGTCACTTCAGGTTTTAATCTGGCAATATATGAAAAACTTGATATGCGTATAGTGGATATCATTGAAAGATTTAAATTGTCTTGGAGCATATTAAGGTTTCCAAGAAATTTATTAAATAAAGCTTCAAAAATCCTTATACGGATTGAAACAATCAGGGCGCATGTGGTATAATCGCCCGAGAGAGTACTTGTTGAAAGAAGGGTATAAGAATAATTCAATTTGTCCTTGTGTCCTTATAAAAGGATATGGATTTGAATTTGTTATAATCGCCATGTATGTTGATGATTCAAATATCATTAGAACTCCCGGAGAGCTTCCTAAAGCAGTAGACTGTTTAAAGAAAGAATTTGAAATGAAAGATCTTGGAAAGACAAAATTTTGTCTTGGTCTACAAATTGAATATATAAAAGATAGAATTTTTGTCCTTCAATCAGCATACACTAAAAAGATTTTAAAGAGCTTCTATATGGATAAAACACATCCATTAAGTACCCCGATGGTTGTGAGATTACTCGATATAAATAAAGATCCACTCTGACCTCATGAAAATAATGAAGAGCTTCTTGGTCCTAAAGTACCATATCTTAATGCAATTGGTGCGCTAATATATCTTGCTAACACTACAAGGCATGACATAACTTTTTCAGTTAATGTCTTAGCAAGATATAGCTCCGCTCAAGGAGAAATTGGAATGAAATCAAGCACATATTGCGTTATCTAAGGGGGATTACCGGTGTGGGTTTATTTTATGGCAATGATTGCAATACCGATCTTATTGGTTATGTCGATGTGGGGTATTTATCTGACACACACAAGACTTGATCTCAAACATGTTATGTGTTTACATGTGTGGCACTGTCATATCTTGGCGATCGACTAAGCAATCAATCGTGGCTACTTCTTCTAATCATGCTGAGATAATTGTTATTCATGAAGCAAGTCGAGAATGTGTATGGTTGAGGTCTACTATACATCTTATTCGAGACAAATGTGGTTTGAAGTGTGATAAACTACCTACAGTTTTGTATGAAGAAAATACAACATGCATAGACCAATTAAAGGGAGGATTCATAAAGGAGTTAGGACAAAGCACATTTCACCTAAATTATTGTTCACACATGATCTTCAAAAGAATGGTGATATTAATGTGCAACGGATCCGTTCAAGTGATAATATGGCTAATTTGTTCACCAAATATCTACCGACGTCAACCTTCAAGAAACTAGTGTACAAGATTGGGATACGAAGGCTCAACGATGTGAACTGATGATCTCATCAGGGGGAGTTAATACGCGTTGTACTCTTTTTCCTTTACAAGGTTTTGTCCCATTGGGTTTTCCTTGCAAGGTTTTTAACGAAGCAACCAAAAGGCGTATTTCTAAATATGTGTACTCTTTTTCCTTCATTAGGATTTTTTTCCCATAGGGTTTTTTTCTAATAAGGTTTTAACGAGACACATTATTTATGGACATGCAAGGGGGAGTGTTATGATAAAAATCAAAATATGGTGGATGTCTACTCTTCCTCCATGATCTTTCTCTCAAATGGTTAATGACATATTCAATGACATATTTTCTATGTTCAATGACATATTCCATGACATATTTTCTTCACTTTTCATGCCTATATAAAGACTTTGTAATAGATAAGAAAATACACACAATTTAAGAAGAAAATCTCTTCTTTTCTCTCTATCTCAATTTCTTGTTCATGTTTTACTACATTGTCTTTATTTCTTGTTCATGTTTTACTAAATTGCTTTTATTTCATAACAAAAAGCAAATTTTGAGAGCACATGAGCCCAAAAAAGAGTGAAGCTGACACATATCTATTTCGAATAGAGGTGTCATTTAGTGTGACATCAATACCTTAATGCCTTTTTGGACATTGAAAATTTAATTTTTAAATTAAATTACTTTTAAAAATTTATAATACATAAAAAATGAAGTTCGATACTTCAGAAATTAGGACATATGTAATTCTATTTTCACGCAGATACTTTTTCTAGACCAATAAGATTTGATAATTAGTATTTCAGGAAATTTCAGTAACATATTGCTTAATATTATACTTAAAGTCAGATTACCATAACTATAATACAAAAAACAAGAACTCGGGTAACGTAGAGGGTAAAATTTTCACGGTGCACCCAATTTTGCACCGCCTATTGAATTTGCATTCACTTTTTGAATATTTTTTAACTGATACCCAATTTTTAGATAACTTCAAACATATAAACTTTGCTCTTCTTCTTTACTGTTGTTTTCTTGTTCTTTGTGCTTAGAGCTTCTTCTTCTTCTTCTTCTTCTTCTTCTTCTTCTTCTTCTTCTTCTTCTTCTTCTTCTTCTTCTTCTTCTTCTTCTTCTTCTTCTTCTTCTTCTTCTTCTTCTTCTTCTTCTTCTTCTTCTTTTTAGTTGCAAAGTGAGTTTGTTAAATTTATTGTCATTGTTGCGAATTTGATGATTGAGATTTGTTCTTTATGATATTTGAAAGTGATTTCAAATTTAAGCTCATCTGGAGTAGATTTTGGCTTTGAATCGTGTACTGGATTATTGAAAATCGAAGAACAAATTTATGTTTCAGAACTTAAGATTCGATATCAGAATTTGCATTCAATAGATTGAACTACTTAAGATTCAAGTCACTGAAGTTGCATTTGAAAGATAGAAGTACTTCATATTTGATTTCTGAAGTTGCATTGAAGAGATTGAACCTCTTAAGATTCGAATTTCTGAAGTTGCATCCGAAATTAGAAGAATTTCATATTTGATTTCTGAAGTTGCATTGAAGAGATTGAACTACTTTGGATCTGAGCACGTATACTCTGAAATTTTTTGTACAATGCAGGTATAACTTCAACGGTGACCCCAAAAGTGGGTATATATGAAAATGCCCCACGTAGGGGACTCTGGGGGGATTGCTCATACAGTCAAACCCGTCTATAACAGTCTTATTTGTTTCGATATTTTTGTTATAGAGTACATGTATTATAACATAACATCGATTATAACATATATTATAACATAACATCGATTATAACATATATTATAACATAATAACGATTATAACATATATTATAGCATAACATCGATTATAACATAAAAATCGATTCGGCAAAAATATAGCTTTTATATTGAATGACTGTTATATAAGGATCGATGACATGCAACTAAAGAAAAGGGCAATGCTGATAACTTTTCCAATTCTCTTCTTTACTGTTTTTTTCACTATGCAATTTTCAATTTGTGCTCCAGTCTCCAATATATTATACTGGAGTGAGCAAAGTATATCGGTCCAACATAATATGCTGGAGTTCATACACAGGTGCACCGAACTCCAGTATATTATGTTGGACCGGTCTCTGTTGCAGCAAATAGTGGCTATTTTTCATTGACTTCGTAAACGCTGGCTATTTTTGAATGATCAGTCCGAAAACTGGCTATATCGTGCTATTTTTACACTAATATAGGTATGCCCAAGCTAAGTCCGGGCCCAATGGCTATTTAGTATTTGCAGTATTTGATTCTCAAATAATGCTATCTCTAGTTTTATAATAAGTGTCTTTAAGAAGAAAAGATTTTCCAAAGCATCTATCGTTACTATTTTGCTAAATAGAGTTAAATCTCTCTATAACAATATCCTCATATAAAAATCCACTCACTATAAAAGTTAAGTTTTTTTTGGAATCAATTTTTATGTTATATTTTATCTTTCTATAACACTTTTTACTTATAAAAGTAATATCCATCTTTATAGCAGTACACTATTTGTAAAATTACTTTTAGTTTAGTGGTTGGCTGAAAAATTTTGCTACTTTCTTTTTGGTTAGAATACGGTGTTGAAGTACTAAAGAGAAATTATTTTTTAAATGTAAAATCATGAGTAGAATCCTTGCCGTGAAGGAAGAAAAAACAAAGAGCAACTTGCTTTAAATTTTTTTTTTCCTAATTCATATTTTAAATAGTTTTAAAAGGTTATATAGCTTGAGAATTTTAAGATAGGAAGAAGTTTATTTTTTATTATAAAAAAAAGTAAATTTTGAGAGCACATGTGCCCAAAAAAGAGTGAAGCTGACACATATCAATTTCCAAGAGAGGTGTCATTTAGGGTTCATTTGGTAGGGTGCATAAGAATAATACTGATTATGGTGTATTAGTAATGTTGGTATTAGTTATGCTTGCATTAGTTATACTGTTATTAGTTATGCTGACATACTTTTTATTCATTGTTTGGTTTGATGTATTAAAGCATTGCACAATTTCTAAAAGAATTGTTTGTTTACAAAAATATCCTCAAAATCAGTCCATCACTCTAACTTTTTAAAAGAAACATATGTTGAGAAATGCTTTTATATGAAAAAGTTTTTAAGAAAATTATTTGATTTGTCTACCTATATTGTAATATAGAACTAAATATTTATTTATAAAAAAAGAAATATGCTAAGTATTTATTTATTTACTAGAGATATAATTTTATTTCTCACTATTTGGATTATTTTAAACCTAGCACATTTTAATCAAGCATAAATTTTGAAGGACAATTTTGTCTTTACCTAAGCTAATGAATGCATTAAAAACCATTGCATTGCTAATACCATAATGTTCTATGCATTAGTTATGCATAGGATAATACCAAATAGAATGCATAACTAATGCATAAGTTCAAAATATCTACCAAACAAGGTATTATTAATACATAAAGCTAATGCATGCATTATTTTATCTAATGCATCCTACCAAACGACCCCTTACTGTGACATCAACACCTTAATGCCTTTTTGGGAGAAGTTTTATTTTGTATCTCATACAACTTACACTAGTTGTATGAGGCTCCTTTTTGTCTCACAAATTTGTGGACCCTAATCTTACACTTCTGGGTCCACAGAATTCTGGATCAATAAAATTGTGAGACAAAAAAGTTGTCTCATACAACTAGTCACAAAATAAAATTTTCTCCTTTTTGGACACTGAAAAGAGGCTCAAACATTCGCTAGATTTACAAAAGTACAACAATGCATTTATTGTAAAAAGTTGCAAAAGAAGGGACAAAATAAGACTTTAAAAAAAGGTCTGCAAATCAACACATTCGCAGTACAAGAATGCAATGGGAGTTATAGATAAGAATCCTGTTTTTTCCGTCAACACAATTGAAAGTCAAAATATTTTCACCACAAGGTCAGCAAGCAGAATATGAAATTCCAAAATTAACATTGGAATAAATGAAATTCCAAGAGGCACACACGATGACGGGGAGGTGCTTGGCTTCCTTTATGTATAGTATATATATATATAAGTAATATAATAGAAAAAATAATAGAAAAAACTTTTTAGGTCATAAGTGTTTTTTTGTTAATAGTATTACTTTTTATTTAAGTTAAGTTGTTTGGTCAAATTTTTAGAAGAAAAATAATACTTTTAAGTAGAAGCAGAAATAGTTTTGAGAAGCAGGGAAAAAATAATCTCTCCAAAGTAACTTTCGAAAAGTACTTTTCAAAAATATACACTCAAATACTAATTACTGCTTCAAAGTATTCTCAAACATTTCATAAGAGTATAGAATAAGATAAAGGTAGGAATATTCTCTTAACCTAACAAAACCAGAATATAAAATGTTTAATTATTTTTATTTGGCAATACAGACCAATTTGCTTAAAAATATTGTTAAATTGGGAGATATATATTTATGTCTGACTGTTTCCCCTTATAGTAGGATCATTATGTACCAAATACAGTACTACAATACTACTTTCTATGTTTAAACCTAGTGATAGCAAGCGGTCCGGGACGGGACGGGACGGGACCGGTGCAGGACGGGTTCTATCTTAACCCGCAAAATCTCAACCTGCCCGCCCCGCATAGCTCTTTTAACCTGTATCCACCTGCCCCGCACCACACTCGCATCCACCTACCCCACCCCGCCCTCGCAAATTTTTTTCTTCTTTTCAATTTGTCTTATTTTTATAAACATACATAAGTTAAACAATAACCATTTAAATTTAGATTCTTTAACAGTAACCATACAAATTCAGCTCTAACCAGAGACATTAACAAAAAATAAAACTTGTTATGCATAAGAGATGAAATAACTGCCATATTTCTTCATTGTGCATTTCGTTCAATCTGCATGGACTCCGTCCATGCCAAACGATGGAACATTACTCTATATTTTATTTTTATGTACGATGAAATAACTGCTATATACGTTGATTAAAATTTATGTTTCCTTGATTATTTTTTAAAGTTAGAAATATATTTTTAAATGATCTTAAAACAAAAACGCTACATTACTCTATATTTTGTTTAACCATATTAATTTAGACACAAATATAATTAATCTGGGAACCACCTTTTAGCGTTGATAATATAACCTATTGAACTCGTAATTCAAAAACTAATTAGTGTGTTAAGCCAATAAAAAAATGAGTTTGTTAATCACCATATGCGAAAAGTCATGACTATATTTTTTAGAATTAAATATGAACGCCCTAAAACGAATTAGTAATATGTTATCATCAGTTTTTTTCTGTTATTTAATTCCTCAGATAACTAGTTAACCCCCGCACCTGCACCTGCGATGCACCTGCAAAAAATTAATTTTTTTTATTTTAACCCACCCGCACCGTTCCGCACCCACATACGTACAAACCTGCCTCGCCCCGCATATGTCTAAACCCGCACCACCCGCACCTTCACCGCCCATTGCCATCCCTATTTAGACCCCTACTTCCCTCTACCTTTTCTAGACCTCCTGACTCTTAATTTTCTGGCTACTACCTGCATACCGTGCCGTCCTCTACTTCCTCTATTTCACGCAATAGGTTAAAAACATAACGAGTTATTTTCTCCTTAAAAAGATGCCCTTCTCCAATAAGGGATCGTCTAAAGATAATAATTTTATGATTAAATTTAGTATGTATTTATCTGAAATTTGATTATAAGTATTAGCTAATTTTGAAATAATAGGCAGCCTAGTACACAAGGTATCCCGGTACATAAGATATCCTGTGTTCGTGCAGGATCTCGGGAAGGGTCGTACCCCCTAAGGATGTGATGTAGACAGTCTACCATATGTGTAAATATTAATGGTTATTTCTACGGCTCAAATCCATGACCTTTAGGTCATACGGAGATAACTTTATTATTGCTCCAAGGCTCAAAATAAAGTTTACACTCAAATGATTGGAATTGACTATTTTATGTAGAAGATAAGATAGTTAATTAATCCATGAGAGATCCTTCCCCGTACGATATCCTCCCACCATTATTATGCGAAACGACCCTTATACCTAGTAAAAGTTAGTTATTAAAATATTAACTTAAGCATTTTCCATTTCCTACGTAAGGGACAGCTTAGTGTACTAGGCTCCCGCTATATACGACGTTCATAGAAGGGCCGGACCACAAGGGATTATTGTACGCAGCCTTATCCTGCATTTTTGCAAGAGACATTTGCACGGTTTGAACTCGTAACCTCCTGGTCACATGACATCAACTTTACCAGTTACGCCAAGGCTGCCCTTCTATTTCCTGCACATATATCTCATTTTTCTTTTTCTTTTTCTTTTTCTCTAAAATTTGACTAACTTAGATTTCTTCTTATTTTGTTTTTCTATTTAGTTAATATATAAGAAAACGAGAATAAAACAAAATTGTTGATGTACTGGTTTTATTTACAATACTAGATTTTGTAACGATCAGACCAGTAGTTTTGAGCAATTGCACTTCGTTCTATTTTTTGAGGGCATGAGTAGCTCCGTATTATGTATTGTGACTTATATGAATCGTCGATTTTGGTTTTCAGGTTATCCAGAATTGATTTGAGAGAATGGTCTCAGCTAGAAGCTTTAAATTTGAAAGGTTAGACCAAGTTTTGACTTCTTTGTATTCGACCTCGGATTTGAATTTTGATGGTTCTGTTAGCTCCGTTAGGTGATTTTGGACTTAGAAGCGCGTCCGGAATGTGATTTGGAGGTCTCTGGTAGAATTATGCATGAATTGGCGAAAGGTGAAAATTTGGCGATTTTGATCGGCAGTGAAAAATTTTAATATCGGGGTCGGAATGGAATTTCGGAAGTTGGAGTAGATTCATAGTATTATTTGTGACGTGTGTGCAAAATTTGATGTCATTCGGACGAGGTTTGCTAGGTTTCGGCATCGTATGCGAAATTTGGAAGTTTAGAAATTCTTAGGCTTGAATCCTAGGGTAATTTGGTGTTTTGATGTTGTTTTGAGTGTTCCGAAGTTTCGATTGAGTTCGTATGTTGATATGTGACATGTTGGTATTTTTGGTTGAGGTCTCGAGGGCCTCAGGAAGAATTCGGATGGTTAACGGAGACTTGAAAAGTGGAATAAGGCAGTTGAAGCTGTTGCTCCTGATGTTTCCGCACCTGCAGAGTGGGAACCGCATGTGCGATGGTCGCAGATGCGGAAGGTGAACCGCAGATGCGGAATTTGGAAAGCTGAGGCAGGAGCCGCATGTGCGAATAGTAGAGCGCACCTGCGTGACCGCATGATTTGGACCGTAGAAGCGGTTTATGAGGAAATAAGTGGGAACCGCACCTGCGATGGGTTTTCCGCAGGTGAGGCGTTGCAGGAGTGACATGAGGACCGTAGATGTGAAAGTTTTGGGCAGAATGTATAAAAGGTGGACTTCGCGAATTTTAGGTCATTTTTCCACCATTTTTAGTCAGCGTTGCAGCTTTTGAGAGCGATTTTGAGGAGGAATTCAGGGGTTTATCAGTAAGGTAAGTGGCTTCAGCTCTAATACTCGTGTAATTGATGATTTTCCGTTATTTAATCATGTAATTAGTGAAGATTATGGGTGAAAATAAGGGGTTAGGGCTTGAAATTTTTTAGAGTTTGATTGAGGTTTTGAGGGGTCAAATGGAGTCGGATTTTGATAAATCTTGTATATATGGACTCGTGAGTGAAATGACTTTCTAGTTTTGTGATTTTTGTTGGATTTCGAGACGTGGGCTCGGAGGCCGGATTTGGGTGAATTTTCAGATTTTGGTCTAAATTGATAGTTTTTCGTATGAAATTGGTTCCTTGGCCTATATTGATTGCATTGTATTGCTTTTGGTTAGATTCGGGATGTTTGGAGGTCGGTTCTAGAGGCAAGGGCGTCAAGTAGAATTTTTGGCTTGATTGAGGTAAGTAACACTTCCAAACTTGGTTTTGAGGGTCTGAAACCCCGAACTATGTGTTATGTGATTAGTACTGAGGTGACACAAATGGCAAGTGACGGCCGTGCGGGCATGCACCATGAGAATTGTGGCTTGGTTCATTCCATGGCACCGTTTAGTGACTCTTTCTTGCTGATATCCGTGTTTCTATCATGTGATTAAGTAAATGTGCTGTAAATCATGCTAGATATCCTGTTAGGGCTTTACGGTGATACTATTGAGACCGAGTGGTCGTTACTTGCTGTCATTTCATTAGATTCATTGATATTCTGTACTCAATTTTACTCATACATATCATATCATGTCTCAGTCTCAGTTATTATTATTTGGCACATCATATTATTGTTTCGGGCTAGTTTCATGGCATTGTAAGCCCTTGTGTGTGAGACTAGAGAGTGATGACCGAGTGAGTCCGAGAGCCTGATTATGAGTGACAGTTATGGGATCGGGTTGCACGCTGCAACAGTTATGTTGATGATTATGATAGCGCTTGGGCTTTAGGAGCCCTTCTAGAGTCTGTAACATACCCCTAGTGAGCGTAGATGATATTTTGAGGGATGAATTTTCCTGGACATAGATTTGTCCGAAGTATTGATATCTGGAGATGGATTTCTCCACAGGGTTGGATTACCCTTTTTCTTAGTACTAAGTGACTTATATTTAATGATGAGTATGTTCCGGGATGGATTTCCCTGGGCCGGATGGCCATATGCGGTACCGAGTGGTTGAGTGTGTGTATATATATATACCTGGGATGGATTTCTCCTCAGGGTTGGATTACCCTTGTTCCTCTATACGTGTTGACTTGCAGTAAGTGTTGTATATGTTTTGGGATGGATTTCTCTGGGCCGGATGGCCATATGTTGTACCATGTGGTTGAGCACTTGAGAGTAGGAGCACATGGTGCATTTTATACATTCTGTGCATTGGCATGTAGAGTTAGCTGAGCTTTATATCTCACATTGTTCAGATCTGCATTTATTTTACTGCTTGAGCTGTATACTTGGACTGATAGCATGCCTACTTTTCCTGCACAATTTATTTCTATTACCTGTTGAGGTTACGTTCGTCACTACCTATCAGTCCATAGTTTGGACTTATTACTTAGTGAGTTGGTGTACTCGCGTTACCCCCTGCACCTTGTGTACAGACCCAGGTATCTCATGCCATGTAGCGGTTATTGACTATTCCAGTTGCGGACTTTCATCGGAGATAGCAAGGTAGCTGACTGGCGATCGCAGTCCTGCTTTTCTCTTTCTTTATATTCCTTTTAGTGTATTTTGGCTACTCTCATACTATGTTAGTCTTGCTATATTTTAGAATAGTTGTAGTATTTGCTCATGACTTAGTGACACCCAATGTCATGTTTTTATTTCCGCATTTTAGTTTTTGAATTAATTTCTTTTACGAAATTTCAGTATGAAAAAGGCTATATAGGGGTGTGCATTTGAATCATTTTATCGATAAATCGAATCGATTATTTGTTATCGGTTTATCGATTTCGAAATTTTCCTTATCGAATTATCGATTGAGATTGAGATTTTGTCCTCTTCGCTTATCGGTTTATCGATAAACCGATAAGATATACTAAAAAAACAATTTTTTTTTTACCCTTTTTCTATAATACCCTTTCCTTTACCCTAAATCCCTAACCCTATTATTTTTTCTACCACATTTAAGGAATGATCATATTTAAAGCTCAAGGGAATGAAGTTCAAATTAATGGAAAATAGAATTAGCCGTGATGATGTATTTTGTTTTGTTTTTTTATACCGCTGGAGTGTTGGTGGCATACATTTGATCCCTTACTTTAGTTTCGTTGCATGTGCTTGTTGACACAATTTTTATGTTATAAACGGTGTTCGTCTTATTTAAGCTTCTTTTTGTCCATATTAGTTAGGCGTGTTTATAGCGATATACTTTTTGTGGAATCTCGCAAATTTTCTTATTGGTGTAATCGACAATCGAATCGATAAACCCCAAAAATCGATAAAATGAAATCGAAAAAATAGAAACCTTATTGAAACGATAACGATAAGCATATGTACAAATCGATAATCAATAAGTAATTATCGATAAGGGTCAAAATCGAATCGATAAATCGAATGCACACCCCTAGGCTATTATCTATCTTTTAATGAAATATCGAATTGTTTGGGAGTGTGTTGGCTTGCCTAGTTCCATGATTGGTGCCATCACGACCGGGTTAGTTTTGGATCGTGATAAGTTGGTATCGGAGCCTAGGTTACATAGGTCTCACGGGTCATGAGCAGGTTTAGTAGAGTTTTGCAGATCGGTACGGAGACGTCTGTACTTATCTTCGAGAGACTTCATAATCTTTAGGAAATTCCACAATCTTGAATTCTTATTGTGCGTCATTGATTCAGCTTGAAACGTAACTCCTTAAATTCCTTCCACGCATTCGTGTGCGTGTATGGGTGCTCTGTATTAGCTGTGCATCAATGACTTATGATTCCTTGAATGCGGGGCAAGATGTGATTTCTGTGTGTTGATGTTGGGCCGGTCTGGGGGATTTGAGGTCGGGTTTTGCTTGTAGCTTGAGCACTGAGATGTTGATTGTGTGAGCACCTGCTTTTGTGGAACTATTAGTGGAATTTGTGGCCGGATGGCTATGTGATGAGTATGATGTGACTGCGGGATGTGTTCATATGATTTGAATATGACGAGAAGGATTTGCTTGAGGTGTAGAAAGAACTATTTGGTGCTTGATTTCCATCTTGATTTGATGTATAGGCCCGAGTTATGGGCGTGTTGAAGGATCTTTTCATGTTGTTTAGTTGGGGAGTGAAGTAGATTTTATGTCGTGATATGAGTTAAGACTTAGGAAGATTAAGTGATTGCGTGATGTTTATGACGGTGGAAGGGTATAAAGAGATGTTAGTTTGAGGTAAAGTAGGTGGGTTATCTCCTGCAGGGTGTCCTGAGGGTGTGTGATCCCCATATTATTTTGTAGCGAGTCCTCTTTTACCAGTGAATTATATGCGTTGCAGTTTGAGTTTGGATCACGTATGAGAGTTTTCTTGACTGTTACAAGGGTGAATGCGAGATTTGCAAATGATTTGAGGTATTAGACGGCTTGTACTGCATAAGCTTATGAATGATTTAGTTGAATCTCACTATGGCTGTATGGTAGTAATAGAGTATGGGTATCGTGAGTTATTGTCTGTTTTGATCTATAGCTTTGAGCCAAGTGGGGCAGTCTATTATTGATCAGTTGATTGCACTGTTATTTGTCGTATTGATTTCAGTTTGAGGTATACTGTTGAATCAGTTGTGGCTTACAGGGGTTGAGATCGAAGATGACTCGAGTAAAGGAAATTTTGGATAAGGGTTGTGTTATACTTTATGGGTGTATGAGAATCACATAATGACTTGAATTGTTATTGGTGAATGATGTAATGTGCATAGAGTGGGAATTTATTTGGTTGCATTAAGGTGGGGTTACTTCCTAGGGTGTTGGAGTGCTAATAGAGCACAAGTCGTTCGGTCTGTTTGATCAGTCTAATTGAGATTTGAGCAGAGTGGATGACTCCCAAGAATAGTTCTAATGGATTCAAGATTTATATGTAACAATTGGGGGATCTTTAGAATATGTATTTGTCTAGAAACTGAGGTTTACATTGGAGGGTATCAAGAATTGTGGCATTTCTATATTATTATAGATTCTACACATTAGTATCAGGAAGGTGAATGTAATGATTTTAGATTCGCAGGAAGTCTTTTCAAGGTAAGTATTTTGAATGTGGTACTTTTGGGGATATTTAAAAGAGTATTCAGCGGCTTATGAGCCTTAGGCCGACGTAATTTCATGCTTGGGTCTCGTGTGGTGAGTCTGGATTGAGGATTGTGGTGTTACAACAAGGAGATGTATCAATTTGAAGGTAATTCAGAAGGAACTTAGTTATATGAGACAATTTGGTAGTAGGTTGGATCGGCATGGTAATGGGTATGATTAGGTGTTTATGAGGTAACAAGTTTCTACAGGTATTTTGTGGCAATATTTTTGGGTTTTTGGTGACCTGCGTAGCTTGGTTGAGTTAGAGGGATTCAATCCCGACGGTTTGGTTTTGTGCAAATGGGGTTCGGAGAGTTCTTAATGTTTCTACCATGGTTAGAGATGTATATTTTCAACTGGCGTGAGGAGCATGTGATGTATATAGATTTTCTCCTAGATGGTATCAAGTAGAAAGTTCTTGGCTAGTTGAGTAAGTAGTTGCTTGTAACTCGGAGTGGATTATGAAGTTCTCATATTTATCATAGGATGACATGATATATGCGGTATGTTATGTAGGAATGAGATTTGTATGTGTGAAGTCATGGTTCAGTTCTGAAATAAAGGTCATAAATTCTTAGGCAGCATGGATAGTTTCAGATGACTAGGTAAATGATATTACTAATTGGTATGACTTGATGAGAGTATACATTTCAGAAAGGGTAATGTGTTTGAGTTATAGATACTTTATTGGTATTGTGGCGCTCTCTTGTTTGATCGACCGTTGGAGTTCAAATTTTGCCTTGTGGCACAGAAGAATTTTAGAAGTATTCCTCGTGGTATGATCGTGTAATTGGTGAATTGTAGACATTCAGGTGGTGGAGTCAAGATCAGAGATAGTGACTCGTGTGTTCTAGGGATTTGGAGACTGGGAGTTCTCATGAGTAGATTGTTTCGTGGTTGTGGATCGTGAAAACATAGTCGAGGTTTTCAGAAGATAGCATGTGTTGTGATTCAGTTATTGTGGACTTTGAAGGGTTATTTATCTATCATGGGTGACCAGAGCTGACTTGAGGTTCATTGGTAGGTTCAGTATGGATGTGTGTTCTACATCGGGCCGGATTAATTGATTTCGAATTGCTATTATTGAGGGATGTGTCATTCGATTGTTGTTGAGCTTATTCGTGTTCTGGAGTGATCTATGAGTTACCATTCTGGATTACGAGGAGTTATCACTTGTTGGTTATATGCACATATGGTGCGGTTCTATTGGGGTCGTATAGCGGAATTAGAGCGGGAAGAGTATTGGGTATTGCTTGGTGGATGGCCTATTGGTTATGTTCTTTCAGATTTTGTGTGGTGTTGTGTCATTTGCTTCTCCGTGGTTATGGTAATGCACTTTGAGTACTTGATGTCGAATTGCGCGTGGTTATTGATTTTGAGCAAGGTGGCTTAAATTATTTCATGCAGACCAGCATTTGGATGGTATCACTCATTGTAGCGGAGTTATGTAAAGGTATGCCCCTTTATGTTAAATTCATGAGTTTTGGTTCTACGATGTATGCTAGGCTCTTAGCATGGTTGTGATGGTACTTGTTAAGCTGGCGAGACATTTTTCTCGTTTGAGTCATTTTCATGATTGAGTACATTTGGGATATTGCTATTGGGAGCACGAATTGCACATGTTATGGCTTTGGATTGTATTGATGTGTCATGTCATCAGAGTGGTCGTGTTGGATGAAATGAGGTCATTTGGCCTAGAGTGAAAACTATCAGAATTGGTTACAACATAGTTGGAAGGATAATACCGAAAGTCGACTTAGAAATCTGCTATAGTTCTTGTCGGAGAAGAGGGAGCTCCATGACTTGTGGCTCTCACGAATGGTTATGAGTTTAAGCTTGTTTCTATCATTATTGGTAGTATCTAAAAGTGTTAGAACAAGGCTTTGTTTGTCAAGAGGTGTATTACCGGCATTGGGTTGTTTGAGCAGTTTCTGTTATTAGAAATTATCACTATGAGTGTTTGGATGATGTGGTATATCATATGATTTTAACTTGGGTTATGACCATGGCTCGATTCAGCTTGTTCAGACTTATGCAGTGTGTAGATGCGAGGTTATGATCTGATAGAAAGTTATGGATGTTGGAAATTGAGTTCTCAAACTTATGGGCTAGGTTGGATTAAGAAATTTCAGTCATGTTATGTTATCAGACCTATATGGGATAGGGTGACGTGGGATCACCCCTGGGAATATGCATAGTGAGATTATACAACGATTTGATGGCTTTTGGAACAACTCTGGGCATGTTCGAGGACGAACGTATTGTTAAGTGGGGGAGGACGTAACGACCCGACCGGTCGTTTTGAGCAATTGCACTTCTCTCGGTTGTTTGAGGGCATGAGTAGCTCTGTATGATGTATTTGTGACTTATGTGAATCGTCATTTTTGTTTTTCAGGTTATCCGGATTGATTTGAGAGAATGGTCTAAGCTAGAAGCTTTAAATTTGAAAGTTTTGACCAAGTTTTAACTTCTTAGTATTCGACCTCGAATTTGAATTTTGATGGTTCCGTTAGCTCCATTATGTGATTTTGGACTTAGGAGCGCATCCGAAATATGATTTGGAGGTCTCTCGTAGAATTAGGCATGAATTGGCGAAAGTTGAAAATTTGGCAATTTTGGTCGGCAGTGAAATTTTTTGATATTAGGGTAGGAATGGAATTTCGGAAGTTGGAGTAGGTTTATAGTATCATTTTGTGATGTGTGTGCAAAATTTGAGGTCATTAGGATGAGGTTTGGTAGGTTTCAACATCGTATACGGAATTTGGAAGTTTAGAAGTTCATAGGCTTGAATCCGAGGGTAATTTGGTATTGTGATGTTATTTTTAGTGTTCCGAAGGTCGACTAAGTTCGTATGTTGATATGTGACTTGTTGATATTTTTGGTTGAGGTCCCGAGGGCCTCAGGATGAATTCGGATGATTAACGGAGAGTTGGGAAGTGGAATAAGGTAGCTGAAGCTGTTGCTCCTGATGTTTCCGCACCTGCGGAGTGGGAACTGCAGGTGCAATGGTCGCAGATGTAGAATGTGAACCGCAAATGCAGAATTTGGAAAGCTGAGGCAAGAGCCACAAGTACGAATAGTGGAGCACACCTGCGTGACCGTAGGTGCGATGTTTGGACCGCAGAAGCGGTTTCTAAGGGAATAAGTGAAAACTGCACCTGCAATGGGTTTTCCGTAGGTGCGGCATCACAAGAGTAACACGAGGACCGCAGAAGCGGAAGTTTTGGGCAGAATGTATAAAGGGTGGACTTTGCGAATTTTGGGTCATTTTTCCACCATTTGTAGTCGGCGTTAGAGCTTTTGAGGGCGATTTTGAGGAGGAATTTAGGGTTTATCAGTAAGGTAAGGGCTTTAGCCCTAATACTCATGTATGTGATATTTTTCCGTTGTTTAATCATGTAATTAGTGAAGATTAAAGGTGAAAATGAGGGTTTAGGGCTTGAGATTTTTGGAGGGTTTGATTGAGGTTTTGAGGGGTCAAATAGAGTCGGATTTTGATAAATCTTGTATGTATGGAATCATGGGTGAAAGAGCTTTCTAATTTTATATTTTTTGTCAAATTTCGATACATGAGCCCGGGGGCCTATATTGATTGCATCGTATTGCTTTTGGTTATATTCGGGACGTTTGGAGGCTAGTTTGGAGGTAAGGGCATCGCGGAGTAGGATTTTTGGCTTGATTGAGGTAAGTAATGCTTCCAAACTTGGTTTTGAGGGTTCGAAACCCCGAACTATGTGTTATGTTATTAGTACTGAGGTGACACAAATGCCAAGTGACGGGCGTGCGGGCGTGCACTATGAGAATTGTGGCCTGGTTCATTCCATGACACCACTTAGTGACTCTTTCTTGGTGATATTCGTGTTTCTATCATGTGATTAAGAAAATGTGTTGTAAATCATACTAGATATCCTGTTAGGGCTTCACGCCGATACTGTTGAGACCTGAGTGATTGTTTCTTGATGTCATTTCATTAGATTCATTGATATTTTGTACTCAGTTTTATTCATGCATATCATATCATGTCTCAGTTATTATTATTTGGTACATTATATCATTATTTCGGGCTACTTTCATGGCATTGTGAAACCTTGTGTGTGAGACTGGAGACTGATGACTGAGTGAGTCCGAGAGCTTGATTATGAGTGACAGTTATGGGATCGAGTTGCACACCGCTGCGGTTATGTTGATGATTATGATAACGCTTGGACTGTAGGAGCCCCTCCGGAGTCTGTAACACACCCTTAGTGAGCGTAGATGATATTTTGAGGGATGGATTTCCCTGAACATGGATTTGTCCAAAGTATTGAAATCTGGAGATGAATTTCTCCACAGGGTTGCATTACCCCTTTCCTTAGTACCGAGTGACTTATAGTCAGCGATGAGTATGTTCCGGGATGGATTTCCCTAGGCCGGATGGCCATATACGGTACCGAGTGGTTGAGTGTGTGTGTGTGTGTATGTATATATATATACTTGGAAATGGATTTCTCCTCAGGGTTGGATTACCCTTATTCTCAATACTGGTTGACTTGCAGTCAGTGTTGTATATGTTCCGCGATGGATTTCCCTAGACCGGATGGCATATGCAGTACCGAGTAGTTGAGCACTTAAGAGTGGGAGCACATGGTGCATTTTATACATTTTGTGCATTGGCATATAGAGTTAGCTGAGCTTTATATCTCACATTGTTCAAATCTGTATTTATTTTACTGCTTGAGCTGTATTCTTGGACTGATAACATGCCTACTTTTCCTGCACAGTTTATTCCTATTACCTGTTGAGGTTACGTTAGTCACTAGCTATCAGTCCATAGTTTGGACTTGTTACTTATTGAGTTGGTGTACTCGCATTACCCCTTGCACCTTGTATGCAGACCCAAGTATCTCAGGCCACGGTAGCGGCTGTTGACTATTCCAATCGCAGACTTTCATCGGAGATAGCGAGGTAGCTGCCTGGCGATCGCAGTCCTGCTTTTCTCCTACTTTATCTTTCTTTTAGTGTATTTTGGCTACTCTCAGACTATGTTAGTCTTGCTATATTTCAAAACAGTTGTACTATTTGCTCATGACTTAGTGACACCCGAGGTCGGGCTTTTATTTTCTGCATTTTAGTTTTTGAATTAATCTTTTTTACAAAATTTCAGTATGAAAAAGGCAATTATCTATCTTTTAATGAAATATCGAATTGTTTGGGAGTGTGTTGGCTTGCCTAGTTCCATGATAGGCGCCATTACAACTGGGTTAATTTTGGGTCGTGACAGATTTAGTATACATGCAAATTATCTAAAAAACTTACATCTTCACAGTCTCTAGAAGTTGAGCGAAGTACTGTTGATTTGACTAATTTAGTGCTTCTATATTTTGTATTTGTGATACGATGAACTATTCAGTGATATATCTCTCTTCTATGATTTGAGAGTTGATTTTGTTTTTTTGGTTTCAACGAATGCTTCTATTTTTTTAATAAGATCATTAAAGGTTGGATATTTGTAACATCGTAACCAAACTAAAGCAAGAAAATTCTAGAAAAACTTCATCTATTCGTCAACAAAGTTAAAGATTGTATAGTCGTTTGTTGCATTCAGTTTATTTTCGTAAGCATCTTATTTTGACTTAAGAGATACCTATAGAATTAACAGAAGTTGCACTTATAAAGTTTTACTCCTTCAAAAAAATTATCAATTAAGTAGTAACTTTTTATAATCTTATACCTTGCGCAAATACATATATGAATTTGCAGAGCAATTTTATTGAATCCGGTTTCTATGCCCGCGCTACATAAAACAAACTCTTATAAACTATGTTTATGTTATAATAATAATAAAAATAAAAAAATTAACCAGGTGTGAACTCTCATTCCCTCTCAGTCCTATTCTCATAGATATATAAGAAAAAGTACCTAAAAGCAACAAAACTTTTAAATCAATTATTAAACTTTTTTGCATATATGAATTAATAATGTTATTTCAACAAAAAAACTTGTAAAATTATTTTCGTTCTAGAATGTGCCTAAGTAAAAGCAGGCATATGCAAGGGGTATCAACTTTAAAATTGTAAGTTTTTTCATCAAAATAACAAGATGGAAAACTGATGTCTCAAAAAAATAATCAAGAACTCAATGCAAGAAGTTTCTCTCTTTATATCTTCGTAATCTCAAATTCTTAGCAACATAATTGTAAAAGAAATTTCCCAAATAAATCTTGCATTCATAAATTGTGCATTTAAAACAAATCTTCATCGAACTCGTCATATTCATTGTATGACAAAGTAAAACTAATTCATAACTCATCGTCTCGTTTTAAGGAATCATAAATACCATATTTATCTGATAAATAATTGTCCATATAAAAGTATACAAAAGAAAATTAGTAGTACTTATGCAACACGCACGAACTTTCTTTTTTCACAACCAACCTTATCATGTTGCCTAAAGATTCAAATTATCTCTCTTTGACCTTTTTTTTTCTATAACCGTGAACTTCTAATAGTGATTTTGTTTTGGGGTGATGTGAAACCACCAAATTTGTTAGGGTTTCTGGAAACAATATTTTAAAGTTCCCCGGACTTTAAATTTTATTTATTCGTTTATATTGACTTTAAAGTTGAACTTCTATGTTTGAGAATAGAAGTGGAAAATTCATTATCATACTCCTAAATATTAGTAGTTCATTTATAAAAGGAGATTTAGAGTATCTAATATCGTTTCATAAGTAGATACATATTTCAAAATAGGAAAATTATAATAACCAAATTTTAGGTAATTTTGAAATCCTAAAAATTAAAAAAATAATTAAATTATAATTATATCTAAGATAAAATTTATTTTTAAGGGTAAATAAGGCTAACAACATTTCGCTAAGGGATTTCGTACTTTTAATATAACTAGTTTCTTTGTACGTGCGTTGCACGTGTACCTCGCGCTCATCAATAAATAATTAAATAAATAAATAAAGCATACATTATTAAAAAAAATAATAGTTTACACTAAAACAAATGCAATACTTTTTAATACTAAAAATTAATATTATTACATTAGCATAGTAATTGTATTCAATATATCCAAGATATACAAACACGATAAAAACATATAAAAGGAAGAATTCTCATATTTATCATGATTGAAGAGAAATCTAATGAGTGTTAACGGTCAAGATCACAAAAAAAAAATCTCTAACGACAATTCAGAAAATATAGGGAACTGTCATTTGTTGTAACAAATGCAAAATGAGAAACTATTATTTCATCCTTATTGCTTCAAGTTTGAATTATTTTAATTAACTCTTAATACTATATTATCACCGATTATATTTTATTTTCTGATTGCTTTTACCACGAATGCTCTTTTTATTGAAACAGGTTTATGTATCCTAAGAGTTTTTTCACTTGAATTTTTTTAACTAATATGATGAATTTAGAAAGGAATTGGATAGAATTATTTTGTTAATTAGTTAATTCAAATTATTTGCTCTCAACATTAACGAAAATAATTTATTTTTATTGATTCAAATTCTTAATATTAGTTCACCCAAATTTTAAATATTTAACTGTAATTATAATTTTATTTACTATAAATTCTGTGTTAAGGGATAAAAAATCGATCTGATAGTTTACTTTTGGATATTTGTGTTTGCAGAATTATTAGTGTTACCAAATACTTTTCTAGTCTCTCCCTCTATCTCTTTTATATTTTTAAATAGTATATTAGTATTTTAATTTAATTATTAAGCATAATTTTTAAAGATATTATACAAAAAAATTACTAAATAGAAAAATATTGTTTGGAGAGAAAAGTAGTTCAAATATAATAGTATGAACTATTATAGTTCACATATAATAGCATGAAAGGAATTATAATTATGTTACATTATTCAAATAAAATAAATTTATGTAAGATAATTAAAATATTAATTGGCTTTCAAGTCCAAGATAAAGATTTAACAAAATAATTAGGTGCAAGAAAGTGATATCTTTTAAAGTATTAACCTTTATTTTACATGTATATTTGCACATTTTATTCATGATAAAGCTTTCTTGGTATAATTTCAAAATGTTGTAGTTGATATTTTTACAACTTATACGAAAACTAAACGTGGGAAAGTTATATTACTTATTTAAAATCCTAAATGCCTTTTAAATATTAGGCATAACGTTGCATGATCTATTAATTACTTTAATTTCATTAAAACACACGTTAGTTTACTCTTTTTTCTATATAATCTACATCCACTAAAAGTAATATGAAAATAATTATAGTTACGTTATATATGGAGTTTAAACAAGGAAAACAATATATGTATGGTAAAATACTAATTAATATTAAAGTCCTAAAATTTAGGACTACATACCTATCACAAATAAGGAAAGATTTAATAATCAAAATCTTAGCCAATTTTAGAGTTCTAAATATTAGGGAATTAATTAAATGACTATTTTATCCAATGTGAAATCTATTTTTAAAAGGTAAAAAAAGCGAACGATATTTCGCTAAGGACCTTCGTGCTTTTAATATAGTATATATAGATAGATAGATATAGTATATCGTATAGATATAGATATAGATAGAAATTTAATTAATATAATATATATAGATGATATAATTTATAAAAGGTAAAATTTCAATAAATTTAAAGTTCTAAATATTAGGAATATGTACATAAACACATAATCCTAAACCCAAAAGAAGGTAAAAGTGCTTGAGATTTTTACCAGTAAAAGAAAAATTTCCTGAACCTAAAAGCAGGTGAAAGTTGACGAAAAGTTTATCTGAAATATTTATAAAGAGTTAATTAAATTTTCACCTAACAAAATTATAAAGAATTAATATTTTTCTTGTAAAGAACTAATCGGTTAATTTCCTTTGGAAAAGTATTCCTACACCTAAATCAAATTCTCAATTTTTTATAACTTATAACAAAACAAACAACTCCTAAGCCTAAAAGGAACTGAAATTGCTCAAAACTTTTAGTTAGATTACCTAATTTATTAGAATTAATTATAGAAGTGTATGATAAACAAAAGTACCCCAAGACGTAAAAGTGATTCAGGCTTTATGTAAACGACTATTTTGAAACACTCTACATATTATTTTGATTTTTTCCCCTACAAATTTATTATGTCACATAGTTTAAATAAGGAAGAATTTAATACACAAAATCTAATTGATCTCGAAATCCTAAATATTTAAAAAATATTAAATAATTATTCATATTACTAATATTAGAGAAATAACCAAATGACTATTTTATCTAGTGTGAAATTTAATTTTAAAGGGTAAAAAAGGCGAACGACATTTCGTTAAAGGCGTTTGTGCTTTTAAGCATTGATTTGATTTTGGTTTAGGCTTTTGTTAGCATTATTTAGTTTACTATTGTTAATGGCTATAAAACTTATTGGAACATTCAAAAGTTCTAAGTCCAACCGTGAAATAATACCTTAAAAGATAAAATTATGAATTTTTTTAAGAAATATTTATAAATTACATCACAATAAGTATATTTATATATTAAATATATCTAAAATTTCTATATATGTATTCTCGGGTTGGTTTGGTTTCGGTTTGACTTTCTTTAGTTAAAACCAAACCAAATCAATTATGGTCGGGTTTTTTTTTTCCAACACCAAACCAAATCAAACCAAACCATAGTCGGGTTTTTTTTCCTCGATTTGACTCGGATTATCGGGTTGGTGCGGTTTGTCGGTTTTCTTTATACACCCTTAGTATCAGCTATAGTACGAAGGTTATTCAAGAGATTTATACAGGTGCTAAGGGATGTACTGGCACAAACGATGCTAATAAGAAAGGGAGTGTGATTTGGAGTTACCTGAAGCATAGCATGTAATGACCCGACCGGTCGTTTTGAGATCTAGCGTGTCGTTTAGCAGTTTGAGGCCATGATCAGCTTCACTTAAGGTATTATGACTTGTACGCATGGTCGGAATTGAATTCCGGGAAGTTCGGAGTTCATTTGAAAAGAGAATTCTCATTTCGGAAGCTTTAAGTTGAAAGAATTGACTAAGATTGGATTTTTGAGTAAACGACCTCAGAATTGGGATTCGAAGGTTCCAGCAGGTTCGTATGAAGATTTGGACTTGGGCGTATGTCCATATCGGGTTTTGGAAGACCCGGGAACGTTTCGGCACATATTGTGGAAGTTAGCATTTTTGGAAGAATTTCGTAAGTTTGGGTTGAAGTGCATTTCAGTGTTATTAATATCCGTTTGGGATTTTGAGTCTGGGAATAGCTCCGTATGGTGATTCTGGAGTTGAGAGCGCGATCGGAAGTGAATTCGGAGGTTCGTGGGTCATTTTGGAGTCATTTGGCTAAATATAGAAATTTGAAAGTTTTTGAGGAGTTTGACCGGAGGTGGACCTTTTGATATCGGGGTCGGAATCTGATTCTGGAAGTTGAAATAGGTCCATAATGTCAAATATGATTTGTGTACAAAATTTGAGGTCAATCGGACGTTATTTTATAGGTTTCGGCATCGAAAGTAGAAGTTTAAAATTCTAAAGTTCATTAAGCTTGAATTGGAGTGCGATTCATGGTTTTAGCGTTGTTTGATATGATTTGAGGCTTCGCGCAGGTCCGCGTTATGTTATGGGACTGAGTTGTGTGATTGGACGGGGTTCCGGAGGTCTCAGGTGTGTTTCGGGGTGGTTTCGGATCGAATTTGGATGAGAAGCTGCTGCTGATTGCTAGTGTCTGATTTCCTTCTTCGCGAACGCGAAGGAAGTCCCGCGTTCGCGAAAGAGGAAATATTTGGGGCTGCTGGTTTGGCCTTTGCGAACGCGAAGCAGAGGACGCAAATGCGAAGTAAGGGTTGGTTAAGCTTATGCGAACGCAACACAGTGCTCGCGAACGCGAAGAAGGAAGGGATTGGACCTGGAAGTGCTAAGCCTTCGTGAACACGGCTGTGGGACCGCGAACGCGAAGGGGAAATTCTAAGGTGTGCAAGTTTGGCCTTCGCGAACGCGAGGGTATTTCTGCGTTCGTGAAGGAGGATTTCTAGGCGTAAGGATTTTTGAGTTTCGCGAACGCGAGGGAAGTTCCGCATTCGCGAAGAAGGGCAGTGCTGGGCAATGTGATTTTTAAAGACGGGTCTCTGCCATTTTCTTTCATTTTTCTCTTGGCTTGGACGATTCTTGGAGGGTTTCAAGTGGGTGTTTTCATCAACAATGGTAAGGTAAGTTGTTCCCACTCATTATAAGTCAAATACATGAATTATATATGGATTTGAGCATGAAAATTAGTAGAAATTGTGGATTTTTGGTGGGAGACCTAGAAATTAATATTTTGGATTTTTACCACGATTTTTGGCATGAAATTAAGAGAAAATTATATATTTGAATTTGTGAGGTTATGGGTAAACTTTATCTTCAAAAAATTTCGAAATCCAGGCACGTGGGACCGAGGGCGATTTTGTCAACTTTTCAAGTGGAGTTAGGAGTTTATATAAATTAAATTGTTATGAGTATTAGGGTATATTTTTATTGGGTTGCTCGTTATTTGGCTAGTTTTGGAGCGTCAGGGCATTTATTTGAGTTGATTGAAGGGCTTGGAAGCCAGTTATGGAACTCCGGAGCGAGGTAAGTCTCCTTTCTAACCTTGTAAGGGGGAATTGGCTACATAGGTGAAATACTTGGTTATGTGCTTCTAATTGCGGGGGCTACGTACGCACGAGGTGACGAGAGTCCGTGCGTAGCTACTATTGTACTTATGTCCGGGTAGTCTAGGACCCAAAAGCATGTTATACTTAAAATATTTGTAACCTTGTTGACAAGTTAAATTTCTTAAATCATATCGAATTAGTAAATGAATTTCTAAAAAGTTAAACTTCGTTATCTTAAACGTTAAAAGAGACATGACTTTTCCTTGGATAAATGTTGTCTAATGAATTCTTAATTGACTGTTTGAATGTGTGTATCTATGAGTACATGCGTCGTACGTATGATTCGCGAGTGGGGTAACTCTATTATTTATATTTGACCGCATCGCACGTATGATTCGCGAACGGGGTAATATATGCATCTATGGTTCGTGCCATTCGACCCTCTGGCAGTGCACATTTTATTATTATGTTGGATCGGGCTGTACGACCTCGGCATGATTTGCGCATGCTTGTATTGCTTGCCTTGAGATTTATGGATGTTGATATTTGCCTTTCTTGACCTGAGATAAATTGATAAAAATGATGAAATATAAATCTTTGGAAATCTATTATGATTATAAAGGAATTATCTACCCGCTTCAGGATTTATTAGTTTACATTTGCCCTATAAAATCCATGATTATTCACATTATTAAAATATTATTATTGGATCACTAGTAAGTGCCGAAGTCGACCTTTCGTCACTACTTCTTCGAGGTTAGACGGGATACTTACTGGGTACACATTGTTTTTGTACTCATACTACACTTGCTGTGCATTTTTGTTGCACATGGACATGTATGTCTAGTGGCCTCGTTGGGCGTAGCGGTATGGTTGATGCAGAGACTTAGGTTAGCTGCATCTCTCGAGACGACTCGCAACCAGCAGAGTCTCCTTCAGAGTATTGTACTGCATTTTCTTTTCTGTCCAAATTGTATTCCGGACAGTTGTTGTATTGCCTTATTCTCTAGAAACCGCTCATGCACTTGTGACACCGGGTTCTGGGACAATTATGGGGTATTCTATATTTACTTCTAAACACTCTTTTATTTATTTTGTAAAGATTATCTTTTACTAGTTGAATTGAAAGAAAATTATAGTTTCCAAGATGAGAAAATAAGAATTAAATTAAGTATTTATGATTGGCTTGTCTGACAGCGTTGTCCGGTACCATCACGACTCTTAGTGGATTTTGGGTCGTGACATAGCATGAATTCCCTGGTGAGAAGTACTGATTTGGTTGACAGTGACTAGATGGTCAAACCACAGAATATTAATTCCCTCTGCATACCCTATGGTGGGTACTTGAAGCATGTCAGAGAAATAAAATTCATCACGGAGGGATGTATGATCTGCCATCTTTGTTTCGAGGAGGGCAACCATACAAGGGTTATGAGTGTTGATGAGGTCTCTGAAATTTCTTTTGAAATCCTCATTATTTGCACCACGAATGTTCCACACAACTAGGCTTAAGGGTCTATTCATTGGGAGATATTGTTGTTGGGTGGTGTGATCCTTATCCCCGCTTGCAAGAATGGAGGAAAATTTCTGAAGGATGGACTGAGTACTACTGCAAATTTTCTGTTGCCTTGAGTAGGGAAGGGTGAATGTCGATGGAGCATTTGAAGAGAGCCACTGGACATTTGAAGATGTATTTCTTGTCCTCCGTCTCTTGGAATAACATGAGAGATGCTTCTCTGATGCTTGAAATTTATGTGAACGATCCCCTGGTTTGTGGGATTATGACTTTATCTACCATCTCTTCTGCTATCTCGTGTTCCTCTTGTTCTTGAACGTTGTGAGGGTATTGATGGTGGATGTCTAGTGGTATTGGGTGATGTTAGGGAATTGTTGCCATGGATAGAAAATGGGTTGGTTCGTTACTAGGTTTCATTGGGTGAAGAATGGTAGTTGGTAGAGTAGTTCTATATTGTTGAGAGGGTTGAAGTGTTGGTGTAAGTTCCAGTGTGCTTGCATGTTGTGGAAAAGTGCCGGAGCTAAGGCCGAGGCTAGTGGGTCTAGGACATTCGCTAGCCACATATGGTTGATGTAGTTCCACATGGCTAGTGACAACCCCTCCGATATGAGTTCCGCAAGAAATAGTGGTTTTGAAGGACAACCCAAACCTCATGTTCGTTGATGATCATCGGAAAGAAGGCATCATGTCCCTGTAGTCCTTGTTCTATCTAGGTTATAGGGTCCTGGTTGGGGGGAGTGGAGATGATACAAAAGTAGGGGGTGTAGAGGGATTTGCGGTGGGAAGGGGTAAAAATTTTCCATCGGAGTCTTTTCGAGAATACACTGTTTCTTCTTTAGTGAGGATTTTTGAAGAATGAGTAATGGAGAAGGAAGGGGATGTTGCGGAAGCCAAATGTATATAGTGTGAATAAGTCACAACTACTATACCAAAAATTATGACAGCCACCAAATAATAAATAAGACAATAAAGCAACAATAAAAGGAACACCAGAATTTACGAGGTTCGACTAATTTTGCCTACTCCTCGGACACAACCAATATTTTATTCCACTCCGAAAATACAAGTAAAATAATACTAAAGAGAGAAGATACAAATGCCTTAAACAGATGAGAAGGCAAATGAGATGTGTGTTTAAATCCTAAATATTAAGCCTTCTTTTATAGGGGAAAAATCCCCCCAACTCTTCTTTTCCCACCGATGTGGGACAAAAATATTTGCCAAACTTAACAAGGGATATATACATAGCAGTTGAGTGTTCAATTGTATCAAATGATTGCAAATCTTTGCAAGTAGACTTTTCATGCATGGGATCGGGGGAGCCTTGGAGAGGTTGAATTGCCGTGATTGGGTTATCGGGCAAATTTGACACATGACCAATGGAATTTGCCATTTGTTTGGCAGAGTTACGAGCGACAGTAGATGTTGCAATTTCTTTAGGGTAGGTAATATGTTCGTGCTTAGTTTTCATTGAGTGGGTTAGTGATTTAGGGCTTGGAGTGGTGCATTCTAGAGCGTTACCACGTGTTATGTTTTTATTGGCTTGGCTTGTTGGGGAGTGGAACAACTTTGGAGTTATCGAAGGTTTTTGGGGGTAAGAATGTTTGTCTCTGTCATCCGCCATTTGGGTGTGAGAGTTGAGGGATTTGGGCTCATAGTCCATTAAATTAGAAAATTTATTATTTGTGGGGATAAAGGTAGTTTTCTCCAGCTTTTTGGGGACTTGAATATTTTTTAAGGAGGCAGTAATTGATTTTAGGTTAGAATTTGTATTTTCTGGGGGATTTGAGTATACATAATTTTTTTTCTTTGTAGTAAAGATTTTGAGTAGTTAGGTACTTACCTGAGGCCACTACATATATCTTAACCTTAATACTGTTACCTGGTTTTGGGGTGACGATTGCAGGGTGAGTTGTTTAATTTTACGTTGAATTCTTCCTGCCTTGATTTCTTCATTTATAGAAGTTCACAGTTTGGCATTGACACTCTGATGACTGTTGGGTTCGACTTGAATCCTCGACGTGTTCTTGTGTAGTTTGTGAAGTATTTAGATCTTGTTGGCAAGATTGATATGTATGTCCCAAGTAACCACACTTCTAGTAGAGAAAATTGCTTTCTTCATATGCTAATAGTTGTAGATGTGAGCCTATTAAGATGCATGGTAGAACCGGTTTGTTCATGGGAAGTTCGATACATAATCTCGCATATCTGCCACGAAGGGTAGCACTAGTACAAGCATCGATATCGACCAATTTTCCAATGGAATTTCCTATCTTTTTTTAGTATTAAACTATCATAGAATTCCGTAGGAAGTTGTGGTAGGCGCACCCACACTACTGTATGCACTTGCTTTGCCTTTTTCGCCACAAAATTCGGCTCCCACTGACGAACAGATAAGAAGTAGCCATTGATGAATCATGGGCCGTTTTGTAGAGCTTTCATCATAGTTTCTTCTTTAGTGAATTTTATGATAAAATAATCATGACCCAAATCAATTAATGGAAAAGGTTATGTGGGCTTCCATAGCTGGGAGATTTTGTCTTTTAAGTAATGGTGCATGATTCTTTTCTCTATCAATTTGATGATAAGAGAATATTTTCATGAAGTGTGCATCTGATTCCGATCTTCTTCAATGAGATTGATTTCTTTGATATGTTTGGTGATGTAATTGACTGGGTCTGTGGCATCCTCTTCCATGGTGTCCATGGCTGATTTAGTTCATGCAGTAGGGGGGGGGGGTATGGGAGTATCTAGATACATTAGATTAGGATCAACCATTGATTCATAGGCTAGAAGTTTCTCTTTAAATGAGGGTATTTTTTTTTTGTTTTTACCTTCGTGTTTTCTACAATGGTACTATCTGGTGGCTTTGGAGGAATTGGTAGATCGAAATTTGTATCTGGGATTTGGAACATGATTGAATTATCCGGTGACTGTTTGGTGGATTTTCCGGCAACAATCAACAGCTCTAATAATGAAGGATCACAAGTTTTTTTGTAGTATAGTCTGAACAATAATGACTATAGAAACAGGTAGAGCATTAACCTAATAGTTTAACAACTTGTTTGGATGGTTGTTACCTATTGTATCGTACCGTATTGTTACTTTAAATATAATATTTGTTTTGATTGTTATTTAAATTTTATTGTATTGTATCATTAAATCTGTCGTTACGTAATGATGAAATGTGTTACTTTATGTAACGACCGATTTGGTGTGGTTGCGTCGTTTCCTTGTCTTTTTCTCTCAATCTCACCCTTCATTATTATTAAGTAATTTTATTTTATCACTTACCCTACCTTTTTATATACCGTATCATTTTTTCTAATAATAATATAGCAAATTTATTCATCATATTACTGATGCGTGATACCATGAAACGACGACAAAACGTCACAATCCATCCAAATATTGTATTTATCAAACGATACAGTACATTACAATACAATACGATACGATACATTATGAAACGATATGTAACAACCATCCAAACAAGCTGTAACTAGCATGTCATATTACTCGATAATCTTGGGATCTTAGTATTAAAATATTATGTGATTGTCCTGGAAGGAACAAAAGATGAAAAATATAACATATTTATTTTATACGACTTTTGTGATGTGATGCTCTAACAGAAATTTTATATGCACAATTAGGCTATTTGAATTAAATTTTAAGTATTAACTATTTAATATTATATTGCATATTCCAGAACATAAGGATTAATATAGCAATATAGAATTCTAATTTATTACAATTCTATTTAACTTTAATACATGCAATGCTCATTTCAATTTTTATAATATAAAATTATAATATTTTGTTATTTAGAACAAGAGTTGTCAAAATTTATTATTGGTATGACTCAAACACCACGATTATTAAAAATAATAATTTTATAATATAAAGAAGATATTATTATATGTCTATGATTTATACAAGGGTATACAATTTGTTACAAAATTTCAAATATTCATGGTGGATTGTGCCTTTTATTATCATAGTAAATAAAAATAATAAAACAATAATTGAAAAATGAAAAGAGAAAATATAGAGCCCGTTTGGATGAACTTGTTTTAAGTGACTTTTAAGTCAAAATAACTTTAAGCCGTAAGTTAGGAATTTTAACTTTTTGTTTTTGGCTTGTTTTTGTTATTTTAACTTAAAAACAAATGATTAAAAATATTTTTTTACTTTATCTAAACACTACAAAATACCTTAAAAGCTATTTTAGCTTAAAAGCACTTAAAACAAACCAATCCAAACGGACTCATAATGTCACTGCTTATTAACATTTGAATAATAGTCCCGAAGGGACGGCCCAGTTGGGTTTGGAGGAAGTTGTCCACACGGGCAACACGTGTTTGATTCCCCCCTTAATGCCCTCTGGGTCTGAGCCTGTCGCACGGTGTTTGCCTAGTGCGGTTTACATCCCCTGTATGGTTTGCAGGGTTATTAACACAGTGAGAGTTTACCCAGTACGCACAACCGAGGCTGTAGCGGTTGTGGGTTTTATGAGGTCCAAAAAAAAACATTTGAATAATATGAATTTGAACTATTTATAGACGTGTCCTGTCTCCTGTAATCCTGTACAAAACAGTTTAAGGATCCGACTTCTCTTTTTGGGTCGCTCCGCTTTGATCCCTGACCCGCAGCTTCAAGATTCGCCTAAGCCCCGCTACAGCTGATCTTCGTTCCCCTTGGCCGCTCCCCGCTCTCTCCCGCCTTAGAATGACGACTGACATGGACCCTCCGCCGTCTCGGAACCCTAACACCGCTACCGCCACCGCTATGGAAACTCCTGGTTCAAACCAAGACGTTCTTTCGACTTCAAGCTCAACTCAGACTTCAATGAAACCTCCACCTCCGAAATTTCTAAGCAATTCAGACCCAAATTCGTCGCAAGAGAAGTCCCAATCGGACACCCCTGTTATTCCTCAAAGCTCTACAGAACCTTCTGGAAGTGGCGATGACTCCAGCTCGAGCTCTGTTTCCTCCCAAAGTAGTAAAAACATCAAGGAAGACCAGAAGCAAGAGCAACGATCCGGTGCTGCTGCAGTTCCCTACACCATTCCCACGTGGAGTGGGCGTCCCTGTCATCAGTTTTACCTGGAAGTGCTTAAAGATGGCTCCATCATTGATCAATATGACGTGTAAGTTTCCGCAAACTTCAATGCAATTGATTTTTGGCTCATCATAAGCTTTTTTCTTCTCTTATGCTTTTTCTTTAAGTCCATTCTTGTTACGTTATCAAATTGATTGGTGGACAGAGTTTTCCGGTACCTGTGGGGGGAGGTAGCAGGTACCACGTTATTCCCCCCCAAAAAAATCTAGGAATAAATTGAATCTTTTGCTAGATACTTATTTAGAAAAACTGAATCTCTTGCCAGAAACTACTTGAAGTGGTTATGGAGTTTCTAATCAAGTGCTATTTTATTTTTGTTAGTTGCTTATAATAAAACTATTAAATTTAATAGTTAGAACATTCTGTACGTATTTCTGCAGCTCTCTTACTATTCGTGCCTCTCTTACGGAAAGGATGGTTCATTTGCGTTGTCTGTGAAATTCTGTTAGGCTTCACTATTTTTATTAGTTGCTAGGCTTTTATTTTCTTTAAGGGTATTGTATCACCTTTTACTGTTATTACAGGCACAAGAAGGGGGCTTACATGTTTGGTCGTGTTGATCTTTGCGACTTTGTCCTTGAACACCCGACCATCTCTCGCTTCCATGCTGGTATTCATTCTTCACTTCTACCACTGCTATATAAACGACTCTGTTTGCAGTTTTTGTAACTTTCTTTTTAAGATCTATCATTAGCATTCATCCTGTAACACATTCTCTTTGCAGTTTTGCAGTTCAAGGGAAGTGGCAATGCTTATCTTTATGACCTTGGCAGTACACATGGGACATTCATTAACAAAAATCAGGTACTTTAGCGTATCTTTGTATACCTTTATATTATTCCATTTAACTCGCAATATATTACAGCTAAGGAGGTTCAGATGAATAAAGAATCTTTTATAAGAAAAAAAATCAATTAAATAATTGGATGCATTCAGCTTATGCTTCAGGGATTCATTTGGTTCTATGTGCGGCTCTAGTTTTTAATCAATTGAAGCACTTCTCAAACTCCTTTTTAATCCACTACTAGTGCCGTGTAATAAAAACAGAAAGCGAGGAGAAATTTGTGCGCTGACTTGGTGCTTCATTGGAAAATGAAATTGCCCATAATTGATATCTATTCAATTATTATTTGTTCAGCAATTAAATGTTACGGCCAAGATTCTTATTTCCACTTCCATTGTTTATTATGGAGTGATTTCATCTTTTTGAATCAGTAAAGAACATATTCTAATGGCTTGCCCGTTTGCATATTACTAGGTGGAGAAGAGAATTTATATGGAGCTGCATGTTGGTGACGTCCTTCGATTTGGACTGTAAGTCATGACTCCGACTTGTTTACTCCCCTGAAAAGCAAAATGGCATCCTCGTTGAATCCAACAAAAAGAATCTTGTCGAATCCTTGTGCAATATTCGCTTAGAACGTAGATCTTTTCTTCTTTTATTATTAAAATCAGTGTTCAGTAGAATTTTCTGCTCTTCTCCTAGTATTGGGTTTTTTATGTTTTCCATATAGTCAAGGTTACTTTTAAAGGTCTTTGCTTTGTTTTAACTTCTTAATTGGAAGAAAGAGTTTTCTTACTAATGGTGTTATAATGTTTTGGCATCATTCTGATGTTCTTCACTTTTTTACAGCTCGTCACGGTTATATATATTCCAAGGACCAACTGACCTGATGCCACCGGTATGACAGTTCTGCTACTGCATCTCCTTTCTCGTGCTTTATTTTCTCTTTATTTCTTTAAGCATTTTATACCATTACTCCTGCTTGTCTTGCTTGTGCAATGTAGTCTTTCTTGTCAAGAACTTCTATGGGAATTGATCAATGAAACAAATGATATGTACTTAACAAATCAAGGTCAAAAATTAAAGAAAAAGAGCACTTCCATTAGAATTAACGACCTGTTCCAAAAGCATTACTTCGTTTTTGTATTGAAGGAAGCTGACCTGAAGAGGATAAAACAATCTAAGATCCGGGAAGACGTGCAAGACATGGAAGCATCACTTCTCCGTGCAAAACTGGAAGCATCTCGTGCAGACGGGATCTCATGGGGAATGGGTGAAGATGCTATTGAGGAGAACGAGGTCAGTTTGTTTGTTTCATTTTCCTTTAGGGTATTTGGGGAATGGTAGATTACATTTTAGATAACAGTTATGAGTGGTTTTGCTCTTGGCCTTATTACGGATAGATTTCTTGGAGATGTTGACCGCATAGCAAGGTATACACATAACGATGTTCTCTCTTTGACTTCTCTCTTTTTTCTGAGATTTTCCTCTCTAGGTGGGGTTGGACAAGTGCTAGGCAGAGGTGCAGAGCCCAATTCCTAAACAGTCATTCTTTTTTCTTATAAAAAATTGATCATGTATCAAAAATATTCAGCAACACCTTTGACAATGTAAAGATACATAGTCAACTCATTGATAAGTAATACTCTCAAGGAATGGGAGTCACTGGGTTGTGCAATTAGCTGACTGCTTTGGTTGCTTTCACCTCTTATAGATGAAATATACTCTTTGTCCGGGCGTTGGTCCCTTGCACACTGCACAGTTTTCCTGCTATTATTCATTTTTTGAATTCTTATAGCATGCGTGCTAATCAAAATTGATTTTGATGCTAGGATGAAGTTGACGAAATAACTTGGCAAACTTACAAGGGACAACTTACAGAGAAGCAGGAAAAAACACGTGAAAAAGTTGTGAAAAGACTTGAGAAGGTAGCAATTTACTTTAAGTTCTCTATGTTACTATTTCTTTCATGTACTAGTGCATTTATATTAGCTATTGTAGATCGAGGGAGCTATATTCATAATAGAGGTTGACTGGCAGTATCATCTGGTCTTAATAGTCTGCTTAATCAGTTTTTCCTTTTATCAGTAAAAGTAATTTTGTTCAGCAAAACTGCACTATGAAGGCTGTTTGCTGTCTCTTTGTGTCTGTGCACCATGAAAGTTGTTTGCTGTCTCTTTGTATCTGTTCATATCCGAATAATGGTTATTACTCCACCCCCACCAAAAAAAGGAAAAAAAAAAAGTAAAGAGCAAAAGTCAGGCAGATCACATTGTTGAAGATGTTTTACACTTTTAAGTACCGAAGACATCAGTGTTCTTAAATATTCCTGTCATGAGGAGTTTGTATGACTATTTCCTGCCAGGATCTTAATAATTAGCCTAGAGAAGCTGAGAGTTTCTTCGTTCCAGGTATAACAATCATGACCAGGTGTGGAGTGTAGAAATGTGCCTAGGTCCGCCTTCATTGCATAAATTTTGGAATTTACTTGCTGCTGCTTTTCTGATTACCTAAGTTTGGCCCAAAGGATTTTTTTTTTTGGGGGGAGGGGGGGGGAGGGGGAGGGGACTTGTTTTTCCAGTTTCCTAGTGTCTCTCGTAAGAGACCACATTCTTAGCTAGAGGAGAATATGTGAAATAGTAGAGAGCATCTCTTGGAGTTGCTTTTATCTCTTGGCAGTTTCAAGCTGGCATTGACTGAATGCAACAAATTAGCTGAATGTTTTTGGTTGGAAACTTAGTTAGTACTAGACAATAGCATCCAAGGGTGTGACCTAGAGGTAAATGAAGTAGGTGCAAACCTCGGAAACATTCAAATCCCAACAAAGACAAAAACACCAGGTGATTTTTTCCCCATATGCTTAAGCCTTAGTGGATAGAGTTAACGAATACTTGTGCCAGTGGGAGGTAGCAGGTACTTGGAGTAATAATTGAGGTGACCAAAAGCTTACCCAGAAACCATCGTTCTTAAAAATAAAAGGTACTAAAAAGATATTGAAGTATGGGTTGAAAAGTTAGTTTAATGAGAAAGTATGGGTTGAAAAGTTAGTTTAATGAGAACATGACATCAACCTTCATATTTGATTAGCTAAATGTATTTGAATTCTTGAAATTTGTGCAAGTTGTATAAAATAATGTTATTAGTGGAATGATGTCAACTACTTCTGGTCATAGTCATATAAAATGGGACGGATGGAGCGCATAATAAGGACCTCTTCAGGAAAGTAATTCTTTGCAATTTTATGCTCTTCTTATTGTAACTCCTTTGGTTTTAGATTGCTCATATGAAAAAAGAGATAGATGCCATTCGGGCTAAGGATATTGCTCAAGGTGGATTGACACAGGGACAACAAACTCAAATTGCTCGTAATGAACAGAGGATATCACAGGTTGATAGATCCTTTCTCATTTTCTCTTTCTTTGTCTTTAGTACTCCTATTTTTTTATTCTCTTTGGCGATGTATATCACATGTTCATTTAACCCCTTTTTACTAAGGACTAATACTACAATACACAGAATGTTTTTGACTTAGCAATTTCTTAAGGTAGCCAAGCCACTTTCTTTAATCCATGTGCTTAAAATTCTTTCAGCTAATGGAAGAGCTTGAAAACTTGGAAGAGACTTTAAATGAGAGCATACGTGAAAGTCTCGGTGCACGTACTGGAATGACATCCCGTGGAAAGAAAAAAGCACCTGAAGAAGAAGAAGAGATTTCGAGGTACATAATTTGCAGATCTTCAATTGTTTTGACAAACTTCATTGTGTGGTAATGCTTTATGTAGTACGTGTTGCGTGAAATGATCATTGTAAACTTGGATTTAGTACCACTCTTGGGATTGTCATGATTTTGTTTTAGTGAGTAGAGGTAGCGCGTTGACAACACGAGGTTAGTATGTAATTTGCAGATATTCAATAATTTCAACAAACTTCATTGTGTGGTAAATGCTTTCCGCAGTACTTGTTGCTTGAAATGATCTAAGTAAGGTTGGATGTAGTGCTATATTTGGGATTGTCATTATCGAGTAGAGCTAGCTACCGCATTAACACGGTGAACTTGAATTTCTTTACACAGTGAGGAGGATGAGTTCTATGATCGGACACAGAAGCCTTCGAAGAGAAAAAGTGGTGAAAATCAGTCAATTGAGACAGCTGATTCTCTTCTTGATAAGAAGGACAACATTGTCAGGCAGATGGAAGACACGAGAAGATTGCTTCTAGATGAAAAGGATGGTACAGGTCAGGAATGTGAGGTTGAAGCTGGAGATGAACTAGATGCTTACATGTCTGGGCTTTCCTCGCAGCTAGGTGCGTGTTTCTTTTAGCAAACTCCGAAATTGTCTTGGTTTTCTAACATTTATGTCTTATCACATTAGAGGTGTTATTTTGGTTTCTTTTTAAGGTTCCTATAAATTTGAGATTTCATTTAAATGTTTCAAAGCTTGTGGAGTATCTTGTGGTATCTTCTATCTTGTCATGCACTAGTCCTTTACTTGTCTCTTCTTTTCATCATGGTAGCATATCTAATGATTGGTACTATTAAGTTCTTGACAAGTTTGTGATTGTTCTACACACACACACTAACTATATGCTTAATTTAGGAATATGATTTAGCATTTAACAAAAAGAAATGTGATTGAATTGCTTTTGTTCATTTGTCAACATGCATATCTGCGGAATGGAGTAGCAGGAACTTCTCCACCAGTAACACTTCCATATTTTTATGTATGTGCATTAAAATAAGCAAGAATCATTTCTCACAACGAAAGGATGGATATCCCATGGTTGTATTCAGGTTCCTCGTTCAAATAGATGTTTATTAGAATTTAACATGGGCTTTTTGTTTCTGATTCCAGCTCATGAGAAGAAGGAAAAGGTTCACAAGGAACTCTCCACTCTCCAATCAGAGTTGAACAGGGTACTCTACTTGCTAAAGATTGCTGATCCTAGTGGTGAGGCTGCTAAAAAGAGGGAGCTGAAAGTACAAGAACCAAAGACGAATTTGACCAAAACCATCACACCAAGTGTCCATCAGCAGCCACCGCCAGAAAAGAACAAAAAAGACAGAGTAGAACCTAAGGATTTAATGGAGAAACAGGGTACCGTTGATGCAAACTGTACATCGAGTCAAGAAACAGAGAAGGAGATCGCCGCTGATATATCTGGTGGTAAAAATGTTGTATACACTGCTAGTAAACCCCAATGGCTTGGTGCTGTAGAGGAAAAGAAAAAACAAGAGGCAATAATTGAAAGCCCGATAGAACTTCAAGAAAATGATCAATTTGTTGACTACAAAGACAGGAATGAAATTTTGGAAAAAGCTGATGTTACACAGTTGACTGCTGACTCTGGAATTGAAAATGCAGCTCCTGGACTGATAATAAGGAAGCGCAAGCAAGTGGAAAAGTCTGATGCCACTGAACTCAAAGATTCTCAACAATCCTCTGGAGCTGATCTGAAAGCGGAAGATGCGGTTGCTCTGCTGTTGAGACATTCTCAAAGATACCATGTTTCTGATGGTGAGGTGGAACATAGTGGACATGACGTATCCCGTGAGAGTCAAATCAGGAACGCTAAGAAGAAGCACAAGAAGGTGCTTGGTCCAGAGAGACCATCATTTCTCAAGAGTGAGACCGACTATGATTCTTGGGTTCCTCCTGAAGGTAAGCCACCTGTCTCTTCATGCCTAACTTAGTTGCTTACTAAAGGATGTTTGAGTTTTTGGCAATATTACTTATACTTGTGACACTTTTTACCAGGGCAATCAGGTGATGGACGAACCTCACTGAATGATCGTCTTGGTTATTGAATGGATGAGATTCCGATGTTCAGACACATGCTGTGGGATGGTGTATCTGATTTACGGCTGCTGCTGGATTACCTAACTGAATATCACCTACTGCTTGATTGGAGATCTTGCATAAATTTCCAGAACAGGAATGTGCCTGAGGGGAAAATAGCACAGGGCTCACATCCGAGAGGCTTTATGCTTGGCTGGAACACCAATCTTGATATTGCGGGCGTTATTTTTCCATGAAAGATGGTTGTTTGAAGAGGAGGAAAAAATAGGAAGAGGGGTAGGGTTTTTGTTTTTGGGGTGGGGGTGGGGGAGGGGAGGGAGGTTGGTGAGCAAGGAGATGCCGGAGAAGGGGATTGTAATCCAGCTCTTGTACCTTCTGTTGAGCACCAAGAACCTAACAGCTTCATATTTAGAACTGTATATAGAAGATATTGAGTAGCAGAGATGCTTGTGATGCGATGTTCTACGACCAGGCATATAAGCGAATGTGTCCCTGATTGAAGTCAAAGTATTTGACCATAGTTAAAACTGAAAATAAAATTTATTCAAGTTTATCTAGTTTAAACAAAACACATGTATTATATTATACCCCATATATCCTATTTTTAATAAATAAACTAAACATCTACTAATAGAGTGTATTCACTAAATAATCTTGTTAGGGTGCTTTTGGTTGGAATACGATTTATACCGGTATAAGTTAAATTAGAATAAATTATGTTGGGATTGTTGTTTATTCATTGTTTGGTATGTTGTATTAAGAATGACAATTGCATAATTTTTAAGAAGAAGGTATAAGTTATACCGGTGCTAATTACCCCACCTTCTATAAGGTAGTATAAGTTATCCCAGTGTTATAATTAACACCGGGATAACTTATACCTGGTTTGCTAACCAAACAAAGTATCAAGGTAGTATTAAATTTTTATACCACTCTTATACCTTCTTATACCTCATTCCAAACGACCCCTTATTGTTCAATCTTTGTAGTATAATCCTCGTATTATAATTGTATAACTTTTTTGTGTGCTCACAAATCATAGGACCTTTTAGGGGTTGATTGCTTACCGAGATTGGAACACTAATCTCAATATAAAATTTGGTACTCCCAAATCTTTTGGTCTTGAAAGTTTAAGGGGTAAAAACTTTGTGAGGCCATGATATTTATGTTGTTATAAAAGCATCTTATTATTGATAAAATAAGTAAAATAATAGTTTAAAGTTGAATTATTTTAAATTTAAAAATATGTCATTTATATTGGAATAGACTTAAAATAAATGAGTACCTAATCTAATTTGAAATAAAGGGAGTCAGTAATATTAGTATAAATTTTATACTAATATCATGATTTAATTTTATCAAAAGGTTAAAGTACGTTTTAAACAGCAGCCTTAAAAAACAACCAAGGGAAAGAGTAAAACTGTGGAAGAGGAAAAGCATGAAAACATGGGGTTTTCACAACAACTAGGTAAACCATTAAACCCTAGTCTTTCCAACAACTTGGGTTCTCCATAAGCAAAAAAACAACTCCAAGATTTCCAGTTTCAGCAAACCAAATGGAATCACAAAGAGATGAGGCCGTCCCTCGACACCCAAAACAGAGCAAACCCCAAAACCCAGCTCATGTTCCATCCATTTCAAGAAAAGATTCAATCTTTTCTATGCCTAACCTTCCTGCAGAACTCATCACAGAAATCTTGTTAAGCTTCCTGTCAATTCCCTCTTGCGATTTAGTTGTGTTTCAAAATCATGGCTTGCAATAATCTCTAGCGCTGAATTTGTGAAAACCTATCTCTTATTATCCGCTAGTAATAAGTACTACACCCACCATGGAGTTATTTTGAGGTATCTAATGATAACAGCGACGTTAAGGACTGTTCTCTTAGCTCTTTACTTCACAATTCTGTTACTGAGGCATTTGACTTGGATTATCCTGGTAAAAATCCCAATCATTTTCCTCGGATTGTGGGTTCTATTAATGGTTTGATTTGTCTTGTCATTAATTCGTTTGACGGTTTACCTGACTTGTTTCTATGGAATCCATCAGTTAGAAAGTACAAGAAATTGCGTAATTATAGACTTAATTTAAGCCGCCGTTACCATGAGGATGAATGTGTTGATTTTAATTTTGGTTTTGCTTATGATGAGTTCCAAAATGATTACAAGGTAGTGGGTGTTTTCCCTATTTACAGATGTATACATTTATGTCGTATTGAAGTTAAAATATATAGTCTAAAGAGTAATTCTTGGAGAAGTATTGATTTTAAAGGTAGGTTGTTGTTGGATGATCATTCGGGTAAGCTTGTGAATGGGAAGCTTTATTGGCTTGACAAGGGATGGAACATTGTTTCTATTGATTTGGCTTGTGAGAAATGGGCAGAGGTAGAGCAGCCCTGCTCTTTTAAAAAATGTGGTTTTTTGAGTTTAGGTGTGTTCAAGAGTGATCTTTCTGCGTTTTGTAATGAAGCATGGACTCATGTAGATGTATGGGTTATGAAGGAGTATGGGGTAAAAGAATCTTGGGTAAAGATATTTACCATCAAGTCTCCTGTTGATTCTACGGCAAATATATTTTATCCACCGATTTTAATGTCAAATGAAGGTGAAATTCTGATTCAGTTTGTATCACGTTTCACAAAGTACAATTCAAAGGATGAGTCGATCAAATATCTGGATGTTACCAACTTTGCTCCATCTCTTGAAGCACAAATCTATGTTAAGAGCCTAGTTTGTCCCTTCATACGGAAGGGACCTCGAACGCAACAACAGTGGAGCTGAAATAACTCAGATGAAGAAAATCATGTGACTAATAACATGTAAGAGGTACACTCGCATTTTTCTTAAGTGCTGTTAAAGTCTAGTTCACTTGTGGGATTAGACTGAGTTTATTGTTGTTAAATTCTAGTTCCATATTGCTTGGGGATCTTCTTAGTCATTTTCCTTTTTTGCACTATTCTCAAGAAATGATGATCTTTTGCAAAAGCAGTCATTTTGTTTATTGTATTTTACCTGGTGTCTCGAATTTCAAGCTCAATGATGGACTTTGTTTCTCTTCTTGAGCTGTGCTTTAAGGAGGATGTTGTACCTATAGATAGAGTAAGAATACAGCACCAGAGACATGGAAATTGTGGCAGGTGAATGCACCAATTACGCCTAGGTTGTAGCCCATGTTTTTTTTCTTCTTATATAAGGTCCCATAGGGTTATTTTTTGATCCAGAGGATTTCTCTTACTATTCTTCTTTAGGTGAAAGTTTGATAGGGCAAAAGGAGGAAACCATCGAATCATTTCTGATTATATACTTTTAACCTTCTTAATTAATACTATTTTGTGGCATTTCCAGAAGGCATTCTTCCTCCTTTGTCTTTAACGCGAGCAAATGTTTCAACTGAGCTTTGTATGGTTCAACTTTGTAAAATTCAATAAGGTATAGTATGAAGCACTCGAGCATGTAAAATAAATGGATGCTGCTTATAAATTATCACTACATCAGCATGCCTTCAGAAATGAAAGAAGCTAAGATGAGACAATGATTCACCAAAGCATCAGCCAACATTACAACAAAGACAACTAGTTACTACAGGAGTGTACTAGTATCACTAAATACTCCATCATGAATAAGAAAAATCTCACTGAAAAAAGCCTAAATGGACAAAATTCAGTTCTCTGTTTCAATACGACTTCAGTATATATATATGCCTTTTCTTTAGGTGCTGCAATGGCCGGAACAATGCTTAGCTTAGTTTCTTACTAATGGATGTTGTAGCTTTTCGGCAATTTTAATTGTGACACTTTTACCAGGGCAATCAGGTGAAGGATGCACGTCATTGAATGATCATCTTGGTTAATGAATGGATGAGATTCCGATGTTTGACACATGCTGTGGGCTGGTGTAGTTCGACTTACTCTCTGCTGATGGATCACCTAATTAAATAGCATTTTGCAGCTAATTACTTAGAATGTCTAGAAAGGCTCAGCGATACAATAGGATCCTACAGAAGTTCTTGTGTAATTAGCTGTTTGTTGGAGGCCTACTACTTGCACTAACCTACCCGTCTAGGGGATGGTAGTGTAATTTAGGTGCTCTTTAGGTGTATTGGTATTTTGTTGTTAATGGTAATATTTACATTTGTTACCAAAAAAAAAAAAGTTCCAATGAGAATGCTGGAGAAGAGGATTGTAATCCATCTCTTCTACCTTCTGTTAAGTACCAAGAACCTAACAACTTCGTATTTATAACTCTATATAAAGATGTTGGGTAGTAGATATGCTTGTGATGCAATGCTCTGTGAGACTGTGACTATTTTATAAGGCATATAAGCTTATTTTCGTCCTTGATTGAAGTCAAAGTATTTAACCATGGTAATTCCTGATTCAGGTATTGTTATTTCTTGTATAATAACATGCATTACTATTCATTTCATATAGACAATACATGAATTATTATTCATGTATAACTAAACTGTGAAACAGACGACAGACGACTGCTTATCAGTTCCATTTCAATGGACGTCCTTGAGATTGTAAAGAGGCACTAAATTGTTTCTCCATGTGCTTTGGTTCCTTATTATCTCTTTCCTCGTTTTCTTCATTTATTTCATTTGTTACACATTTAGGCGAAAAGTTCACGCTCAAATTCAATTGTGCCAGATTCTTGTGTGGTATGTCAGTCTCTATCTGTCACTCCCCATTCATTTTATTATTGTAACATTATTCTTGATAATTGCCAGTTGCTTTAATGTAGAGCATCATTCACATATTGGTAAGGAACACCAAATAGAATGTGGATTACATATCTTAAAATACAAGTTCTTAAGAAATTGCATCAAATAGAATAAGAACTACTACATATAAACATAGCTCGTCAATAGGCTGCATACAAGCATGGAGTATGACGAGAATACAGATTTCTAGTAGCAATTGCTAGCGCATAATTACTGTCATTGCATTATAACTAATCTTCCTGGCTTTGCCAAAAAGTGGTTATATTGGAGCTTAATTTGACCATTTGCTAGCTAACACAGACTACTTGAACCAAGTGCTAGTTAATAGACTTGACAGATAGATGAAAACTGACAGAAGTTGGGTGTCTGTCACACAATATATAGATGGATTATATAGATAGTAGTGGAAGGAAGGGTAAAATCAGGGACACTTGGGGCCACCTTCCTTGGTTTTCCAGTTATTGTAGCAAGGGCAGGTTTGTTTGTTGCCATAGGTGCCAGGGGGCACACACAGACACTTAGAACAACATTTCTGGCAGAAAAACATGCAGGGCTTCTTGAATGAAGTCTGTGAGCAGCGATACGTGCATTTCGGTAGACAATCTGTACAATGCAACCAAAAAAGGAAAGAAAGTTAACAACGTAAATTACCCCCCCCCCCCCCCAAAAAAAAAAAAAAGAACATTAATAATGTAAATTCAAAAAGAAGGTAGAAAGGAGCCCCGAGAACTGTAAAAGTTGTCACCGTATGACCAGGAGGTCATGAGTTCACCCATGAATTGCATAATATGTGTGGAACATAATCAATTTGGTCATGTCCCTTCCTGGACCTACATGTAGATAGGGAACTTTGTGCACCGAGCTGTTATTTTTTTGTTTTTTCCTTTTTTGTTCTTTTTTTAAAGAAAAAGTTCTGAGTGAATATTAGACATTTTGATTGAAGTAGGATAGTAGCTGCACATATGTCATGTTGAAGTGTCTGTACCTTGAGGATGGAGGCTTCCCTGACTAACACCATACTGCAAATTAAGCAGACATAATAAATATAGTTAATTAGCTACGGAAATTAGTTAAAAAGTTCATAAATCATAAAGTCCCAAAACAAGATGGATCTTTACCATTTGGTTATTTCTCTGTGTTTGCAGCTTCGGATCAAGCACTAGTTTGGCTCTTGAAACCTGATCACAGCAAATTATTTATTATTATACCATAAAATTGAAAGAACAAAAATGCATGCATGAGCCGCATGGGTTCAAGACTTCATTAAATATATTTTCAACTATATGTATATAATTCGAGTTGAAAATAATAGGTATATTGACAATGGATGCACAAAATATTTGCGCTCACCTGATTTTGGGCCAAAAAAACTACCAAAATAACAAACAAGACAATGCTCAGTTTCCCAGCCATTGCTATAATTTGTCTAAAGTATCTGAAGCAAAAGAGAATAATTTGAAAGAGTTACGAGGAAGATAATTGTGAAGAGCATTGAACGAGTAGACTGCTATTTATAGAGTGGAATTGAACTTCTCTACTAGATTAAGCTCTTTAGCTAGCACTTGCTGTTGTCACACTCCAACAGTAACCCCTCTGCACTTTTCATTTAATTCAATAGTTTTTTCTCATACTCGAGTTCGAAAAGTTTCTCTTTTTCTTTCATTTTAAAATAAATCAAGGCTATTCACACATAACCTGAAAATATATATGTTAAAAGGCATGGGTAAGGTCTGCGTATACTCTATCCTTCCCACCACTTGTGGGATTATACTGAATATGTTGTTGGTGTTAGGTACCATAATTGCCCTTATTATATCAACAATTAAAAGAGGTGGTAAAAGCTCCCACATGTCCTTTTCATATTTTTCTCACCTCATTAAAGGTAAGCTTTTATATGAAGTAGTCATCCCTACAAGGCATGCCATTGAGTGTATTAAGATGAAATAATTTCCCAAAAATAGAAATAGACGCAACATTAAAAAGTGAAAGAGTAATATGAGTAAAACATTTCAACTTAATTATTCTTAGGGTCATTATTGTCTTTTCAATCTTGGAATGCACATGAGCCGTTCTTTCATTTTTTGGGGATAAATAATACGAAAAATTGAAAGCTAAAAAGTTTCTCCAAATAGTGATGCAAAATAAGATGGAAAGGAACAAAAAGATAGAAAACACAATACTTCTACATGAATAATTGGCCAATTCCTTTACCCTTCTCCACTTAATATCAATCTTTTGTCAAGGATAAGGTTCGAACCTGTGATGTGCATCTAACTCGTACATCACATGTTGCGCTCTTACCACTAGATTCTAGCTATATAGAAAATCAATAGACCATTTTAACGTCAACTTCAAACAACCGTTGAAATTGACTCCTTAATATCGGTAAATTCATCTTCAATAGACTCCTCTTTATAATTGAGAAATTCCCAAGCGGCATTGTTCAAAATTTAGTGAATAATTAGCCCATTCTTCTATTCTTGTTTACTTAATATCGGGCTTTTATTAGTGACAAAGTTCAAATTCGTGATGTATGTCTAACTCATACATCATATGTTGCGCTCTTACCACCAAAGCTCGATGGACAATCAATAGAGCGTCTTTACGTCAATTTCAAGAAATCGTGATTTTTCTCCTCTCAAGTATCTATGGAGGCTTTGTACCAATTGTCATATATGAGTCCGCGAAGGCAGCGCTAAATAATTTAGGGGAAACAAGTTGGGATGAGGAAGTTTTCCATAATCTCACATCAGCATGTGCAAATGAAAACAACGAAAATGACATGGTTCCCTTCTGCATGTGCTTTCACATGCTCTTTTTAGAGGTACACAACGCCAGCTTTCAATTACTGTTAGTAACTAACATCAACAACAATGAACAGCAACTCCCAAAATATTAATGGACTTCCAACTATAAAAGATCTTCTATATCCAACTAACTAATAAAGTGCCTCACTCACAAGTTATATCTACAATTGTTTTGAGTGGCTACTATTCTTCTCACTTAATGCTCACTTTTTTTTTTTTAAGTATTATACTCCAACCATCAAGACAAAAGAGAAGAAGAGTAAGCTACACTTTGATATTATAAGCTTACTCCGCGAAAAAATAAAAAATAGCCAGATTTACAATTGGTAATTAAAAAATAGCTATAATTTCAAAAATATCGAAATTTAGCCACTTTTTTATGTAAAGATAAAAATTTGAACAAAAAAACCCTTAAAAATCCGAAAATATTCTAAGATAATATGTTGGAGTTCGAATTTTTTTCATATGAGCTTCCAGCATAATGTGCAGGAATTTCATAATGTGCTGGAGTTCGAACATAATATGTGGGAAGTTTATATGCAGGGGCTCTATGATCCAGCATATTATGCTGGAATTTTCCATGTACTGAAGTTCGTAAAAAGGGAGAAAGTTGACTTTGAGAAAGAAGGTACTTTTTGCCGCTTTATTAGTAAGTAAGCTCTAACATAATATGCTGGAATTTTATAAGCAAAAGCTCCATAATCCCGCATATTGGAACTTTCTGTGTTTCAGCAAAATAGTGGCTATTTTTCAATGACTTTACAAATGCTGGCTATTTTTCAGTTACCAGTACGAAAACTGGCTAGCCCGTGCTATTTTCACGCTTACTCTTCTTCTCTTTTGTCTTGACGGTTGGACTATAACACTTCACAGGCACATCCGGAATATGAACTTGATGGATTTAATATTTAAGATTTTTAGTACGGAACTCACAATTCTTTTAATATTATGTGTTCAGAATCTAATATTTATACACTAAAAATTTATGATTTTTCACAATCATATGTTATATTTTTATTTCGTGTCGAAAATATTGTGTTCGATTGAACTTTGTTTCTCCAAAGCTACTTCCGCCACTGTTTAATAGGGCCTTATTAGCAGTCTGTACTTTCCCCGTTCCATTAGCTCAGCCCGTGATTAGGGATGGTAATTGGTGCGATGCGGTGCGGTGCGGTTGCAGGGGAAACCCGCATAAACTAGCAAAAATTTCAACCCGTCCCGTCCCCCGACGCATAGTATTTTCACCCGCGTCCACCCGCCTGCACATAGACCAGCGGGAGAATTTGCATCTATACCCACTTTTTGGGTCATGTTTTTGGGCTGAAGTAGCAAAGACAATCACACAAAACTTTAGCATTTTTGTAGACGGGACTGAAGTAGCAAGTGTGCTGAAGTTTTTGTTTTGTAACTGCCGAAAGTTTTTGTTTGTAACTAGCGAAGTTCAGGTCTAGAGCTGAAGTTTTTGTTTGTAACTGGCGAACTTCAGCCTTCTTAGAGTTGAACTTCAGCCCACTACATTGTGAATGCTCCATATATCTTTTCAGCTTGTTGGAAGGTTTGTCTCTTATTTATGTCTTTTTCTTTTTCAGTATACTCTTTTATCAAATATTTCTTGCAAATTTAGTAGAGATTACATGTTTTGAATGACTAAAATTCTCTAATATGTTGTAACATGTGAATTCATTAGGTCGTCAAGCCTCTGCTGCAGGAGAGGACAAGAAAAAAGCTGAAAAGCTTTGAATTTCTTCTAATGGAACTATCGGATTGAGGGCGGATATAACTTTGAGGAGGAGAAGGAGAAGGAGAAAGGGGGCTGAAGTTGTTTAAAAACTGGGTACAAGTTCAAACTTTTTAAAAAAATGGGTATAGGTTAAATGGGGGCGACCAAATAAAGCGACCCGTGCAATTTTTACTAGACCCGCGTCCACCCGCCTGCCCCGCACCGCATAAGTATTTTTTTTCATTTTGTTTACTTATTTCCTTTTTATATTTTGGTTGGAATTTTCAATTTAATCAACCGAAAAATTGAAAATTATTTTTGTTTCTTAAGTGTTGAATCTCAATTAAAAAAGAAAACCAGATTATTTCTAGCATTGTGATTTGGAATCAAAAGAATCCAAATGAAGCACTGTATGATGACATAGCGTGTCATCATTGTAAAATTAGTGTTACAGTAATACTGTTTCTTAGTTTTTGTGAAAATATTATTTTCAGATTATGAAAATATCGCTAAGTAATATTAACGTATTATCTTTGACGAATTATATCATAAAATTATTATTAATATAATAAACAAATTGTTTATATTTTCTTTTTCCAAAGTGGATTAGCAATTTGTTGAGAAGCAAGTTTTATGGGTCATATGGTGATCACAGGAAACTCAAAATAAGAAGAAAAATCCTTACACCATCGTAAACCCGCATATACCGGCAACCTGCGCCGCCCCGCATCGCTTTTATGAAAAATATTTCAACCCGCCCCGCCCCACATAGCTTTAAACCCGCACCGTTCCGCATAGCTTTAAATCAGCACAGTCCCGTTTACCATAATTAAACATTTCTGGAAGAATTAAAGAGAGAAAGCATGTCCAAAACATGATATTAACAGATTTTGTTAGCATCTATACATAGGATTCACCACCAGAACATATCGCGACAATATTTTCTCAACTATTATACATCATTTTAATCTCAAACACAAGCCTCAAAGCTTGCAAATTTCACTCCATCGAAATCGAAACTTGCTCTCCCATAATGGTGGTAAAGCACAAACTTTTTCTATTTACAATTTGAAAATACAAAGAATACCCCCTGACGAGCAAGATACAGGAGGAGTTAAATACTTAGACCCGGAGATCATTTGCATCTTGCAAGAACAGCCTGCAAAACCCGGAGATCATTTGCATCCTTGCACCTCAAAAGCTTCTTCAGAAGAAATTAGTCCCCACAATGATCGTCTATTTCTCAGACAAACATTCTTGGAACATGTGTAAATAACGAGACATCACATATTCTCCATATTCTGTCAGAAACATGCCGGGGAATCTGAATTCTCATTGCATACATGCTTGGACTGGAAACTTCTACCCCGGCTGCACTAGAGAGTGCAGGCTACACGATCGAGAAAAGAACCAGAGCGTCCCAGATTTGAGATCCTAATCATGTTCATATATACAATAGAATCTGCATCTCATCAAACGCTATGTTGCACAAGATGACACCGGCCAGTGCAGTAATTCAAGGGGTGTGAAGTTACACATGAACCCAATCAATTGAAGAAATAAGGAGATTCTAGAACATCTCGCATATCAAAGTCCCCACGTTCAGGTAAAGGTGGGAATAGCAATGTAGGATAAGAAGTTTGGAAGCTCTCCAACAACTGCCCAAAGATGGAAAGAAACAAATGAGCGGATAATGAAGTAACATTTTCCAGATTTTGACACATGAAACGCCTTAAACTAACATTAGCGAATGGTTCAATCCTTTGATCAATGGGACAGGTTCTCATTCTTGCAACTATTTCAGAAGGAAAAAGAAAGAAGAGAAGAAAAAAGATGATAGACTTTGGATTATTGAATAAATCATTAAACTTCACCAGCTCCGCTTGATAACAAGAAAGAGCTGCAGTCAATCTATAGAGAATTATTTTTTCCAATGGTCAAAGGCTCACAGGCATCAAAAAAATTAAGTTATAATGCCCTCTTAAATATTTGTTTAAAAGGTGGAGAGAGGATTCTTAAGGAAGAAGAAGCACTTGGAAAATTAATAACATGATATTTGCTACTTTTCTAATAATGTTTACTTACTTTCTCAAGAATTGGAGCTTCATAAAGCTCTACAAACTTTTCTCTCAATATCCTGTTCAACTTATCAACATCGCATGCATGCGTCCAATACGAGTCATGAACACCTGCAGCAAAAAAATGCTTAATTGTTTTCCTTCTACAGAACCTGCTTAAAATGGGGCGAAAAAGAGAACTAAAAAGACCTGCAAAATTTAAGCCTGCCCTTCTGCATGCAACTGCAGTCATCATCATATGTGAACCATCAAGGGAGTGAATGAAGTTTGGCGGAAAAGCTGTCCTTTGCCTCTTGACCATTACCTGCAAAGGGCATAGAGTTTTAGAAAATTTTCAACTGGAAATTTGCCAAGTTCAATCTAAAGAGGAAACACTGAAGAATAATATGCAAATGAAAGTACAAAATGAGCACTCATTTGTATCCGTTCCCACCTTGTTGATATAGAGGTAGAATATAAGATAACACGGAGCATGAGGGCAAAGACAAGAAAAGTACCTTTTCTGTTTCCCGTTGCAAAGTCAAAATCTGGAGAGACGTCTTAATCTGCACAAGATTTACCAAATAGAGATTTAATGACATGAGGATTTTGCTAGAGCATGGTGACCAAAAATTAACAACATAGTAATACTCACAAGATGTCTTCCAATTTTGCGGTAAGGCTGAACAACTGGAAGTCCAAGAGGAGTTGTCCATCTGACTGGTTCATTTTCAGAAGCAATTATCTGTTGAAACCTCGAGGTCAATGAAGGTAAACTGTAGCAGGAGTAAGATTCTAATGCACCTTCATCATTGTGATCAGATATTTGTACAAGATTTCCAGTCTCAATTTTTTTGCATCATTGAATAAGCATAGTTCTTCACTTCTTCTATAATCTGATAAGCCTACTTCAGATGGAAAATCTTTGACTGACCTTCAAATGCCTCATGGAAGAATTAGAGAAAACTCGGAACATGTATCGACTAAAACTGGATCTTGGGCACTATACCTAGTATAAGTTCCATCTTTAGTTCTCAACCCCCCCCCCCCCCCCCGGGACTAGTACTGACACGGGATCTCTGGTTCTATGGAGTGAAAGAAATAGGAGAGCTTTCAAGGAAATAGAGGACACAATTGCACAACTCAAGACATATCACTTGTTTTTAGTTATTCTTGGAGCCATGTGATCCCATTTAGTGTTGATAATTAGGAGCATTTTGTTGAAACCATGTCTTGATGTAGGTTCTACCACTTTCTGTATACCAGACTTTTCCTCAATTATCTCAGTGAATCCATTTATCAGGAAAAAAACTTCCACCAAATAAAATCTTTGCAATCATGTGTCAAGAACAACAGGAACATATAATCATAGACGTACATGTCCATACTGATAGCTTTTTATCATCATCAGAAATGAAAGTAGAAAAAACAGGGTCGACCAAATTAACACAAGTAATTTAGACTAAGATAACTAAATGATGACCATTGAAGAGTTACTACACTGTAAGAGCTTCGTCCAAGAAGTTAGTCCGTCCAGTAATTGACACCATAAAAGCAACATTTTAACTGCTCAAATGACCTAAACAGAAGAGGGGCTGAACTTACAACACATATCAGTGGTGATAATGTAAGAAATTAGGCATACCTTAGCACATTCTCCGAGCCAAGTCATGATGCTGCGTGCAGCTTCAAACATCTCCCCTAATGCAGTTAACGTGACCTAATGAATGCATCAAAAGGTGTTGGTTATTGACCAAGATAAGAAGTAAGAACTTATTATATGATGTTTTTTTTATAAAAGAACTTATTATATGATGTAGTGAGCGTTTATTCATTGGCAAATTCGTTAGCACTCTATAACCATCACGACACTGGCAATGTCCTTTTAAAGATCTTCATGTGATACAATACATCGATTATGCTTAGAGAAAACAAGAAAGCATGACAGTGGACTATGTATGGGTGTGAACACACAAATGGACAGGCATTTTCAGGCAAAGCAGAAACCAGATCCAACTGCCACCTGAAGTCTAGCAGTTCTGATTCTTTGGTTTTAAGCATTTGAAGAGTCAATTCTCAACTGATAACAGTTAAGCCAGGAAGGAGCTATTAAAGGGGTATAAATTATAATCTCCATCTTGCCCTTACTTTTGCAGCATAGCAAGCAGCACCAAATAGCTCAGAATCATCAGCAATTGCTCCACGCTCCTTTAACCTCCTCTTTATTTGATCACGAGCCCCAATGTAAGTGACCCCATAGACTGATGTCATCACAGTCTGCTTCACCAACTTCCTGTCAACCTGTCAAACCACTGCATTTCAACTGCCAACAATTGCAGAAATAGGGACTATGCTGTTGGTAATGAAACAACAGTGGCCTTAACAAGGTGAACGGTATGATACCTGATTAACTAAAACCCTTGCACGCACAGCGTCTGGAAATTCTGCAGGATCTCTCTGTGCATCTCTTTTCATAATATCAAGGACTCTGAAAAAATAGCAACATCAAAATATTGTTCACTGTGCCTTATTCCTCAATACTAACTTCCAAATGTTTAAACTTAATTAGCCAGAATTGGTATACAAAGACGAAAATATTCCAACTCAATGCTGCTTTTGACAGTTAAGAACTCTGAACCTATAAGCATTTGAACTTGTTATAAACTCCGAAATGAGTACAAAAATCTTAAAAAAGAAAGAGCTTCTAGTTCCAATTCAGCAATGATAAGACTCCATGGTGTATGTTTATTGACTCCTCCAAAACTTCATTATTGACCAGTTTTCCCATGCACATAACGAGCAAGTTTCTTTTTTTTTTTTTAAATAACGTGGTGTTCGGGCCACTTGCGCGCACTTCAACTAAATGTCTGCTACCTCCCACCAGAAACAGGTATTCAAGGCTTGGACGGATGGGAGGAAATCACCTAGTGTTTTTGTGTCCGCTGGGATTTGAACCTGAGAACCTCAGATTCTCAACCCACTTCATTGATCAGAAAGTTCAGTTAAGCATTCTAGATTTTGTCTTACACTATCTGATGCGCGCTGAGCAGTCAATTTTGAAGCCAAATCATGTCATGTTGGTTTGTTTGTGGCATATGGGTTCATTTTACAATTTATAGTGAAAAATTGTACTCCCTCCGTTCCAATTTATGTGAACCTGTTTGACTGGGCACGGATTTTAAGAATAAAATGAAGACTTTTGGAATTTGTGGTCCTAAACAAGTCCAAATGGGGCCCAGAGTATTTGTGTGGTTATAAAAGCTTCTCATTAAGAGTAGAGTTGTAACTTTAAGCTAAATTGTTACCAAATTTAGAAAGGGTTCATTCTTTTTGGAACGAACTAAAAAGCAAATAGGTTCACATAAACTGGAACAGAGGGAGTATACATTTTTTCTTAGACTTTGGCGCAACATGGCTCCCTTTGATGTAGATGATAGTAACGCCATTGTTGACTTTCTTAGCTCAACTTGAAATAGATTTACATTTTGGTTGTAACTTAGCTCAGCATTTCCTTTATGCTGGTATTATGTTAAAAGTTACCCATTACCTATCCAAAAAAAAGGTAATACCTTACACGTGCTGCACTGTTTTCTCCTCCTTAGAAAGTCACATGCAATAAAGCAAAGCATAGATTAACATTGATACAATTTTCTTTCTATCCCAATACAGTTCCTTCTCCCACACGACTATATAAACTACCTAAAGATTTGTTATGGCAGGAAAGGTCAATCTGCACCCACTCCTGACGTTATACTCTCTGGTCAGTGGTTTGTCAAATGCTAATGATTAAGTGTTCGCATACATTATGCTTAAACATGGGATAATTGTTCGCCTCACATGAAAGTGAAGGTCAAGACAGAGAATAGGAGCACCTCAAGGTCTCAAGTCTAATTATGTCTTAGAGGGAAGAGGATTGAAAAACTCACCTAGCTGCTATGCCAGAGTAAACATCAGCAGGTTTTTCTCCAGCAACCAAATTAACTGCAGCAGCTCCCAACTGAACAGATGATTGTCAACAGAAGAGTTGATTAAGTAGATGCCAGAGATCATTAGACTTTAGAGAATGAAAATCGAAGTGACAAATAATTCGTTTGGATTAACTCACAGAGAGAAGGAAAATGAACTCTATGCTTGAATTGATAAGATGAGAAAACAAAGCAAATGGCATTCATTGTAATCATAAGTTAATAACTAAATAATCACTCAAGAGATGCAACATGTACGGGTTTTTTTAATAAGAATGTCAGCACCATACTTCATGCTTTTTATTACCTTATCTCTTCCAAGGGCAGCATAATGTTGTAAACCATTGCAGGAACCATCCTGAAAAGTACAACAAAAGTTTATAAGATAAATTCTAATACATTCTACATACAAACTCAAAATACTACAGAGAGATTCAATCGCAGAAGATGAAGGACTTCGGCAGCAGGTGGTCTCAAAGCCATAAATAAATATAGTCTCTTCAGTTGTGAACTTATATCAAGTAATATCGCTCGAACAGCAGTTAGTTTGAGAAATGAATAGGTGTCCAGGTGCAACTTGAGTTGTAGCCCAACTCCTTTGTTCTACATATGAACTGACAACTTTCATCAACCTACATTCAAGAAACTGAGAAACGACCAAAAAGAATAATCCTTTTGTTTGAATTTTTTCGCTAGTCTGGGGAACCAACTAACGAAAATCTGCCAGCTTGTCCAAAATACGTTTGTTTATTATGGAATTCAAACCCCCCAAAAAACTGCTTGAGATACATAACCCATCAATTGACGAGGAAGGTAGTACATAAAAACATTCTAAAATCTTTGCAAATTTGCCAAAAATAAATTAATAAAATCCAAAGGCCAAATACATAGACAGCCCATTCAACTTGGCACTATTTTCCATTTTGGCATTCTATCTCTACCTTGTTCCATTTTGGCACTCCAACCCTATTTTTATGTGTCACTTTAACACAAAAGCTGACTAGTCACATAGTGTGAGTTACCTCACCTGGTAGGCGTGTGAGGCATCTTTTTTTTGGCAAAACTCCTTCTCCAACGGTAATAAAATTTCTGTTGGCCCCATATTTAATCCCCCGATTTCCTTCCCCATTATTTCTTCTTCATTATTTCCTTCCCCATTCACTGTTGCCTTATCTTCATTCTCAAAGTTCCAAAGCTTTCATCCGATTTCATACCAGGCCATCCAGAAAACTTCGAACTTTTGCAAATTTGTATTAAATTTCTTTTATGAGTTTATTTCATCTAAGCTTCAAGGTTGAAGTGAATCCATGTCTCAAAGAAAATTATTTTCTACACACACTGTTTTTCGAAATTAAAAACCCTTGCTTTTGTATCAATTTCCCAATATAACACAGACAAAAAAAAAATGCATGGACAAATCGACACTTACTAGTACAAGAACTACATTAATAAACAGTAGCTACTTCTATGGCCAACAAAAATCAAAACTACTCTTTAAATCAGTCTCGAATGATGAATATGAAGAAATGATTGATGAATATGTGATTCTCGTCTTCAGATGATGAAGAAACCACTGATAATTGATGGGTTCATCGTGTGTGATTAGGGATTCGGGAAGGAGCTTAGGGTACTATTACGATTAGGGATTTGTGACAGAGAGAAAATAAGAAGCGGGACCCTAATTTTACCCAAATACAGTCGGTTTCGGGTATTTTAATATTGACCCGTTTGACATGGATGAAAAAAAACAGGTGGCAACATTTAATTGAATATTTATTACATCTCAGATTTGTCTATACACACGCGCTATATTTTTTGCACTGGGTTCAACTTTTGTGTTAAAGTGACACATAAGAAACGGGGTTGGAGTGCCAAAATGAAACCAGACTGAGATAGAGTGCCAAAATGAAAAATGGTGCCAAGTTGAATGGGATATCTATGTATTGGGCCAAATCCAAATATATCAGTGACTTCCACATAAGACTATGTGCTCCCTTATAATCATACTGACATGCTTTTCATAACTCAAAGCAATGACTTGAAAAGAATTTGCAAAGTACGCTCAATGTGAGCCAAACATCAAAAGGCAATTTTTTTCTTTTTTTGAGAAATGGTAATGTGTAATCAGCATAGCACTAAGGAAGTGCAGTCAAATACGTACAAAGGGTTATCTGAGGCAAAGATAGAGCCCCACAAATATGCCTAGTCTATTCCTGTGGGGTTTTCATGAGTTCTAGCATAAATTCTGCAGTATTTTCATATACTTCTTTACATCAGAATGAGTATAGTGTTGAATTTGTCCTCAAAGGTTTCTTTCTCTTCCAAAATGTCAAACAGACAAATTAAACGTGTAGGACCCTATTAGTAGTTAAACTTACCTGGTGCACAGGAATATGAGAAACTGACGTCTCTGGGGACGAGCTTCTGACAGCTTCACTAAGATTAATGCATACAGCCAGGCACTGAAAGGGATCCTCTGCATTCAACCACCAGCGCCTTCCTTCAAGTGGTTTGTCAGCAGAATCAAATATATCATCCATGTGATTTTCAGTAAAACCTATTCTACCCTCGAGAGATAATTTCTCCACACCACCAGCAAATAGATTTGCCAAGTGTATCTTCAACCAGCGCAAGCCTGACACTCCAAGAGGACGACCTTCGGCAAACTCCAGGACACCCCGACAGATATCAGAACCAAGATGGTTTAAATGTGGATGCATCGGGTATGCACGACCTCGGAAATCAACGTTGTGCGGGTAGAAGAAACTTTCTTCATCTTTCATTTTACGCGCTACCTGTCAAATCATGAAGAAGCAAACCTCAGGAGGAAAATCAAACAGATACAGAAATTAATTGCAACTGTGCCCGAATAAGTTTTCTATGTATGTTTCCAGATGTTATTGGAAGTATTAGTATCTTAAAAGATAAACGAGAGAAGCAATTGGAACCCACAGCGAGTTTGAGCTCGATGTCACATCGTTGTGAGTGCCTTTCTCTGTTCTCTTTCTTGACAGATTTTACTTTCCACCTCCACTTCGTGCGTAGTGCCTCATCTTCTGTATCTGGTTCTTCTGGCAAAGGGGCCTGAAAACAACAGAAATTACAGCAATTGCCAGTTCCTTCATCACAAACCATTTACACAACTTATTAAATTCATTTGCTTAACAATGAAAATGAAAGTAGCTTTTGAATCTCAATCGGATAGTTAAGAGAATAGAGTAACTAACATCATCACGGTCAACCAAATCAGCCAGCCGACCGCCACCAGCCCATATTCTATCAACGACAGAAAGTACCCTTTTGTTTATCCTCCATTTGGTATTTCCCAGAGTATCAAGAGCCTGGATACAAATAAAAAGGACATGAGCCTCAAGTTTCATGATATGAGCAAACAAAGGAAACATATGATCCTCAGATTTAAGATTGAATAAATTATTGGTCCATGAACCTCAAAAACTGGTTGCAACTGGTTCCTAGAGGCTCTCTTTACCGCTTCACGTTGTTGTCTTGCTCCATGTGTCCGCATTACATATGAAGGCAGATAGAGGTGTCCACCCTTATCATAACTGAAGACAGATAAACAAGATTTAGATAAATCTATTATATGGAAAAACAAGATATAGATACATATTACATACATAGACAAAAAATTACTATATAGACAAAAAATTACTATACCCTGTCCACTTCACTGGAGGCACCAACATTGGCATGTAAGGTATCACCATGTGCCTTGCCTACTTGCAGGACAAAGGTAAACAAAACAATGAGGAATAGTTCTCATATCTGGTAGCTCAATTAAACAAGCGTAGCTAATAAACAAAAGAAGCTTTTAAATGAGACATATACCTCCTAAAGAATAAATAATTACTTACAGTTCTTTCAAGCCCTTTGAAAACCAGTTCGTCACATTGGATAATACCATATCTTCTGCTGGCACTCCTGTAATGGAATAATACCACAATAATCATCAATTGGTTGTCACAAATAAAATCAACTGAAAGTAAATAGAATGAACCAGTACTTTGTTTCTTTAGCCACAGTTCTAACACTGTGTACAAAGGCAGGTCGAATGTCAGGTGGATCAACTGCTAACTGATTAGCAGGAGGCTGTATATAAGCGGTCTGCAGAAGCAGATCAATCAACCGGCTTCCAACCTGGTGGCAACAAAGGTACTGTTAAAACTTCATAAATAACAAAATATTGAATTTTCAACGACATCAACAAGGGTAGGCCCAGACCTTCGCTCTAGCATCTTGCCCCCAGGGCTTTGAATCGTCTTGACGTCTCACTATCTGGCCCACTGCACGTAACTTCTGCTTTTTCATCAGATTAGTGACTTTCTTGCGCAGTTTCTCTTGTTCTTGAGTGACATGTTCCCCATCTTCCTTTTGCTTGTCTTTCTCGGCTTTCTGCTTCTTTGTTTTCTCTAAAAAGTTGTGTATTCTAACCTGGTCCATGTGGAAGTGCAAGATCAGCTCAGGTACTGTCAAATAGAAGTCAGTCAAACAACAACAACAACAACCGAGTAAAATTCAACAAGTAGGGTCTGGGGAGGGTAGCGTGTACGCAAACCTTACCCTTACTCGGAGGAGTAGAGAGGATGTCTCCAATAGACTCTCGGCTCAAAGTAGATCAGTAACATCAACAGAAACCAGAAAAATAATACCAGCAACGTAGAAACCAGAAAGTAGAAAGACAAGCAATAACAACAAACAGTAACAATGGCACGGTACTACAAACACGAGGAAGTGGTATGGACACAATATGAACTCAGTACGAAGTAGAAAAATGCTCAACTACCTTCTAACCTTCAACCCTAATGCTCGACATCCACACCTTCCTATCAAGGGCCATGTCCTTGAAAAGCTGAAATCGCGCCATGTCCTGCTTGATCACCTCTCCCCAATACTTCTTAGGCTGCCCTCTACCTATCCTCATACCCGACAAAGCTAGCCGCTCACACCTCCTTACCGGGACATCCAGGCTCCTCCTCCGCACGTGCTCGAACCATCTAAACCTCATCTCCCGCATCTTGTCCTCCATAGGAGTCACGCTTACCTTCACTCAAATATCTTCATTTCTAATCTTATCCAGCCTAGTGTGCCCGCACATCCATCTCAACATCCATATTTCTGCTACTTTCATCTTCTGGATATGAGAATTCTTGACTTGCCAACACGCAGCCCCATACAACATGGCCGGTCTAACCACCGCTCTATAGAACTTACCTTTCAGTTTCGGTGGCACCTTCTTGTCACACAATACGCCAGATGCTAGCCTCCATTTCATCCACCCCATCCTTATACGGTGCGTGACATCCTCGTCAATCTCCCCATCCCCTGGATAACCGACCCAAGGTACTTGAAGCTTCCTCTCTTGGGGATGACTTGTGACGCAAGCCTCACGTCCATGTTTGCTTCCCCCGACATGCCACTTAACTTACACTCCAAGTATTTTGTCTTAGTCCAGCTCATTGAAACCTTTAGACTCAAGGGTCTGTCTCCGCACCTCCAACCTCATGTTAACGTCGCCTCGCACCTCTTTAATAAAAAACTATATCATCAGCGAATATTGAATAACATACACCATGGCACCTCCCCTTGAATATGATGTATCAGTGCGTCTATCGCCAGGGCAAATAAGAACGGGCTGAGCGCAGATCCTTGGTGTAATCCCATCACAACCGAGAAATGCTCTGAGTCGCCTCCCACTGTCCTAACAATAGAAGTCTATGTCCTCTTCAGTTTATCCCACCATTTATTGGACTTGAAACTTGACACAGGGTAAAGCCAAAATAAGCTCTTTCACCGGTTAGCCAACATAACACCATAATACACTATCCAATATGCTTGAAATCTATCTTGTCTAACATATAAAGATGTCAACAGAACAGTTCAATTTATCACTTACATTAGATCTAACAAATAAACAATATTGAATATTCTTGTTATCAAGAGGAACCACACGCACCAATACAGTTTAACCCATCAAGCCAAAGTTAGTTAAACTACCCTGACACATTTACATCACATCAATAATTAGACATTTTGAACATCTTGCGCAAATTTAGAGGCTAAAGTATGACATATTGTGCAGTTATTATGACCAGGCTATGATTTTGAAACATGCAGTTCATTTTTTGATACTCATACTTCAGAGCCTTTTTCCAAAAGTTGTGCACTTTGGACTGATCAATGAATGTCGCTCCTCCTTCGACCTCCTTGTTCTTTATTAAATTCATTTTCTTTACACCTCCTTTCCAATTTATAACCCTAAAATTCATCAGATCTTTCTATCGAAGAACCTACAAAGGTAACTAGTCTGCCATTTGATAGGAGTGACGGAATCTAATCATATTTGTTTCACTAAATATGCTCCCATACACATGAACCTGCTGAGCTACATCCAGCCAAAATCAAAGCAGGTGAACATTTACATTCAATTTTTTTCTGGAACCACACTGACAGTGTCAACAAGGCAAGCGAAATTTTCTAGACCATAATATTCAAACTGGTAGCATTGACTTTTTTGTTTGCCCTATATCATACGTCTTTAAATAAAGTACTTGTTATGCCAATTAGGTCAAATTTGCAATGATACTATCGTGGAAGCGTTTTTTTTTTGGTTAACAATGTAACATGTATCAGCATATTAATAAATCTTCAGCACAAGTTGTGCTGGAAGCCAAAAGCTGAAATTTACAAAAACCTACAAGGCCCACTATTACAATCCTTGCACTTCTTACAAGGAGTCTAGTACTTGTAAAATTGACTCTAAATCATCACTATACTCTGCTTTACACCAAAAACAAAAAAGAAGAACACAATTCATCTTAATTTACTGAGTAGAGCTAATTGTATCCTCAAAGCATCTTGAATTCCTGTCCTTCCATATTGTCCACCAAATAGTTGCAGGGTCTAGATTGCAACTATCGTGCAAGCATTTGATGTCACTAGATTGCAACTTAGCTATTTTCTTGTTGACATAGATTACTAAACAGAAATATAGAATGCCGAAAAATAATTTGCCTTCATATTTTTAGATGCTTAAGGAGTCCCTTAATTAATCAAGACGGCAGTCACTCCAGCCTAGATTACTATTGCCCTTTGACCAAAATGAAATTTCTATTACATTCATATATATTTTCCCATATGCGATTTAAGGATCCTCCCACTTTCACTTCAAGCTTTGGCAGTTCCACATGAACTACACCAAAGAAGAGGGGCTGAATAACACATAAGAAATACTTAGAGAAAATTCATAATGCAGCAAGTTTGATACAAATTTTTGTGTTCTCTATATCACGCAGAGAAATTTCATTTACTTACAACTGAGATTAGCAAACAGTAAGAGATAAGCTTAAGGCTAACTAACCTCCTGTTCGATTGCATCACCAATAACAAGCGCAGCTTGTACCACTCGTGCAGTACCATGGTCACCACCCGTCATCAACAATCCCATCAACTTATGCATTGTGATAACTGCCATCATATCTGCAGGTAACTGATACAAGTACTTAGCATAAGCTGCTTTACTCTTCCCTTGACTACATAATTCCTGCTCTTCAGCTATCTTATCGCGCAATGGCTCAAACCATCCTAAAAACAATGACTTCACATAAGGCAAATTGGGTGCTAATTTCTGCTCACACATATCAAACAAAAGCTCCTTATACTCCTTTGCTGCTTGTTCCCATGCCTCTGTCTCTACTTTAACTTGCCTCCTTTTAAGTGTTTGATACTTCCTATGGCCCATACCACTAGTCAACATCCTTTGCTTCCGGCGCCTAAAAGCAAACTGCTTTTTCTCTTCTTTCTTCAATTCTGTTAACAGTTCGTGAACTTCATCAACCACAGACACATCTTCTTCAGCATCAGTGGAAGATACTGCTACAGCCTCAGCTACACTAGCATAGCTCTTTCTCCAGCAAAAATTGTTATTCACTTGGTTTTTTATTAAGGGTCTGCTCAAAAACTCATCCCCAGGCAAATATTCGCCAAGATTCTGAAACCCCATCACAATATTTGAACAAGAAATTGGAATTAAGGATCTAAATTTCGTATTGTCCTTAAAAACTGAATCTTGACCAAAACCAAGAAAGCTATAAGTACGATTCTTGGAGCTAAAAAGAAGCTTTTGTGGGGTTCTTGAAGAGAGCTGTTTGATTATATTTCTCCACATAATAGGGGAATTGTGATATGGGTTTATATCTAAACCTGTGGGTTTATCAGTGAATTGGTTTAGTTTGATGGTAAGGGAAATGGGGGTTTTAGTGCTGGACATCAAATTTGTTCAGAAAAATTTAGGTTGGAATAAATATAAGAGAGAAGTGAATTGATGGATCAGTAGAAGTGCAGAAATTCATGAGACTGAAGTCTGAAGGGTAAGTAGAGGAAAAATAGGGGAATTTGATATTTGATCTTTCAGGGAGGTGGCTATAGAAGTGAACCGACTTTATAAACCCTCCTTAAACCTTTGGGTCCGATGTGGCTAATCAGCAAATCTGTAGCCTATGCACTCTGGTTACTTTTTGACACTTTGTTATATTTCATCTGCTTTACGGGCTAGCCTCGACCAAGCGACACGTGTATGCCTACTTCAGAATTTTTGGGCGAAAGTTTTTCTCACTAAGAAACAAAAAGAAAAGCCATAATTTGGATTTTTAATGTATTTTGGATGTGAGAATTTCTTTTAATATGGTTAAATAATTTTTAAAATGTTTATCAAAATGGGTGCATAATGCTTGATACAGTTTTGAACCAAATCTTTTTCCACTTAACAAGCACTCACAGATTCAATGTAAACTTCTCGATGCAAATTCAAATTTATCGAACTCTAAGCTGGTATCAGATATGTGGATAACTAAAATCAAACACTAGCAAAACTTTTAAGAACTGCAATACTATAACATACTATATTTCTTTTATATTTTAGGGGAAAAAAATCTAATGATTTGCCAAACAGCTAAAAAGTCCTTGTAAATGTAGATAAAACGAGGAGGGCTTCGTACAAAGCCAACATATGTATTGACGACCAAGCCAAGATCGAGGACAAAACATGTAGATGATCCTCAACGTGACGAATTTCCGGTACGTATTACTCGACACTCGTTCAATAAAAGTGTTACTTATGATACAGTAGTAGTTTTGGAAGGAAGAGTATCTTCTGACGACAGTTAAAATACAGGTTGTCTTTAGGAGAAAAAGAATCTAAAAATAAATCCAAAACCAAGTTCCCTGGCCGATATAGCTTATTTTAATTCAGCGTCTGCTACAACCGGGGCGCAGGAGTAACAGGTTAAGAGCATATGTCCAGGGTATTCTAGTATAACAACATTTCCCATTGGCACAGGAACGGGGACAGAGGAAATGGTATAAAATAACCAATTACAATTTGAACAGAAGAAAATAATTTGTTTTATAGCACTGATCTCCTACGTCTTAACATATAGATCACCTGTGAAATTGGTCATATAAATAAAGAACATTTGTAATGGGTCATATATATATAACCACCCAACCTGAAGGGAGAAACCCCAACCACTTTTCCCTGGTTACTACCCCATTCATCCAAATTGTAGGATCTCCTGTGAGCTATATCATGCGAAGACCATTTTGGTTTGCCGTGGTATCTACAACCAGTTTTTGCACTGCAAGTTCAGTTGAGCTCAGAAGCATGCACATCCTTGGTAGAAATTCCAGCAACGTTGCATGGTATGAAACTGTCCACTGAAATCAATCGGATAACTGTAAGCAAAAGAGTTCCACACAAAACTCTATACTAACAAAACATGCAGGTTTAGGAGATCCGTAAAAGCAAAAAATGGGCAGAAGTTGAAACAAAATCGTTACAATCTCAACTAAACCAAATGAAGCACTGATTAATCAAGTAATACATTCTATAATCAACCAAAACACTGTTTATTTTTTATTCACACCGGCTCATCACAAGGGAGATTAAGTAGGGATGTGGGATCTCCATGCACTGCTACCAGCAAAACAGTGCGAAAATGTTGCCTTTGCAAATGATCAGTGGCCTGCATTCTTCCTACAAAAGGGCCAAATCCATGCCTAAACAACAAAGGAGATTCTTTCTGTGATTTCTGCACCTTATTACCTAATCACCAGAAATTACTCTTGAGGTGGTTCTCAGCCAACTTTTCAGAGATTAAGGTTTTAACTTTAATCTGAATGCCTTATTTCACAAATATTTTAGATACTTTTGTGATAAATTAACACCTATTGCAGTGATTTATACTGCACAATGATGTAAACGTATAGCAACCACAAGAACCTCAATTGCACTTAATTTCAGTTATTCTTTAAAGGTTTCAGCTGGATGATTCATCAACAAGGCTGGAGGCACCAAACTACAGATTACACAGACATAACCTTCAGCATCAAATATATGGAATTGTTCCAGAACAAAAAAGCAACATATACTCCATGAAACTAATGTTAAAGGTGAAAGATTCCCCATTCTAGCATTTTGGCAGGAGAGTCAAATTTTAGGCAATCAAGAGATAAGATAAACAGAATTGATTTTAGTCACAGAATACCAAAAAGGAGTATATACAGCACAGGTTTGCCAAGTTGCACTTGCCAGTTGCCAAACAACTTCTTCAAGTAATTATCAAGATTTTTAGCATTCTTACTCTTTCATTAAAAGGGCTTTGCTCATATCAAGATTATAGGAAAGAACAAAAAACGGACACCCTCACAGCCAAGATACATCATACAACAACAACCCAGTAGGATCCCATAAGTGGGGTCTGAGGAGGGTAGAGTGTACGCAGACCTTACCACTACCCGGAGGGATAGAGAGGATGTTTTTGGGGGACCCTCGGCCTCACAGCCAGGATAATAGATAAAATTTCTTTGCTTTTGAAGCTGTTGAATTGTAAAAAATGTCTGATAAAGGAAACACATTGCTAAAATGCATACGAAGATCAGATCCATTCTTCATGACTGTACTAAAGTAGGTAATCAGACTAACACTGGGTTATTTGAGGTGAATGAACCTAGCCCAAGGACTTCAAACATCGACCAAATGGCTCACCAATGTATTACTAGGAGAAGATGTAAAGACACCAAAACTATGAAGCAAATCAAGCATGAGAAACAACAGAAAAAACATTTAGTTTTTCCTGGGAACATATTGCATACACGATATAGTCCGGAGAAGGTAAAAATCGAAGATGACACCATAAAGTCCAAATAAACAACCAAATTGCTCAAAAGCCGAAGGTGGAATTGACTATCCTTTTAGACTAACCTTCACAAGACATTCAGACCTTTGCTCCCACTGGCTTGAAGCAGTCGATATTGCACAATACAGCAGATCTCATCATGTCACCAAAACTGCCACCAGTTGCATCCATTAGTCATGAAAGCAGTTATAGCATTTAATACAATATCAGGCTATTATGAGTTAACATCGCAGTAAAGGTAAATTGAAGTACTCTTAGTAAGGGTAATCTAACCGGTCAATGCTGTTTCTAGATTTCTCTGGTTGTTCCATATTATTGTTCGCCTTTTCTGAGAGATCCAAACTCTTGCTTTTCTTTTCCTTGCGGTCCACGCTAGATCTGGATTTATCTCTTCGATCTGTGCTTGTTCTAGGCTCCCTCTTGTCTGCACTTTGCCTAGCTTTCTCTCTCTGATCTGTGCTTGGACGAGGTCTACAGTCTGTGCTGCTTCGAGGTTTATCTATTTGGTCCGTACATAGTGCAGATCCATTTCTAAAAACAGTTGATTTCTCAATAGCTGATATGAACTTCTTCAGATGTTTTATGTACTCAGGGAAGACCTCCAAATCACAATGGTTACCATTTTTAACCCATAATGGTTCATATTTCTGCTTGGATAGCTCAAAAAGTTGTTTGCCGTGGGAGCAATCAACTACATCATCTGCAGTACCCTGGAATTTCTCGAAAAAAGTGCATATATATCAACTAGAAATTCTGAATCCAAGAGTTACAATTATATCACATCCGGAAAGCAGAATAATTTGGTCTTTAGAGAAGGCACACCAGAAAACAGGAGACTACTATAATGCTATAGAAAAATTAATTGTTTGGCCAACTTTACAACGAATTACTGATGATAAATTATGAAAAGGAAATCAATGTTTCTACATGATACTACTCTTTGCCTTTGTAAGACAATAACTCATATTTCCCTGTCCTATTTTGTATGGCCTGCATTGACTTGCATGAAGCTCAAGAGGAAAAGGTCTGATTGAGCTACTACATGAGAGTCTTCAAGACATCTGTGAACGAAATGGCTGGAAATGTAAAAGGGAAATAAAGATGTATACTTCAAATTCAAGATAACATAAAAAGGTGCTATAATATATATATATATATATATATATAAGTTGACTATTTAAATGTGGTGGACTTATGCCATTCACAAAAAAGAGGTCATATGTCAACCAAAATAAAGGAACACGAACAACCAACCAAACAGAAAGTCACGGCCTTATGATATAGAAATTTATTAAGAAAAGAAAAAGGTTATAAACAATCTAAAATCCAAAAAGAAAGAGGAAAATGCAGAGGTGAAGATTAGCAGGGCACAGGTGGAGTAGAGGCTCGTAAGTGGAAGCTAAATGGGAGAGATCTGGAGGCAGAATTCCGGACATTAATCCAACCTCTAATCTAGTTCCACCATAAACACAATCAAGCAAGGAAGATTTTACCTACTCCAATATGCATAATCAGAATGACCCTAATATATCCAAAAATCACAGTTTAACCACTTAGTTTTGAAATTTATGATACAACTTCAATTTAATATAAAGAAATGTAGAAAGTTGAAGAAGAAACATGAATACTCACATGAATAACAAGGACAGGACATTCTACCAATGGTATTTTGTCAACATTCTGCATCGTAAAGAAGCAACTAATTACGCAATGAACTTAAGTCCTTCAAATAAACTTTACAAACTGCTAGAAATATAATGTTAACCTTATATATGTCAAACCAATATGTTCGCTTCACTGGATACATTACACGAAGTCCGGAGAGTATTGGGCTGTGAAGAACCACCGCTCTCAATCTTGACAATCGCGATGCCAGATCCAATGTGGGTCCACTCCCAACTGACTGTCCGTATAATATGACATCTTCCTCTTTCACCCCATATGTCTCTTCAAGACATCTATATGCAGCTTCTATGTCAGCATAAGTGTTCTGCTCACTTGGCTATAGGAAAATAACAATATAAGAGTTTAACACTTTAACCTCAACAAATCTCCATTCTAATTTATCATCCAAATAAATCTTTAATACCTTGCCGGTAGACCGTCCATACCCTGAATAATCATATCTGCCAGAAGAAAGGTTTAAGGTAATTTGAACTTCAAAGATGTATAAGCCCACTAACGTGGTTTAAGATCAAAATTTTCGCTGTTCAAAAGGACAAGGATAAGCAGCTTTTCCAAAACTTACAGTAAACTTTCCTCCAAGTTTTATTAAGATTTACGCAATCAGGTAAAAAGGACGAAAGGAAGCAAAATGCAAGGGAGAAAGCCAGTGGGCATCTCTCACTTTTTGGAGATCATAAAAGTTCTAACTAGAGGTGAATTTCCAAGACGATACATGGGCAAGGTCTAAATGTTACTTGTAAAGTCCACGTAGTCCAGATGTAAGAAAAGCTTATCTCTTACAATAGCGAAACAAGCTTTGTCAGCATTACTTCTCGTTCACCAGATCTGACTGGAAAAATAATCCTAGCTTTCATCAATCTATCATCTTAACTTCAGCTGTGCCATAAGAAGACAAGTTCTCAACTGGTCTGCTCTTCATACGAAAGAACATACAGAAAAGCATCAAGAATAATGCTCCTTCGTCCGAAAGTATTTGATACCATTTTATTCTCATACAACTTCTACAACTTTGAAGAAATAAAATAACTTCCAATTATTATTTTTTTGATAAAAACAAATGAAAGATATTTATTTCTTCAAAGTTGTATGAGAATTTAAAACTTACAATGTGATGTTTTCTCACAGAAACTAGCTTTTTAACCATTTATAAAGCATTATCTTCCGCTACTACTACTATTATTCACACACACAAACATATACATTTAAGTCAAATTAATATCCTAATTTCAGTGTCCAATCAATAAGATGGAACAGAGGGAGTATTTCAACTTCAATTGTGCTATGAGAGCATAAGTTTTCAACCAAGTCTTCTCTTTGTATCAAAGAACATAACAAAAATTCAAGGATATTATACAATTATGACACTTAAGAATTTTTTTTTATGAATTTTTTTTATGAAGCTACTAAGCGATCACTAAAAACATGACACTTGAGCAGAATTTTTCCTCATGCAATCGCTAGTTTATTTTCTGATGCAATCACTATGCCTAATCTGAAGTTGATCAACTGTATTTTTCTGATGCAATATAATCACTAGTTTAGTACCCCAAATCTGAAGGTATATCAACTGTATTAGGCTTTAGGACGCTTAATTGTATATCATTCATTAGTAAGGATAGACACAAGCAAAGTCCCAGACATATAAAAAGAAACTTATAAACCAACCGCCTTGATGTATACACTGGATTCTACAACTGAAACAAAAAGGTCACTGTTTCATTCTCAGCGGACAGCAAGACATCTACTTTTCACACCAAAAAGAAAAAAAATTACAAATAACTGCAGTTAAAAAACAATATTATGAGCATGAGAAATTATACCCCATCAAATTGACCCGGAGATGGTGACTAAGTTCAGTGAATAACTCGTACATCTGTCCCAGATCAGCAGCGTTACCGTGCGAGTAAAGCAGCGTCAACGTCGCCGCCGGATTTTTTACGTACACCGCCACAATCGACGTTCCTCTCTTCGTCGGTAGCCTCAATACGTCGACGTTTTCCTTCGCCGGCACCTCAGTCATCTTCAATTTCCCCGTCGATTCTTCCACCACCACTCCATAAGACGGCGGATTCGGCGGAAAAAATGCAAACTTTGCTGCCATCGATGACGTGACTCCCCCCATTATCACTTCCCCTATCTGTAACTATATCTATAAATACACACACACACACACAGTGTACTGTATGAAGCAGTGATCAGTGTAACTGTGTAAGTTTAGGATCCACAGACTTTTAGATTTGTAACGCTAGGGTTTAAAATCGAATCTGTTAACTTATGGTAATAATCTCAATTTATGTGATACCGTATAAATCTACGGCGATACGTATAGATTTGGCTGTGTGCTGCGTTTGAACGGAGAACGTACAGAAAAAGGAAAAGTGGAGGGATTTCCGGCGTTAAAATGGAAGAGACCACGTGTAATAAAAATGCTGCTTGCGAAATTATGTGGTACGCTGCCGTTGTACGGAGGACAATGTACTACTCATGTCTTCGCTTGACACGTGTTGACTTGGGTTTTACAGGTCCGTTGATGGTACAGACATGTCTCTTTTACTGCCATGATGGAGAAATGAGTGATACACAATTTTTAATGATAAATTTCTAAAATTTAAAATAATTTAAGTGTGAATTTTTTTTATTTTCCCTTTATTTGTAACATGATTTTATAGACAAGTGTACTGACATTTTTTACAATATAAAGATTTTTTGTTTTTTACTATATATGTAAAACAAGTTTGCTAACGCTAAACGACGGAACTCAGCTTCTCACTGACTAAACTTTAAATACTATACGAGTTGGACCGGGATTCCCTTAGCTACTTTGGTACCAGTAGCTAAACTAAAAATAATTTCAAGGGTATTTAAATTTGAAAAGAGTGAAAAAAGATTCCGACAAAGAGTGTTCAATATGTGTTATATACCTCTAAAACGTAATATTTTATCTATATATACAGTGCAAATTTCCGACGAATGGTGGTCAATCCATATGGCTTCGCCACTGTTTGGTACATATATTTTGTATATAGAGTGGCAGCATACCATCTTTAAAAAGAGTATTACTCCCTATATCTCATATTATGTGTCGTGTTTCCTTTTTACGCGCCCCTTAAGAAATATTAATTAGGAAAGGGATTGGACTATTTTTTTCTTATTTATGTCTTAAGATATAATCTCTGTATATTAAATATTTATTCTATTTATGTGTTATTTTCATCTTCAAGAACAATTATTACTAATGGTAAAAAAGGGAAAAAATAATTAATTTTGTCTTGAACTTTTAAAATGTATAAATAATTTAAGATAATTATTTTTAGTAACCACGACTATTAATATGAGACGGAGAGAGCAATTCCTCATAATTAATTGCATGTTTTTAATTCGTACTCTTGTGATTAAATTATCTAATTTGATGCAAAAGCCAATATTGAGTTTGGTAAAGGAAGTGTGAATGATTTGGTAATAATGGGGTTAAGAAACATGGGATTTTGGAGGGTTCGAAAACAACGGGTTTGAACAGTGTTTGGATTAGACTGTCTAAAAGGTTATCATGTCTGTCTAAAAGTCATTTTCGGTTGTGCACAGCTTATCGTGTGGTGTATGCTTTATTTTAATGAAAATGAACTCTATCCAGCTTGAATTTATAGTCACGTCTCAGTCCACTATTAATTCAATCCTATTTGAATAAAATGATGGATACCAACTTTGACAATTTCAATGAAATAGAAACGCATTTATTTGTAATTAAAAAAATAAATAAAAGATTTAAACAGAGATTAATTAATTGTTCTTTGGTAAATCTTGTATGTATATTGTTGTGAACAAGTTGTACCACTCAATCTAACATGAGCATAAATAACAATAACTTATGACCATCATTATTCCTTTTTTTAATTAATTTTTGTAATTGTGATGTCGGAACCAGCTTCCGCACGAGGTACGTGCTACCTTCCGCCAGCACATGTACTAATAATTTTGTCCACCAAAACTTAAATATATAGAACTAGGTGATACTTTCACTTCTATTCAAGCCCTGGTGGATAGAATTAACTGGAACATATTGCTAATGAAAAGTAGCAGGTATTTAGAAGTAGTCGAGGTCAGTGTTTTAAAAGGCGTTTCGGGGCGAACCCTGGGGGCGAGGCGCACCAAAAATGCCCCGAGGTGATAGTGTGGGACGAAAGTTTCAAGTGTTGGGCGTATGCCCGGGGTGTTTGAGGTGCGTTTTTGTAATGAGGCATAAGTTGTCACACCTCCTTTTTCGCCCGCGCCGCCCGCGAAGGGGCGCGGAAGGGAGTTTTTTCCAATTAAAGGACAATCGAAAAGGGATTTATTTATTTATTTAGAGTCGCCACTTGGGAGATTTAGGGTGTCCCAAGTCACCAATTTTAATCCCGAATCGAGGAAAAGAATGACTTTGTATTACAGTCCGCGAACCGAAAATCTGGATAAGGAATTCTGTTAACCCGGGAGAAGGTGTTAGGCACTCCCGAGTTCCGTGGTTCTAGCACGGTCGTTCAACTGTTATATTCGGCTTGATTATCTGATATAATACATATTATAAACTTATGTGCAAATTTTATCCTTTAGCCGCTTTTATTATTTTTATTTATTGTTATTATTTTATGGAGAATTGTAACATTGTGAAAACGTATTTCAAACCACGTCGCAATCAATGCGCCCGTGGTTATCGACACCTTTTGACTCCGTTGAGATTTGGATTTGGGTTACATAAATGCACACCCATATTTAAGAAAATAATTTGTTAAAGACGCGCCTAGAGCGACTAGCGTATTGTTGTTTTGGGAAAGGCCGTAAAATTTCACTAGACGGCCAACTCCGATGTTATAAATTATTAATGCATACATTTGTGAGGGACCCGCAATCTATACGTTTTACTAGGCGAGGCTCGTCTCATTTATTTTAAATGGATAAATCTTAAAGCGACTACGTTTTTCTATTAAAATTAGTCTCTAAAATAAAGAAAGAAAATCCTAATTAATTACGAGCTTTTTTATTTATTTAAGAAAGCATGACATACTAATTGCTAGATTAATACAAATATTGATGAAAAGGAATTTCAATTACAAATAAAAATAAAAATTCGACAACTAATATTCAAAAGAATCAAATATAGTTAGATTAAAACTCGCATTGTTATAAAAAAAACTATTGAGATTAATTATTCACAACTATTTGAAACTAGATTTAACCATAATTACTAAAGCTTATTAGAAAGTTTATTAAACTTAAACGTTCTTCTAATCTTGTTTAAACTCAAATCATGCCTTAATGCCTAATTCACGAAATTTAGTTTAAATTCATGCCTTAGCTAAATTTAGCTGCTTGTTCACGATTAACCTACTGTTGATAATCTTAAAACCTTCATAACTAGTGAATTAACCCATTTTGCCAAACCTATTCATTAAAGACTAACTTATGTTATTTTCTCTTATTCCAATTACTATTCAGTAATACATGAAATAGTCTAAATACAATCAATAAAAGGAACAAAGAAAAAGCGAAATTAACACTTCAAACTTCCATTCTTCATATGTATTCATGCTTCCACATTATTAGCTTGCAATAGCTAGTATTACAGTCATGTACCTGATATTGGAAGCAAAAGAAAAGGGAGATCAGCAGAAATTCAGTAGCATACAACAACAGCAACACCCAGCAGCCAGTAACAACCAGCAACGAGAAATCAGTGACAGATTTTGAAATCAAGATAAAAATCCAGAAACACCGACAACAATCAATGGATAGAAGCCAAGAGAATCTTTTCAGATTTGAAAGACTAATTAATGTTCAACCCTTAATTTCCGAATCCGTATATCAGAATATTTAAATTGTATATCAGGTGTATACTACTCTCTCTTTTAATTTCCATAATGTTTTTATTTGTATGTTTGGAAATCTTAATATTTTCGGAATTTTTTCTCTCTTCAATATTCAGCTCCCTTTTTTTTTCTCTCTATCTATTTTTTCTGTCTCCCCTAAAAATCTGTTCAAGTCCCTCTATTTATTTCTCTCATCCCAAACCCTTTAATCAATTAATCAAATAATAAAACAACCATTTTCTCTTACCAAACCCACTACTACATAAAAATACAATTATTATTTATTTAAACAACTTTTCTTGAGCCCCGCAATCCCGTCTTGTTCCCCATTTTTTATTAAACAAGTACGTTATTCCCCACCATTATGTCTTGTCCCCCTATTGATTATTTTAATATTATTTTAATCTTAATGGACAGAGCACTCAAAATAAATAATTGTTCGGAATTTTAATTCCAAAAATACCCCCTAACCTTACTGAAATTATCATTTTGACCCTGAAAATACTGTAATTTACCAATCCACCCCGTCAGCTATAACAAGTTCAGCTAATCAATTCTAACCAAAATATAGCAGCTATAACCAATTCCTAATCAGATTTTATGAACAAACTCAAACCATATGACGAACAACAAAGAAACAACTGGAATTATTTTGATTGAACAATCTTTAAACAACAAATCTACTTTCAGATTCAACAACAATAACAAACAAGTACATTCAAATCATGAGCTCAAATTCAAATTAAAACTTAAACAAAAATAAATAAATAGATTTAAATCACTAAACTCAAACAATCAATTGATCTTCAAATTAAATCCAACAAAATTACAACAAAGATACATGATTCAAACTAAAATCAAAAATTAAAAACTAAAACATAAACTCACATTAAATCACTGAATTAACATGAACTTCAAACAAAAAATGAACATGAATTATATGTCTCAATTAAACAACAAACATGTCAGATTCAAACGAACTGAAGAAATAATTAATTGAACTCAACTTAAATCTAACAATATTATAACTAAACTAACAATTTCTACCTAAAAATAAACAAGAAAAATGAAACAAACTGAAGAAAATAACAAAACGATAAACATGAACTTAATATCGAACATATCTAATTTCAAACCCGAAAATATCAAACAAATTACGGACAAAAAATGAAACTTAAACCAACTAACTGGATCGGAACGACGATGAACTCGAACGAAAACAAATCTGCCCGGAAATAATTATCGCACCAAAATAACTCGACGCCGAAGACGACCATGGAAGAAGATGGTCATTTGGTGTCATTTGAAAACGAAGCAGAAGCAGCGACGATGGGAGCTGGACGCGGATCAACTGCTCGACGAGCTTGACGCAGCCATGGCAGCGAGGATGAGATCTCATGGCTGTTTGGACGAGCTTGACGCAGCCATGGCAGTGAGGATGAGATCTCATGGCTGTTTGGACGAGCTTGAAGACGCAACCATGACAACGATGATCTCGTCCATGGCTGGATGTAGCAGGAGCAGCAGCGACAATGACGAAGAAGAAGAAGCAGTGGGTAGCGGGGTCTTGTTTGGACGAAGAACGAAGGAGGAGCAGCAGGGTCTGTTTGGACGAAGAACGAAGGAGGAAGCAGCAGCCATGAACGTTGGTTGTTCATGGTGGAGCTGGTTTTGCACTGTGTATGTGTGTGTATGTGTTGATGTGTGTGTGTGTGAGTGTGACGGGGTGAAGGGGAAGGAGACAGAAGGGCAAAGGCAGTCATGGGAAGCCGTGGGAGGGGAGCTTGGGGTGTTTTTGGAGAAGAAGAAGATGAGGAGGGGGCGGATGGTTAGGGTTTTTTAGTTAGGGAAATGAAAAATGAGAAAATGAAGAAAAGGGGTTGGACGGATAGTTTAGTTATGGGGCGGACCGGGTCGGCCCGTGTTGAAATAGACCGGGTCATGGGGAAGGTTGGGTATTTTTTGGGCCTGTGGTTTGAAATTTGAAGAAGAGGCTCAATTCCGATTTTCTTTATATTTTTGGCTCTATTTTCTTCTACTTTCTAATTAATAAAACTAAAATTCTAAATTAAGTTATAAACTAAATTAACTTATCAAAAATACTAACTAATTCCTAGCAACATTTATCATACATAATTAAACACTCATTAAAACAAAATTGCACAATTTTGACATTGAATGCTAAAAATGCAAATGATGCATATTTTTTTTGTAATTTTCATTCTGGTAAAACAAACTTAATTACTCCTAATTGTAGAATTAAATCCTAAATGCAAATGTGACATATTTTTTGTATTTTTTATTAATTTAACAAATAAACATGCATGGACAAATACAAATAATTATCCTAAAATGTCGCAAAAATTCTCAAAATAGCACACCAAGGAAAATCGTTTTATTTTGAATTTTTGGGAGTAATTATTTCATAGGGCAAAAATCACGTGCTTACAGCTGCTCCTCTTTGCCCGAATACACGAAGGTTTTTCGTGCAAAGATAAAGTGAGCGATTTTTGCCCATCTAAGTACTCCGTGTGAAGCATTTTTTTTGAAAAAAAATTAACCGAACCTTTGCTTCAAAGGTTTCCTACATATCCCTGGCTAAAAGGGAATCAGGTTAATGTAGTTCGGAAAGTTTTGGTAGTTGGGACTACCATGGGACTGCAATGTTACTGCTGTTGCATGCTACTTTTACTTGTTTGCTGACCTCCTTATTACACCATGCTTAAAAGAAAAATCAAGAAGTTAGGCTAGACTACGGATTACAAGATCTCATCTATCTTCCATTTGTTCTTGATTCCTTGCTTTCTTGTCGGCTTGCGTCGATTCCGGTGCTTCTTTCTTCCGAGAACTGACGGGGGTGACACCGACCTTTTGCTACTCTGAATACCAATTCTCATTGTCTGGTTCGGTCCACTAGGGATATGGCTTTCTTCATTAAGCTTTGTTATGCTGGGCATAATTCAATGTTCACAGGCCGCTTCTTTCAAGATACGTTTTTTCTCCCTTTTGACTCATGCGCTTGATTTTGCGCTGGGATCTCTTGTTGCAACCTTCCGCTTTCCGGTACTGGGGATTTTTATTGTTTCCCGCTGGGGATTCCTGTTGGATTCTTCTGCTTTACTGACTTGCAATGTATTCATCTATTATATGGGTGGGCTCCCAACTTCAACCAACAACTTTGAAAATAAATTTGTCATTCCTCTCTTCAGGCGGGCTCTTGACTTCATCAACAACTTTGAAAAATAAAACGCCTTTCCTTTCTTCAGGCGAGCTCCTGACCTCAACAACAACTTTGAAAAATAAAGCGTCTTTCCTTTCTTCAGGCGGGCTCCTGACTTCAACAACAACTTTGAAAATAAAATGTCATTCCTTTCTTTAGACTGGCGAGATTTCAAAAATAAAACGCCTTTCCTCTCTTCAGGCTGGCTCCTAACTTCAACAACAACTTTGAAAATAAAATGTCATTCCTTTCTTTAGGCTGGCGAGATTTCAAAAAATAAAACGTCTTTCCTCTCTTCAGGCGGGCTCCTGACTTTAACAACAACTTTGAAAATAAAATGTCATTCCTTTCTTTAGGCTGGCGAGATTTCAACAACTTTTTTAAAAAATAAAACGCCTTTCCTTTCTTCAGGCGGGCTCTGACCTCAACAACATTTTCGAAAATAAAATGTCATTCCTCTCTTCAGGCGGGCTCCTGACTTCAACAACAACTTTGAAAATAAAATGTCATTCCTTTCTTTAGGCTGGCGAAATTTCAACAACTTTTAAAAATAAAACGTCTTTCCTTTCTTCAGGCGGGCTCCTGACCTCAACAACAACTTCGAAAATAAAATGTCATTTCTCTCTTCAGGCGGGCTCCTGACTTCAACAACTTTGAAAATAAAATGCCTTTGGCAATGATTTATGAAACATATATTTTGGCAATGTTCATACAAGCAGGACCACTCGGGTCGAAACAAATCAAAACGTCCTTTGGAGAAAGGATTAAATTCAATATCCTATTCGAGGGCGGATGAACCCAAAATATCCTATTTGAGGGCGGACAAACCCAAAATATCCTATTCGAGGGCGGACGAACCCAATTTCTTCAACTTAAATGTAAAGACTGAAATATATTCCTCTGTTATATGGACGGGCTCCCAACTTCAAAACTTGAAATTTAAATCGCCATTCTGTTCTTCAGGGGGCTCCTGACTTTAACAATTTCTTAAATTTTAACACCTCCATTCTCCAGGCGGGCTCCTGACTTCAACTCTAATACTTTTAAAAATAAATCAAGCTCCTTTCGAGCTTTGGAGAAAGATTCATCGGACTAAGATTTGATATCTCAGGAGAAAATTTCATCAGACTAGGACTTTTATCCTAGGAGGGCTCCTGACTTTTCCAACTCTAACACTTTAAAAATAAATCAAACTCCTTTCGAGCTTTGGAGAAAGATTCATCGGATTAAGATTTAATATCTCAGGAGAACATTTCATCGGACTAGGACTTTTATCCTAGGAGGAAAATGTAGAGATCACAGGTTTGAGAAACTTACCTTGATAATTTCTTCTTTTTTTTCTTTTTCCCTTGCGCTACTTTGTTCCTATTTCAACTCTCAAGCAAAGAAAAATTTTATCAGTTTTTTTTTTTAAAAAAATGGTGGCCGATTTGTGGCCTTGTTGGGGGATGATTATCTCCTTTAAAAGCTCGTGTTGTCTTTCCCCGAGACTGCTGGGGATAACACTGTTGGGGAATTATTTACTTACCTGTTGGGGAATAATATTATTGTGGAGTCTCCTTTCTTCCCCTTTTCTCCAAAGCTACTTCCTTCAAAACTTTTCTCTATCAACATTGCTGGGGATAAAATATTATCAGTCGGGGATAACGCTGTTAAGGATAACACTACTGGGAGATTTTGATTCCTTCAAAACTAGTGCTTCACTCTTCTGAAGGTTGCTGGGAATGATACTGGCCTTTTGCTTTTTCCGAGCACAAGTTTTATCCTTTTGTTCTGTCCGCTGAGGAACAACTTCCTTTATTAAAACTTGTTATGCTGGGGGTAAAATTGGTTCAAATACCACTTCCCTTGAGACTGGTGCTATCTTTATTCTTCCCCGAATGGGTATCTGACTTCCAGAAAATTTTCTAAATGAAAGGAAAATTTTCTGCCCCAGTTTGACAATCTCCCTTATGGCATGCCTTTCCGCCATCAATGCCATTTCCTTTTAAGATTCGACTGTGGTGGTTGGTTGTGATACTCCTACTGGGGATGGCCTTTCCCTTTCTGCTTCCGTGCTCTTCGTTCCAAAAAACTTGCTGAGGATGATATTATTTGCTGGGAATGATCCCTTTCTGCTGGGGATATCCCTCTTCTTTTGTGGTATAGTTCGGAAACTGTCATTTTCCCGACCTTTTAGTCTCGTATAAATTTCCCAAATCATGCCCATTGCTCTTCTTGATTTGTCCACGGGCCTTGGCCTTGAGGTTTATAACCTTTGATTTCGGCAAGGATATCCCTTTTGACACTCGTCAATCCTTTTGTCAATTCCCTTTTACTGGGGATATCTTTCTTGACACTGGCCTCGCGCTTGTTCCTTGCTGACTATGCCACTTGGATGTACTAGTCAGATTTCATCTTGCATAATTGGAAAGATGATGGCATATTTTGAAGTCATTTCTCACTTGTTCTGACCAAATAGACTCTACTGGGGAATTTTCTATGAAAGGAGAAAGATAAAAAGGAATAGAATAAAAGACAAAGGAAAAATATGACTCCTTAACAAAAGAAACTATAAATACAAACCTATCAAACGCAGATAACGACTCTAATGGTCATGACATGCACATGTGGCCTATCCTCCACCGTCAATCGTCTTTCAAGATCTTAATTTGCGATTCCCCATCTGATTCTCAATCTTATTCGACTTGTAGTGCCCGAAGGGTTTTCACTATCAAGCCTCTCTCATTTTGGTTTTTCTCTCAGCTTTCATCGCCTTATGGTGCCCGTGAAGATTTTCACCGATAAGACTCTCTCATTTGTATCATTTTCCAGATGGGGATTTGGAGTGTTGCCGATATGACTCACTCTGCTGGCGATTAGAGTCCTTTCTGCTGTAGATCAGAGTGTTATGTTCACCGGTAAGACTCTCATTTGTCTGAATTGGCATCTTTTGAAGACTGATAAGAAGGTCTTTCTTTGGACCGTAATGTGGGTTTTTGGATAGGCTAGAAAGAAAAGGTATTAAAGGCTCAAAAACAAATCAATTTGGGGTTCAAAATTACAACCTTCGGAACCATATTTGTTTACAACAAGCGCAACCTTTGCCCCAGTTTCTTGTTTGGGGATTATTTATTTATTTATTTTTATTTTTATTTTTATTTTATTTTAATTTTTATTACACCATTACCGAGCCGTGAGGCGCCTACGTATCCTCTTTGAGGAATCAGGTCGAACGTAGTTCCGAATTCCTCCGTTTTCTTCTGACTTTCTTTTGTTTTTTGTTATCATTTTTCTTTTCTTTTCTCTTTTCTTTTTTTTTCTTTTTGTGTTTTTTTCTTTTTCTTTTTCTTTTCTTATCTTTTTATGTTTGTGTTTTTACTCTTTGCTACTGATTCCGAACGAGGGGTATGAAAAAAACAAATAAGGCTCAAAGGGTTAACGAAGGAGAAAGTGTTTAGATAGCAGAATAAAATGCCTTCGTCATTCCAATCTTCAAAACACGCCAAGCACAAACAACACCATTAAATATTCGCCACATCTTCTGATTGTGCCGGACTTGATAACCATATGCATACATTTGCCTTATTCTTTTGTCATTTTTAAAGCACCGTTGGGCAATACTCTCACTTGATTTTATGGTTTTTCTTTATGTTTTATTTGCCCTAGTTCCACATGACTCGAGCTCCGAATAATCTCAAATCGTCTTTATTCCTTTTAAATATTCCGATCACCTTCCAATGGTTTTATGATTATCTTTTAAGATCAGGCCCAAACTGTGTGCGCACGTCATGTCACCAGAATCGGCGTTGAACAAAATGACAAAAGAACTAAACAAAAGACGACTGGAAATAATAAAAGACCGGATTTTGCATTAGACTAACGGTAAAATGGCTTGAATAACAAGACAAACAAAACAAACCAGAATACAATCTCGAAACAGATCTGGACAAAACGAAACAAACCGCTATGACAAAAAATGGAAAGATAGGAAGGTTTGACACAAGGCAATATCTGAATTACAACCCTAAGAATAATCCGGAGAACAGAAATGCCAACAAAATAAGCCACCAAAAGCTTCTCTCCTGCTAACCAAGGAACATAGCGTCCTACCAATTATCGAACCTGGAATCTTAGCCACTGAGCTTCGCATCAATATTGCCAAGACCATTACCAACTTCAATATCATCAATCTCAGTCAACAAGTTTCCAATAGGATTCGAGTGCTCCATGTCACTGTCATCGATCACAATCCTCCCTTTTTGGATTATTCTTTCTACTTCCCTTTTCAAATTACGACAGCTCTCAATGTTGTGCCCTCTGACATTGGAGTGGTATGCGTATCGTGCAGCAGGATCAAAGCTTTTTGCACGTGAATCTGGAGTATATGCGGGGAGCGGCTCAATCAAGCCAGCATGCCTTAGCCTTTCAAACAGACTTGCATAAGATACTCCGATATGGGTGAAAGCCTTTCCTCGTTTCAGCAACCTCTCGTTCCTAAATGCTTGATTGGGCCAGAAACCTGATCCAGGGGGCTTCCGGTAGGGTTGTCAGGGTGGATAGGCCTTTTGTGGAGCTGGGTATTTGGAAAGTGAAGCATTTCTTTGGGAGTCTCGTGGAGAGAAGTAGTGTTGATGAGGGGAGTAGTGTTGACGAGTGATGGAGCTACTCGGGTAGCTGGGAAAGCTACTATAAGTGGGTTGGGATGGAGAGTATGGGGGATCATCCGTTATGGTATTGGGTGCTTGGGTAAGGACAGAGTTCAAGAAGCTTGGCGGTGGCGGGGGTGGTGCTTTCCCAGTCATCCATGCCTGATACATGTCTGCCACATGCTGTCTCAGCATTTTCACTTCTTCTACCAATCCGTTGTTCCGTTCGACCAGTTGTTGTCGGTCATCAGTACCGACCCACTCGGTTCTGCGGTTCTGTGTCATTGTCCTTTGACTTTGCTTTGCAGGGAGGAGTCACCACAACCAACCACTTTTCTATATATTAACACAGCAAAGTGAAGCCATCACGTTAGTGTTAGGGCATTTGACAGGTAATCATATATCAGAGATACAATGCACCTAAGCAGTTAAAACGTTCTATCATGCCTTCACTTCGGTTACGTGCGTCGTTCCGGCTTTTTGTAATTGTGCCCCTTTGGAAATCTCCCACACTTTCCTTTATTATTTTTTTTTCTTTTCTTATTCCTTTTTTTTCAGTGGTGGTCGAATCTTATGGAGATTGCCTACGTATCATGACCCTGCATGAATCAGACCTTGCGTAGTTCGGACAATTAACTAAACTATTTTAAAACAAGACTCTTTTTTTTTATTATTATTTTCATTTTTGGCAACAATTAAAAAAATCCTTTCAAATCACGACTCTTTTTATTTTTAAATTTGGCATTTTCATAAAAAACTATTTTTTTAAAAAAATAAGACTCTTTTTCATTTTCATTTTTCATGGTAAGACAAACTATTTTCCTCTTCTATTTTTGAAAACAAGACATAACAACGCCTCTTCTTTTTTTTCTATTTTTCCTTTGCTTTTAGTAAAACAAACTAATAAAATATTTTTTATTTTTATTTTCTCAAAATTTCGGCAGAGTTTCGACAGTATTTGGGCATTGGGTTTTTTTCAAAAATAAACAAATAACCCCCTAACCACCATTTCTTCTTTTTTTTCTCAATTTCACAATATTCATGATATTCAAAAACCGGTCAGCATGCGGGCGCGAGACAAATAAATGCATGGAAAATAGAGAGGATGCATCAGGATGGTCTTTTCATTTCAGGTTGCTAGTCCTAGACGGACCCAACCCCTGTTTGAGTCTCATAAGTCAAATGCACATGATGCAAACAGATGCATCAGGATGGTCTTTTCATTTCAGGTTGCTAGTCCTAGACGGACCCAACCCCTGTGTTGAGTCTCCTAAGTCAAATGCACATGATGCAAACAAACGTTCCTACTAGGGATCCGGCATGAAGCTGAGTTATTCTAAGTGAAAACCCTGTGGTATACTGTTCTAGCCCTGGCTTACCCAAGTGGACAGCTTGAGCCGAAGTGGGGGCAACGTACCGGGAGCACGAAAGTCTACCCGGCCTAGTTACTTGTCCCAACTTCGTTCTATTTGGTATGACTTCTACCAGAAAGATGGGCCACGCGCACGTGTACACCATAAATTCAGAAGACTCAGAAAGAAGAAGGTTTCGTAGCAGTTTTATATATACAACTCAGATAATATCAAAGCGGTAAAAAGCAACATTTAGCACATTAAAACATGTAAAAATCACATAATAAATAAAGCCAAATAATACAATTATTCTAAGCTTGAATTCTTGAACCCTGAACCAGAGATAACATTTTATCCCCAGCAAAGTCGCCAGAGCTGTCACACCTCCTTTTTCGCCCGCGCCGCCCGCGAAGGGGCGCAAAAGGGAGTTTTTTCCAATTAAAGGACAATCGAAAAGGGATTTGTTTATTTATTTCAGAGTCGCCACTTGGGAGATTTAGGGTGTCCCAAGTCACCAATTTTAATCCCGAATCGAGGAAAAGAATGACTCTATATTACAGTCCGCGAACCAGAAATCCGGATAAGGAATTTTGTTAACCCAGGAGAAGGTGTTAGACATTCCCGAGTTCCGTGGTTCTAGCACGGTCGCTCAACTGTTATATTCAGCTTGATTATCTGATATAATACATATTATAAACTTATGTGCAAATTTTATCCTTTAGCCGCTTTTATTATTTTTATTTATTGTTATTATTTTACGGAGAATTGCAACATTGTGAAAATGTATTTCAAACCACGTCGCAATCAATGCGCCGTGGTTATCGACACCTTTTGACTCCGTTGAGATTTGGATTTCGGTTATATAAATGCACACCCATATTTAAGAAAATAATTTGTTGAAGATGCGCCTAGAACGACTAGCCTATTGTTGTTTTGGGAAAGGCCGTAAAATTTCACTAGACGGCCAACTCTGATGTTCTAAATAATTAATGCATACATTTGTGAGGGCCCCGCAATCTATACATGTTACTAGGCGAGGCTCATCTCATTTATTTTAAATGGACAAATCTTAAAGCGACTACATTTTTCTATTAAAATTAGTCTCTAAAGTAAATAAAGAAAATCCTAATTAATTACGAGCTTTTTTTTTTATTTAAGAAAGCATGGCATACTAATTGCTAGATTAATACAAATATTGATGAAAAGGAATTTCACTTAAAAATTTCGAAATTATAAATAAAATAGAATTTCGACAACTAATATTCAGAATCAAATATAGCTAGATTAAAACTCGCATTGTTATAAAAAAACTATTGAGATTAATTATTCACAATTATTTGAAACTAGATTTAACCATAATTACTAAAGCTTATTAGAAAGTTTATTAAACTTAAACGTTCTTCTAATCTTGTTTGAACTCAAATCATACCTTAATGCCTAATTCACGAAATTTAGTTTAAATTCATGCCTTAGCTAAATTTAGCTACTTGTTCACGATTAACCTACTGTTGATAATCTTAAAACCTTCATAACTAGTGAATTAACCCGTTTTGCCAAACCTATTCATTAAAGACTAACTTATGTTATTTTCTCTTTATCCCAATTAATATTCAGTAATACATGAAATAGCCTAAATACAATCAATAAAATGAACAAAGAAAAAGCGAAATTAACACTTCAAAATTTCATTCTTCATATATATTCATGGTTCCACATTATTAGCTTGCAATAGCTAGTATTACAGTCATGTACCTGATATTGGAAGCAAAAGAAAAGGGAGATCAGCAGAAATTCAGTAGCATACAACAACAACAACACCCAGCAGCCAGTAACAACCAGCAACGAGAAACCAGTGACAGATTTTGAAATCAAGATAAAAATCCAAAAACATCGACAACAATCAACTGACAGAAGCCAAGGGAATCTTTTCAGATTTGAAAGACTAATTAATATTCAATCCTTAATTTCTGAATCCGTATATCAGAATATTTAAATTGTATATCAGGTGTATACTACTCTCTCTTTTAATTTCCAGAATGTTTTTATTTGTATGTTTGGAAGTCTTAATATTTTCGGAATTTTTTCTCTCTTCAATATTCAGCTCCCTTTTTTTTCTCTCTATCTTTTTTTTTGTCTCCCCTAAAAATTTGTTCAAGTCCCTCTATTTATTTCTCTCATCTCAAACTCTTTAATCAATTAATCAAATAATAAAACAACCACTTTCTCTTACCAAACCCACTACTACATAAAAAATACAATTATTATTTATTTAAATAACTTTTCTTGAGCCCCGCAATCCCACTATGTCTTGTTCCCCATTTTTTATTAAACAAGTACATTATTCCCCACCATTATGTCTTGTCCCCCCATTATTGATTATTTTAATATTATTTTAATCTTAATGGACAGAGCACTCAAAATAAATAATTGTTCAGAATTTTAATTTCAAAAATACCCCTCTGACCTTACTGAAATTACCATTTTGACCCTGAAAACACTGTAATTTACCAATCTACCCCGTCAGCTATAACAAGTTCAACTAATCAATTCTAACCAAAATATAGCGGCTATAACCAATTCCCAATCAGATTTTATGAACAAACTCAAACCATATGACGAACAACAAAGAAACAACTGGAATTATTTTGATTGAACAATCTTTAAACAACAAATCTACTTTCAGATTCAACAACAATAACAAACAAGTACATTCAAATCATGAGCTCAAATTCAAATTAAAACTTAAACAAAAATCAATAAATAGATTCAAATCACTAAACTCAAACAATCAATTGATCTTCAAATTAAATCCAACAAAATTACAACAAAGATACATGATTCAAACTAAAATCAAAAATTAAAAACTAAAACATAAACTCACATTAAATCACTGAATTAACATGAACTTCAAACAAAAAATGAACATGAATTGTATGTCTCAATTAAACAACAAACATGTCAGATTCAAACGAACTGAAGAAATAATTAATTGAACTCAACTTAAATCTAACAATATTATAACTAAACTAACAATTTCTACCTAAAAATAAAACAAGAAAAATGAAACAAACTGAAGAAAATAACAAAACGATAAACATGAACTTAATATCGAACATATCTAATTTCAAACCCGAAAATATCAAACAAATTACGGACAAAAAATAAAACTTAAACCAACTAACCGGATCGGAACGACGATGAACTCGAACGAAAACAAATCTGCCCGGAAACAATTATCGCACCAAAATAACTCGAAGCCGAAGACGACCACGAACGAACCATCGAAGAAGATGGTCATTTGGTGTCATTTGAAAACGAAGCAGAAGCAGCAACGATGGGAGCTGGACGCGGAGCAGCTGCTCAACGAGCTTGACGCAGCCATGGCAGTGAGGATGAGATCTCATGGCTGTTTGGACGAGCTTGACGCAGCCATGGCAGCGAGGATGAGATCTCATGGCTGTTTGGACGAGCTTGAAGACGCAGCCATGGCAGCGAGGATCTCGTCCATGGCTGGACGTAGCAGGAGCAGCAGCGATAATGACGAAGAAGAAGAAGCAGTGGGCAGCGGGGTCTTGTTTGGACGAAGAACGAAGGAGGAGCAGCAGGGTCTGTTTGGACGAAGAATGAAGGAGGAAGCAACAGCCATGAACGTTGGTTGTTCATGGTGGAGCTGGTTTTACACTGTGTATGTGTGTGTATGTGTTGATGTGTGTGTGTGTGTGTGTGAGTGTGACGGGGTGAAGGGGAAGGAGACGGAAGGGCAAAGGTAGCCATGGGAAGCCATGGGAGGGGAGCTTGGGGTGTTTTTGGAGAAGAAGAAGATGGGGAGGGGGGGCGGATGGTTAGGGTTTTTTAGGTTAGGGAAATGAAAATGAGAAAATGAAGAAAAGGGGTTGGGCGGATAGTTTAGTTATGGGGTGGACCGGGTCGACCCATGTTGAAATGGACCGGGTCATGGGGAAGGTTGGGTATTTTTTGGGCCTGTGGTTTGAAATTTGGAGAAGAGGCCCAATTCCGATTTTCTTTATATTTTTTGCTCTATTTTCTTCTACTTTCTAATTAATAAAACTAAAATTCTAAATTAAGTTATAAACTAAATTAACTTATCAAAAATACTAACTAATTCCAAGCAACATTTATCATACATAATTAAACACCCATTAAAACAAAATTGCACAATTTTGACATTGAATGCTAAAAAAGCAAATGATGCATATTTTTTTGTAATTTTCATTCTAGTAAAACAAACTTAATTACTCCTAATTGTAGAATTAAATCCTAAATGCAAATGTGACATATATTTTGTATTTTTTATTAATTTAACAAATAAACATGCATGGACAAATACAAATAATTATCCTAAAATGTCGCAAAAATTCTCAAAATTGCACACCAAGGAAAATCGTTTTATTTTGAATTTTTGGGAGTAATTTTTTCATAGGGCAAAAATCACGTGCTTACATAAGCCTCACAAAATTTTTCAAATTAAAACAAGTCCTTCGTATAGTACCCAAATTTTCAAAAGTTAGATTGTAATTACTCAAAAGTTTTAAAAAGGAACTGATATGTATTAAATTTAAAAGTCAAGACCTTTTTTTATTGATTGAAGCCCTAATTTATGGGTTTTTCCAATTTTTTATCTTATCTGCTAGTCTGCTAATATCTCCCAAAAAACAATGAATGTTTAATTTTTTTTATATAAATACAAAGAGAACTCCATTTTCCTTCACAGCAGCAAGTTCAAAGTTCAATTGCAGGTTAATTAGTCATTCTTTTTGTTCCTCAATGAAGAAAACTTTATTTTTTTCAAGTCAAGTTACTTGTGCTTGTAAGTAGCGTATAATATATTATTTTGTCTAGTTTTTTATGGGGATGGGGCATATCTACATATCACATATTTATAGTTTTCTTCAATTTCTATGCAATTTTACTATTTATAAATATTTACTATAATTATATTATTTTATAAAATATTAAAAATTAGATACCCATGGAGCTTATGCCCTGTGCTAGGGGCTTACGCCTCACCGAGGCATATATAAAACGCATCGTCTTACGCTCACACCTTTTAAAATACTGGTTTAGATACGCGTAAGCTGGCCCGGACACTACGGTTATATATTATTTTTTTAAAAAAAGGTCTTGTACATATTGAAGGAGATCAATTGTTATTTTTTGCATGAAATTTGAACGTCAAGGCCTCATAATTCTCAAATCAATTCATTTGTCACTGGGCTATGCCCTTGAAGAAAGAACATAATTATTTTCAAATACCAATTTAGTTTGATAAAGCAAATAAAATAGTAGCAGCTTTGTTTGGTTATGTAGCTTTGGATAGAAATAGACTATAGCATATACTATACCCGTTTGAGGGCTTAAATGATTAGCTATTTTCATGAGCTCGTTAACATAAAGTTAAGTCAATGTCAACATCAAATGACTTGCGATTTATGAATTGATTGGTTAAGTAGTTAATTTAAACTCGAACGCTTTTAAAATTGACTTGGATATGCTTTGAACAGTGCGTTGATTTTGAAGTACTTCATAAGTCCCGCAATCAATAAAAACGCAACGGAATCTCGTGGATCTACAGCAACAACAATATACCAGTAATATCCCACACTATAGGATCTGGGGAGAATAGTGTGTACATAGATCTTATCCTACCCTGTGAGGATAGAGAGCATGTTTTCAATAGACCCTCGGCCTAGAAAAGCATAAGCACCACGTTAATAAAAATATAGACAAGAAGGGACAGTACCAACAAGTCATATAAAACAGAATAAAAATAACCAGATAGTAAGGTAATGAACAATGACAACAACAACGGTTAGTCATAAAAACCTACTACCAACAGAAAGCGAGACTGCGTGCCAATACTATTGTTATGAACACTCTAGACTACCTACTTTACTACCCTAATCTTCGACCTCCATACATTCCTATCAAGGGTCATGTCCTCGGTCAGCTGAAGCTATGTCATGTCTTGCCTAATCACCTCTACTCACCTCTTCTTTGGCCTACTTCTACCTCTCTGTAGGCCCTCCAATGTCAACCTCTCATACCTTATCACCGAGGTGTCTGTGCTCATCCTCCTCATATGGCCAAACTACCTAAGTCGTGTTTCCCGCATCTTGTCCTCAATAGGGGTCACATCCATCCTGTCGCGAATAACCTCATTTCTGATCCTATCTAACCTGTTATGCCCGCACATCCATCTCAACATCCTCATCTCTGCTACCTTCATCTTCTGGACATGACCGATCTTGACTCGCCAACACTCAACCCCATACAACATCATGGGATCATGCTACAATTTTAAATTGACTCAAATATTCTTAAACAATCAGAAGTTTTTATTTTCATATTAGCTTTGATTAAATGCACTATAAAGTGGAATTCAATTCCCCCCCCCCTTTTATCTTAAATTTGATCAATTGGACCGTAAGATTGAGTTTATGAAGCTCTATTAATGTCACGACCCGGATTTTTTACTGTCGGGATCGTGATGACACCGACTCATGAAAGCTAGGCAAGCCAACCGATACAATCTAACACATTAATTATTAACCCAAATAATAATAAATAGTAAATAAAGCTAAGCAGATATAAAATGCGAAAGTATTATAACAGTTCAAAATACTCCAATACATGTCTACCCCTATGATCTAGTGTCACAATTCACAAATGTCTAAGAAATTGTACAAATACTGGTTTGAAAGAAATTACAATTGTTCTCGAAATGAAGCGAGACAGGAAATCTAAAACAGAAGAAAGGGGACATTGGGGTCTGCGAACGCCGGCAGATCTACCTTGGGTCTCATGTGGACTGAAGGCAGCAACCCACGATCTACTCACGAGGTCCGTTACCGAAATCTTCACAGAAATTGCAGAGTGCAGTATTAGTACAACCGACCCCATGTATTGGTAAGTGTCGAGCCTAACCTCGGCGAAGTAGTGACGAGGCTAGGACACGATAACCATATAAACATGTGTAGTTAAATCATATACGAGAAACAATAATAACAGAATTGAACAGATAAAGACGGGAAAGGGAAACATGCTGAGGGGAATATTAGATTATGTTAGTAATAAAGTAAATAAATAGGATAAATATCAAACTTGAACCAACAGAGATGATAACACAGTAACACAGAGTTCAACAGGTTCATAATACTAGGAGGAAGGGTGATGACCCTCAATAATCTGTCTTATTGCTGGCTGATTAGGGATCCATGTGTCATTTAAGAAACTGACCCTATTTCCTTTGTAGACTACTCATCTGCTTGCTTTGTTGCATATCTCCCAGCCCTTTAGGATGCCCTGCAGGATTAGAGATTTTGGGTATCTAGGGTGTCTAAATACCTAACTGATGTAGCATTATTAGACATGTTGCAATGTTTATGAATTAGAAATCTAGCCCATAGACTATTGGTATTCTTATAGGTCCTCCATGCAAGGTTTACGAGGGAAGCTTTGTTCTTGATGCTAGCCTTTTGGAGCCCTAGCCCCCCCTCAGCCTTGGTCTTAGTGACCACCTCCCATTTAATCAAGTGTAACTTCTTCCTTTCAGGGGTGGTACCCCAAAGAAAGTTTTTCTGTATTCTATCAATCCGATTGGTAATTCTAGTGGGTAGTTTTATGTATTGCATAACATGGCTTGGAATGTTGTTTAAAGAAGTTTTGGCCAGGACTATTCTCCCAGCCATGTTGAGGCATTTGGTTTTCCAACCAGCCAGCTTGGATTGCATGTTATCAATGATGAATTGAAAGTCTGTGGATGTTTGTTTTTTGTGGAGAATGGGGAATCCAAGGTATTTTTCAAAGGAAGTTGTGTGCCTGGTGGACAAATAATTGGAGAGGTTCTGTATGGCATCCTGTGGGATACATTTGTGAAAACAGAAAATAAAGCATCTACAATCAGAATACAAATAATCTACAATTTATCTACAAAATATCTACAAACTGGATACATTGAATTTTAATATCCCAATTCCCATTCAATTATAGCATAATTGAGATTTTTGACATAATTGCGTTTTTTTCAGAAGATTTGTAGAAGTTTTAGTCATTTTTTTATTTGTGAAAACAGAAAATAAAGCATCTACAATCAGAATACAAATAATCTATAATTTATCTACAAAATATCTACAAACTGGGTACATATTTGGACTCGACATGCTTTCCCTGAAATACATGTTTCACATTTTAGATACATATTTTTGTCCAAAACAGTACTAAATCATCCACCTTTTTCTTACTAACACGCATCTGCAATATTGTTACGTTAGACGTAAGTGTTGACAACCTAGAACAACTTGTATATTTTTAATTCTTTCAGATGAGTTCCAAGTAATAAATATTTTTAAAAGATGAGATCGAATCCATTAAAACCAGACAATTAATTAAGGAATTCCCAATATTAGCGCGCCTAAATAAGGACGTCTACAACTACAATGATTCCTTATTTAGTGAAATATCTGGAAAAATATTTACTTCCCCAATTTTAGCATGCCTAAATAAGGAAGCCTACATTTACAATGATTCCTTATTTAATGAATTGTCTATTTTTTGTAGAAAAATTATTAACATGGCGGGTAATTTTGATACTATAAACATATTTGGTAATATAATTTCCTATATGTTATAGGTACGAATAAAGTACACCGTTAAACGGGAAAAGATTATGGTGCCACAAATATGTTAGTACTGATTAAGTTAGTAATTCTCATATATCACGTTATGATTTAAATTCAAATAAGCTACAATTCATGTACTTTTAAAACTATGTAGATTATGGAGATCCATAAATTTTAGGGAGAATGACACAGTTATCTACAAAAACAAAATTATTTACCTTTGTCTACCCATAAACTAATTATATTTCCTACTCATAGTAGTTTTTGTGGGGAATTTTTTCTTTATTCTCCAATTCTTTTTTATTTCTATGCTTCTTTTTTTTTTCTTTTCTCCTTTTCTTTTTCTCGTTTTCTTCTTATTTTTTTCTTTTTTCCTTTTCTAATTTCATTTAACTTCTTCTTTTTATATTCTTTTTCTCTTCATAATCTAATTTCATTTACTGTTTTCACTATTTTTTATTATTCCTTTTTATACTATTAATAAAGAAAAATCAAATTGTGTACCAATTAAATGTAGCTAATACAACCAAAAATTATTAACTAACATATGATATCAGTATAGTATATAGTTGTACCAACAAGATATACAATTGTACGCAAAGAGTTAAAAAAAATTAATTCAATTATTAAACTAAAATAATATCAATTGTAAATAAAAATTTCAAAAAATTCTAAAAGGGATCTAATTGTAAGAGTATACCGTTACATTATATAGCGTACTATAATTTATTTATTTTTGTATTTTCAATTTGCCCCTCACGTTGGGTAAAAGCTTAAAGCAAATTAAAAAGAAAAATGCAAGTGAATTTACGGGTAATAAGTATACTATTATAGTATATTGTATACTATTACAACATATTGTTACAGTATATTGCATATTATTACAATATACTATAACAATATATTGTATACTATAATAATATACTGTTGCAGTATAACTATATACTCCTATAGTATATTGTATGCTGTAGCAGTATACTGTTAGGTAACTGTGTTCTTCTTCGGTTATTACAATATACCGATGCAGTATATTGTAAACTATAATAGTATATTGTTGTAGTATAGCTATATACTCCTACAACATATTGTATACCGTAGCGGTATACTATTGGGTAGCTGTGTTCTTCTTCGATTTTCAGCTGAAAATTTCAATCTCAATCACCTCAAATCAGCTCCAAATGCTATCAAATTTCAGTATGAACTTCCAGAAGGTACTATAAGTAATATTTAACAGAACCCACTTTGAATCAAACAAGAAATCTTCAAAAATAAAATTGAGTTTCATGCCCAACAATAGTGGATATTCAAATACACATAAAATTTAAATCTGGGAAGCTTACTCGAAGATACTATAAGCAATATTTTATAGGACCCACATCGAATCAAACAATAAATCTTCAAAATAATAATAATAATATCTTTTTGTGCTCTCCAGGTTCATATATTTTTATAATATTATATATTATTTAATAAATATTATATTATATTATTTTTAATTAGTATTATTATGATAAGATATATAAAACATATTAGAAAAATGTGGTGCACTTAAAAGATACAACAGAGGTGCATATGAATTTGATAATTGAACTTTCATGCTAAGCAATGACAAAGATAAGAATGGGTAGAGCGGATAGAAATGAACATAGGTAAATACGGGTAAATATTTTGTCTTTTATGGTTATATAACATAATTTGCTCTAAATTATTTTACCAGTAAAATTCAAATCAATTGTATTTTCACTATAGCTATAAAGACGTAATACATTCAGACAAAATAAGGTTTAACATGGACAAAAACATATAAGCATCTTTGAAGTTTTTCAAAACTTGAGTTTGCAAGCATAATTTTTGAGTTCTTGAAAAAAATGTTTGTTTTAGCTTCTTTTTCTTCCTTTTTTTTTTAATTATTGCAGAAAACGTTATATTTTTTTGAAGATTTCCTAAATCAATTCCTTGAATCTTACGAAATTCAGAAAATAATGCTAGAAAAAAAACTAAAAAAACAAGTGAAGGAGATATTTTTTCTTGGAAAACTCAAAAACTAAACCTCAAATAAATGCCGCTCAAAATATGAAATGCTACTAATAATGTACCCGGTTTTGATTGTTGACCAGTGAATGCCCAGCTACAGCTACAGCTACAGCTAGCGTTCCGTGTGTGGCAGCCTCCACCAATAATAGTAGGACAATTGGTCCCTTAATTTTGAATTGGAAGGCACGCAAGCGCAACAAATTAAATCCAGCTCTTTTACTAACGACAAAAATAACGGTCTCTCCTAATTTTGCCATTCTTTAAACGTAGTCTTTTCTGTTGATAATAATTCAAAATTGTTCAATCGTTAATTGGAATTGCTATTAAATTGCATTTTATTCCACTTCAGACACCCCATCACAAGTTTGCTTTGTTAGAACAAGGCAAGAAACTAACCATTTGGATTCTTTGCATGTGTAACCTGAAAATGTTTTTGTCTCCTATTGCTTTCTATATTAGTTAAAGGTTAAGTGTTTGAGAAAATGTTAAGATTTCGTTATTTCAAAGGAATTTTTTTTTTACTTCAATTTGGTTTCACCTTTATTATCATCCTAAATAGAAAACATATTTGAATTTATCACGTATATTAAAATGGGTTCGTTGATATGTCAGAATTTTTTTTTGGGTCATGACTAACATGCTCCCCTATGGAGAATTTCACTTGAAAACACACATATATTGTTTTATCGAGATAAGATAAAATGCATTATATATGGGGTGAAGCCGTTCTATTCCTTGACTTGAGCATCCAAACGTTTAGCCACATAACAAAGTGAAACCCTTTGTGAATTAAAAAATTATAGAAATTTTGTCATGCCACCATTTCAAAATTTTATGTGAAAATATGCACGAGGTCCTCCTTTGGGACATGAGTTGGTTTTGGTTTAAATTTAAGATTTACCCCAAAATAATATATCTCAATATTGAATTTAAGATTTTAATATAGTGGATGTGAGGTAGTACTTCAACTACTAGTTTGTAAAGATATATATCATGTATTTATTTAGTTGGTGTAAATATTTTTACTCTAAAATCTCTCTTTCTTTAACATTTGTAACTATGTAATAAAGAAATTATTTGCTTTGGGGAGTTTCTTCTAGAAACTGTTTGGAAATAATTATTGTTGAAGAGTATCCTGAAAATATAAAATGTACTAATGATTTTGCTAAAAGTTACTGCCCATCCATTTTACGTTTTTTTTGTTGATTATGTCATCTTAGTCTGATACAATCCCTTGAGACAGAACTAACAGCTTGTTTGGATTGTTGGTACTTGTCGTTTTATAATGTATCATATATTATATTGTGTTATTTAATTAATATAATATTTAGATAAATTGCATCGTTTGGCGTCGTTCTATGATGTCACGTACCAAAAATATAAAGAATAAACTTACAATATTACCAAAAGAAAATAGAATATGGAGTAGAACTATTATACTATAAAAGGGAAAAGATAAAATATAATTATTTAATAAAGGAAGGGCAAGGTGAGAGAAAAAAGTAAGTTAACACATAATCATACCAAATTTGTCATTGTATAAAGTTGCACTTTTCGTCATTACGCAACGACTTTAATAATATATACAATAAAATTTAAGTAATAATAAAAATAAATACAATATAATAGGTACAATCATCCAAACAAGCTGTAAATAAAGAATATACTTTTGCTGAGTATTTTTTTTTCCCATAAAATTTACAGTGCAGTGTTTCTATATCTGAAAATGTATACAACTACTCAAGAGTTCACTACTAGAGACAAAATCACAAAATCCCTAAACGCAATTGCGAAGCAGACAAGGAGGGAGAGAAGACTAGCAACTCAGGGTTTGCTTTTCACGGCTTGAATCGCCATTGAGGTAACACTATTTTCCAACTCTATCATTTTTATCATCAAATCCATACTCTCCCAGCAAGAGTCGATCTTTTGTTTTGTTTTCTGCAGCCTGAATTGTTCGAATCGGATCTGGTGAAACCCAATTGAAAAAAGATTCGATCCGTAGCTCGATGTACCCTTTTGGAAGTGTATCCATCAACCGGAATTGCGCATTTCTAACTTCAATGGGGAATTTTACAATATAAATGCACGCCAAACTGGACAAGAATTTAAGTTTAGGGTTGAGAATTTTCGAATTTTTCCTTGATTGAAGTCAATTTGGGTTTGGAAAGTGGGAACATCCAGTGTGGTCAGGTGAATGCTGCTCAATTAAAATCGGGTTATCTGGGGTTTAATTGGACCACGTTCATAGGCTTCAGCTAGGTGGGATATCTCGGATTTGATGCAATGGTTGAAATAGCGGAATCTTCGGAATCTGGGTCTGGGTTATTGAATTCAACAGTGGTAAAAATTGGATCTTTGCCTGAAGATGATAGTTTTCACAGGCAAGTTAGTAGCTTTGGAAGTAGTGGCTCCAGGAATACAAGCCCATTAGGGCGTATAGGTTCAAGAAACACGAGTCCTTCAAGGCAGAAAGTGGTTAAGACGAAACCAAGGGGATTGGATGAAGAGACTGTTACCACATTTGCGAAAGCTGTTCAACCGGATGTTCAGATGGAAGATAGTATTTGGGCGATGCTTCCGGAGGATTTGCTGAATGAAATATTAGCCAGAGTTCCACCATTCATGATATTTCGACTCCGATCTGTTTGTAAAAGGTGGAATTCGATTTTGCAAGATCATAGCTTTTTGAAGTTTCACTCGCAAGTGCCCTCCCATGGACCTTGCCTTCTCACATTTTGGAAGAACTCACAGACCCCTCAGTGTTCGGTATTCAGTTTGCCACTGAAGCAGTGGTTTAGAATACCATTCACCTTCTTACCACAGTGGGCATTTTGGCTAGTTGGTTCTTCGGGCGGTCTCGTTTGTTTCTCAGGGTTAGATGGGTTGACGTTCAAAACTTTAGTTTGTAATCCCCTTACACAGACTTGGAGGACATTGCCTAGCATGCATTATAATCAGCAGAGGCAGTTGATTATGGTTGTTGATAGAAAGGATAGGTCATTTAAAGTTATTGCCACTAGTGATATTTATGGCGACAAGTCTTTGCCAACAGAGGTATATAATTCAAAGATCGACAAATGGTCGCTTCACCAGACAATGCCTGCTGTAAATCTTTGCTCCTCCAAGATGGCATTTTGTGATTCAAGGCTATATTTGGAAACTCTCTCCCCACTTGGTTTGATGATGTATCGACTGGATACGGGGCAGTGGGAACACATCCCTGCTAAGTTTCCACGCTCATTGTTGGATGGGTACCTAGTTGCTGGCACTCACAAACGTCTATTTCTGGTTGGAAGGATAGGCCTTTATAGTACTCTTCAAAGTATGAGGATATGGGAACTAGATCACACAAAAGTCGTCTGGGTTGAGATAAGCAGGATGCCTCCCAGGTACTTTCGTGCACTTTTAAGACTATCTGCAGAAAGATTTGAATGCTTTGGACAGGATAACCTAATATGCTTCACATCCTGGAACCAAGGCAAAGGCCTTCTTTATGATGTCGATAAGAAGGTGTGGTCTTGGATTGCTGGGTGTGCTCTACAATCATATAACAGTCAAGTCTGCTTCTATGAACCAAGATTTGATGCTTCAATATACTAAAGTAGTGCTTAACTTAAATATTCAACATACTTCTTACGGGGGACATGAGCTATCTGGATTATTTAGCAATCTTGTTTCCTTCAATTTCCTTCTGCCTGCTGTTCACCATTGAACTCTCCTTAAGCTAGATTCTCAAGCTTAGATTTTACCCACCTTAATCTGTCTGGTTAATAGTTTCGAACTCGTGTGCAAATTACGCTAGTTAACTGAAGTGAGTAATTGGATGAGGTTTCCTTCTGAACATTAATGGCCTCAGTGGTGTTCAAGGAGGAGGATCCTTGCTTGGACAAGGGATCATGATGGCCTGAGTGTTGGGCGCCTTCTTGCGATAACCATGAGGATGCACAATTTGGGAGTACAGATGTAAGATAAATTTTTGTTCCAGCTTATGTACATTGATTTTCTCTTTGTAATTAATTAGCACATACATGTTGCTTTTCTTAACTGAAGTAACAAAAGAGTGTCTCTTCATCTTACATCTTTGCTCTTTGTTATCTCACTCTATCAATAGTCTCTCTTATGGTTGTCTTTGTTGCTCTGTTCTTTCTGTGGTTGATGCTTTATGTTTCCCCATATCCATCCTTAGCTTCAGCTTACATTACTCTGATGCTTACTGTTAGATATATATGAAATATTTTTAGATCCTCTCAGACATCGTTTTGTCCGTATATTATCCTTATCAATCCCAATTAAGCTGTCACGTTTCACTTTTTCAGGGTCAATACTTATTGAGATTGGACGATGGATAAACTTTGTCCTTTTAAAATTGAATTTGGAGATCCAGAAACTATCTGAAACAACTATAAGTGATAAAATCTACCAAAAAATAAAAAGTAAAAGAACTTATTCAAATAAGGGTGGTTGAATATCAGGTTGCAAAAATATACATTCTTTGGGGCTCAGGAAGCACTCATTTAATTACATAATCTACTTCCGGAAATAATGTTTGTCCTCATTTGTTGAATTAGGTGTTTATTTTCACCCCACGTTGATGAGTTTTCTTCACTCCTTTTATTTATATTTTATATTCTTCCCATTTGCTGGTCAGTTGAACATTCTTGCACGAATCATGTTTTTGATCACTTGATATACTGGCTTGGAGTAGAATCTCTTTCAAATAGCTTCTGGTCTGTACGAATTCGCTTCCTCTCCTTCCCTTCTTTTTCCTTCAAGGTTGCATTTGTAGTGCTTTGGTAATTAGGCCAAGTATGAACTAAGAGAGTGAAAAACCATATTTACTCTAAGAAATGCATAATCTAGTTCGTTACTCCTTTTTATTGTCCTTTTCTTTTGGTGGCTAGAATTTAGTTAAAAGCAAGGTCTAGAAGTCTCAGGACCCTTCAGCAGGCAGAATATCTGAGATTTCGGGCAAAACGTGCAGGACTTATTAGGTTTGTATTGTAATCTGGCCAGAAAATCAGTTCCTCCATTTTCTTTCTCTGGAATCATTCTGTGGCTGATGCTTTCGATCTGTTGTGGAGCTGGAGCGGCAGTCTACGATCTTTTGACCAAAGATCTAGCTGTATGGCGCTACGGGAACCTCATGTTGGATTTGGGATCTGATTTTATAGTTGACTGAGGAAAAAAATTTCTCCTCTTCTAAGGGCAGCCCTTCCACTGTCTTCTGTAGTTCAGCACGAAGCGGAACCATGTACCAAAAGCCCATTTTGGGGGAGTCCCTCACTATACCACCAACAGAAGCAGAGTTAGTATTAAGAATGTAGCATCAGTAGTGACCTCATACTAAGTTGAGGGAGGAAATTTCCTGAATCACAAAATTGGGTTATTCACTGAATTTGGGAATTTTAAGAAGAAAAACTTCACTAAGGTTTTCCACTAACAACCAAATGGAAATTAGGCTTTTGATGGGCGGGTTCGTTTGTTCCTGAATAATATCCTTATTTCTGGCAAATGATATGGTTTCCTTAATCCTAACAATTTGCTTGGTAGTTGTTAGATGCAGAATGTATGAAAATTTTGGGTGCAGAATTCCCAATTTGTTTGATTAGTTTCCAACCAAATGGACTTAAAAACCAATCACGAGTAATAGCCTGTTGGGCCAAGCTGGAGAAATCAGTTTATTTTGCTTTTGGAAGAAGTGCTTTTGAAAAAAGTACTTTTGGAGAGAATCAGTTTGTGTTTGGCTAATCAGTCTGAAAAGCACTTTTGAGAAATAATTTGTGTTTGGCCAAGCTTTTTAGAAAGTGCTTTTAAGTGTCAAATTACGAATAAGGACATGAATAGATTTACTTAATAACTAATATTATAAGTAAATAAATAATATCAAAATTTTGTTATTACATGCAATAATTAAAAAAATTCATTTTATTTAAGTAAAATATGAAAATAAAATTAAAAAGTACTTAATTCTTTTAATATAAGTTAAATATATTAAAATTCCTTCAACAAATATAAAAACATTCACCCCTAAAGTCACTATATATTAGAAAGTTTCCTAAAAATAAGAAGAAATATTTATAAATTAATATCCTAAGTATTAGGTTTAAGGGTTATTTTGGTATATACTATATTTTGTTAAGGGTATTTTAGGTAAGAAGAAAAGCCAAAACTGCTTTTGCTTCTGCTTTTGGAAAGAAGCTACTTTTTTCTGCTTCTCTGAAACTGCTTGTGCTTCTTCCCAAAAGCATTTTTTCCCCCCAAATAAGCTTGGCCAAACACCTCAAATTAGGAAAAAGAAGTGCTTTTGGGAAAAAAAAACACTTTTTTTTGTCTTGAGAAGCTTGGCCAAACAGGCTATAAGAGACTTGAAGCTATACCACTTTGGCTTTAGAACACGTTCCAAGCACATTGTATATATGCTTCTCTGTTTGTAGCGTCTTTTGCATGATTCGATATGCAGTTCATGTCTTAAGCACTTGTATGAAGTCTGCTAAAGTTTACTAGCCAGATTTCCAATAAAAAAGCTTTACTAGCCAGATTAAAAAGGAAAAACGTGAACCTCTGAGGATAATTAATTCTCCAAACTAGTCTAATTTCAGGACTAAGTGACTTCATATAAGGGGAATTCGTTGAAGACGGATCAAACAGTTGAAGTTCCACCAGTTGATACACATAATAGAGAGGGATGTCAAATCATGAGAAGATTTCATAATATGTTCCAAGATTTTTTTTTTCATAATCTCTTCGGCTGTAAGAGTTTTAATCTGATCAAATCCCATTTCTAGGAGCAAGAATATCAGCCACAGTTAGGTAATCAAGTCTCCAATAGGGATCTCTGGAAGGCAGAAGCATAAGGGTAGTTTCTTCCCATCTATGATTCCATTTTATTTCTCACTTGATCTCATCCTTCATATTTATTACTCCATTTCTTACCTAGTTTAGCAGTCGTGGTAATTTGGCCTTGAGATGTAAGACATTTCTCTAAGTAGTTAAATCTTTCATGACTTTCAACCTAGTATTATCTCATTCTTTGTCCCTTTTAAGCAGGCTTGGCCAGTATAGAGCATGTTAGCACGTCTGGTGGGCTTGATGTTAGTACTCCTCCCCCTCACCCCAATGCTTTGATTTGACAGCATTTACTTTGTTATTATTGATACAGTGACCACAAGTTGTGTCAACTTTGTTGTTTCAGTATGGAGATTTGTTCTGCTTATCAGTGTTCATAAAAGATTCTGGTACAGTAATTCTTTTCTTCTTTTAGACAGCTTTTCCAGGAATCTTCAAAAAAAAAAAAAGTTCCTAAAAACTGTCCAAACGCAAAGCCTAATGATTAACACCATTCTAGTTCATACTAAGTTCTGAAGGAATTGATGTGACATGAACATTGATATCATATATATGGTTGTATTTATTAGCTTCTGCAACGACAAGTTCTAAATACAGCTGGCTCTATTAGCTATGATGTGTGAAAGACAAGCAGCTGCGGTTTTTGATGTGTTGTTATAAATCTCTGGATTAAGATTGGAAACTAGATATGGCGGAATACAGAGATCTAAGAATTCGGAATAGCTAGTTCAATGGAGGAACCTTACTTATGATGGCTATGGTGTCATTTCTTTTTGTAGGGAAGAGAGCCGGATGATTTTTCTGTGTTGTCTGTTGAGAGGTGTGTTTTTCTGTCCCAAAGATGATTATGTTGTATGAATCTTGAAATAACAAAGGGTCAAAGGGCTCTAACCACCCACTTTTCCCTTAACCCCTTCGGCCTGTCTCTACCCTTATGTCACGTCCTTAGTAATGAATTAAGTACACGCGTGACACTTGACAACTCACTCGCGATCTTGCACAACTTGCTCACGTTCTTACTATGCCAAGTTAGCCTTACTACACTCAAGATCGCTAATGGAATGCTAGAAAGAACACAAGAGAATTACTAAAGAAAACTTTGTATTAGAGAGAACTTGAATTGTTTGCTTGGTGAATTACAAATGAATGCCCCCTTTTATATACTACTCTCCTAGGGGCTAGTGTGTAAATATTAATTGTTACACAAGTTCTTACTATTTACAAGATAAGGGTTTTATCTAGAATTCTCTACAAGCCTAGAAGATTCCAAGGACTTTTCTAGCAAATCCATAAAGATCTAGGGTCTTCATAAGGAAATGTTCATACTTCTCTAGAATCTTCTCGCAAATGCTAGCCTTCCTCTTATGTAAGCTTCCACATGGCATTAATATATGCCAAATGGCGCCTATGTGGCGGGTCATCACACTCTCCCCCACCTAATATTGCGATGACCACGGCGCAAAGCTGCTGCGTAAACTCGGATCTTATCTTTGAATTGCCATAAGTCTTCATATCGTTCCCACGTGGCCTCCTCCGGTGATTGCCCTTTCCAATGGACGAGGAACATAGCAGTGGCTTTTTGCCCTTGTTTTCTCCTGGCCTGGTAATCCAAGATAGCCTCAATCTCCCGATCATGCGAGGCAGTGATAGTCATTGGGGCTCGACGTGATTAGCCCCTACTCGGATCATCTTTATCTTCATGATATGGCTTAAACATACTGCCATGGAAGACATGGTAGATCTTAAAATACGATGGCATGTCAAGCTTGTAATGAGATCTTGCCTACCTTGGTGACGATCTTAAATGGCCCCTCATACTTGCAAATCAGATTCTAATGTATGCCCCGTAGTGCCTTGAACTGTCTTGGGTTAAATTTCACCATGGCCATGTCCCCGACTCTATAGTCCGTGGGACGTTGTTTACGGTCCGCAAACTTCTTCATCTTCTTAGCTGCCTTATCACTTAGTAGTGTCAAGCTGCTCCTCCCATCTTTTGTCCATATGATAAGCCCCCAAACTCTTTCCCTCGAACGTGGCTGGTAAGGAATGTGGAGTTTGTGGTTGTTGGCCTGTGGCTATCTCAAATGGTGTCCGCCCGTGGCCTCACTCCGCTGCAAGTTATAAGAGAATTGGGCGATGTCTAGGAGCCTTGCCTAATCTTTCTGATGCGCGCTTACATAATGCTTCAAGTAGCATTCTAGTAAGGCATTGACTCGTTCCGTTTGTCCAACCATCTGTGGGTGGAAGCTAGTAGAAAAGTGCAGCTCCGTACCAAGTATGTCGAACAACTCTCTTCAAAAGTTTCCAGTGAAGCGAGGGTCTCGATCACTGATTATATGCCTTGGTAAGCCCCAATACTTCACCACGTTCTTAAAGAATAGCTTGGCGGCTTCCTTGGCTGTGCAACCTGGTAAGACGGGCATGAAGGTGACATATTTGGAAAATCTATCCACGTCCACCATAATAGTACCATAACCATCAGACTTCGGTGGACAAGTGATAAAGTCCGTAGTGACGCTCTCCCATGGACGCTCTGCAACTGGCAGTGGCTCCAAAAGTCCTCCGGGCTGTTGTTGTTCAACCTTGTCTTGTTGACAAACAAGACAAGTCTGCACATAGCACTCTATGTCATCTCGCGTGTGTGGCCAATAGTAGATTGACTCAACCAAGGCCCTAGTGCGACGTTGACCTAGATGACCAGCCCACATTGTGTCATGACTCTCCCTTATGATCCGTCGTCTAATGTCTCCAAACTTAGGCACGTAGACCCACCGATCTGTGGTAAGTAGTAGGCCGTCTTCTATCCAAAACCGTCTCGTCTTGCCTTTGTTGGCTTACTCGATAAGCTGTTTGGCTGTTGGATCATGCTGCATGCCTTCTTTTATAACCTCCCGAATGTCCCATCTTGTTGAAGTGATTACAACAAACTTGGCTTTCCGGCTCAAGGCATCGGCTACAACGTTACCTTTGCCCAGCTTATACTCCAACGGATAATCAAACTCGGCTAAGAAATCCTGCCACCTAGCCTGTTTTGGTGTGAGCCTCTTCTATATCTGAAAGTAGCTAGTAGGCACATTGTTTGTCTTGACCACGAACCTCGACCCGAGCAAATAATGTTGCCATGTACGAAGGTAATGCACAATTGGCAGTCATTTCCTTCTCTTGCACCGTGTAACGCCGCTTCGTCTCATTTAACTTGCGTCTCTCATACGCTATGAGATGCTTATGCTGCATCAGGACACCCTCAATAGCAAAGTCTGAGGCATCTGTATGCACCTCAAGTGTCTTGGCAAAGTCAGGTAACGCCAAGATTGGCTCCTCTGTTACAGCTGCCTTAAGGCCTTCAAATGCCTTTTGACAATGCTTCGTCCAAACCCATGGCTTGTTCTTCTTTAGCAACTCAGTCAATGGTACACCCTTTGCTGAGTAGCCACTGATCAACCGACGATAGTAGTTAACAAGGCCAAGGAAGAATCTCAACTCCGTTACCTTTGTAGGTGCCTCCCACTCCTAGATAACATGTACCTTAGCCTCGTCCATGCGTAGCTCGCCATTGCTAATGACATGGCCCAAGAAGTGCACCTTTGGTTGTGCGAACTCACATTTCTCCCTTTTGATGTATAAATTGTTCTCTCGCAAGACTTGAAAAATCTTCCTTAAGTGCTCCATGTGCTCCTCCAAGGTGTTGCTGTAGATGACTATGTCATCTCGGTAGACTACAACGAACTGATCAAGGTAAGGATGGAAAATCTTGTTCATAAGGGTGCAAAATATGGCCTGTGCATTGGTTAAGCCGAAGGGCATCACCAACCACTCAAAGGCTCCCTATCTCGTCACACATGCTGTTTTTGGCTCATCCCCTTTCGCAATGCGAACCTGGTACTAGCCCTTTCGAAGATCCACCTTGGTAAAGTACTTGTCTTGCCCAAGTCTATCGAACGAGTCAACAATGAGCGGGATCGAGTACTTATTCTTCACTGTGACCTTATTAAGTGCTCGATAGTCTATGCACAAACGCAACGATCCATCCTTCTTCTTCTGGAACAATACTGGTGCGCCAAAAAGTGCCTTTGATGGGCAAATGTGACCAGCATCTAGCAGCTCTTTCAATTGTTTCCTGAGCTCCTCTAGCTCGGGCGGTGCCATACGATATGGGACAAATGCGGGTGGCTTAGCCCCTGGCTCCAACTCAATCTTGTTATCCACCTCTTGCCTAGGCGGCAAATGCTTAGGCAACTCCTCGGGCATGCCATCTTTGTTTTTTTCAAGCAACTTCTCTATGCAAGGCGGCACTATCTCTTGAAAATTCTTGTTTTCCTCTAGATTTGTAATGGTTTCCACGAACGTCTGCTCCCCCTTCTTGATCCCCTTGATAACTTGCATAACTGAGAGTTGTGCTCGGATCTGTCCGTGTGGCATAGTTACTGTAGGTACCATGCAAGCTCCTTCTCGCTCCATAACCAAGAGACGTTGGAGGTAGGGGTCGATTAAAGTATGACAATGTCTAAAGAACTCTTGCCCAGTATGATGTTAAAGATATCCATAACGGTTACGGTAAAGTTTGTCATACCTTTCCAAGTTCCCAATTTGACACCAACTCCATTAGCTACCCCACAAGCATTTTGTACCTCGACATTCACGGTCTTGACGCGCGAGTTGGTTGGAGCAAGCTTCAATTCTAGTCTTTTTGCGGCAGCCTCAGTCACGAAATTATGAGTTGCTCCAGTGGATACCATTGCACGAGCGGGTTTGTTGTTGATGGTGAGATCCACGTACTGATTGCCATTCTCGGTAGGTTGGATAGCTTGCTTCGTGACAATACCACATAATCCGATCATACCCAACTGTGTGGTTCCCGGACTCTCTCCTTGTGGCTGCTCCTTCCGTTCACGGACCATGGCACTGAGGCTCTTGAGGTCAGGACAATTTCCTGAAGCCGTGTGGCCCTCCGCATATATAGCATCCCTTCTTCTCAGCCCGTACCTTCTTCTCGGCGTAGCCCTGACGGCCACTCTACTTTTTGGAATCTCGAGTCTTGGAGTATTGTTGTTGTATATCCTTGCCTCTACCACGGTCTCTCCCACCTTTGACATAGCTAACCTTTAACTCATTGCCTTTGCCCTTGTCGTGCTTGTCATGCCTGAAATCCATCAATGATTCAGCCTCCACTATGGATTGGTCTATATCCGCGACTTGCCGACGTTGTAACTCCTGTTTACCCCAATTTTGCAACCCGTCCATGAAGTGGAACAACAAGTCATCATTGGTCAGGTTGGGAATTTAAATCATAAGGGTAGTGAACTGCTTGACATAGTCACGTATGCTCCCTATTTGCTTCAACTCCCTGAGCTTGCATCTTACCTCGTACAAGACATTGTTTGGAAAGAACTATCGCTTGAACTGATCCCACGTGCTAATAGTACTTAGACCTTTATCCACGTCGGCCATCTTCCTTCTCCACCATAGCATGTCAGTCTCTGAGAGGTACAACACGACAGTGTTGATCTTGGCCTCGTCGTCCTGAAGTAGTTCTCCAAGTGCCAAAGGAAGTTTTCCACTTCTTGTGTATCACGGACACATTTGAACACCGGGGGTCTGGGAGCCTCGATCTTAGCCTCCCTCGTCACTACAACATTGCTAGTTGCCTCGGTCACGCCAACATTGACATGCTCCTCGAGTGACTCTATCTTTGCCTTTATAGCATCGATAGTACTCAAAGCCTCCATGAGTCTGCACTTTAAGGCAATGATGGTTTGCCTTAGTTCCATCTCGGTCTGTGTACGTCCCTCCAAATCATTTCAGATACTCTCAATCTCTTCAAGAGTGTGCCCCTCAAGTACGCTAAGGGTGCCTTCCATCTTCCCCAAGCGTTGGCCAAAAATCTCCATAACGTCCATCCCCGTGTTCATTTTCATCACCCACTCTTTGCCGAGCGAGACGTCCTTAGGCAGGACCTCCATTTCATCATCGCTCGCCTCAGTGGCAGATGGTTCTTAGGATGTAAGCCCTTCATTTGACACAACCTCGGTTGGCACCTCCTGGCTCTTGTTGGTGGCATTCCTCTTTTTGCTACGACCGCTCTTGCCAGCAACATCCTGGATGATGTTAGCTTGGGTGTTGGTAGCGTTAATTTCTCCGTCGTTCGCCATTCCCTTAGTTGCAACCTTTGTTCTGATATCATGTTGTCACGTCCTTAGTAATTAACTAAGTGCACGTGTGACAATTGACAACTCGCTCACAATCTTGCACAACTTGCTCACGTTCTTGCTATGCCAAGTCAGCCTTACTACACTCAAGATCACTAAGGGAATGCTAGAAAGAACACAAGAGAATTGCTAATGGAAGCTTTGTATCAGAGAGAACTTGAATTGTTTGTTTGATGAATTACAAAGGAATGCCCCCTCCTCTCCTTTATATACTAGTCTCCTAGGGGCTAATATGTAAATATTAATTGTTACACAAGTCCTTAATATTTACAAGATAAGAGCTTCTCTAGAATTCTCTACAAGCCTAGAAGACTCCAAGGACTTTCCTAGCAAATTCATAAGGATCTAGGGTCTTCCTAAGAAAATGTCCATACTTCTCTAGAATCTTCTCACAAATGCTAGCCTTCCTCTTATATAAATTTTCATATGACATTAATATATGCCAAATAACGCCTATGTGGCGGGTCATCACACTTAGCTCATTTTCTCCAATCTCATTTTTTTTGTATTGATTACGTATCCCTTTAGAGGAAGGTCAAAGTAATAACACCTTGACACCCCAAAGCACATCGTTAGGAGTATATTGAACATTATAAATTTGTAATTTGTAGTTGCCCAACGCTTAAAGTAGGTTAGGTACAATCTTATTTTACTACTATCTGTTAAAGATATTTGTGTTTGTTGGAATCTATTCTGCTCGTCATGGTGGAAAACTGACACATGGTTAAGGTAAAAAACGGAGACAAGGGCATTGGTACTCGTAGCCTTACTCTTTCTACACGTGTCTAATCCTTTCTTGGGATTTAATTCTCCCCTAATTGCCCTAATTTCGTATCACGAGCAAATGCAATTCTTTCTCATGTATTTTACCGTATCTTTGTCATTTCCTGCCTATAAAGTGTTTTTCCAATAGTCGGGGAAGAAGGAGCTAAGAAACCGAGTTAGAGCAGAAAACCACAGTTTTCAAGGGGAACCCACAATCTGAATAAGTTGGAGGACACACTCGTGTCATAAAGCTCCTTTTCAGTAACTAATTATTTCATGTTTTAGTAATTCCATGCAAATTAAAGATCACTAACCCCATGTTCCTTTGGGGGAAAAAAGTTTACTTATACTTCATTTACAAGAAACTCGACCCCTAAAATATCTAACGTACCTTTTCTCATTCTTCCTACTTGGTCTGTCTCATTTTATATGATATACTTTAACTGGATACAAAGTTAGAAAAAAAAGACTTTTTAAATTTGTGGTCTAAATTAGCCAAAAAATATTTATGTGGTTATAAATCAAATCATCTCGTTAAGAATAAAATAAGATATTTAAAGTTAAGTTGTTTTAAATATTGAAAGATATGAAAAGTGCATCGTATAAATTGAGATAGAGAAGTATGCTTTTCATCTATTTTGGGCAAAAATGAAAAACTACCCATCCAAGGCATGGCTATTTGTGTATAGTTTCACACACTTTTTTACTTAACTAAAGCTGGTAATCGAATCTTTGACTCAAGTCTGAGGTACATTTGCTGATAACTCCGAATCCGTTAATTATATACTGATCTGCATGCAGCATTGCAGCTAGCTAGTGTGTTTAATTCGTTTTGCTTTGTTTCAATAAGGACGCGTAACAGCTCATCTTCTCTTATAAATTACTGACAAATTGTATTAAAGGCGAAAAAAAAAGTTTGACTTGTTCAAAGTTTAGCACGCAGTAATACAACTGCGTATCTGTGCCTACAAAATCCCACCACCTTTGCTTTGGAGGGTGTCTGGATTGCATATTAAAAAAGTAGTTTTTAAGCTAAAAGCGAGGTAATACCTAATTTTTGGCTTTTGATTAATTTTGTATTTTTTATGCCTAAAAGTAAGTGCTTTTAAGCATTTTTTATTATCGCTAAACACTAACTAACTAAAAAGATGTTTAAAAACTAATAAACACTTAAAATAAGTCAATCAAAACACCCTAGTTCTCAAATATCTATTGGTGTCTTTTCGCATTTAGTGTGTGTACATAATTGAAAAATATATATAGCCTTTGGCCAAGTTTTTCAAATCCTAAAAGCAATTTTCTTTTTTAAAGTTGAAGTGTTTGGTCAAGCTTTTAGAAGAAAAAAAAAATAATTTTGAAGAGAAGCAGGGAAAAATAGCTTCTCCCTAAAAGCACTTTTGAGAAAATACACTTAGAATCAGTGTTTAAAAGTTTGACCAAACACTAATTGCTGCTCAGAAGTGTTTTTCAAATTAATTAGTCAAACACAAAATAGTACTCTTGGTTTTTGCAAGTATAGTTAAAATATGGGTGTTTAACAGGTGGGCCGGGCCGGGTTGGAAAAAAAGATGACCGGCCGGTTTCCAATCCGGCCCGGTTACGGGTTATTCAAAATCGGGCTTAACGGATCCGGGTTCATTCGGGTAAAAAATGAACCGGAAGGGTTACGGGTCCAAGGGGCGGGGTTAGTGTTATTTTTTTTTTTGTATGTTGTATAACTATCGTAATTTATATTAATATAAAGTAAAAATATAAAACAAAAAACAATCTTATAAAAAGAGTGTTTGAATAAAAGGATGCAAAGGCTTTAAAATCTTTATATTTGAAATTTTGAATATTTCATTAAGAATTTAAGATAATAGAATACAATGAAGATGGAAAAAAATTGTACTTATAATTTGCAAGTTCTTTTTTTTATTTCAAACTTACAAATTAAAGTTTACATTTAACAACAACTAAATTAACAAAAAAAGAGTAAAACTAAATTTTCATTGCATAATAATACTTCAAATTAATTTAACAAACTAAAACATTAAGCATAAATACGTCTAATAATTTTAAATTAACATAAATTGTCTAAAATCAACTTAAATACGAATTTCTGGAGGACGCTCAAGACAACTCTTCATATGCCTCCTTAAACAGCCTGTGCCCACCCACTTTAGACAAAGATTTAAGACTAGACCACAGTTCTTGCACTTTACTTTGTGAACTTCTTCATTTGCTTCTATCACCTCAAAGTATTCCCAAACATATGAGCGCACTCTAGAAATCACGGGGCATGATTTAACTTGAATTGAGAATTTGAGTTTGAGAAATGAGAGATGAGTGAAGAAATGAAGAAGAGGGGGGTGTATTTATAGTTTTTCAAAGGGCTAAATTAGTAATTACTAAAAGTGTTATTTTTTAAAATAATTGCTCCAAAAGGGTTATTCTTGCAATTAACCCACTGGGCAACGGTCATATGACATTTAAAAAAAATTCAGATTTCTAGCCGTTAAACCGGTCCGGGTCGGTCCGATTAACCGATTCAACAGTAATTTTTATTGATCGGGTTTGACCGGTCCGATTAACCGGATCTTTTTTGGTGAATGGACCAACCCCCTAACCCCCCTAACCCAGCCCACCCCGCCCCTAACTACCGATCTGGGCCGGTCCGGAAACGGGTCAACCCGACCCATTTGACTGGCTTAAGTTAAAGAGAAATTTTCATAAAGCACTATCTTTTAGTAGTAATTAGCCAACTATAGATACCATTTGTTATATTACGGAATATAGATACCTTTTTGTGGTTATAAGATGTATTTGATGTATTTAAGCTATTGAATTCATGAATACAGTAGCAAGAATAGGCGTGAATCAGGGAAATACAGCTAATCAGTTGTTGTATTCGAGTGTATTCGACTGTATTCATGGAGTGAAACATGAGATTACAGCTGGACAAATTATTGTATTCGACTATATTCACTGTGTGAAATAGGGGATTACACTATTTTTAAAACGAAAGTGAATCAATTACCATAATAGACTCCTAATATAACTCAACAAACTCAATTATAACACACAAATTTTGTATTTTTAAGTTATGAAAAAGATTCTAAACCGCAAAATACAAAGAAATAGATAGAATACAGAGGGATACATGGAAATACAATGAGAAAAAAAGACACTGAATACAATGAAATACAACGAGATACATTAAATTATAATGAAAAAAAAGATAGAGAATACAATGAAATACATAGAAATACAGCGAGATACATTGAGATGCTCTTCAAAAAAAGGTAACAAAATCTTCAAATTGCTCAACCGCAAACTTCAGACGACCTATTTTAGTCGACAATTTTCCGACGACCCATCGGATTCCGACCATAATTTCATAAGCAGTGATGAGAGAAAATTCCAAATTAATAAGGCCTACAGTCCACATGAACTCGGCATAGTCGTATATAGGTGCCTCTGTCTCCGCCGCTTGAGAATTGTTTGCGTAGCCTTGCAAAGTCGCAGAAAATAGTTTTAGGGCCTTTTTGGCGATACCTAAGAACTAAAGCTGAAGGCAAATAAAAAATCGAGAGAAGGAAGAACTGAAGCTAAAAGAATTGACAAATTGAGAGAAGGAAGATGCCTCCTCTGTCGTTGGACAAAATCGGCAAAGTATTGCCCTTCTCCAGGCTGTGTTCCTGCTTTAGAGTCCTTGTCGCTAGATCGGAAATTTTAATGGGATTGGGAAAGAGAATGAGATGTATCAAAGTAGAGAGAGAAAGAAAATAGTGTAATTTATTAGGGTATTTAATGACTTAGGGCTAGGAAGTAACCAAAATTAAATATTTTGCTATAAAACTTACAAGGTATCTATAAAATATAATTTTTTTAAATGGTAATAAATAAGGTGTTAACCTTTGCTATAGGAGGTAAAAATTCGTAAGTTAAAACCTCCACGATGGAAGAGGATTATATAGTTGTCAGCAAACAGAGAGATTCTAATTATAATGAATTCTCTAATTAAATTCTTTAGATGTATATATTAGCCTGCATATAGAAGGGAATTAATGTAGAGTATTCATACAAATGACCTCTCATAATTCGGGATTGTGACATAGTTGATTAATTGTCAGATCAATCAAATCTTCAAATTAAACTAGCTAATGCTAGTACTTGTACACAACACAAGACTAATAAACAAAAATCTGAATATAAATATTGATTTTCCTTTAAACTTTGTTCCAATCAATTCATAGCCGATTATATATACCACTTTGATGATTTAATCAAGCTAGCATCCTTTTTATAACTCATTTAATTATGTCAAAGGTACGTAAATAACGATTAAAACCAAGACAAATCGAACTTGAAATCTGCCTTTGGCATGCATGTCAGAGACAAACTACAAAAGACTGTCTAATTGAGATTACCGCACGACAGTCAAATATGTTTAATTTTTTCCACTTTTTTTGGTACGATTAATCCTTGGGATGAACATGCATTTAATTCAAGCAACCTTAATTTGTGAAGGTATACTGCAAGAAGTCAGTACTGCAAAATTAAAAAATGTCATTTCAGAGGACAAAAATAAGATTCTTAAAATTTATGAATAGAGATTTCCGAAGTACTGTAAGATATTAGGGTTCATATTAGAATAAGACAGGTGTCGGGACCTCAGCTTTGACTCAACTTTGATTTTTGAACTCTATAAAAACCAATACTCCCTCAGTTATGTTAACCTTTTTTTTTTTCGGTGCATGCCAACAAGAATGACCCCTTTTCTTATTTAGAAACAATTTATCTTTACACAATAATTTATTGCCACACAAAATATATGTGTCTCATTTTACACCACAAGATCAAAAGTCTTGTCTCTTTTCTTAAACTCCATGCCCAGTCAAATGGGTTCACATAAATTGAAACGGAGGGAGTATTATATTTTGAATTCCCTCTCTCTCTCTATATATACACTACTATATATTTACTGCCTCTCTTTTTTCATGAGGAAATACAAATGTTTTATGCTTTTAACAAAAGAAGAACTTTCTCCTCCGGAATGGCTTCAGTTTTTAGTTTCATTGTGTTGGTAATACTCCACGTTATGATCGTTGCTTTGTTATTTCTACGACAGTCCTCTTCAGGACATGCTCAGTTACGTAAGTACACTATATATGTTCTCTATACTGCCTAATATTTTGACATTTTTACAGTATTTACTACTAACTGGCCCCCCCCCCCCCCCCTTTCTGAAGTAAGCAATTTTGTCACCATTTTGTCCACTACAGAGACAGAAGCAATTCTTCTAAAAGACGTAAGTATGATTTTTGAAGCTTTTCCCTTTGCTTTGGTACAACGGAAGCATTTTTCTTTTTTTATGTAAGAATCATTTTTCAGTGTTTGATTAGTTATCTCACGCGTTCAAGTAGTGGAAACAGCTTCTTACAGGCTGATAGACCCTTAGTGGTCCGCCTCTTCCCGGGACCCCACGCATAGCAGGAACAATTAGTGCACCGGGCTGCCCTGATTAGTTATCTCCGAGGAACATATTTTCCATTGAAAGGAAAAATTAAAATGACTTCCTCACTTCCGGGAATTCAATTTTCCTGCAACTCTAATCACTCTTAATCTCATATGTATTACTTGCTTCAACTAACATGTGCGTAGATCATTGTTAATTTTTCATACTCAAAAATTTCGTCAAAACTCACTTCAAATATTATTATTATTATTATTTAATATATAGTAATTCTTTTTCAAAGAATATCTTCCACTCGTCAACCGGATAATAGAAAACAGTTTCCATGGAAAATGACTCTCATTGTGCCAAATACCGTCAATTCTCGATTCTTGATTTTTACTTATTAATAGTAGGAGTATTTTTTGTATGCTAGCTCATGAGCATCTCTATTGACAAATCTGAACAGGATTCTCCAGACTATATTATCATTACTTCAGCTGCTCGGGGAAGAAAAATGCTGATGGATCAATTTTCAAGTAAGGTAAAGAAAGAAAAGCATATATCTGCCAGAAGAGCTTCAAATGTTGCAGGTACACAACAACTATATAGCAAGTCTATTTTCTAGCTTAGTAACTAATATCTACTAACACTGTCGTAACAAAACTTTACATCAATTAAAACATGCTATAGAAAGTTATTGAAGCGGAGTCTTGGCGTAACTGGTAAAGTTGTTACCATGTGACCAGGAGTTAACAGGTTCGACCCGTTGAAACAGCCTATTGCAGAAATGCATGTGACTGGCTACAATAGACCCCTGTGGTCTGACCCTTCCTCGAATCCCGGGCATAGCTAGCGAGAGCTTAGTGGACTGAGTTACCCTATAGAATATTATTAATTGCCTTATTTTTCATATTACTAGTTCCACCTATTATGAATAGTTATTTAACATTATCGATTTTAATTAGGCAATATTGATGTATTGGGCAAGGAAATATTCGTAGCTTTTGGATTTTCCTCGTTTAATTATTTATTGAATGTTAGGGTTATGTTTCGATATATAGGAGATGCTACAAGTGAATCAAAGAAGGCTCCTCCTCTAGTTCAACTACATCCCATGACTGCTCAGGTTTTCTTCTCTCTCTTTCACAGACCTCCAAGGGAACAAATTAACAGACACACATCTCAAAAGATTCTTATTTTTTGCTTAGTAATTAAGTGATATTATATTTTGAGAATTTTTTTAAGTGATTATAGAAATGAACAAAATCAGTTTAGTTTACGTACGTCCCAACTCCCAACCTAAGATAATACTAGATGACAGCTTTTCCGTAAGAGTTTAAGTTTTATGCACCGGTAATGTACCACTTCTAATAATATTAGCTTAAGTTAATCACTTTGAAAACCTGAAAGATAAAGTAAATAACATGTTATAACATACGTTAAACTATACTGAGCGTTGATATAAATTTTTTTATATTGCCTAATTACAGATATACTCCTATAATTGTATCCCTTCTTTATTAGTTTCCTTTTAATATACTGAATTTATGATAGGTGGATAGAACAAAGGAGTTTCGTGATGCTGAAAATGAAGTAGCAAGACTTATGAGCAAAGACTACAGCGGAAGAAGTGGGCCTCGCCGAAAGCCGCCGATTAATAATCACAAGCCTACAGACTAATTAAATTAAAACAGCAGTAAACTTTCATACTGACATATAGTGACAATATACCGTTTGACATACTAGTTAATTAGTACTGTTTACATTTGGGCCTCACAATTTTGAGGGGCATTTGCATCTATACATGTTTTTTGTGTCGTATTTTAATTTGTGCCCACTTTGTAAAAAAAATTATAACCGTACCCGCTTTTTCGCATAACTTCAGCACACGGAGTTGAAGTAGCAAAAACAATCACGCAAAACTTCAGCATTCTAGTAGCCGGGCCTGAAATTCAGCTCTAGAGTTGAAGTTTTTGTTTTGTAACTGACGAACTTCAGCTCTAGAGCTGAAGTTTTTGTGTTGTAACTAGAAACTTCAACTCTAGAGTAAGTTTTTGTGTTGTAACTGGGAAACTTCAGCTCTAGAGCTGAAGTTTTTGTGTTGTAACTGGAAACTTCAGCTCTAAAGCTGAAGTTTTTGTTTTGTAACTGGGAAACTTAAGCTCTAGAACTGAAGTTTTTGTCTTTGTAACTGGTGAACTTAGCTCTAGAGCTGAAGTTTTTGTTAATTTGCTGTATTTGTCAATTATAATTTTCTAGCTGTATTTTTGCTGTTCTGCCTTAGTTGTAGCTGGTGGCTATTAGCTGAAGTGGACTAGAATGAGCAAGTTGTGTTTTTTAAGAAAGCCACAAGATGCTCGATATATGTCCTCTCAGACAAAAAAGGAATAACGGTGCCCAAACAAACAAAAATAAGTAGAGAGGCGTATGAATATATATTGCACAAAAATCATACCAAGAAATATATATATTTTCAAAGGGCACACAAACAATTGGCCTTACAAAAACGCTTTTCAACAGTGAGCAATCCAAAACAAACCCAACTGGTAACTTAAACTTTTTCCTAAGACTAATTTTGCTGTAAATTTGGAGCAGAAGTACAACTACCGAACTGTTTAATTAAAAAAAATTGACCTTATAACTAAAGCAGCATTGCTTCTGGAGATAAAAATACCAATTTGTTTTGTAACTTAAAGAAGAAAACAAAGGAGGAGGAGAAAGTAGGGGTGGGCATAAAATCCGAAAAACCGAATTCCGAACCGGACCGAATTAATTCGGTATTTCGGTTTCGGGTTTTTCCAGTATTTCGGTCCAATTCGGTATTGCAATTTCGGTACGGTCTTCGGTATTAAAATTCTGAAATTTCGGTATACCGAAATACCGAAAATCCGATTTTTAAAAGACATTTTCTTAATTATTACTGCACAGCCCATCGCCCCAGCCCCAAACACCCAGCCCATCGCCCCAGCCCCATTCTAAAGGTCATTTGTCCAATTCAGATACAAAAGAGAAACCCTGATCTTCTTCTTCTTTCAGATCAGATCTAATGCAAAGGGACACTCTCGATTATGTGTTCGATCCTCTTAGAGATTTCGCCAAAGACAGCGTTAGGCTCGTCAAAAGATGTCACAAGCCTGATCGTAAAGAATTTACCAAGGTTGCTACTCGTACATCGATCGGTTTTGTTGTGATGGGATTTGTTGGATTTTTACCAAGGTTGCTAATCGTAAAGAATTTACCAAGGTTGCTAATCGTAAATAATTTACCAAGGTTCCGAGCTCCGACTCCTCACCCCTCAGTCCTCACTCCTCACAAATTCCGGGAAAACGAAGATGCTGCTGTTGTGAACTTGCGATAGTTTCAATTTTCAAAGGTATGTTTCTACTTTCTAGCGATTTCTACTTTCTAGCGATGGAAATGAATTTGATGAAGATTTCTAGCGATGTTCTTTAGCGAAGATTAATTTTATATTCGAAACTCATTTCAAAGTCTGAGTCCAAATGCTCCACTGTTGGTATTCAAGGCATTGCTTGGGCTTTTGGGGGCATGATCTTTGCCCTTGTCTACTGTACTGCTGGCATTTTTGGAGGACACATAAATCCAGCAGTGACCTTTGGGCTGTTCTTGGCAAAGAAACTGTCGTTGACAAGGGCAGTGTTCTACATGGTGATGCAGTGTCTTGGTGCTATCTGTGGTGCTGGTGTGGTCAAAGGGTTCAGCAAAACTCTTTATCAAACAAAGGGTGGTGGTGCCAATGTTGTAAATCTTGGTTACACAAAGGGATCAGGTCTTGGTGCTGAGATCGTTGGCACTTTCGTTCTTGTTTACACTGTTTTCTCTGCTACTGATGCTAAGCGTAGTGCTAGGGATTCACATGTCCCTGTAAGTATTCATAGCCTTAATTCAGTAATCCTGGTACACTTGGCCACAATTCCAATCACTGGTTTCTCTGCTGCTGCATCTTAGTTCATGCTTGCAGATGTTGTTCAGATGGTTTGGCTGTGTACTGTGTTAAGTGTTAAGTTGTGTAATGTGTTGTGTACAGATTCAATTGTGTACTGTGTTAAGTGTTAAGTTGTGTAATGTGCAGTTGGCCAGTTGATTGCAGTATTGAACTGTCAACTGTGTTTAAGTTGTTTAATATAGTTGTGTAATGTGCATTGTGCAGTTGGCCAGCTTTTGCTTTTCACTTGTATACTAATACCGGCTTGCAGAATGCAAATTGTAATATTGTATAATATGATATACAATATACTGGCGTGGAACTGCAGATTGTAAAGAAGTTGTTGTCTTGTTCAGCTTTTGCTTTTCACTTATTCAATTGTGCATGTGCCATCAGATTCAGATCAGCCATGTGCAGTTGTGCACTGTTATATATCAGAAAACAGATTCTTTTAGAGTGGAAATTTCAATTGTGCATGTGCACTGTTAGCATTGATTATTCATTGATTGTTAAACTGAAACCGTACCGAACCAAAATAAGAAATACCGAACCGTACCGAAATATTTTGGTATGGTATTTGGTATACACAATTGATAAACAGAATACCGAAATACCGAACCGAAATTCTTAAATACCGAATCGAAATACCAAACGCCCACCCCTAGGAGAAAGAGGGCTGGCGTTATTTAAAAAGTAGATACAAGTTAAAAGTTTTTTAAAAAATGGGTATAGGTTAAATGAGGACGACCAAATAGGGCGCCCCGTGCAATTTTTACCAATTTTGACCGCTACAAGTGAAGGCCCAAATACTATACATAAAGAATAGATGATCTGATCGATAAGTAGTGTGTCTAGTAGAAATTCATGTTTGTTATTGTCAGAGACGGATCCAGGATTTAAGTTCTATGGGTTCAATCTCTTAGATTTTTAGCATTGAACCCATTATATTTTTAAGTTATGAGTTCATATCTATTCTTTGCTATAATTTTAGTGGATTTTATACATGAATTTATACTCCACGTCAAAGGTACTGAGTTCAGATGAACGAGTCCGGAACCGAAATGTTGTCCTTTTGGACTCAAATTACTTTTTTAGGTTTAAAAAAACTTAGTTACCAAAATATGTAAAACACGATTTTGAACCACGTTTTACCTTAACGACCGTTTGGGACTTTAAGATAAAACGCGGTTCAAAACTGTGTTTTACAAAAACGCGATTAAAAACCACGTTTTACAAAAATGCAGTTCACAACTACGTTTTCTATTGTCCTTTACATTGTTCCTCTTCTGGCCCCAAACCCCGTTTTACATATTTTGGTAACTAAATTTTTTTTTCCACCTAAAAAAAATATTTTGAGTCCAAAAAGACAATATTTCGGTTCTGGACCACATATGAACCTGGTACTATTTAGCTGCATCCGCCCCTGGTTATTGTACACATGTTTTTACTACAAGAAATCTATCTTATTGTCACCACAACAACTCCAAAAGTCGCCACAAAATACCATTAGTAGCGACTGCAAGTTTGCTGCAACAATAACCGTAACTAAATGTTACTTGCGGCGACAATTGAAGTCGCCATAAAAAGTGACATATTTGTCGCGATTTTACCCACCACTAAAAGAAAATAAATATGCTACAAAAGAGTTTCACAAAAGGAGATGTTACATAAGTCGCTGCTGAAGAATAACCTTTGGTGGCAACCTTTGTCGCCACTGAAACCACATTTTCTTTCAAATTACAATAGCCAAAATTTCTAATAGATTTCAGATGCGACACTTCCGAAAAAAAATACACAAATATTAGTTACAACACCAAAAGCTTCCATATTAATCAACAAACACCAAAAATATTTCTCAAGCTATATATTATAAATACATCAATTACTAAAAAGTTATAATAAAATACTATACAATACTTTATTGTTCATATTGTCATTGTACGTATATAATAATGACTAAAAAATAAAACACAAAGCGTCTTCAAACTCCTTGGTCGACGGCATTTGTATTATTTGAGAGCCTTGTTCCTATTATGAAGGGAAGAAAATACATGATCACTTTGACATTTCTCATAATATAATGTCAAAAGGTGTCCAAGGCAACATTAAAGTAAATGATCGTGAAACATATTTAATAAGAGTGCGAAGGACAATATGACCAAGCAAAGTTTATGTTAAAACAATTAACATCTCTATATAATATAGTCAATCGAGCAGATCCACCCTTATCAAATTACTTTAATGAAGTAAAACAGAAAAAGAAAATGGTATTCCTCGAAACTAAGATAATAATTTTCTGCAAGTTGTCCATCTTCAGACATGTTACTAGTGTACAACATTATCACTTGTGTGCTACATGCTATTTATGCGATTTATCACAGCTTCAGCACATATGCATTTTTCTAAACTTTCTCTTAGATAATGTGACACACCCTAAGACAAGCAATTCATAAAAGTAATGTTATCACACTCTCATTCAATGCTTAGGTACTCTGGCTTCAAGGCCGTTGTATAAAATGTGTCACGAAGTAGCTAGGCACAAAATAAATGCAGCAAGAAATAAAGTTTCAGATAGCTAGAGTTATTTTTTATTTTCTTACGCTCATAGCAGAAATAAACCATAAAGTTAGCTTATACCCACTAGACAAGAAGCTTAATCCCCCACGACTAAAATCATTGGAGTCCATATTCAATTCTTAGTTGCCAAAATATTTAACAAATGGACCATGTTACATGTGTCACGCCCCTTTTTTTTACCCCTCCAAAAGATAATATATATTATGAATTGTGGGTTAAAGAGTTTTTCCAATTAAAGTGACAAATTTAAAATAAAGATTATTTTATTTACAGAGTCGCCACTTGGAATTTATTTTTGCCGGTGTTCCAAGTCACCTTTTATTTGAATTCCTATTCAAAGGAAGGTTTGACTCTATTATTATTGGTCTGCGAAAACAAAATCCGGGTAAGGAATTCTGTTGACCGGGGAGAAGGTGTAAGGCATTCCCCGAGTCCCGTGGTTCTAGCACGGTCGCTTTATTGACTATATTTGGCTTATATTATTTTTAATTATTCTTGTATTTTATTGATTATGGTTTATTTATTATCACTTAATTAATTATTAATTGTGTTTACCAAGATGCGGTGCGCACACAAAGTATTCTTCTTTGAAGTAGGATGTTAAACCAAGGTACGAAATGTACACATAATTATTTTAAAATCAAAGGTACCAAGACGCGGGAATACGCACATGACCCTTTTATTACTTAAGCATATCAATCCAAGGTTCGGGTATGAACACATGAGCTAATAATTAAAGTACATCCAAAACTTTTAAGCGTATATAAAATATTCCATTTATTAGTCCCTTCTTATCCAATACATATATTTGTATATTTTTAATTATTGCAACAATTCTTGAATTAGTTAATGACTATTTCTCTCTCCCGCAATTATTTCTTTAGTCTAATAATATATATATTTTATATAGCGAGCTTTGAATTAATTAACCCGCATGTATATATTGACAGGCCTTACAATGTGTCTAGACCAAATAAGCTATATCCTTCCTTGAACCAATTCATGATAAAAATGTGAATATATATATATATATATATATATATATATATATATATATATATATATATATTATAATGTGAAACGTCCAATTAATTTACAAAGAACAATATTTATGCTAACAAAACAAACAACGAAAAAAACAATTCAAATAAAGTTCATAAAATGAAGATAAAGCTCATGAAAATTAGAAGTTATTCTTCAACACTGAACTAATAGAAGTATACATTCATAGACTAATTTAAGATAGTTAATCACAATATTAAAGTAACATGCAGTGAAGTTAAAGGCATAGAGAAATTGATAGGATTAACAAGATTTTCTAACTTATAAGGTATTCCTACTAAAATTAATACCTGATTTTTTTTAGTTTTCATGGCTAAGTGGTTAACAGTTGTAAATATATACTCAAAGAAGAATTTTTTTTTATTATATAAAAGAAATTTACTACAATCTTATAAAGAAAAATTTATTATAGATTATGACCTATTCATAAGAATGACTGAAAAATACGCTCATTTCTAATATCATAGTATAATTTGTGCAAGCTTAACTGACCACTAAGTTTAACACTATACAAACATTTATATCATCACCGTAATCGTTTTAGTCTTCATCTCTTATGAAATCTCTTTCTTTTAGTCTTTCACCAAATAAACTGAATGATAACAAAATTCAGAAACATATGCTCAAACAGAAAAATAACAAATTAAGAAAATAAATTACTAATAAAAGGAACCAAATACTAATGCTCTAAATAAAACTAAGAAATAACAGTGAAGAAGAATAGAATCAAAACCTTAGCAAAAAAAAAGTTCCAGTAATACAAGAAAGAGAACTAGTACAACTCCAATCCAATATTGAAACTCAAGTCGGACAAAGTAGCAGCAACGTCGTACCCGACGCCACGAACGAAAACTTGACCTCCTAATTACACGAGAATCTCTCAAACTTGTTATCTAATTGAATCTTTTCTGTTTCTTCCTCCCACTTTTCATGTTATTTTCCTTGTTCAAAGATCTCCTCTTATTTTGTTGCCCCTCCTCTTTTTTTTTTTTCTTTTACTAATCTAAATATATGACTTATCTAGAGAATGTGTAATAATGTGTGTCGATGGAGAAGAAGAGTGGAAGGGTGAGGGGTCGTGTGTCTATGGGGGAATATGGGTTGTGAGTGGGGAACATGTGGGGGACAAAGAGTGGGGAAAGGGAGTGGGGGTAGGGACAAAGGAGAGTGGGATGGGGGACAGGCGTGGGGGACACGGGAATATGGGTATGGGAATGTACGTGTGAAATGGGAACGGGAAGATGGGTGAGAAGTGAGGTATTTGTGAGATAAGTGGGAAAAAGAATTCAAACATGGTAAAAAATTAGGTGTTCACAGCATGCCCCTCTTTGCTTGGAAGCATGAAGAGTTTTCAGGCAAAGAAAAGATGAGCAATATGACTAATTTTTTGCCATAAAAGATAGGGTGCAACTGAGTCCTGGTTTGGGCGGCCTATATATCCTAGGTTATAGGGGAATTAGGTCGCGTGTAGTTCAAAGAAACAGATGAAATGCTGAGCTGAGGAGTCGAGTGAGGTTCCGTTGAAGCTCTGGTAGGCGATCTTGTTTATTACATCAAAAATAAAAGAAAAAATTACAATAAAGAAAAGAAAAATACAAGATCCTATCTATAAGTCTTCTGAAATTTGATCTTGTGTCTTGACTGGTTCTTCACATAAACTCCGATCTGATCTTTGATGCTTGCTAGCTGCACGTGCTAGTTTATTCTTTTATGTCTTCTTTTGATCAAAACAGGAAAATGCAATTCTCGTGATTTCAGTCATGTCTTGAGCAGTCCTTATTTTCATCTGCTTCTGCATTTTGGATTCACTTTTTCTCTTTTCTTTTATTCTGGATTTATACTTCTTTTGGTCATCTCGAACCATGTGCCTCAAGGTAAGACCTGCTCAGACACCAAAACAAACCAACGAACAAAATTTTTCTGGCCCAGTTTTCACTAGGACAATTTCGTGAGTTATTTGTAGCAAAAACTTCTAAACTACTTCTTTATTGAAAGCAATAAAGATGATTTTTTTTAATTTTTGAAACAATGTTTCTTTGTTGTCAAAAAGATGTCTCAACTAAGGATTGGTGTACCTTATGTTGGAAAAATGCGTCCAGGGAATGGTATATTGGCAATGATATCAGAGAGTGATGTGCCCTGCTTTTAAGATCAAATCAAACTAGGGAGTGGTGTACCCTATGTTGGAAAATACAACTAAGTATTGGTGTACCTTAGGTATGGAGATCTTGGAGTGGTGAACTTATGTCTAAAAATCATCAACGATAAAGTGGAGACCCCGTGTCCAAAAATTATCAACTAGGGGGTGGAGACCCTATGTTGGAAAATCATCAACTAGAGAGTGGAGACCAAATGTTGAAAAGTCATCAACTAGGAAGTGGAGACCCTATGTTGGAAAGTCATCAACTAGGAAGTGGAGACCGTATGTTAGAAAGCTAAGCTAGGGATTGGTGTACCCTATACTGGTAAGGAGAACAGGGAGTGATGACCCTATGTCTGTAACGAGGGGTTGGCACCCTGTATTACGGAAAAAGGATGTAACCGGGAGTTGGTGCCTATATTATTGAAAAAGGAAATGTAACCAGGGGATGGCGCCTTGTATTACTGAAAAAATGTTGAATCCCCCTGGGTGAAAAAATTCTACCCGGGTTCAAACTACAAAAAGCAAACCTAGGAGAAGAGTACTTTTATCCAAAACTATGAGCTGGATCCCCCAAAATGAAAAGGTTCTAACTGGGTTAAGTTGCGAAAACTAAGCATGGGCGAAGAGTGCTTCTACCCGGAAATATGTGCCGGATCTCCCTAAGCAAAAAAGGTTCTACCTGGGTTAAGTTATAAAAACTAAACCTGGGCGAAGAGTACTTATACCCGGAACTATGAGCTGGATCCCCTTAGGCGAAAAGATTCTATTTGGGTTAAACTAGGTAAAAACAACCGGAGCGAAGAGTACTTCTATCCGGAACTGTGAGCTAGATCCCCCTAGGCGAAACAGTTCTACCTGGGTTAAGCTACAAAGACTAAGCATGGGCGAAGAGTGCTTCTACCCGGAAATATGAGCTAGATTCCCCTAGGCGAAAAGGTTCTACCTGGGTTAAGCTACGTAAAAATAACCTGAGCAAAGTGTACTTCTACCCGGAACTATGAGCTGGATCCCTCTAGGCGAAAAGATTCTACCTAGGTTAAGCTACGTAAAAACAACCTGAGCGAAGTGTACTTCTACCCAGAACTGTGAGCTAGATCCCCCTAGGCGAAACAGTTCTACCTAGGTTAAGCTACGTAAAAACAACCTGAGCGAAGTGTACTTCTACCCAGAACTGTGACCTAGATCCCCCTAGGCGAAACAGTTCTACCTGGGTTAAGCTACGTAAAAACAACTTGAGCGAAGAGTACTTCTACCCGGAACTATGAGCTAGATCCCCCTAGGCGAAATAGTTCTACCTGAGTTAAGCTACAAAAATTGAGGTGTTAAAAATAGTGATGCATGATGAAAATAAAATAAAATGGAGATTTTAAGGAGCTTACGTTTGGTGACATTCATTCTTTTAGAATCGACATTCTGCACTGCTTTGTTCCTGCTTCAAACAAAGAAAAATTTGTAAGTTTTCAAAGTGGTGGTTGGTTTGTGGCCTTGATACCTTGAATAGTTTAATTCACGGCCACTGTTGTTGAAGAAACGATTCTGCCAGCGTGGTACCGAGATGTTCGGCTGCTCTGTATCATTTTCTGAAGACATTGTGTGACGACCCAACTGGTCGTCTTAAGAATTTATGCCCTGATACCCTATTAACTTCTTTTCCCAAGTTTATTTCTGCTAATGTGATTTGCCGAGATGTTTGATTTTGAGTTTCGGAGAGTTTTGGGACACTTAGTCCCTAAATGAGAGCTTAAGTGTTGGAAAGTTGACCGTAGTCGAAACAGTGTGAAGACAGTCTCGGAATAGAAATCTGATGGTTCCGTTAGCTTTGTTAGGTTATTTTGGGGTTAGGAGCGTGTTCGGATTTTGTTTTGGAGGTCCGTATCTAATTTAGGCTTGAAATACCGAAAGTTGAATTTTCGAAGTTTCCGGTTCAATAGTGAGATTTTGATACGAGGGTCGGAATGGAATTTCGAGAGTTGCAGTAGTTTCTTTATGTCATTTGGGATGTGTGTGAAAATTTCCAGGTCATTCAGACGTGTTTTGGTTGGGTTTTTATCGAAAACAGAATTCGGAAGATTTTAGAAACTTAAGCTTGAATCCGATGTGTTTTGGTTGTTTTGATATTGTTTGAAGTGTTTTGAAGATTTATACAAATTTGAATAATATTTTAGGATATATTAATGCCTTTGGTTGGGGTCCCGGGGGCCTCGGGATGAATTCGGATGGTTAACGGAGAAAATTTTGGAGTTGAAGTTGTGCAGTAGCTGGTCTTCTAGTATTTTAGCATCTGCGGTTTGGGCAGCCGCAGAAGCGAAATTTTGGCCATCTCTCCAGGAACCGCAATCCTGGAACAGCCTCTCTGCCCCTCGGGGTAGGGGTAAGGTCTGCGTACATATTACCCTCCCCAGACCCCAATTGTGGGATTATACTGGGATATTGTTGTTGTTGTCTCCAGGAACCGCAAATGCAGTATATTTTCCGCAGAAGCGGTACCGCACCTACGGGTAAAGGGCCGCAGATGCAGATTTTGTTCTTTAGGTGGGAAGTCGCAGATGCGACATTTATTCCGCAGATGCGGTCCCAGGACCGCAGATGCAAAAATTGCTGGACAGAATGTTTTAAATTCTAAAAATGGGACTTCGTCCCATTTTCCATTTTTACAAATTTGGAGCTCGGGGAGAGGCGATTTTCGGGAGATTTGTTTTAGGGAAACAACGGGGTAAGTGTTCTTAACGTGATTTTGGTTAGATTACTCGAATTTATTACTAGTTTTGGCATTAAAATATGTGAATTTAGTTGGAAGAGTTTCAAAACCCTCTAGGATAGATTTGAGGATTTGAGGGTCGAAATATTATGGGATTTGGATAATTTTGGTATGGTTAGACTCGTGAGAGTACGAGGTTTCTAAAAACATAAATTTTACCCGATTTCGAGACGTGAGCCCGAGGGGCGTTTTGGTCATTTTACATAATTTGCGTATTAGCTTAGAATTTAATTATAGAATCAATTACTTGAAGTGTTATTTACATTATGCAATTGAATTGAATAGATTTGGGCCATTTGCAGTCGAGTACTCTTGGCAAAGACGTGGTGTTGGGTTGATTTTGAGCCGGTTCGAGGTAAGTGGCTTGTCTAACGTTGTGTGGGGGACCTTCCCCTTAGGATATGATATAGTTGATAATTGAAATGCCTTGCACGTGAGGTGACGAGCGTGTACTTGAGCTAATTATTGAAAATCCGGTTTTTCCTTAAGTATTTCAATTGAGTTTTTTTCCCTATTTTATTCTACTTGTGAATTTAGCATGTTGCTAGTTTAGAAAAACATGTTTAGTTAACTTAATTGCCTATTTGCTTAAACTACCTTAATTGCATTACGTGAAGCATGTTAGGCTAGAATTAACTGTTTACTTGGTACGAAATTTAGCTTAATTGGGTATTGTTGTGTTGCTGTTGTGTGTTTTACTTTGGGACTACGGGACGACATCCCGGAAGATCCCCTGTATGTATTTATGATCTGAACTAAGGTGCGGGATACCAAGAGATCCCTGGCACGTATATTGAGGATACCAAGAGATCCCTAGCATATAATTGAAGATACCGAGAGATCCTCGGGATACCAAGAGATCCGTGGCATATATTGAGGATACCAAGATATCCTCGGGACACCAAGATATCCCTAGTACATGTTGAGGATATTAAGAGATCCTCGGGATACTGAGAGATCCTCGGTTACTTTCCTTGTGGTTTGCTTTCATCTCTGTTTTTGTTATTGTATTCTTATTAACCCGTATAAATTCTTACTGTAGATTTTCAATTGTACTGCTTACCTTATCCTGTCATCTTTATATTTATTTAATCTCAGTAGGGCCCTGACCTTTCCTCGTCACTACCCAACCGAGGTTAGGCTTGGCACTTACTGAGTACCATTATGGTGTACCCATGCCCCTTTTGCGCATATTTTTCATGTGCAGATCCAGGTACCGCTGATCAGGCCTATTATCGTTGAGGGAGGCGACTGCTTTAGAGACTCCGAGGTACATCTGCCGCGTCCGCAGACCAATGAGTCCCTTTCTATTCCTGCCTTTAGTATTTAGCCCTTCTGTACTTTTCTGTTCTTATTTAGACATTCCAGAGTTAGAGTTTTGTAACATTTGTCTTAGCTTGTGATTCATGGGTTTTCGGGTCTTGGATTTATGTTGGTATTGAGAGTTAAACATGGTATATGCCGAGCGGCACATTTAAACACTGTTATTGCTTTATTTCTATTTTAAATTATTACTAGGTGCAAATTAGGCTTACCTAGTCGTAGAGACTAGGTGCCGTCACTATGGTTCACGGAGGGCGAACCGGGATCATGAAACCTTGGCTTTCCAATGTTGCCCCCAACTGTTTCATACTCAGATACCCATGGTACGGCTACCCTTGTCTCTAAGGCAAGGCTATTTTTCTTTAAAATCAAACTCAGTTGTCTTGCACCCAGTATCAGTTTGTGTCCGTAGTGCTTATCAACTTTTCTCATGAAGCAAGTCTTGATTAGGTGACCTTTTTAGTTTCTTTTAGACACTTTGTTCGCCTTATCAAAAGAAATCACAGATGGATTTGTGCCTTCGTCAATTCCATATATGCCCCAAATTGTGCTCGACATTATGGGAAACTGTAGCCAGTTTTGAAGCCCTTTATTTGCTTCGATTTTTATGCAGTATTAGACCGAAAGGGACTTAAAGAAAAATTATAGGTAAAAACAGAATAATAATTGAAAGCGAAAAAGAACCGTGCTTAAACAAAAGGTGTCCCTTTCAGGGAAAGGAATATGGAGACTTATCTGGAGGTATGTGCTGACTTTAATGAATCATGACATGCATTTTGGATTGGACGCTTGATCCGTCTAAGCTGTCTAATTCTCAAGATCCACCGCAAATGTTCATCTTGAAATTGTCTTGGTTGTGCTCATGCCGGAGAATTGAAGACCCTCATTCGGCTAGTAGTGCCCTTTGCGGGTTTTTGCTAATTAACTAACCTCTCTCATTTCTCTACTAACCGTCGCCTTATGGTGCCCATCTGGGTTTGCACCAACAAAACTCTCTCATTTCTTTGCTCACTATCTCCTTATAGTGTCCGTGCGAGTTTTCACTGATAAGGCTCTCTAATTTTTTTCTTTTTTTTTTAATTTATTTTTTACTAAGATACTGCATGAGGGAGGTTGCCCAATGACCTTGGCATGTGGACTTCAAACATTCTCAAAAAACATCGATCAAAAGTTCTTGAAAGGTAAAAGGCGAAATGAACCTTGAACAGAATTACAACTTTTGGAACCGTTTTTACAGAAAAACCGTAAAATAAAACAAAATTTTGCCCCAGTTTTGGAGTATTGGGAATATGAATTTTTGTTCTGATGGGATCGAACCCAGGGTAAGGCTTCCTACGTATCCTTTCGGAATCAGGTCGGACGTAGTTCAATGACTTAGAGATTTGTTTTTTGGCTTTTTTTTATAAGTACACAGGTTCTGAAAAGTGAGAAACAAGGAAGACAAATATGGATCAAAAGGATTAACAGAAGGGTGACACATATTTGGAATACCGAGCAAATGATAGCCTTCGTCACTTCAATCTGAGAAAATCAATGCGTGAAAATTCTATAGTGGGTATATATCAGACATAATATCTTTTGATTGCATCTGCGTTAATAGCCATGTCTGGTACCCGTCCTTTTTTATCTACCAAGTGCAAGGCCCCTTTTGATAACACTTTCGTGATGATGTAGGGTCCTTGCCAGTTTAGGGCAAACTTTCCTTTAGCTTCTACCTTGTGCAGAAAGATGCATTTCAAAACCAGCTTGCCTTCCTCAAACTGCCTTGGGCGCACTTTCTTATTGTAAGTGCGTGCCATTCTTTGCTAGTATAACTGGCCGAAATACACTGTTGCTAGCCATTTTTCATTGATCAACATTAGTTGTTCTAATCGAGTCTTGACCTACTCAGTGTCTTCAATCTCTTATTCCACAATAATTCGTAAAAAGGGAATTTCGACTTCAGCGGGTATTACAGCTTCAGTTCCATATACAAGCAAACACGGATTTGCACCATTAGATGTGCGAACAGTCATGCGGTATCCCAAAAGAGCAAATGGCAACTTTTCATGCCATTACCTAAAACCTTGGATCATTTTCCTAAGAATCTTCTTGATGTTCTTGTTCGCCGCTTTAACGGCTCCATTGGCTTTTGGCCGGTAAGGGGTAGAATGGCAATGCATGATTTTAAATTGTTCGCATACCTCCTTCATCAAATGACTATTTAGATTGGCTGCATTATCAGTGATAATGGTCTTTGGGATACCAAAACGACAGATGATGTTGGAATAAACAAAGTCTACCACTGCTTTCTTGGTGACTGCTTTGAAAGTGACGGCCTCCACCCACTTGGTGAAGTAATCAATTGCAAAGAAAACAAATCTATGCCCAATTGAAGCCTTTGGCTCGATTGGCCCAATAACATCCATTCCCCAAGCGACGAAAGGCCAAGGAGAGGACATGGGATGCAACTCCGAAGGAGGCGAGTGAATCAGGTCACCATGAATCTGGCATTGGTGACACTTGCGAACGAATCTGAAGCAATCTCGCTCCATAGTAAGCCAATAATACCCTGCCCGTAGAATCTTCTTCGCCAAAGCATATCCATTCATGCGAGGTCTGCATACCCCTGAATTCACTTTACTCATGACCTGCTCTACTTCTGTAGCATCTATGCATCTCAACAAGTTTAAATCTGGGGTCCTCTTGTACAGAATTTCCCCATTCAGGAAGAAACCACTGGCGAACCGCCTTATAGTTCTTTTTTTATCTCCTTTGGCATGCTCTGGATATTCTCTTGTTTTAAGAAATCGTTTTATGTCATGATACCATGGTTCACCCTCTGGTTCTGTCTCTATTATATTGCAGTGACCGTGTTGATTTCGAACTTGGATTTCTAGTGGATAAATATGAGTGTGGCCTGGATAAGGGAGCATCGAGGCTAAAGTAGCCAAGGCATCGGCTAGCTCATTGTGAAACCTGGGAATGTACCTGAACTTGATGGATTTGAATCTTTTGCTCAAGTCTTGCACACATTGTCTGTACGAAATAAGCTTGATGTCTCGAGTCTCCCATTTGCCTTGGGCTTGCCGGATAATCAAGTCAGAATCTCACATAACCAATAGTTCATGCACATCCAGATCGACAGCCATTTTCAAACCCATGGTACAAGCTTCGTATTCTGTCGTATTATTGGTATAGAAGAACCGAAGACGGGCTGTTACAGGGTAATGATGTCCAATAAGTGAGATGAGGATTGCCCCGATCCCAACTCCTTTGATATTGACAGCCCCATCAAAATACATTTTCCATACAGGGTGATCATTTGGAACTACTTCCTCTATTTAGTTGACCTCTTCGTCTGGGAAGTATGTGCTAAGTGGCATGTACTCATCATCAACTGGATTCTCTGCCAAATGATCTGCCAAAGCCTGTACTTTAATTGCGGTGCGAGTGACATAGACGATGTCGAACTTTATGAGTAGGATTTGCCATTTTGCGAGCCTTCCAGTGGGTATTGGCGTTTGGAAGATGTACTTCAAAGGATCCATTCTGGATATGAGGTAATTAGTGTAGGCCAAAAGATAATGTCTCGGCTTCTGAGCGACCCACGTTAAGGCACAACATGTCCTTTCTAAAAGGGTGTACTTAACCTCATAATTGGTGAACTTCTTGCTCAAATAGTAGATTGCCTGTTCCTTTTTGCCTGTTGCATCATGTTGCCCCAGAACTCATCCAAAGGAATTATCCATCACTGATAGATATAAAAACAAAGACCTACCAGGTTTATGTGGGACCAATACAGAGGGTTTTGACAGATAATCTTTGATCCTGTCAAAAGCTTTTTGGAAATCATCTATCCACTTGATAGCGGCATCCTTTTTCAGCAACTTAAAGATGGGCTCACACGTGGTTGTGAGCTAATCAATGAACCTACTGATGTAGTTCAACCTCCCGAGCAAACTTATGACTTTCTTTTTGTTCTTCGGGGGTGGCAGATCTCGAATGGACTTTATCTTAGATGGATCCAGTTCAATGCCTCTTCGGCTGACTATAAAACCGAGGATTTTCCCAGATGGAACCCCAAATGCACACTTGGTTGTATTAAGTTTAAGGTCATACCTTCGAAGCCGTTCGAAGAACTTTTTCAAATCGTACACGTGATCAGCCTGTGTCTTTGATTTTATGATGACATCATCGACATATACTTCAATCTCTTTGTGCATCATGTCGTGAAAAAGGTGGTCATGGCCCTCATGTAAGTTGCCCCTACATTCTTTAAACCGAATGGCATGACCCTATAACAATAAGTACCCTATGGAATGGTGAAAGCGGTTTTTTTTGCATCATCCTCATCCATTAGAATTTGGTGGTACCCAGTATAGTAATCCACGAACGATTGTATCTCATGCTTTGCGCAATTATCTACAAGAATGTGCATATTTGGTAAAGGAAAATTATCCTTTGGAATTGCTTTGTTCAGGTCCCTGTATTCAACACAGACTCTAGTCTTTTCATCCTTCTTTGGCACAGGCACAACATTTGCCACCCAGGTTGTGTATCGGACAGCTCTGACCATATTGGCGCTCAGTTGCTTTATTATTTCCTCTTTAATTTTGTCACTCGCATCTGTTTTAAATTTTCGTTGCTTTTGTTGGACTGGTGGAAAATCAGGATACGTAGGAAGCTTATGAACCACTATATCGGCACTTTAACCAGGAATATCATCGTAAGACCAAGCAAACACATCTCTGTATTCAAATAAAAGTTGAATCAAGTCATCTTTGGTTTTCTGTTCAGTGTGAATGCTTATCTTAGTTTCTTTAACTCCTTCATGACTTCCGATATTAATTGGCTCAGTTTCATTGAGGTTGGGCTTAGGCTTGTTTTCAAATTGTTCCAAGTCTCTTTTTATTTCCTCAACAACCTTATCTTCATCATATTCAACCTCTTGGTGTATTATTTCGATATTAGACAGCTTTTTAAGATTTGGGCGTGAATTCCTCATGCATGTCATGTTATTAAAGTCGGCATTAATGGAAATAAAATAACAGGAATTAGGAAAAGGAAAAAATACAAAACTGAATGCGAAACTGAACTACATTTCATTGAATTCGAAAGGGTAGAAGGGTTAACATTAAAACAAAACAATCACACTGAGATGTTTGGGTTACAACCTGAAACTAACCCAAAAATACAAAAAAAAGAAGCTGCAAAAGCAAACTGCCAAGACTCCTTTCTTGTGGGGAGAGGAGTTGCTTCCCAGTTGGTGAGCATGGTGTCTGGGTCAATTAGTCGCATATCGACACGATTAGTGCCTTCACCAGCCTGGATCATATTCAATTCAGAAAATATCTGGCCGATGGCATGGCAAATTTCATCAATGTTTGCATGCGCCGAGGAATTTTGACCCTCTTGGAGCCGTGGCTTGACAAAAGTGTAGAAAATGTGAAGGATAGGTTGTTGCAAGACCCATCCATGCTTTTTGCGGTGTTTGGCTTTGTTTTTGTCTGCTTGTGTTGGCCTGAAGCCTAAGCCAAAAGTACCCTGGTTACTGAACGGAGAAATAGGTTCCGAAATTCCTTGCAATGATGCCTCCAAGCCTTTTCCTGGCTCATAACTGCAGCCACCATTACAGATGTGGCGGAAAGACAAGGATGCAGAATGGACTTTCCTTCCTCAACATGGTCCACAGAAATCACTTCGAAAGATAGACAATGGACTCACACCCTTCCTTGGCCTCAATGCACGGGATTAACGGGTCTTTATAAATGGATGACTCGTCTTCTCCGTGAACAATAATCTCTTGCCTGTCGTGTTCGAACTTTACCATCTGATGCAATGTGGATGGCACAGCTCAAGCCATATAGATCCATGGCCGTCCAAGAAGAAAGTTATAAGAAGTGTTCATGTCTACTACTTGGAAGACAATTTCAAAGTCAACCGACCCTATTATCATGGTGAGGTTGATCTCCCCAATGGTATCTCTCGCTGAGCCATCAAAAACCCGAATGCGAACATTGCTAGGTCGGATTCTGTCTATGTTGATTTTCATGCCTTGCAAAGTAGAGAGAGGGTACGGTGGAAGTTCCCTCAGAGGGAACCTGGGGTGGAGGTTGACCAGAAACCCAAGTTTGATATACGTCTAACAGTTGTTGTTTCAATTTTCTTATTTCCTCTGACTCTTGCTCGGCTGATTGACCCTGCGGATTATTGTAAGCACGTGATTTTTGCCCTATATGAGAATTACTCCCAAAAAATTCAAAAATAAAATAATTTTTCTTGGTGTGCAATTTTGTGATATTTTGTGTAATTATTTGTATGTTTGTCTGTGCATGTTTATTTGTTAAATTATTAAAAATACAAAAATATGTCGCATTTCGCATGTAGGATTTAATTATACAATTGTTAGTAACTATGTTTGTTTTACAAAAAATAAAAATTACAAAAATAGGCATTGTTTGCATTTTTAACATTTAATGTCCAAATATACAATTTTATGCTTAATTATTACTTAATTGTGCATTAATTGTTATTGAGAGTTAATTTGCGCTTTTATAACTTAATTTAGTTCTTAATAATAATTTAAGTATTTTTTATAATTTTAGTTTTAGAAAAATAAAAGAAGAAAAGAGAGCGAAAATATAAAGAAAGTCGGAATTGGGCCTCTTCTTCGATTTCAAGCCTCAGGCCCAAAAAATGGCCCAATCTTCCCAAACGACCCAGTCCATTTCGAACTGGGTCGACCCAGTCCATAACCCAACATCCTATCATTTTTCATTTTTACCAAACAAAATAAAAAAAAAAAACCCTAAAAAAGACCTAAGTCATCCGCCCCCCCCCCCACTTTTGCTTCTTCTTCTCCAAGTTTCTCCAAAACTTATCCATGGCTTCCCCCTTAAGCTCCAGCAGCTTCGTCTCCTTCGACACAAGCGCACACACCACCAAGAAGCCCATCTTCTCCATGTCAAGCTCAAAAGGCTCGTCCATGGCTGCGTCTTCGTCGTCGACCCATCGCCATGGCCATAACGCCATGTTTGTTGCTTCTTCTTGCTGCCTCTATGTCGTCCATGGCTTCCCGAACTGCTGCTCTATTTTTTTCCATAGCTGCTGAACGCAACAGCAGTAGACGACCAGCTGCTTCCTCCGTCGTAGTTGTCGTTGCTGCTGCTCGAACTTGCTTCAACTGTGCACGGCTGCTGTCCCTTCTCCTCCGAGTTGCTGCTTCTCCGCCATGGATGAGCACGCACAGGTGCGTCGACCAGCTCTACTGTGAAACGATGCTTCTTCTCCCCGTCGTCCTCCTCAACGGACTGTTGCTGCCATGGTTGTCGTTGCTGCTGCTATCACTGCTTGGACGCCACTGCTGGGTCGCCGCTGCTGCCTCGTCGCGGCAGTTGCTTCAGCTGCCCCCGACGCTGCCGCGCTGCCGCCTCACCTCCGTCCTCTTCACTTCGGCCTCGCGTACACGGATGAGTTTTGGTCGATGTCGTCGTCGTTGGTTGGTCGTTGTTCGACGTTTCAATCCGGTTGGTAGATTTTGAATTTTATTTTTTGTCCGTACCTTGTTTTGATATTCTCGAATATAAAAACGGCAAATGTTTGTTTTGTTCATGTCTATGGTTAGATATTTGATTTTTTGTTTTGTTCATGTTCATATGTTTTGTTAAGTTAATTTTCAGATTTCAAATGGAAATTTAATTAGTGGTTTTTCATGTTTATTTCATGTTTGTTTTGTTGTTTAGGTAAAAGTTGTTAGTCTAATGTTGGTGAGATACAAATTGAAGTTTAATTAATTGTTTCTTCAATTTGTTTCATGTGTTTATGTATTTTTAGAAATTGTTAATATTGTTAAGTTCAAGTTTAAGTTCATAATTGTTTCTTCGTCGATCTTGTTATTTGTCTAAAAAGAATTTAGTTGTGTTGAAGGAAATATATTGATTTAATCATTTAAATCCGTCATGCTTGTTGTTTAATATAGATTTCATTCATGTTCATACTTTGTTTGTTTGATCTTGAATCCGAAATTTGTGTAGCTTGATTTCTTGTTTACCATTTATGATTATTTCTTGAAATTGTCTCATAATCTTGTTTAAAGTTTAATATAGGAATTGTTTGTTGTAATGTTGTTAGAGTTAATCTTAAGTTCAATATTATTGAATTTAGAAATCTAAATATACTTGTTTGATTGTTGTTGTTGTTGAATCCGAAAATAGGTTTGTTGTTGCTAAAAATATTGTTCAAACAAATTTTAGTTGTTCTTTATTGTTCAATTTGTGTTCATGTGATATTGTTGTTATGATGTTCATCCGTGTTCATATTGTTGTTTGAATTTAGGTAAAAATTGGTCATATTGGCTATATTTTGGTTGAGTATGATTAATTGATGTATTATAGCTGATGAGGTAGTTTGGTAATTTGCAGTATGTTCAGGGGTAGTTTGGTAATTTCAGTAATGTCGGAGGGGTAGTTTAGGAATTGTACATTTTATAATTTTTTATGTAAAGCATGAGGGACAAAATGAAATGGGGTGGGTTGTGATATAATTGTTTAATATAAAAGGGGGACAAGACAAAATTTAGTGGGGAGAATCTTGTATTTGTTTATGTTAGGCATGGGGACAAAATATAATGGGGTGGTGTGATATATTTATTTAATGTAATGGGGATGAGTGGAAAGATAATGGGTTTGGTAGAGAAAAAGTATTGATTTTAATTGATTGAAAGATTTATGGGATGGGTTATATAGAGGAAGTCTTGAACACAAGAAAAGACAGATAAATAGAAAATAGAACACAGATAGACAGAAAGAGAAAAAGGAGAGAGAGAAACAAATCTGAAAATAAGAGAGAGAAAAGGGTTGAACATTTAAGAGAGAGAAAATTCCGAAAAATATTTAAACTTTCAAAAATAAAAAAAAAACTAAAAAAAAATCTTCTGCTTTCTTTCATTGTTTGAAATCAGAATTAATTGTTGTTTCATCAAAGCTTGAAGCTTTTATTTTGTTTTGGGATTATTACTCCACCAGTCTGTTACTGGGTTGTTACTGTTGCTGGGCTGTTGCTGTGTTGTACTGTTATTACTGTTGCTGATTCTCATCTTCATTTTCTTTTGCTTCCAATATCAGGTACACAACTGTAATTTTGGCCTTTTGTAAGCTGAAAGTGAAGAATGGAAGTTTAGATTTTTAATTTAGTTTTTTTTTATTAATTGCATTTAGATTATTCATGTATTATTATTCTGTAAATCACTGTCATTTGGCATAACTAGGCATGTTATAGTGATATATTAAATAACGCCTTAACCGGATTATTAGGAAATATATTTAAGCCTGATTACTAATTAAAACTGTTTAATATAATCAAAATAGAAGAAATAACGTAAAAATGGCGTTATTGAATCAGTTTGGCAAAAATTGACTAAGTTCCTTATTCATAAGGTTTTTTTGTCAACGTTAAGTTAATCGGAATCATGTAGTTAATTTCAGTTAAAACATGAATTAGTTTGCGAATCAAGTATTAGGACATGATGTGAATTAAAACAAGGTTAGTTAAGGTTAAATTGTTTAATTTCTAGAAATATGGTTTAGTAATCAAGTTTTTTTTTCAATCTTCAGTATTTGCAAATAATTAATTTCAATAAGCTTAAGTCATACTAACAATATGAATTTTAATCCAACTATGGGATAATTAGTTTTTATTTTTTATTTTTTGACAATTCCATGTTGTTTGTAATTATAATTTTAGTAATATTACTTTCCATTAATATTTGTTTTAAATTAGTAATTAATATGTTATTTTTAAGTATGTAGAGATTGACTTCATAATTATAGACAAACTTAGTAATAATAAAGATGTAGTCATTAAAGGGTATTCATAAAATAAGGGAGGATCTCGCTAAAAAATAAATAAATATAAATAATAAAAAATTTCAGTCCTCCAATCTTATTTTTTATATATATAAGAAAATACCTAGATTCCGAGATGGGCGATTTAGTAAATTTCACAGTCCTACCTAATAGTATCATAACGCGTAGTATTTTGGCGCATATTTAATAAGGTTATTTTCTTAAATACGGGTGTACATTTATGTAACCCAAATCACGATCTTGACGAAGTCAAAATGCGTCAACAAATCACGTGTGCACTGGTTGCGGCGTGGTTCGAGATGCGTTTTCACGACGTTACAATTTTGTATAAAATAAATAATGATAAAAGCGGTTTTAAAAGTTAAATTTGCATATAAGTTCTTAATTGTTTAAAAATCAGATAAATGAGCCAAATATGACAATTGAGCGACCGTGCTAAAACCACGGAACTCGGGAATGCCTAACACCTTCTCTCGGGTTAACAGAATTCCTTATCCGGATTTCTGGTTCGCGGACTGTAATACAGAGTCATTCTTTTCCTCGATTCGGGATTAAAATTGGTGACTTGGGACACCCTAAATCTCCCAAGTGGCGACTCTGAAATAAATAAATAAATCCCGTTTCGACTGTCCTTTAATTGGAAAAAACTCCATACGCCCTCGCGGGGCGGAAAAAGGAGGTGTGACAGCTCTGGCGACTCCGCTGGGGATAAGGACCCAGAACCACTAGTTCAGGGTTCAAGAATTCGAGCTTAAAATAACTGTTATAGTTGGCTTTATTTATTATCTGATTTTTACATGATATATGCTTAATGTGCTAAATGATGCTTTTACCGCTTTAATATTATCTAAATTGTGTATATAAAACTGCTACGAAACCCTTCTTCTTTCTGAGTCTTCTGAATTTATGGTGTACACGTGCGCGTGGCCCACCTTTCTGTTAGAAGTCATACCAAATAAGACGAAGTTGGGACAAGTAACTAGGCCGGGCAGACTTTCGTGCTCCCGGTACGTTGCCCCCACTTCGGCTCAAGCTGTCCACTTGGGTGAGCCAGGGCTAGAACAATATGCCTCAGGTTTTTTCACTTAGAATAACTCAGCTTCATGCCGGATCCCTAGTAGGAGCGATTGTTTGCATCACGTGCATTTGACTTTGGAGGCTCAACACAGGGGTTGGGTCTGTCTAGGACAGGTGTACCAAAAAAAATGAAAATGACCATCCTGATGCATCTTACTTGCTGCTACTTGCGCATTTATTTGATCCGGATTTGTGTGTTGACTGACTTTTGAATATCAGGAATAATATTTTGAAATTGGAAAAAAAAAAGAAAAATAGCGGTTACGGAATTGATTGTTTATTTTTGTAAAAAACCAATGCCCAAATACTGTCAAAACTCTGCCGAAATTTTGAAAAAAAAATGTGTCTTATTTGTTTGTTTTATTAAAAGCAAAGAAAAATAGAAAGAAAAAAAAAAGTCGTTGTTCTGTCTTATTTTTCAAAAATAAAATATAAAAAGGAAAATAGTTTGTCTTCCCTTGAAAATGACAATGAAAAAGAGTCTTACTTTTAAAATAGTTTTTTTATTTGTCTCTGTAAATGCCAAAATGAAAATAAAAAGAGTTGTGGTTTGAAAGTGGTTTTGTTATTTGCTGCCGAAAAGAAAAAAAATCCTGCTTTAAAATAGTTCAGTCAATTGCCCGAACTACGCGGGTTTGATTCTCACCGGATGTGAGATACGTATGTAATCCTCATCGGGTCCAACCCCCACTTTTTGCTAAAATAGCCAAAAACCAATAAATAAATAAAAAACGTGTCAAAATTTTAATTTTGTCATAAATAAATCGGGCGGTGTCCCACCTCCCCTTTTGCTAAAAAAAATAGCCAAAAAAATATGACAAATTTTAATTTTGTAATAAAGAAGTCGGGTAACGCTGTTTTATCAAGACATAGCCGAATGTTCCCGAAAGGGACGCCGGAAGGCTGACTTTGCATAAACAACCACCTTTTGGGTCATGTTTAGGATTTTTGGTCCAGTTGACCCACACAGCCTTAAAAAAAAAATCATCCCCGAGGCGCTGAAGGGTCGTGTTTGCAACACCCGGTTTTTATTATAATTTAAAAAAAAAAAACAAAGAGTCAGCGGTCAGGTGAATACCGTTCGGATTTTTAGTCAAAAATAAGCTGAGCCAGCTTCGGCCGCGTCTTAAACCGTTCTTGCCGAAATAGCTTTAGAGTATCTTTCAGTTGTCAAAGGCTATTTTTGTAAAAGAATGGACAAGTTTGTAAAGTGTCAAAATAATCCTCCCCGGCCTCAAAATTCATGTGAGATTTGGAAGGGGCCACATTTGCAAAAAATAGCCGTTTGGTTGCATTTGTCAAACGGGGAAAGGAAGCTGACCTTTTTATTTTAAGGTTATAAATCTTTTGACTGGAATATGTGGGTTGTTTGATTTTTGAGTTTGTTGGTCATCTTTCAACCTTTGAAACCCAGTTTGTTTTATTATGAAAATTGAGAAAAAAAAATTGTCTCATTATTGTTACCTTTCATTTGGTCCGAACTACGCAAGGTCTGATTCATGCGGGGTCATGATACGTAGGCAATCTCTATAAGATTCGACCACAACAAAAAAATGATGAAAAGAATGAAAAAAAAATGATGAAAAAATGAATGAAAAAAATCGGAAAAAAAAAAGAAAAAAGAAATGATGAAAAAAAGAAATGAAAAAAAAATCGAAAAAAAGAAAAATGAAAAAAAGAGATGTTGTTAATAATGGAGACCAACTGAGTCCATTCTAACCTGTTTTGTTTTGAATCGCAAAGAAAGAAGGTGGTTGGTTTGTGGTAAGCCGGAAATACAAGACCCAGAAGCACACTTTGCGGGGATCAGGCATGATAACAGAAGCACTCGAATCCTATTGGGACTTGTTGACTAAGGTTGATGATATCGAAGTTGGAAATGGTCTGGACAATACTGATGCAAAGCTCAGTGGCTAAAGATGCCAATTTCGATAAAGTGGGAGGATGCTCTTTTCCTTGGTTAGCAAAAGAGAAGCTGGTGGTGTCTTATTTTGTTGTCATTTCTGTTGTCCGGATTATTCTTAGGGTTGTAATCCGAATATTGCCTTGTGTCAAACCTTCTTATCTTTCCAGTTTGTCATATCAGTTTGTTTAAGTTTTGTCAAGGTTGTGTTAGGATTTTATTTTGGTTGTTTTGTTTGTTTTATTATTCAAACCATTTCGTCGGTAGTCTAATACGAAAATCGGTCTTTTATTATTTCCCGTCATCTTTTGCTGGGTCTTTTTATCATTTTTATTCAACGCCGATTCTCGTGACATGACATGCGCACACAGTTTGGGCCTAGTCTTTAAAGTTAATCATAAAACCCTAGGAAGGTGATCAAAGCATTTAAAGGAAATAAGAACGGTTTGAGATTAGTTGAAGCCCGAGTCATGTGGAACTGGGGCAAGTAAAGCACAAAGAAAATCGTTTAAAAGCAAGATTAGCCAAATTGGCATAAGGGTCGTTCATGAGAATGAGAGTGAGAGTGTCGCCCAGCAGTGCTTTAGAAATGACAAATGAAAAAGCAAGTGTTTAACATAATTGTCAAGTCCAGCACCATCGGAAGAGACTATAAATCTATGTTCAATCGTGTTGTTTGCACTTGGCATGTTTTGAAGACTGGAATGACGAAGGGATTTTGTTCTGCTACCTAAACACTTTATCCTTCGTTATCCCTTTTGAGCCTTATTTATTTTCTTTCATACCCCTCGTTCGGAATCAATAGCAACGACTAGGAAATACGAGCCTGGAAGGTAAAGAAAAAAAATTAAAAAAAAAACGAAAAAAGGAAAAGAAGAGAAAAATGATAACAAAAAAAACAAAAGAAAGTCAAATGAAAAAAGAGGAATTGGGAACTACATTCGACCTGATTCCTCAAAGAGGATACGTAGGCGCCTCACGGCTCGGTCATAATGGTCATAATGTGCATAATGTGCATGGTGTAAAAAGAAATTAAAAATAATAAATAAATAATCCCCAAGCAAGAAACTGGGGCAAGAGTTGTGCTCGTTGTAAGCAAAATTGGTTCCGAAGGTTGTAATGTTAAACCCCAAATTTATTTTGTTTTTGAGCCTTTTATACCCTTTCTTTCTAAACCTATCCAAAAAACCACATTATAGTCCAAAGAAAGACCTTCTTACCAGTCTGCAAAAGATGCCAAGTCAGACAAATAAGAGTCTTACCGGTAAACATAACACTCTGTTCCACAACAGAAAGGACTCCAATCTCCAGCAGAGAGAGTCATACCGGCAACACTCCAAATCCCCAGCTGGAAAGTGATACAAATGAGAGAGTCTTATCGGTGAAAATCTTCACGGACACCATAAGGCGATGAAAGCTGAGAGAAAAACCAAAATGAGAGGGACTTGATGGTGAAAACCCTTCGGGCACTACAAGTCGAATAAGATTGGGAATCAGATGGGGAATTGCCAATTGAAGGTCTTGAAAGACGATTGACGGCAGAGGATAGGCCACATGTGCATATCATGACCATTAGAGTCGGTATTTGCGTTTGATAGGTCTTTATTTATAGTTTCTTTTGTTAAAGAGTCATCTTTTTCCGTTGTCTTTTATTCTGTTCCCTTTTATATTTTTCCTTCATAGAAATTTCCCCAGTAGAGTCTGTTTGGTCAGAACCAGTGGGAAATGACTTCAAAATAGGCCATCAGCTTTCTAAGATAAGATCTAACTAGTACATACAAATGGTATAGTCAGCAAGGAACAAGTGCGAGGCCAGTGTCAAAAAAGATATCCCCAGCAAAAGGGAATTGACAAAAGGATCAACGAGTGTCAAGAGGGATATCCTTGCCAAAATCAAAGGTTATTAAACCTCAAGGCCAAGGCCCGTGGACAAACAAGGAGAGCAATGAGCATGATTTGGGAAATTCATGCGAGACTAAAAGGTCGGGAAAATGCAAGTTTCCGAGCCATGCCACGAAAGAAGAGGGATATCCCCAGCAGAAAAATCACAACCAACCACCGCGTTTTAAACTAACAAATTTTGTTTGATTTGAAACAGGTAAAAGAAATAGCATTTATAACGGAAATGCATGATAAAGATTGTCAAACTGGGGCAGAAAATTTTCTTTTCAATTAGAAAATTTTCTGGAAATCAGGTACCATTTGGGGAAGAATAAAGATAGCACCAAGGAAGTGGTCTTTGAACCAGGGTTGCCCCCAACATAATAAGCTTCCAATGGAGGAAGTTGATCCCCAGCAGACAGAACCAAGGAGATGAAATTGGTGTTTAGAAAAAGCAAAAGCCATTATCATCCCCAGCAGCTTCCAGAAGAATGAAGCATCAATTTGAATGGATAAAATTCCCCAGCAGTGTTATCCTCAACAACATTATCCCAAGAAGATAACACTTTTATCCCCAGTAGTGTTGAGAGAAAACAAAAAAAAAGAAAAAAAAAGAAAAAAAAATAGCCGGGAGATTTGAAGGAGGGGAAGAAAGGAGACTCCCACAATGGTATTATCCCCAGCAAGCAAGAACAAAGCAGCGCAAAGGAAAAAGAAAAGAAAAGAAGAAATTGCAAAGGTAAGTTTCTCAAATCATTGATCTTTACATTTTTCTCCTAGGATAAAAAGTCCTAGTCTGATGAATTTCCCTCCCGATACAATCTTGGTCCGATGAAATTTTCTCCCAAGATAAGATATCAAATCTTAGTCCGGTGAAATTTTCTCCTAAGATATCAAATCTTAGTCCGATGAATCTTTCTCCTAAGATCACAACAAAATGGACCTAGTTTGACGATTTATCTCCTAGAGTCACAATCTTGGTCCGATGAAATTTTCTCCCAAGATAAGATATCAAATCTTAGTCCGATGAAATTTTCTCCTAAGATACCAAATCTTAGTCCGATGAATCTTTCTCCTAAGACAGAAATCTTAGTCCGATGAAATTTTCTCCTAAGATATCAAATCTTAGTCCGATGAATCTTTCTCCTAAGATCACAACAAAATGGACCTAGTTTGACGATTTACCTCCTAGAGTCACAATCTTGGTCCGATGAAATTTTTCTCCCAAGATAATATATCAAATCTTAGTCCGATGATTTTTTCTCCTAAGATATCAAATCTTAGTCCGATGAATCTTTCTCCTAAGATAGAAATCTTAGTCCGATGAAATTTTCTCCTAAGATAACAAATCTTAGTCCGATGAATCTTTCTACTAAGATCACAACAAAATGGACCTAGTTTGACGATTTATCTCCTAGAGTCACAGTCTTGGTCAGATGGAAATTTTTTCTCCCAAGATAAGATATCAAATCTTGGTCCGATGAAATTTTTCTCCCAAGATAATATAATAAAATCTTAGTCCGATGAATTTTTCTCCTAAGATCACAACAAAATGGACCTAGTCTGATGATTTATCTCCTAGAGTCAAAATCTTGGTCTGATGAAATTTTTCTCCCAAGATAATATAATAAAATCTTAGTCGGATGAATCTTCTCCTAGGATCAAAATCTAGTCTGATGAATTTTCTCCTAGGATAATTTAAAAAAAAAAAAGAAGAAGTTTGAATTTGAAAAAAAAAAAGGTTGTTGAAATCAGGAGCCCCCCTGAAGAATAGAATGGCGATATATTGGTTGAAGTCAGGAGCCCGCATGAAGAGAGGAATGGCGAATTATTTTCAAAGTTGTTGTTGAAGTCAGGAGCCCACCTGAAGAGAGGAAAGGCATTTTTAAAAGTTGTTGAAATCTCGCCAACCTGAAGAATAGAATGGCGATATATTGGTTGAAGTCAGGAGCCCCCCTGAAGAACAGAATGGCGATTTAGTGGTTGAAGTCAGGAGCCCGCCTGAAGAAAGGAATGGCGATTATTTTCAAAGTTGTTGTTGAAGTCAGGAGCCCGCCTGAAGAGAGGAATGGCGATTTATTTTCAAAGTTGTTGTTGAAGTCAGGAGCCCGCCTGAAAAGAGGAATGACGATTATTTTTAAAGTTGTTGTTGAAGTCAGGAGCCCGCCTGAAGAGAGGAAAGGCGTTTTTAAAAGTTGTTGAAATCTCGTCAACCTAAAGAAAGGAATGGCTATGTATTGGTTGAAGTCAGGAGCCCCATGAAGAATAGAATGGCGATTTATTGGTTGAAGTCAAGAGCCCGCCTGAAGAGAGGAATGGCGTCTATTTTCAAAGTTGTTGTTGAAGTCAGGAGCCCGTCTGAAGAGAGGAATGACGTTTATTTTTAAAGATGTTGTTGAAGTTGGGAGCCCGCCCAGATAACAGAGGCATACATTTCAGTCTTTACATTTCAAGCGTCGAAGTTGGGAGCCCGTCCAGATAACAGAGGCATACATTGCAGTCTTTACATTTCAAGCATTGAAGTTGGGAGCCCGCCTAGATAACAGAGGCATACATTTCAGTCTTTACATTTCAAGCATTGAAGTTGGGAGCCCGCCCAGATAACAGAGGCATACATTTCAGTCTTTATATTTCGAGCATTGAAGTTGGGAGCCCGCCCAGATAACAGAGGCATACATTTCAGTCTTTACATTTCAAGCGTTGAAGTTGGGAGCCCGCCCAGATAACAGAGGCATAAATTTCAGTCTTTAATTTTCAAGTATTGAAGTTGGGAGCCCGCCCATACAACAGAGGCATACATTTCAAGATCAAGTCAGAGGACAATAAAACAGAGGGTTACAATATGAATCCCCAGCAGGAAACAATAAAAATCCCCAACACTGGGAAGCAGAAGATTGCAATAAGAGGTCCCAGCAAAAACTCAAGTGCATGTGTCGAAAGGAAGAAAAGCATCGGAAGAAAAGCATCGGAAGAAAAGCGCCGTAAGAAATGCAAGCAGACAAGAAAGCAAGACAACAAAAATAAATTGCAGTCTAGCCTAGCTTCTTGTTTTCTTTTAAGCACGGTGTAACAAGGAGATCGGTAAGCAGTAGTAATAGCATGCAACAACAGTAACATTGCAGTCTCACGGTAGTCCCAGCTACCAAAATTTTCCGAACTACATTGACCTGATTCCTGTTTAGCCCAGGATATGTAGGAAACCTTTGAAGCAAAGGTTCGGTCAAATCTTTTTCAAAAAAAAAATGCTTCACACGGAGTACTCGGATGGGCAAAAATTGCTCGCTTTATCTTTGCACGAAAACCCTTCGTGTCTTCGGGCAAAGAGGGGCAGCTGTAAGCACGTGATTTTTGCCCTATATGAGAATTACTCCCAAAAAATTCAAAAATAAAATAATTTTTCTTGGTGTGCAATTTTGTGATATTTTGTGTAACTATTTGTATGTTTGTCTGTGCATGTTTATTTGTTAAATTATTAAAAATACAAAAATATGTCGCATTTCGCATGTAGGATTTAATTATACAATTGTTAGTAACTAAGTTTGTTTTACAAAAAATAAAAATTACAAAAATAGGCATCGTTTGCATTTTTAGCATTTAATGTCCAAATATACAATTTTATGCTTAATTATTACTTAATTGTGCGTTAATTATTATTGGGAGTTAATTTGCGCTTTTATAACTTAATTTAGTTCTTAATAATAATTTAAGTATTTTTTATAATATTAGTTTTAGAAAAATAAAAGAAGAAAAGAGAGTGAAAATATAAAGAAAGTCGGAATTGGGCCTCTTCTTCGATTTCAAGCCTCAGGCCCAAAAAATGACCCAATCTTCCCAAACGACCCAGTCCATTTCGAACTGGGTCGACCCAGTCCATAACCCAACATCCTATCATTTTTCATTTTTACCAAACAAAATTAAAAAAAAAACCCTAAAAAAGACCTAAGTCATCTGCCCCCCCCCACTTTTGCTTCTTCTTCTCCAAGTTTCTCCAAAACTTATCCATGGCTTCCCCCTTAAGCTCCAGCAGCTTCGTCTCCTTCGACACAAGCGCACACACCACCAAGAAGCCCATCTTCTCCATGTCAAGCTCAAAAGGCTCGTCCATGGCTGCGTCTTCGTCGTCGACCCATCGCCATGGCCATAACGCCATGTTTGTTGCTTCTTCTTGCTGCCTCTACGTCGTCCATGGCTTCCCGAACTGCTGCTCCATTTTTTTCCATAGCTGCTGAACGCAACAGCAGTAGACGACCAGCTGCTTCCTCCGTCGTAGTTGTCGTTGCTGCTGCTCGAACTTGCTTCAACTGTGCACGGCTGCTGTCCCTTCTCCTCCGAGTTGCTGCTTCTCCACCATGGATGAGCACGCACAGGTGCGTCGACCAGCTCTACTGTGAAACGATGCTTCTTCTCCCCATCGTCCTCCTTAACGGACTGTTGCTGCCATGGTTGTCGTTGCTGCTGCTATCACTGCTTGGACGCCACTGCTGGGTCGCTGCTGCTGCCTCGTCGCGGAAGTTGCTTCAGCTGCCCCCGACGTTGCCGCGCTGCCGCCTCACCTCCGTCCTCTTCACTTCGGCCTCGCGTACACGGATGAGTTTTGGTCGATGTCGTCGTCGTTGGTTGGTCGTTGTTCGTCGTTTCAATCCGGTTGGTAGATTTTGAATTTTATTTTTTGTCCGTACCTTGTTTTGATATTCTCGAATCTAAAAACGGCAAATGTTTGTTTTGTTCATGTCTATGGTTAGATATTTGATTTTTTGTTTTGTTCATGTTCATATGTTTTGTTAAGTTAATTTTCAGATTTCAAATGGAAATTTAATTAGTGGTTTTGCATGTTTATTTCATGTTTGTTTTGTTGTTTAGGTAAAAGTTGTTAGTCTAATGTTGGTGAGATACAAATTGAAGTTTAATTAATTGTTTCTTCAATTTGTTTCATGTGTTTATGTATTTTTAGAAATTGTTAATATTGTTAAGTTCAAGTTTAAGTTCATAATTGTTTCTTCGTCGATCTTGTTATTTGTCTAAAAAAGAATTTAGTTGTGTTGAAGGAAATATATTGATTTAATCGTTTGAATCCGTCATGCTTGTTGTTTAATATAGATTTCATTCATGTTCATACTTTGTTTGTTTGATCTTGAATCCGAAATTTGTGTAGCTTGATTTCTTGTTTACCATTTATGATTATTTTTGAAATTGTCTCATAATCTTGTTTAAAGTTTAATATAGGAATTGTTTGTTGTAATGTTGTTAGAGTTAATCTTAAGTTCAATATTATTGAATTTAGAAATCTAAATATACTTGTTTGATTGTTGTTGTTGTTGAATCCGAAAATAGGTTTGTTGTTGCTAAAAATATTGTTCAAACAAATTTTAGTTGTTCTTTGTTGTTCAATTTGTGTTCATGTGATATTGTTGTTATGATGTTCATCCGTGTTCATATTGTTGTTTGAATTTAGGTAAAAATTGGTCATATTGGCTATATTTTGGTTGAGTGTGATTAATTGATGTGTTATAGCTGATGGGGTAGTTTGGTAATTTGCAGTACGTTAAAGGGTAGTTTGGTAATTTCAGTAAGGTCGGAGGGGTAGTTTAGGAATTGTACATTTTGTAATTTTTTATGTAAAGCATGGGGGACAAAATGAAATGGGGTGGGTTGTGATATAATTGTTTAATATAAAGGGGGGACAAGACAAAATTTAGTGAGGAGAATCTTGTATTTGTTTATGTTAGGCATGGGGGACAAAATATAATGGGGTGGTGTGATATGTTTATTTAATGTAATGGGGATGAGTGGAAAGATAATGGGTTTGGTAGAGAAAAAGTATTGATTTTAATTGATTGAAAGATTTATGGGATGGGTTATATAGAGGAAGTCTTGAACACAAGAAAAGACAGATAAATAGAAAATAGAACACAGATAGACTGAAAGAGAAAAAGGAGAGAGAGAAACAAATCTGAAAATAAGAGAGAGAAAAGGGCTGAACATTTAAGAGAGAGAAAATTCCGAAAAATATTTAAACTTTCAAAAATAAAAAAAAAACTAAAAAAAAATCTTCTGCTTTCTTTCATTGTTTGAAATCAGAATTAATTGTTGTTTCATCAAAGCTTGAAGCTTTTATTTTGTTTTGGGATTATTACTCCACCAGTCTGTTACTGGGTTGTTACTGTTGCTGGGTTATTGCTGTGTTGTACTGTTATTACTGCTGCTGATTCTCATCTTCATTTTCTTTTGCTTCCAATATCAGTTACACAACTGTAATTTTGGCCTTTTGTAAGCTGAAAGTGAAGAATGGAAGTTTAAATTTTTAATTTTGTTTTTTTTATTAATTGCATTTAGATTATTCATGTATTATTATTCTGTAAATCACTGTCATTTGGCATAACTAGGCATGTTATAGCGATATATTAAATAACGCCTTAACCGGATTATTAGGAAATATATTTAAGCCTGATTACTAATTAAAACTGTTTAATAATCAAAATAGAAGAAATAACGTAAAAATGGCGTTATTGAATCAGTTTGGCAAAAATTGACTAAGTTCCTTATTCATAAGGTTTTTTTTGTCAACGTTAAGTTAATCGGAATCATGTAGTTAATTTCAGTTAAAACATGAATTAGTTTGCGAATCAAGTATTAGGACATGATGTGAATTAAAACAAGGTTAGTTAAGGTTAAATTGTTTAATTTCTAGAAATATGGTTTAGTAATCAAGTTTTTTTTTCAATCTTCAGTATTTGCAAATAATTAATTTCAATAAGCTTAAGTCATACTAACAATATGAATTTTAATCCAACTATGGGATAATTAGTTTTTATTTTTTATTTTTTGACGATTCCATGTTGTTTGTAATTATAATTTTAGTAATATTACTTTCCATTAATATTTGTTTTAAATTAGTAATTAATATGTTATTTTTAAGTATGTAGAGATTGACTTCATAATTATAGACAAACTTAGCAATAATAAAGATGTAGTCATTTTAATTGACTATATGTTATTCCCCGAGTCCCGTGGTTCTAGCACGGTCGTTTTATGGACTATATTTGGCTTATATTATTTTTAACTATTCTTGTATTTTATAGATTATAGTTTATTTATTATCACTTAATTAATTATTAATTGTGTTTACCAAGATGTGCGCACACAAGGTATTCTTCTTTGAAGTTGATGTTAAACCAATGTATGAAATGTACACATGATTATTTTAAAATCAAAGGTACCAAGACGCGGGAATGCGCACATGACCCTTTTATTACTTAAGCATATCAATCCAAGGTTCGGGTATGAACACATGAGCCAATAATTAAAGTACATCCAAAACTTTTAAGCGTATTTAAAATATTTCATTTATTAGTCCCTTCTTATCCAATACATATATTTGTATATTTTTTTTATTGCAACAATTCTTGAATTAGTTCATGACTATTTCACTCTCCCTTCTTTAGTCTAATAATATATATATTTTATATAGCGAGCTTTGAATTAATTAACCCGCATGTATATATTGACAGGCCTTACAATGTGTCTAGACCAAATAAGCTATATCCTTCCTTGAACCAATTCATGATAAAAATGTGAATATATATATATATATATATATATATATATATATATATATATATATATAATGTGAAATGTCCAATTAATTTACAAAGAACAATATTTATGCTAACAAAACAAACAACGAAAAACACAATTCAAATAAAGTTCATAAAATGAAGATAAAGCACATGAAAATTAGAAGTTATTCTTCAACAGTGAACTAATAGAAGTATACATTCATAGACTAATTTAAGATAGCTAATCACAATATTAAAGTAACTTGCAGTGAAGTTAAAGGCATAGAGAAATTGATAGGATTAACAAGATTTTCTAATTTATGAGGTATTCCTACTAAAATTAATACCTGATTTTTTTTAGTTTTCATGGTCGAATGGTTAACAGTTGTAAATATATACTCAAAGAAGAAAAACTTTTCATTATATAAGTGAAACTTACTACAATCTTATAAAGAAAAAAATTATTATAGATTATGGCTTATTCATAAAAATAACTGAAAAATACGCTCATTTCTAATATCATAGTATAATTTGTGCAAGCTTAACTGACCACTAAGTTTAACACTATGCAAACATTTATATCATCACCGTAATCGTTTTAATCTTCATCTCTTATGAAATCTCTTTCTTTTAGTCTTTCACCAAATAAATTAAATGATAACAAAATTCAGAAACATATGCTCAAATAGGAAAATAACAGATTAAGAAAATAAATTACTAATAAAAGGAACCAAATCCTAATGCTCTAAATAAAACTAAGAAATAACAGTGAAGAAGAATAGAATAAAAACCTTAGCAAAAAAAAGTTCCAGTAATACAAGAAAGAGAACCAGTACAACTCCAATCCAATATCGAAACTCAAGCCGGACAAAGTAGCAGCAACGTCGAACCCGAAGCCACAAACGAAAACTTGACCTCCTAATTATACGAGAATCTCTCAAACTTGTTATCTAATTGAATCTTTTCTGTTTCTTCCTCCCACTTTTCACGTTATTTTCCTTGTTCAAAGATCTCCTCCTATTTTGTTGCCCCTCCTCTTTTTTTTTTTACTAATCTAAATGTATGACTTATATAAAGAATATGTAATAATATGTGTTGATGGAGAAGAAGAGTGGAAGGGTGAGGGGTCGTGTGTCTATGGGGGAATATGGGTTGTGAGTGAGAAACATGTGGGGGACAAAGAGTGGAGAGCATATGGGGGACAAAGAGTGGGGAGCAAAAGGGAGTGGGTAGGGACAAAGGAGAGTGAGATGGGGACAGGCGTGGGGGACACGGGAATATGGGTATGGGAATGCGCGTGTGAAAGGGAAACGGGAAGATGGGTGAGAAGTGAGGTATTTATGAGATAAGTGGGAAAAAGAATTCAAACATGGTCAAAAATTAGGTGTTCACAATATGGACTATAAACAAGTATGTGTTACAAAAATGCGAAAATATTAATATACTAGTTGTAATTCAATCAAGAGTAAATTTTATGAATGGTCATCCAACTTTTAGCTTCATTACGCAAAAGTCATTATTCTTTTTTTTGTCACACAAAAATCATTTAACTTTGTTCCGGTTATCACAAAAATCATTTTGGCCGAATTTGACAAAGTTTCCACCGAAAAAGTGACGTGGCAGCCTTAATTAGTGTTTTATATTGATTAAGAAAGTTAAATATAATATTAAATCATACCTTGACCCATAAAATACTTGACCCAATTGCTTGAATGGAGCTCATTTTTTTCCATACTCTGTACCTGTCATGATTTACCTATGCCTTGACCCATTTTAAGTGCAACTTAAGAAAATTTTCAGTTCATTCACTAAAACTATTTAAAATGCAAAAATGGGATACTTTAAATAGCAAAATAAAAAAGGGACTAAATAAAGTGAAACCATTTCATAACAGTGCATTCTAATATATGCCAAAATGTTGGCTATTAAGTAAGACCAACCCAACAAAATACTGCTTAATAAGCCAACATAAACAATTAGAATGCACCGCATAGTGAAAACTGCAAAATGCACATTCTGTGCCATTCAAACTATATATTTAATACAAAAACACAAAATACTCCATAATTTTTTACTTCCTAGAGACCCTGGACTTCTTTTTAATCACGGCAGTAACATAGTCAATCATAATTTTTTTCTTCATACTCCGGCCTCTCTTAGAAACACCAACAGCAGCAACTTGAGAAACTTCATCACAAATAACAGTTTCAGAAACTTCAGCACACACAGCAACTCCAAGTTCAACAACTCCAAGTTCGACAACAGAACCAGTACACATAGCAGCCACCTGAAAGACCAAAATTTAATTGCAACTTATTTAAAATTCAACTAAAGAATCCACAGCATAACCAACAAGCCTCAGTAATAGTAAACTGATTTGTCAAGTTAAAGTTCAGTCCTCCATCTTTGTTAGTACCAGAATTACACCACATTTCAGAGTGGTACAAATTTGAATATCCCCAAAAATCATCATCTTCTTCTTGAGTTGGAATTGTAGTTGTTTCTTTTTTAATTGGCATCTGAGCATTTTTTTGGACAAACTTAGAATGCCCTCTGGCATTATGACCAACTTCTTTACAGATTGAGCAAGTTATGGAAGTGCTGCCCTTTTTAGACAATTTTCTAGCTGCCTTGCTTTCTTTTTGTGCTTGTCTTTTTGGTTCCATCTCTTCAGCTTCCTTCCTCCTGGATTTAGCAGGTCTTCCCCTTTTTTTCTTGACCAATTTAGGTGGAATTACTATACCACCATTAATAACTTCTGGCCAATGCGACTCGGGGTTAGTGGGGTTGATAAAGTATGAATATACATTCTTAAAGGTCGCAATATGATAATAGGCCACTACAAAATCCTCTACTCTCTCATTGTTTCCTAAGATACTCACAACATCATGCGGACATGGTAAACCCGTCAAATCCCATCTCCTACATGTACAAGTCCTGGCAACCAAATCAACTATTGGGAATATGCAGTCATTCGGGTCTATAGCAACATCACTCAACAAGCTTCCACCATAATTTTCTTTCAGCCAGCAACCATCTAAACTAATTAGTGGCCTACAACCTGATTTAAAAGCAACTTTAAGTGCACTAAGGCATACATAGAATTTCAAAAATCTCCCTTCATCTCTCCAAATAGTGGCAGTTGAGCCAGGATTAGATTTTAATAGCTCTGCTCTATAAGATAATAGCCTTGCATATTGATCACCCTCTTCTCCATATATCCATTTCAAAGCTAATCGTTTGGCCCTCCAAACCTTAGCCTTACTTATGGTATAACTATAATCATCAGTTACCCTCTTTATGATGCCATTCAACTCCATGCAGGATCAGCCCTAAAAGTACTGAAATACCTCTTAGAAATCCATTGAGCATCCATATGAAAATTCTGAAACACATACCCACCAGTATGTGGCATATCAATAGATTTTATTTGAGTTGTTGGATCCACATTACTCACAACACTGGCATACACCTAAATGGATAGCCATCTAATTTACAAGCACATATCACCCTCGTCTGGTCATTTGTAGGAAACTAAAGTTGGCGCCTATTCTTAATACCCCAATTCCTGCAGGCTTCTTTAAACTGCCCAAGACTTCTAAATTTCATTCCAAGTTCCAAGCTTGGATTATACTTATCCTTTTCTTCCTCATACTCTGGATATGTCACCTCATCCTCCTCCTTATTTTCTCTATCATACTTGACATCATTTAGTTCTTCTGATGAGGCAAAATCAAGTCAAATTTGTCATTAAGTTCAGGTATTAGAATACTAGTGGATGATGGCAATCTGCTTGCTATTTTCTTAGGTCTTTCCCTTTTCTTTCTAGTATGTGTTTCAACTATTATATCACTAAAATCATCATCAGACTCAAACAAGTGATAGTCATCATCATTAAAATCATTATCAGACTGATTTGTATCATCCCAGAATTCCCTTTCATTAATTCCACTCAAGAAATGTTCAAATTTCTACATATAAATCAAATAAATAACCATAGTTAGAACGAACAAAAGTAAAAAAAAATATATCATTATGAGAAACCAGAATCAACAAAAAATTAATTTGGGTCTTTGGGAATTACTTCAACATAGAAAAGAGAACAAGAAAGACCCATATTCATGCATGAAATACCCTTCAAATGTTCCCCCAAAAAGGCCGATTTAAACCCTAAGATTGAGTGTCACAAACCCTAAAACTCTGAAAAATTGATAATGGGCATGTTGTAATTACACATAAACAAACAAGAACAACAAAATAATATTCGCGGTGGTCCCTTGAATAACACATAAACAAAGATAAAAAGAGTTTGTTTGTACCTCATGTTCCGCCCTTGTTTTGTTGTTTCTGCTTCATGGTGGTCCATTGAAGCAACATATGATGATAATGGAACAAAGAGCTCAGAGAGTTGCCTAATTTATTCCTCGATCTTGAAGAGGATTTCATCTTTTTCAAGGAATATTTTTTGTTTCAATACATTGAGCCCTAACTGAGGAAGTAACAAAGAGAGAGAATTAATTTTAAGGAGAATGGGTAGGTCAGGTTTATTTGGTGTATAGTGGGCCGGGTATAACTTAGGCGGGTATAATGGGCTTAGTATATTAACCCTATTTAATTGAGGAATTTTTACCTCCTATAGCAAAGGTTAACACCTTATTTATTTTAAATAAATATCATTTAAAAAAGTTATATTCTATAGATACATTTTAAGGTTTATAGCAAAATATTTAATTTTGGTTACTTCCTAGCCCTAAGCCACTAAATACGCTAATCAGTTGCACTATTTTCTTTCTCTCTCTACTTTGATACATCTCATTCTCTTCCCTCATCCCATTAAAATTTTCGATCTCCTCCTCCTTCCACTGATTTGTGCAAAACCCACTTCAGAAATTACTATATGTGTTTTGATTAAAAAAAATACCATCGGCTTCAGCAATGGAAATAATGCATAATCGGAATCGATCGCGGAGTAAGTCGGTGGTTGCTTCTTCCTCTTCTCTTTCTAGTTCGCTTGCCATTTCTCCTCCGTCGATATCCTCCATTGTAGTAGGAGAATTGTTAGAGTATAGTTACACTCGCAAACTAGGTGCCGATTGCGAAGGATGCGCGGGAAATAGAAGGGCAGGTCGAAGGAGTTGCTGAAGTATATTTGTCTCTGCCAACTTCGGTTTGTTAGTGGAGACAAAGGTGTCTCCAGAGATGGTGAGTCTGGAGATATGGATGTTGTAGGATGACTTTCTGTTAATATATTTTAGTGTATTTTCATGTATTTCATTATATTCATTTGTCTTTTTTTCAATTGTAATTCAATGTATCTCGTTGTATTCCATGTATTTCATTGTATTCATTGTCTTTTTTTCTCATTGTATTTCAATGTATCCCGTTGTATTCTATGTATTTCATTGTATTCACTGTCTCGCTATATGCCATGAATGTATTCATAAGTTTTTTTAATTAATATAATTTATGTATTCAGATGTATTATATAATTTCTCTGAAGATTGCTATGTTTTTGGGGTATTTTTCGGTTGAGAATCTTTTTTATAACTGAAAATACCAAATTTGTGTGTTATAATTGAGTTTGTTGAGTTATATTAGGAGTCTATTATGTTAATTGATTCACTTTCCGTTTTAAAAACAGTGTAATCCCCTATTTCACGCCGTGAATACAGTCGAATACAATAATCTGTCCAGATGCAATCGCATGTTTCACTCCATGAATACAGTCGAATACACTCGAATACAACAACTGATTAGCTGGACTTCCCTGATTCACGCCTATTTTTGCTATTGTATTCATGAATACAATAGCTTAAATACATCAAATACATCTTATAACCACATAAAAGGTATCTATAATCTGTAATATAGCAAATGGTATCTATAGATGGCTAATTACTACTAAAAGATAATACTTTATGAAAATTTCCCTTTAATTAAGCACATACACTAATTAAGGCTGACATGTCACTTTTCCAGTGGGAACTTTGTCAAATTCGGCCAAAATAATTTTTGTAATAACCGGAGCAAAGTTAAATGATTTTTGTGTGACAAAAAAAATAATAATGACTTTTATGTAATGAAGCTAAAAGTTCGATAACCATTCATAAAATTTACTCTTCAATCAACTCCGAGAAAAAAAAGAAATAAACAACAAGAATGTAATTCACACTTCACACTAACTGACCAAGCAAAGGGACAATTTGACCAGCAAAGATTTTGATAAAACAGAAGTTATTAATAGGTTACGCCATTTCGTCAAACTCGACTAAACCAATCCACAAATTCTTCAAAATACTATGCGATCAATTGAAATCAGCAGTGAGATGCACCGCAAACAGAGTATCAAGCATTCACCATAAAAAATGATAGATTCAAAATATTATGGTGGATGGTGCTGAGCAAATGCCATCAACACAAAAGCAAAAAACATAAATATCATATGGTGGAGGGTATTATACGAGAGCATGCACCTGATATATTTTCTTCCTTGTTTTTAATACTTTAAAGTTATTAAAGTTTCTTGTGAATTGCATACCTTCAGGTCCCTATAAAACATCATCAACATAATTCTCTAGTTTTTTTAGTTCTAGTAGAATTTTTTTTTTTTACTCAAGCAGGAACGAAAATAAAATAAAATCATTTTCGATGTAGATGAAAAATCAATACGCCTGAAAGGAAAAAAGAAGAAGAATGATAGGCCCTTGCCAATTTTCAACTTTAAGAAGGAAGACCAAGTAATTCTATAGTGGTCGTAAAAGTACAGGCGCCTTTTCTCTTTTTGTCATTTTTACCCCTTTCAAATATTTGTTTAATCTCAAAAGATTGGTGTTTAACTTGAACAAAGCACATGCCCTATAACCAACTCAATTGTCTTTCCAAATTAGAAAAACTCTTCCCAAAATGCCTTTCAAATGGGAGTACATAATATTTCGCGATCTGTATTATCTAGCAACAAAACAAGATGATCAGGTACTAACTTCAGCTTGCCTCTCTTTTTTCGGAAAAAATAAAACACAAAAAAAAAACCTCCTGAACCACAAGCTAGCGCTTACATTCAGCAAATACCCACTCAAGTTTCCGTGTTCTTTCTACTTGTACATACAAATGCAACCAAGTCACAGATTCTCACATATTCACCGTGTTCTGGTGTATGCTACGGTCCTTTAGCTTACCTGGTGGCGTAACATGTCATCAAGACTTTGGGGATTCCAGGAAGCAAAATGATTATGCAGCAGCATCGCTACTGTCTCCTTTTGACCTTTTACTCTTTTTCTTGGTCTTTGGTTTCTTGCTTCCGCTGTGTTCTTTTGATGCCTTCTTCCTTTTAACAGGCTTCCCTTCCTCCTCTTCTGTCTGTAATGTTTCATCTGGATCTTGCTGCTGAGGAGGTACCTGAGATTCTGAAAAAGCATAATGACACATCTACTTGTTAGGATAGTTAGATCTTAAGGAAAAGCAAAGGCAAACAAGGAGCGGAGGGGAAGGAAGGTGGAACAGACAGAAAAGCTAGGCAGAAAATAGTCTTGGTAATTGGTCGAATCTATTAAACTAAGAAAGAAAGAAAAAAGCAATGGACAAAAACAACCAAAGAACTCTTCAGGCAACCAAGAGAAAAGTAGTGGTGCACAAAATCGACCACAGAATTCCAAGTAAGCTCATAAGCCTGCTAGTATGGTATGGGGCAGCACCCAGAATATATAAAAATGATAACTTCATTCTGTCTCCAGTTCTCCCGAGTTCTGACAAATTCCTATACTAAATTCTAAAAGGATTTAACGTACTGGACCGTAAAAGAAAATTATATTCCACACGTCAGAAGGGAAACATAAGAGCAAGGCAGACGGAAATCCAGGTTGAAGAAAATTTGTTGATGTCTTAAGAAAGAGAATATTTATACTAACTGGACACAGATACAGTCATACAGACCAAGGCATTATCACCGAAGAGCTAGGAGATGTAGAAAGAAAGCTTACCTCTCGTGGAGAATTTTGAATCAAAAACAACACTGCTGAGATGCTGCTTCAAGAAAACCTGCATCCAAATTCCAGCTGAAGTACTTGAGAATCTCTCTCTCTTACTGATTTAAGATAAATAATAGATACATGTTCCTAATTCATCAACTATGCCTAAATCCCAAATTAATTAAGGTTTGGCTATATGAATCCTTCGTTCATAGTTTACCTATTTCTACACTGTCGATCTATTGCAACCCTACTTTTTATCCGGGCTTCGGACACGCTGTGCCTTGACATAGGTGGAGATTGTTTTATACCCAAATTAATCCCAATGTGTAGTAACCATGGACAATAAACTATCATTTCATTATCTGTTGTTACAGCCAAATATTTTGTTTTACAATTAGGAATACGCGTCCAAATTCTCGCATTAGTAGTATTTCTGCATATACGCATGCTTACGAATATTTATGGCACACCACACTCTTGATCTGACCTACAATACATGCTACATGGTGCTAATGACGGGTAAGCAGCACATATTAAACTTGAATCTCTTTGATCAAACCAGCTAACTATTTTGTAAACATGTAACAGGGAAGAAGAAGCTCTGTTAAAGCAATATAGCATCTGACCGCAAAAATTTATCATTAGGCGGCAGGACAGGACCACATCTAGACCCATATCATGTAGACAAACTTTATATGTCAACCAAAAAGGCAGGAAAAGAAAAGATAAAAGTCAGAAAGGGTTTCTTTCTTAAGTAATAACCTCTTCATTTAGAAACATCACCAATTATCTTTATAGTCAGAATATGGGACACTAGAACCACTAATACACTATGACTTGGTCGAATTGGAATGCTAACTCAGGAAAGCTTTAACTTTAACAACTTCGAAGTCGAAGGACGATAAGATATCAGGTGAACGCGAGTGTTCAAAGAGAACAATTCAATTTGCCGAAACATATAAAGTTTTTGAGGAATTCTAAACAAAAAGCTTATCAAAAGAGCCCTGACGAATAATGGGAAGTAGATTGTCCAATAAAAAAAGAACATAAGATATCAGTGTTTCAAGAAGATACTTTCTACTGATAGATAAGTGAACATTTTATTGAAACAAAAGAAACACCACGAATTGTGCAGTGAGTAACACAGGATCCTTACAAAAGTGACAGTTTCCATATCAAAAAGTCTTAAAACTCAGTTCCAATCTAATCTAACGTGATAGGATTGGAACTTGTATTCTATACTTCAATATGGTAGAGCTTTGACTTTTTAACTCGATAGTCCGAAGAGTTAAACCAGCCCAAAGAGACACCAATTCAAATTTGAGTTTCAGTTCTAAAATGTTGCAATGCACTGATATGAAGAGCAAAAGGAGAGCAGTCAACAGCCACTCATTGTGTGTATGTGTGTGTTTGGGGGGTTAAGCAATAGCTCAGCCAAAATATAGCTGTCTATTGAATTGTCCACTCATTTCTTATAAAATCTGTAGCATGGACAAATAACATACCGCAGAGAGAAGTTGCCGTGACTTGACATCCCAAATGCGCAAGTAGCTGTCCAATCCTAATCAAAAGTAACTTTTTTCACGTGAATAACTTATGAGGAACACGGGTTGAAGAAAAACAATAGCACTTCTATAAAGAGGTATGTGTTCTACGCTTCCAGTTCTTAAATAATGTGACAGACAAGGTTTCAAAAGCTTCAGACTTTCTAATATGAGATTATATCTTGCATTCAGCAAATGCGGAACCAACATGACTATAGGACAATATCTGTGTTCCCAGGCAGTAGCTTCCATCAACAAAGTAATCATATATCCAGATCAAAACTGTTGTGAATACAAGGACCATGGATAAATACATGAGGCTATAACTGGGTTATAAAGAAGTTATCTGGGATTTCACATACTCACCACATGAGGCTATAACCGGCAGGTCTGGATGCCTAACTATAGATCTTATACTTCCAGAACATTTCCCCAAGAAGGATCCCAAAAGTTTCCCTGAAACAAAAAGGATGCACTCAATTGTGAGACCCACAATATGTGAATTAAATGAGTCTAGACATCAGAATCGCGATTTAGAGAGCAAATTGTGTTCCTAGACTGACAAGTTAATTTTCATAAACAACAAGAATCATGTCAAAGAGAAGTAAACTGAAGGAAGTTCAAGCTATTAAAAAAAGCAGAAATCAACAGGTCGACACAGAATACCATTAAAGAACACCTTTGTCTGTGTGCAACTGCGTTTGTGAAACTGAAGTCATAAATCATATCACAATGCTCTTACGCATTAAACAAATGAAATGCAAAGTACAGTGGCCCAGCTTAAACATAAAACCTTATCAGTGTAGAAGAAACACAAGTTTGAACAAATGTATTATGTTTGCCACGTAAATCCATTGTCGTACTTTCTATAAACAATATCAGTTCCATGCCAGAACCAAATAACAGAACACACTTAAACTTCGATAACACAAATGTGGAGAATAACATGCACAATCATAAAATTGGTCTAGCAATATCCTCAATAATTTTGGAAAAAGTGACTAGTGTTTTAAGGATATCTTGCCCTTTCCAATGCACCCTTCTTCCACAATAATAAAATACTGTCTACTTATATGGCAAAGATGTATATGAAAATTATGTCTAATGACACCATAAACAATTATCACTATGTTGCGACAACTGTTTACCTGTGCGTATATCAATAGAAGCAAGATCGCCTGACCCGTTTCCTATGTATATTGTCTGTCCATCCATATCCTCAGCCACAGCTTTAATAGGGGTCTCGCGAAAATCAAATGAAATAACAGGCCTTCTCTGAGCAGCAATATCATAAAGACGCACCTACAAATTACCCAGTTAGTACAGTATATATCAGCAGCAAAAAAAATTAATAGGTAAATCAGCAACAAATTTACAGACATGAAATGAACCTGCTTAATACAACTTTTAGAGCATCTATGTCCAATTACAGGCTGCAGGTTCAACAGTAAGCAGAATGGGTGTATATGTGGATCTGATCTGGATCAACTTTAGTGTATTTAATAGGCTGAAAGCAATCTATGCTATTTAAACCAAAAACCAATACAATAAAACAACAGGCTTCTCTCCATTAAAACTTCGAGAAGCACCAACAACAGACTATCTAATGTTTCTCAACAGTGAAAGGAATAGAAGAGCATACTGGCATAAAAAGATGGTACTGCATTGTGGAATCTGGAGAAATCCAGTCCCAGTATATCTCTGCAACCAGAGAACCCCTAGGGGATACGGAAGCAGGATTTGTGAAGTGAGCGTGTGTGGCTGAAATGCAAGACTAGCTGAGCTCTTTTATTTTGGTGGATTCACTGAGCAATTAGTCTAGATCCACCTATGGAGACTTCCTTCTAATTTATATAGATTTCAATATTGTAGAGGCTATGATTAGGGTCTCAGTAGTTAATACGTAATATAATGGAGGGTGGTGGTTGGAGTTGGGTAATGAAGCAGTGCAAGAGTTGGCTGCTGTTTTTTTTTTTTGTTGGTGGGGGGGGGGGGGGGGGATGAAAAAAAATAGCAGCATTCTAGGAAGAAGACAAAGGAAGGAAGAAAATGGTTTACACGGACTGCTAAGCTTGTCAAATCCATTTCAGCACTGATATTGACCAGCCTAAAATATATGGCATGTTGGAGAATCAACTACTTTTTTTATGACCGACAAATCTGTTTGGGGCCGACCTTTAGGACCAACCGCACCCTTCAAAACTAGGGGATAATGGGCCCGCCTGTCTACCCTTTCCACTTAAATATTGGACTCGGTTTGCATGACGTAGGGCTCAAACCTATGACCTAAGTCACAAGTCTATCAACCTTTGCCACTTGACTAAGCCCTAGGAGCGGAGAATCACCGACTTTTGAGAACCAAAAAGTTATAGACCCGACCAAAACTAAAATCAGCCCACCAATTTGGCACCCTTCTCGGATTATTTCTGGGACCTATCTCTCCCTCTCCCCTCTCCATTACCTCACTCTCCCACCCACTCCAAGAAGGAAGTGGCCCTAAAGGTTGTCTTTTGGCAGTCTCACAAATGCCTGAGAATGCCTAGATGTGTTAGTCAAAAGACGGCTATTAGATAAACCACATGAAGTCTTTCCTGGCAAGACGGCGTATGAAGTTGTTGCATCAAAATTTCCTTCATGACACAAAGGAAAAGCACACAATTAATGGAGCTAACGAGAAAATTTTGGTATAGGGAAAAAAATACCTGGTGACTATTAGTGCCTGCAACAAATTTGCGGTGGTCATCTTTGCACAAGAAAGTTGCAGATGTAAACCAAGTTGGGGTAAATATATCAAGGCTGTTTTTTGGTGGCTGGAACAAGAAAACAACACGTCAAATTCATGAAGTATATCAAAAAGCCAGTCAATTGTTTGCTACACCCAGAAATTCTAAAGAGAAAGATGGTGAAACTCACAGATTTTGCGGTCCAAACTTTAGTGCATTGGTTTATATCCCAGACATTAACCTCAACACCCTTCCTGATAAATCAAAGAAGAAGTCGTTAACTAACACGCTATTTCCATCATCAATGTTATCTTCCAAAACCCTATATTCACGATTACTCACCCACCAAACAATGCATAGTTTTCATCTGCATCTACCTTAGAGCACAAAATACTGCCTGAACCACAAACATTCCATGTTGTTTGTGTAACTTCACTACCAGAATCTTCAAGTGACTTTGACATTTTAACACACTTCATGCTTGCTTGTCCTTTTCTTGTGCATGTAAGCAGGGTACATGACCTATAAACAACACAACAACAACAACAACAACCCAGTACATGACCTATAAATGTATAAGAAAATATATAAATATAAAATTAAGAAGAAAAACTTTCAGAAACAAGCCTGATTTCCTCTGAGTGAGGCCACATGTCTAACAGTCTAAGGCAATCTTAATCTTCAATCCACATGCAGGCCAACACAGGGCAGACACATCAGTTGCAATGCTAGTTACTTACCAGTAATAACTCATTTCAAACAGTATATTGTTTTAATCAGCATCCAAGGGATGTTGACTCTGGATATTATGGAATATGAAATGATAATCTAGTGACCATCAATTATTCCAATCTTCACATATTGGGTACAGCCCAGAAGTTTATAATTACATTTGTATAGGAATATTCATAAGAGGTTGTGCAGTTCATGGATAGCAAATGGGATAACATGCGATTAACTCTTATTCCATGTTGAGTTCATGTTTGGCCTTCATATCATGTGGGACACCAATCAGCCAAGGGTCTTGCTAACACAAGCTAACATCAGAAGTAGAAATTGCACTGGTCTAGAATAAGCCAAGAATAACATGTTGCATATTACTCTTATCCCTCTGCCTAATATTTACAATAGATTGTTTTTTTTTACAAAGGTGGTGTTCAGGCCAACTTGTACTCACCTTGACTATTCCACCAGGTACTCCGACCAACACAGGTACCGGGTAACTCTACTCACCAATGGTTAGGCAGATGGGAAGAAATTACCTAGTATCGTCTCTGCCGGGATTTGAGCCCCGGCCTCGAAGGTCGGCACCAACTTTATTTATAGCAAATAAAATGTACAACTTAAAGAGAAGGACAAAGGTATATTCCTCATTAGTCATTAGGATATGTGGAAAACATAACCCAACGTCATTCCATCCGCACGTCAAACAACTTTAGGAATATCTTTTGCCAATTCACATGTCAATTACATATTCGATCAGAAGGTAATCTTCTTTCCACACAAATTAAGCGCGGGAGAAATACATATTTAAATATTTGGTTTGCTAAAGAAATGACCAAGCTATTGAGTAATATGTACTGTTACCAAGTCTGAGAATGCGCTTACTTCTACAAGTTGCTTACTCCGTGAGCTAACCTGGGTGAACAGATATTTCATACTTGTACTCTCTAAAGCAGGTCTAAGACAATACCTTGATGATGAATTCAATCTCTCTTTTCCAAATAGATGTAAACCAACAATAGAATTATCTTCAGATCCTGTTTCATTTTGACTTCCATTTGAAATGGAGGCACGAACATCTCCATTGACAGGACTAAGCACGTCAATCTGTACAGTATAAATGTAGTAAAGGATTCACAAATAAGGCTCAATACTCGAGGAAACTTGACAAGTTCATATTATCTCGATTTTGATCAAAGATGAAGCCTCACCGATCCACTTTTCCTTGCTACACCTAGTAGCTGCAAAAAAATGGAAAGAGAACGACAAAGGTCAAATATCTCATTGTCAAAGTATGTTTTTGGGAAGTAGATAACACTCAAAGACTACATCACAGGCAATTGAAGATAAATATCCAACATTCTCCAAATCAGTTCTAACTTCTAAGTAATACCTTTACTGCATCTACACTGACTAAAATTAAAAGAAATCTTTTACGGCATCCTTGCACAATTTGACCTCCAAAACAAGATGAATCTATTTATCACCAAAATTAAACAAGATGATTCATTGCATGATGCCAGTATGAAGTAATTATACGCCTCAAGAGGCGTTTTAACTTGCATAACCAAAACACATGTTTACATAAAGTACATAACCTGATATTCGGCCAAGCTGTCACTTGAACTTACTCAAGTCTCTAACTTGGTTGAACCAGGTAAAGAAAGGAATTTTTCCCACTTCTTTTCTACCCCCCAAAAAAGATTCTTTTCTTTTTTTGAGTTAATGACATGAATTATTATCATGTTAACTAGTCACTCAGAGCAAATGTCCAAAGTTGCAAATTAAAAGAAAAAAGCCATCTAGAAGTTATTGTTGCTGATTATTACTCTATTAATGGGTGGAATTTTGGTTTTCGAAGGAATTGCAATGATTTCCATTTGGATAGGGTATGCTTATTGCTACAAGAGATGGGAACCCTGCCCATTTGTCCTAACAAAAAGAGTGTGTCTGTTAGAAGGGTACAAAAGAACAAGTGGATCTGAACATAGAATTGATTTTTTCCTTGCAGCATGGATTTCGCTTTCAGTACCAAGTGCAATCCTTTTGATATTTTCTAATTTTATCTACTTTGTAGCGTAAGCATCTCCATGTGCGAACCTTTATAGTATATCTATTTCGTGGTGTAGGTCACATTGGAAGCTACACATCATGGACCTTTAACTAATGCACCCACAATGTTTGTTGAGATTGGTATACTTTCTTTTACCTGTCATAAATTTCATTTGACCCTCTGTAATAATATAATAATATTAAGTTTTTTCTCCTTATCGAAAAACAAAGATTGTGTATTTTCTTTCATCGTTAGAGTGATATACCTCATCTAATGGCAAAGACAAATGGCTATGTTTCTATCTAATCAATTGAAAGCTGTTTATTGTGTACTGTGTAGGTAGCACAGAGGAATACTGGAAGAGACAAGATGCCGCACAAGCCATTGCCTTAGTTGGGTATCCTTTTACGCAACAAACTCTTTTGCAATATTTATTAAGTTTCTCATCTGTTTCTATTGTTAGCAGAACCCCAAATCTTGTTGTTATGCGGAATCATGCATTGGCATCTGCCAGGCCAATTGAACCCTTTAGCGCTGCATTCATTACAATTCTAAAAGAAATCAGAGGAATATCTTTAATTCTCTTTTTCTAAAATAAAATTAGAATTCTTCCCTCCAGATTGAGAGCACTGGAATTGGTAAGCATCCTGAGCCTTCTATTTCTAATGATTTTGGGGTATCCAGTACTCTTCAGATAAATGAAGAAAAGGGAATACAAGAATTAAGAAAGTCTAGTTCCGAAACAAAAGCAATTGCGCAAGTGGTTTTCACTTAGAAGATAAATCACTTCGTTATGTGAAACAAGTGGCTGAAGATGATGAAGTTGAATCATGTCTGTGCCGAGGTCTTCATCTCAGAGGACTTTGAGTTTATCACAAAGCAGCTCTTCTAATTCTGATAATTGCTCATCCTGCCTTAGTGAAGGAGACAGTACTACATCCTTTTCAAAACCTCATAATTCAGAATCATCATCGACATCAGATTCAGAAGATTGCAGCCAAAACTCTAAAGGAAGAGAAACTTCTGAAATTATGCAGAATGGTTTTTTTATCCTGTTAAATCATGCTACTCCATTTCTCATGACACCCTATCACAGCCACATCTTGGCCTTGGAAACAAATTCAGAGAAGTTCTGGACCATACAAGATCCAATGCTTCATTTGGTTGGTGGGAAGAAATGATTGTTGCACTTAGTGCTACGTACAGAGAAAGGGGATTGGTCATGTAAAGAACTTATTTTTGCATTCTAGAAAAAATACTTAATCTTAAGTTCATTTGCATACTTTTGCTATCTTCTCGGACAACATGGAAAATGCAAATGCTAATCATTTTTAACTCCTTATATACTCTGTTATAACTAACAGAAGCTTGTAATTGGTTCAATACTCCAGCATAATCTCGTTGCTAGTCATTCATATATAAAATGCTTACCTTACTTATCAAAAAGAACAAATCCATTCATATCAGCTAACCAAAGAAAATACCGGAAGAAGTTCGGCCTTAGTTCATTTTTTCTTAGTTAACAATTTTTTTTCTATTATCAGAGTAGCTTCTAGACTTCTGACATTCCACAATCAAACCAATTTTCTTTTACCCTTTTGTGAATTCAGATTAAGAACTGATGTAGGACTAAATGTACAACTCCAAACAACACATGTGATTCTTCAATCAGCTGCTATGCCATCACTTCACATACAAAACCAACTCTCAATCGCAAAAACTATCCACCTAACGCTTCCACCTAAACCTTCAATCATACATGTAGAAAACACAGAAACACACTGTACACACAAAACATTGATAAACAATGGAGAAAAGAACAAAAGAAAACACACTAAATCAAATGTTAGCCCACAAGTACAATAGTATCGCGCATAATTGATGTAGCAAAGTTGATAGATACAACTTACAGGGTCAAATTCACGGTCAACAATTGACGTGGCAAGCACACACCTGGAAGCATCAGGCTCTCCCCATCTCTCCACCACCTTAGGAGCTTCCTTTTGCTCGCCCTTACCTTCAATAACTACACCCAAAAAAGATACGTAAGAAAACAACTACTTATTAGCACCACTAATTCTAAGCTAAAAAGGGTCAGCTTTAATTCAAACAAAATAGACAAAAAAAAAACTTAAGATACTAGCGTTAGTTGAAGAAGAAAGGGATTCAAACTTTATCGAAAAGTAGAAATTTAAAGCTGAAATGGGTTTACCTTTGATTAATCCAAGAATGTCAAAAGTTAAAGCTCTAAGAGGAGGGCAACCAGGGCACTCCAAAGTGGTAGTACGAGGCATATTTTTCTTCTGTGTTAGTTCCTATCCAGTGTGAATTTTATTCAAAAAAAAACCCCCACGAATTTAGCAGAAAATAGGAGGCAGAAGAAGAGGAAGAGAGCTGCACCAGCGGTAATCAAGATCTATATTGGGCTTGATCGGTTTTATGTTTGCAACAGTGACTAGGGATGGCCCAACTGTATGGGCCGATGGCTTACGGGGCAAGTGCACATATAGTATAAAATTGCACTGGAACCCTATTTGGTCACCCCCATTTAACCTATACCCATTTTTTAAAAAAAATTTAACTTGTACTTACTTGTTAAAAAACTTCAGCTTCCTTTCTCCTCCCCTTCTCCTCCTTCATTTTCTTTTTTCTTCTTCTACAATCTGATTCCATCGAATTCATACCTGTAACGGTTTTTACTTCTTAAACTCATCAAAGCCTCTGTTATTTTATGACCACTTGAATTTACATGTTGTTTCAACTGCACATCTATTTAAATTATCAATGGATTGACTTAAGCACGGAAATACAATACATTTTCATACATTAATATAAAGAGTACGTAGCCTATTTTTTCGAAATATGAACTGGGGAGGAACTTTACAGTGTTTGCGTACTAGACTAGATATTGCAGGGCATACGTAAAGGTGAGGGAAAAAGAAAAACCAAAAAAAGGAAGGCAAATCCCTATGTGCAAAAAACTTCAGCTCTAGAGCTGAAGTTTTCCGGTTACTAAACAAAAACTTATAGAATAAAATTTTAGCTCTAGAGTTGAAGTTTCCAGTTACAACACAAAAACTCAGGGCCGGCTACTAGAATGCTGAAGTTTTGCGTGATTGTCTTTGCTACTTTCAGCCCCGTATGCTGAAATTATGTGAAAAAGCGGGTACGCTTGCAATTTTTTCCCAAAGCGGACACAAGTTAAAATGTGACACAAAAAGCGGGTATAGATGCAAATGCCCCCACATATAGGCTTTTTTTACAATTCTTAAGGATGTTATTTAAAGATCAGCCAGTATTTATTTTATCATAAAATTTTAAACTAAAATTATTAACTTCAGGATATTTTTATCCAGAAAATTTGAACTAAAAAACAGAAATTCATAACGCACTGACTAATTCCTAAATAGCAATCCTTAGAGTGGCTACCTGGAATCATTTTTTGTATTTGGCCTCAGGATCACTGAACTTGCTGTTTATAAAATCGTAAAATTTGACAAATTAATTTATTCGAGAAATTTTATCTAATGAAGAAATGTTTTATGGGTAAATTTTACCGGATAAATAGTATCATGTAAAACTTTTACATTAGTGGTTCTTATTTGTTGACGTGGCATTTCCCCATAAGCAAAAAAAAAAAAAAAACTTATTGGATTAATATTATTGGGTACGTCTATGGGATAAGTGGTATTTCGACAATTTTTTTACATAAAATTTCACATGTTTTTTCCTTAAAATTTTAGACAATATTTCTTATATCATTTGTTGAGATACTCGGAACTTATGCGATTATATTATCCTATTTTCTTGCTCGTGTGGCTATGTATGCCGCGCTATCAAATGATCATATTGTTCATTTACCAAGGAAATGGTTCAATATTTATGTACATTCTAAATAGAAAAAACGACCATACAAAAATCTATTGTATTTAACTTTCAGATCTCTTCTATAAAATAAAAAAAATATTTTTTTAGGGGATCTGACATAAAACTAAAAATAATTTGTAATGCAACACAAAATCAATTGAGTTTTGTTTATCCAATTAGTTACCTGGTAAAACTTACCTAATAACTTCTGTCTTTTTTTAAAAAAAAACTTATGTAGCTATGTCACGCCATCATATGAGAAAATTGTTGTAACGTGTAACAATTTTTTACCCGATAAAATGCTTTGTTCACCGGATAAAATTTTATCGAGTAAACGGGAGTTACTTTTATTTGGTGAAAAAATAATTTATCTGCACATATAAATTTTACTGCAGTAAATCATAAGTTCAGAGGCCAGTGGCCTTCACTAATGGATCAATTATTTCAACTTTCAAGTAAGGTAAAGAAAGAAAAGCATATTTTTTTTTTACTAACAAGGATCATATTATATATATCACGCCATAGTAGAGTTAACACTGTACATAGTGCCCGATAGGGCATTACCTAAGGACATTTTTGTTTCCAAAAGCTACTAGTCTAGAGCAAACATCTTTGTTAACGTACTTAACTACATAAGTCAAGCCTTCATAGTCTGATTTTAAGACATTAGTTACAAAATAAGGAGCATCTTTCTATATATAAAAGGAGAAGCAAAAGAATATAGTGATGCCAAGTGGCATAATCACATTTCAGCAAGTGTCATTTTCTAGATTACTCTCCAATAAAGTTGGAATTTTGAATTGTTTAAAACTAGAAAATAGGCAGAAACCTCCACTTTCAACTAATAGGTTGTGAGTTCGAGTCTCCCCAAGAACAAGGTGGGAAGTTCTTGGAGGGAAGGATGATGAGGATCTATTTGGAAATAACCTCTCTACCCCAGGGTAGGGGTTAGGTCTGCGTACACACTACCCTCCCCAGACCCCACTAAGTGGGATTATACTGAGTTGTTGTTGTTGTTGTAGAAAATAGGCAGAAAATCGCTCCAAAAACTGTTCATCTTATACTGCACCCCAAAACTGCTCTTGAAAGCCAAATAACTGCTAGAATTAAAAGAGCACTCTCTCTCTCACACAGATTGAAACTAGGGGTGTTCAAACCGAACCGGAAAACCGCACCAAACCGAAAAACCAAACCAAACCGATTAAAAAATCCGACTAGGTTTGGTTTGACTTGGTTTGGTATTGAGTAAAAAAAACCGAACCAAACCGACATATAAATATATAAAATTTATTTATATTTTTAAGACTTTATAGTGAATTTTCTATAGAAAATATAGAAATATTTGGGATCCTCTCATGTATTAACCTTAAAAGCGTAAATTAACGAAAAATTATTGTTAGACGACTACGAAAATAACTATCATGTGTTACTAAAAAAATTCTCCCATTAGAATATTTTAATAGATCATATTTTTGTTTATTTTTTTCATATTTACTAAACATATATTCATTTATCAAAGCTTTATCTATAATTTTAACAAAGTAAGATTGAAATAATATTCATGTAACAAAAAAACCCGACAAAACCATATAGTTGATTTGGTTTGATTTTGATAAAAACCAAACCAAGCCGGTCCATATACACCCTTAATAAACTACTGAGAGCCAAACCAAAGATCGCATTTTACAATGAACAAAGAATTTGAAGATTTGGGATCAAAGAAGGGATAATTGGAGCTTTGGTTTGTACAATAGTTATTCTTCTTCAAAACAGTAACTTTCCTCTTGAAGCAGTCCAACGACCTTCTAAAATCTTTTTCTGCGTTTTCTCTTACTTTCCAAGAGTGTTTAAATACAAGTTCAAATAATTTGGCTTTTTTCCCTTCTTCTAATTAATAGTCTTTACACATTCCAAGTTAAGTTTGAATATCAAAAGTCTGATTGATTCTGATATCTTATCACTTTATCTTCATGTTCTAGGGCAGTCAATATTCATATTCAAGAAAACTGAATTTATTAGATTTTTTTTCCCAAGGTCTTACACTGACTGTGTTAAAAAACAGTGATTAAAACTTAAAATGGGCCAAACTCTGTTTACTCGAAAAGGTAAAGCAAAATGCTCGATTTGATGAACCTCACAGAACAATGCGCAATTGTTTTTTTATTCTACTCAATTTCAGCTTATAGTTTGAGGACAAAGAAAGTTAACCATATTGTGGAGTAATTTTTTTGGATGCAGAAGAAAGTATAAAGTGCAGAGATGCAAAGCAATGTGAGTAGTGAAGGATCAGGTAATTTAATGCCCACTGTTCCTCGGAAAAACATGTTTAAGGTCTATTATCAAACCTGTTGAAAATTTGTTTGTTTCGGGTAAGTTTTCTTTTATGATAAGATGTCTATACAATAGGAGTTAAAAATTTATTAAATTCTTCGGCCTTTTTAACTTTATTGTTCTTTCAACGATATTTCTTACTTTTAGTAAAAGATGACCATCTATTATAGTTCGACTGAAAATTTATGATGATTTGATGTATAGGAGAAAGAATTGTGTGTTGATAGACCATACTTTAATTCACAAGGTATTCAGACTTCAAAAGTTATTATGCATACATGTTTGTTGCCACATGACCTACATATAACATTGGCTAGACTAGCTTTGAAGAACGAAGATGTTATAATTTCTGAAATATACTCATTTGCAAAGGGAACAACATGTTCTGTTACACCACCTTCTCTTAGCATATGTTGAGCAGGTTAGTAAAAGTTGGCTTCCATATATTCGATAATACTCTATTATCATGTAGTTTGGTAACTTAAGGCTTTAAAAGAAACCAAGGAGCTAAAGAATTAATGTGTTACTGATAACATAAAATTGTTGTCGATGACCATGAAATAGAGCCTTATACATTTTTATTTCTTTCTCTTGGAAAGGTGAGATGTTTTCTCAGAAGTTTCCTAATTATTTTTAATGCACTACGTTTGATTTAGTTAGGATTGAGGCGTTGTTGTTACTTGGCCAATAAAAAGCCGACTTTCGGGAATGTTGACTAATAGTGAATTGCAAATTCAGTTAAATATAACTGAATTCAATTTAGAAAGGATGAAAGAGAAAGAATTAAAAAAAATAGAACATATGTGAATATGTTTCTTTCTATCTTGCTAAAAAAAATTGTTGAATCCGTTGAGACCTTAAAAATAATCACTTTCATAAAGAGAGCTTCCAACTATCTTACATAAGGGAACTGCATGTTGAAAAATAATAATATAATTTCCTGCATATAATTCTCTACCACCTCTGCTAGGCCAAAGTAATAGTAAAAATTCCTTTTAGAAAATTATTCATTGCATTGCAAATTTCATGTTTTCTCGCATATACCTTTTTTTTCTCTCTCCAGGTCTTTGTTACTTTCAAGGATTTGAACTGATGTGAAGAATATGAATTCCTAAAGATAAAGGGAATGGATACATGGTGCCTTTCGAGTTTGAAAATTTCGCTGAAAGATCAGAACTTCTTAGATTAAAAAAAAATTACGGTGTACCAGTCCTTGACTCTTTTTAATAGACAGAGCTAACTTACATATGCAATAACAAAATGATACGTTATCCCAGTTGCGCTGCTAAACTCTTCTCTATGGAGTTGCTACCTAAGTGCTAATTCATGTGTTCAAGGCACGGGCTGCTCTAATGCTATTAATGATAAGACTTGTGCCTTAGGATCTCAAATTTAAGGGGCCCCATTTTAAAAAAATATTGAGTTTATAAGTATTTTAAAAAAATAATACTTTTAATATAAAAGTAAAGCTTTTCAGATACAAGGAAAGAAATTTTTTTAGTATAAATAAAGTAATAATTTGACTTACTTAAAAATGGGTAAATGAATATTTTTCTTAACGTTTCAATTTGAGTTGATTTGACAATGCCACTTTTTACTCCTTCATTAGATAATGTGTAGAAATTTTACTTTCCCTTCCTTAATTTTACATATTTCTCCAAGATTTCGTTAGTTCAAGTTTTCAACAGTACTTTGAAGCTTCCATTAGTTTTGTGCTTTTATTGCTCTATAAAGTCTAACCTAAGATAAATAATGTCCCAAGAAGAAAAAATGAGTTGACTATATTATCAATTGAAAACGAATTATCAGAGGAAATCGATTATAAATTTTTTTATTACTAATTGTTTTTGCATCTCAAAAAACGAGAAGAATAAACTTCAAATAAATATATAAATATATATATATATATATATATATATATATATATATATATATATATATATATATAAATTTCTTTTAAAATTTAGGCCTCATATTAAACTTTGGCTTTAGGCCCCCTATATACTTGAGTTGCCCTGGTTCAAGGGAAAAGAAGGATATGCAAGATAGCTTTCAAGCTCTTAACTTCATGTTCATCTAGAAATTAAATGTTTGAGAGTTTAAGAAATCACTGTTAAAAGCTTTTACAGATTTTGTTTCATCTTTTTAGTTAGTTAGAAGCAAATATAAGCTAAACAACAAGGTAAATTTATATTTCAAGCTGACTTTCTCATGAGATGACTCTTCTCGGAGAGTTATATATGATATTAGTTGAGTATTTCAAATAAATGTCCTCAACAAAAAAAAGATAATTTAAAAATTAAAACATTAATTTTGATGTGATATTATAAATAAGAGATAAATATCAATATACTACAATTAGTTCCTTTTTAATATTGACCGCGCATCACGTGGGTACTAATACTAGTAGTAGATAATATTAAGATCACTGCCATTGTTGCCACTCAGTGCCTCCTTAGCCAGCATGTGTGCCGGCTTGTTGGCCTCCCTAAAGGTGTGATGTATTCCCTGAACCTTCACCTGCCTCATTAACAACCTGCACTCATGAATAATGTCATTTAGTATTACCATTCCATTATCCAAACAAGTAATAACATCAGTTGAGTTTGTTTCCACTTCTAATTTTATGAACCGTTGTCGTCTTTTGGCAATCTGGAGACCAGTTTTCAAGGCCATTAATTCTGCTTGAAGAGGTGTTGTTCCTGGAAGGTTCCCATGGAAGCCAAATATCCATTGGCCTTTGTTATCTCTGAAGACTCCGCCAAATCCACAAAGAGATAGGGCTTCTTTGAAGGAACCATCAATATTGAGCTTAATATGGCCGCTAGGAGGTTTACTCCACTTAATGCTTATTGGAATTTATACCTTTATAACATTTTCCTTTTACGTTAGAAGCATATATTCTACTGTTAGATTAATAGCACTTTTGAGGCTAGCCATGTGTGTATAGTTGTTGTATAAATTGTTATTCATGTTAATCCAAATCGTCCACATAACAAAGGGAAATAAATCTTGCCAAGTGATAGTGCCATTTTTAAAAGTAGTGTTATGGTCACGTATATGTGTCAACCAACTATTGACACCATTCCAACTGTTAACATCGATTCCTAGGAGGGACCACAACTGTTTTACTGCCATGCATTCTAAAAAGACATGCCTAATAGTTTCCATATGAGTTTTGCAATAGGAACAGATTGGATCAATGTTTATGCCAATATGGTGTAAAAAGCTTCTTGTCGGAAGTCTATCATGATAGCATTTCCATAATAAAAATTTTAACTTGTTAGGGCAGTTCACCTCCCAAATCCACGTAAAATCCTTGTAATACTCAGTTTGATTGCCTAAGAGGGAGTAGCATGATTTGCTAGTGAAGAGACCCTTAGTGTTTAATAACCAAACAGGTGTATCATAGGTTTTAGTAGTAGGATTTATAGCCTTTATTTTATTAATAAGGCCAGGTTCGAGCACCATTGAAAGCTTTGATAACTTCCAATTGTTATTCTTCCAGATATCCTTTATGGTTACGATGTCATCCTTTAGGGTAAGAGGACCATGAATACAATGACGAAGTGGAGAAGTTTGAGAGATCCAACGACTGTTCCACACGCTCAAGTTTGAAGACTTGTGAGGCAACCATTTAATCCCTTTCATATATCTGACAGAAGAGGTTCAAATGTTGCAGGTACACAACAACTGTATAGCAAGTCTATTTTCTAGCTTAGTAACTAATATCTACTAACACTGTTGTAACAAAATTTTACACATTAATTAAAATATGCTATAGGAAGTTATTGAGGAGGAACCTTGGCGTAACTGGTAAAGTTGCTGCCATGTGATCAGGAGTTAACATGTTCGAGCCGTGGAAATAGCCTCTTGCATAAATGCATGTGACTGCGTACAATAATAGACTCATGTGGTTCGACCCTTCCTCGAATCCCGGGCATAGCGAAAGCTTAGTGCACTGGGCTACCCCTATAGAAAGTTATTAATTGCCTTATTTTTCATATTACTAGTTCCACCTATAATGAATAGTTATTTAACATTATCGATTTTAATTAGGCAATATTGATGTATTGGGCAAGGAAATATTTTTAGTTTTTGGATTTTGCTCGTTTACTTATTTATTGAATGTTATGGTTATGTTTCTATATATAGGAGATGCTATACAAGTGAATCAAAGAAGGGTCCTCCTCAAGTGCAACTACAACATCACATGACTGCTCAGGTTTTCTTCTCTCTCTCTTTCACAAACCTCCAAGGGAACAAATTAACAGACACACATCTCAAAAGATTCTTATTTTTTGCTTAGTAATTAAGTGATATTATAGAAATGAACAAAATCAGTTTAGTTTACGTGCGTCCCAACCTAAGATAATACTAGATGTCAGCTTTTCTGTAAGAGTTTAAGTTTTGTGCACTGATAATGTGCCACTTCTAACAATATCAGCTTAAGTTAATTACTTTGAAAACCTGAAAGATAGAGTAAATAACATGTTATAACATATGTTAAACTACACTGATTTGATGTAAAAAAAATTAAGTTACCAATATAATAACTAATGATATACTCCTATAATTGTATCCCTTCTTTATCAGTTTCCTTTTAATATACTGAATTTATGATAGGTGGATGGATCAAAGGAGTTTCGTGATGCTGAAAATGAAGTAGCAAGACTTATGAGCAAAGACTACAGCGGAAGAAGTGGGCCTCGCCGAAAGCCGCCGATTAATAATCACAAGCCTACAGGCTAATTAAATTAAAACATCAGTAAAATTTCATACTGACAGTGACAATATACTGTTTGACATACTAGTTAATTGGGAGAAATTCAAAAGTAGCCAGATTTACTGGTCGTTCAAAATAGCCCAGTTTCAAAAGTAATCGAAATTTAGCCACTTTTCATGTAAAGATAAATCTGAGTGAAAACATTGTTCAAAACCCGGAAAATACGCCAGTATATTATACTGGAGTTCCAGCATAAGTATGCTTGAGCTCCAACATATTATACTGGAGTTCCAGGATAAGTATGTTGGAACTCCAGTATAATATACTGGAGTTTGGAGCACTGGTGCTCCAGTCTCTAGTATATTATACTGGAGTCAACAAAGTATACCGGTCCAGCATAATATGCTGGAGTTCATACACAGGTGCACTGAACTCCAGTATATTATGCTGGATCGGTCTCTGTTGCAGCAAAATAGTGGCTATTTTTCATTGACTTTGTAAACGCTGACTATTTTTGAATAACCAATCCGAAAACTGACTATACCGTGCTATTTTTATCAGTTAATTAGTAGCCGTATTCACATTTGGGCCTCACAATTTTGAACCATACAAGTGAAGGCCCAAATACTATACATAAAGAATAGATGATCGATAAGTAGTGTGTCTAGTAGAATCATGTTTGTTATTGTACATAGTTCTTTATGTATTGTCAATGTAAGTGTGATCAATATACAAACACGCGCAGTATTCGGTGCGATGAAAGTCATTTTTGAAAACGTTATTTTAGAAATAGTTCATTTTCTAGTGGCTACTAGAAATTTTTTTCTATCAACTACACGTGGAAAATGACTTCCCTAACTTATGGGTGGAAGTCATTTTTTATACAAATATATCTTAACTTTTAATTTCATGCATGTATTTGCTCCGCCTAACATTTAGATATTGTTATTAATCTTTATTATTCAAAATTTATCATGATAAGACCCTTCAATTAGCTACTATTATCACTAATCTATAATATTTTTTTCGGAGAATATCTTCTACGTACTCAACAACCAAACATTAAAAAATATTTTCCATGACAAATGATGACGTCCGTCTTACCAAATACTACATATTTTGGATTTATGATTAGCTAGCTACTGCGTACCATAAGTAGGACTGGAGATGGCATCATAGCCAAGCTAATGAACCTGGCCAAGAATATAAATGTAGAGCCTCAGAGTGACTTTGAGATTTTTTAGCATGTTCCTTAATTAGCTGGTTGTTGAACATTATTGCGGGGCGCGGGCAAGCTCGTTATAATCTTCAATATGTTGGGGTCCAACCTTAGCCTGTGACTGATGGAATAGGACCAATGGGTCCTAACTCGAATATTACTACATTTCTAGTTCCTAATTGTGTGTCAACCAATTCTCAAAATTAACACAACGGAGTTCTTTTGAATTTATTTTTTATTTTAACAGGTGGATAAATTATTTCTTTCTCAAATAGACACAAGCAACAGCTAATTTATTAATTCCCTCACCTTGTTGTAGGAGTATTAATGTAATATTGGATGACCAGTTCAGAGCGTAAGCCAATACGCATGTGATCGCTAGCTATCACTAGCAGTATTTATAGAATTTAATTTTAGAGACCAGTTCATGGCACACAAAAGCATCTGACCAAACCAACCAAAGGAATATTTGAATATTTTACTTCAGTTTGCAACCTGGCCAGGACCCTTTCTAGGTCACTTCAGACCTAACCAACATTCATCTGCTTTGAGAAGTGGTCTTTATGGACCCACATTGCCCCCAACTGAAGTAAAACAATTAAAAAATATGACGCTAAGTAATAATCAGGTTGATAAAAAAAAATGGATTCTGAAAAATTAACAGCTTTATGAAATTCAAACCAAATATGTTGTAGTAGTACTTAGGTATTAACCATATAGGTTTGACAAACTTTCTTGTTTTAAGAAAATTATTTTGGCCAAAACTTTATACTAGTTTATAGGAGGAGATGTTTTTTTTATTGACCAAAATATATGAGCTACCAATTTATTAAACTACTTTAATTTTGAGTAAAATCCATTCATAACTTTGAAGGATAAACTTTTATGTCATACTCTCCTAAATTTTATATTGTAATATTTTTTTTCATGTGACTTTATTTTCAATAATAAAACTACAAACTCAATGGGATCCCACAAGTGGGATTTAGGGAAGGTAATGTGTACGAGACCTTACCCCTACCCTTGGGAGATAGGGAGACCGTTTTCGAAAGACCGTCGGCTCGAGCAGGGGTGGAGGCAGAGTGGAGGATACGGGTTAGGCTGAACCCAGTAGCTTTTGTTCAAATCATGTATTTGTCTTAAGAAATCCATTGAATATGGATAAATTATTAATTTAGAACACAGTAACTTAAAAGGATTACAATCCCGAACTCATAAGGTTCAAATCTTGGCTCTGCTTCTGGGCCCGAGAGTAAGAATGGGAATAAGCAAATATCAACAATAAGGCAAGGAAAATGATTTTTTTTTATACATATGAGAAGATGATCTCTTGAAACGTTTCATTTTTATATCTTTTACTCTATAACACTTAACTCATTTTTATGTTTTACTCAATTCCATCAAGTTAATGACATTTTTCAAAATGAATCTATATTTAAACTTTAATATGATGCCGTGCATGACGAGGTTAGCTCACACGTTACATTTATAAAAAATTTTAAAAAAAAAAAGAAAGGAAAAAAAGGAGGGGACCAAAATGGCTTCCGGAGATAGGAAGAGAGAATTGAAAAATCAACCAAAGACAAACAAGGAAAACTGCGCAAATCCAAAGGCGGACTCGTCCAAGTTTTGTCAAACCCCTGATACACGCCCTTTAATGTGTCCTTAGCCACCCAAATCTAGTAGGATTATATGTTTTTGTACTACTACTAAACCCATTACTAACGTCTGTTCCTTTTTAAAGTAAACCGCGTGCATTTGCTTTGGTCTATTATTCTCTGCACCAAAAGCATCCAATCCAAATTGACACCCACCCTTTACAGTTTCTATGTCATAATTCAGTATTTCCTCATGTCCCGTCTCCAACAACCATCAGACTTATTGGTTTTATTGGAATCCCAGTTTCCTCCTTTGGCACCTGCTATGTCAGCTCATTAGGTACGCTTTTCTTGATCTTCATTTTATTTGCTTATTCAGTTACTGCATGTATTCTGTTCTTGTGAATTGATGGGGTTTAGGGGAAAAAGATCCTTACTTTTTATGTTTGCTAGATGTGCGAACTGAGGTTTTAATGTACTTTGATTTTGTTATAGCAACCAGTAGAGGGAGTAGAATGAAAAGAATCGTGTGATCTAGTCTTTTACAGACGCTCTCTTGAAAACGGAATTTATTGGTTTCTGTCTCATAAAAAGAAAGCAAAGAAGACAGTACTGAAATTGTCTCCTATCGAGATAAGAATGAAGGATTATTGTAATTTGTTAGGCTAAGTAGCAGTTCTGAGTCTTTGTCAGCACATTGTCTACATGGAAAATTGATGGTGCATTTTGGCCCGTGTTGGAGCTACAATGTTTTGTTATATACGCTAATATGATTTTCTGTAGCCAAACTAGGGGTCTCATTGTGGTCTTACACTGTTAGATGCCATCAAATAAGTTAGAATTTGACCACCGAGCGAAGCCAAATGGGAAAAGGAGGCGGATAATTCTTCAAGGGCTATGATTTATCTTACCTGATTCTTTTTGTCCTTATTTATTTTCATAGATATCCGTTTTATTTCAATTTACTTCATAATCCTAAGTGAATGGATTTGCTGAAATTTCCATCCTTCGAGGGGTTTTCCCCAAAGCAAAGAGTAGGAAATAGAAGCAATCACAATTCTTGGATCACAGCTAAAAGGGATAGGTGTGTGGAGCAATTTGTCTTCAGCTGATGCTCCCATACACTTACCCAGTTCAATTGACAATGTGTTATTTTCTTCCTACTGTCAATGTGAACAATATAACCCGGGGGGGGTACTCTCCTGCTGATGCTCGGTGCTCTCTACTTACCAAATTTAATTGACAACGTGTAATCTTTCTTCCTTCAGCTAGTATGAATAATATCATATGTTCTGCTAAGTTTAATGTTTTTCTTCCTTATTTCAATACTTAATTTGGAGATTGATTGGAGAAGGTGCATTATTCACATCCATTTGTTATGACAGCTAATCTCCATCCCAGTCTCGCAACATGGTCAAGTTTCTTGCTTTTGGGAAAAGATTGAAGAATGGTTCATAAAGCTGATTTAGTTATTATTGGCATCTGTGTCGGTGTGGCTTTTGGAATTCTCATTGCATCACTTGTGTTTTTTGGAATTCGGTGGTACAAAAGACGTGCTCGTCTTCAGCGCCAAGCAAATGAGAGATGTGTGGCAACTCTTCCAATACGGACAAATGGACTCAATACAAGCGTTGATTTTAGTGCATCTCTGTCAAGTTCTGTTGCTATTAAGACATCAGGATTTCCGGCCACAAATTCACAGCCCAGTTGGTGGAGTCACCCTAGTAAAGATCACTTTGCTTCAGCATCTGGAATACCAAGATACTCTTACAAGTATGTATAAAGTTTAACATCTTTACTGGGGAGACTTTTACCTTGTACGTTCAACAGCTTTTCATGTTATTGTATTCTAAATAGTAACTAATGGAAACTCATCAATCATGGTTCCTCTTCTCAATGTCTATTGATTAGCTACTTGCCTCTTTTTTTTCACCTAATGAACCTATTGGTTTTCAAACATGATATTAATGTGTTAGGAAATCAGGATGTTGAAGAATGTCTTGAATCTGTAATTGGAATTTTTTTTACTTCGCACTGTGAAAATAAGCTTTTTACTGGTTACATTTGTCTCTATGAATTGCCCATTAAATTCTTAACAACTGCCAACTGCTTGAACTGATCTTTTGTGGGACTCCAGGGACATTCAGAAAGCTACCCAAAACTTTACAACCATACTGGGTCAGGGGTCTTTCGGCCCAGTATACAAAGCTACAATGCCTGTTGGTGGAGTGGTTGCTGTGAAAGTTCTTGCTACGGACTCAAAACAAGGAGAAAAGGAGTTCTTTACAGAGGTGTGGATTGCTTGTTAACTTTTTCCCCCGAATATAACACAACTGTGGCTTCCATGTTAAAAGTTCCCTTTTATTTTTGAATTTTATTTCCTGCCTTTAACATACAAATGTTGTTTACATAAATCATTAATTTTGTTCGAGGTATACAATATTTCACATTAGATGCATAAGGGTACCGAAAAGTGGTTTATCAAACTCATGGGTTACTCCACTAATTGTCTTAGAACTTTGGGTTGGATACCTAGATTCTCTTACATGTATTGAGCTAGCTAACCTTTGGTAAATCTATTCCTCACGCATGAATTCAATCGTTTAATTCATGTGTAGACCCTTAAATTGGGCTGTATGTACGGGAGGGTATTTTAAAAATGCAATGCCTAAACGTCAGGTGTAGAAGGACATTCAAGACGGTTATAAAGATTCTGGGTTAACCTACTCATTACCTAACCCATTATCTTAAGGTTTTGGATTAGACACTTAATTTAGTGTTGGCAAGTGTTGATGAACTATATCAAATTTGTACATTGATCCTGAAAAATAGGTTTATCTATCTTATTCTATTATCTTGGCCCCTCTAAGAATTTAGTTCTGCATCTTCCACCTTATTGGGATGGTGGTATCTTAAATGGACCTTTTATCTCGTAGGGCAAAGATGATGTGACCTCACTTTAATGTACTGGATTTACTTGGGACATCTTTAGAGAAAGTTCCTATTTACATAAGATAAGAAAAAGGCCAAATAAATAAATAAATACCATATAGGTTCTGAAAGTCTTTTAGAGGTTCTTCTAAGCATATTGATTTCCAACTCTCAGATAGTACAATAATGCATCTTTACACTCCTCTATTTGTATTTTTCATGAATGTGATTGTTCTGGATCAAGTTTTGATTTAGATTGGTGTTTGTGCAGGTAACACTTCTAGGTAGGCTTCATCATCGGAATTTGGTAAATTTGGTTGGCTATTGTGTGGATAAAGGACATCGCATATTAATCTATGAATTCATGAGTAATGGAAGTTTGGCAAACCTTTTATACAGTAAGTGTATTACTCCCTTTTGTTGATAATATTACTTTTAATGGAGATAACTAGTGATCAGAAACTTCTAGATGTTTTACTCTTCCTAGTTTCCCGCAGGCGTTTATTGTCATACAAGATTGTTTTCCAGGCAGCTAAATTTAGAGGTGTAATTATCATTTGCTGAATAAGAGATATTTTTATTACTGGATAATTCTAAAGGATTCACTTATACTGAACCAAGAAGGTGTTTGCAAAGGTGTGATTTTGATAGATAAATCAAGTAAGCAAAAGAAATAAAAGAGAACTTTGAACCTCGTCAACGAATTCTCATTGCCTTAAAAAATATCCTATTTCTTTCTCTCCCTTCATATTAACCATAATAAGAAGGGGCAGGCTTTAGAGCATTTTTTTTTTAGCTATCATATGACTTAACCTCCAACTTGCCATCATTTCTGCCGCCACTATCAAGAGTTATATCCATCCATGTATATGTTATAAAAACTCAAACTTTTTGCAACTGAACTGCCAATTCCCATTGGATCATCACTTAAAAGGAATCTGGAGTGGATGGTCAGTAAACAGAAAAGAATCTGAATGTTAATTGTCTCTATGGTTATACGTTCAATGGAGCTTCTTGTTGCCCTTCTGTGTGGTTTCTCCATTTTTAACCTTTTGTCGACTAAGAAGAGGTGATGAAATTTCTTCATTCTGCACATGTTCAGGTGAGGAACACACCTTGAGTTGGGAAGATCGGTTGCAAATAGCCCTTGATGTTTCACATGGCGTTGAGTATCTTCATGACGGGGTAGACTTGCTAACCACTTTGCTTGTATTTTCCATGGTTACAAAACTAGTTACTTATTCTTTGTTCACATTTCTTCCAACAGGCGGTTCCCCCAGTGATACATCGTGATTTGAAGTCTGCCAATATATTGCTAGATCATTCTATGAGAGCTAAGGTCAGTGGATCACGTGTTTATATCATGCTAATAGCGAATTAGTTGACAAGTGCAGACATAATTTTGCTGCTATTGATGTCACTAATAAGTTACTTCCTCTGCATATAGGCTGATGTCATTGTCTTTTCGAATATTTACCTCTCCCTTTATAACTAGGTTGCTGATTTTGGGCTGTCAAAAGAAGAGGTATATGATGGCCGCAACTCAGGCCTTAAAGGTACATATGGCTACATCGATCCGGTGTATATATCCACAAGCAAGTTTACGACAAGGAGTGACATATATAGCTTTGGCATTATCCTTTTTGAACTGATCACTGCTATTCATCCACATCAGAACTTAATGGAATACGTAAATCTTGTAAGTTTCAGTCATCCAACACCGATACTTCTCTTTTATGTTTTCGGGTGCAAATTTTACGTTCTCTTATTTGTTCTTGGCTTCTCATCTACAAAGGCAGCTATGAGCTCAGATGGAGTAGACGAGATCCTTGACAAGAAGCTTGTTGGGACATGCAGTCTAGAGCAAGTGAGGAGTCTTGCTGCAATTGCTCATAAATGCATACACAGGACTCCTAGAAAGCGTCCTTCCATGGGTGAAATTTCGCATGCAATACTGAGAATAAGACAGAGGCGCCTTGTCGAAGAAGATACCATGTCCTTTACAGGATACGACAGTTCAAGAATGGCAAGTAGGATAGAAAATCAGCAGGTTGAATTAAGAAACATGGTCAGCATAAATGAGAGAAGCTGAATGACCGTTTATTCACAACGATGAGCACTTTGTCTTTCGTTCCTTGTTTCAACGCTTGAGCTTATTTTTGCAGCATAAAAGATATAGGAAAGTCATCAAAGCATCATGCAGAGTATTGAATCAACAAATTGGCATGGAATTGTGATTTTGGATATGATTTAAGTTATATACCAAACAATGTAAAACTTTTTTATACCATTAACTTAATTTAACGAATCGTAACATGTTTCTTTCTTTCAACATCATTAGTTCATGCTTATTATGATATCGTAAGCTTCATTAGTGGCAGCATTTTGCACTTCCACTAGGATGTACATTGTCGCAGACAAGTTAACCATCATCTTCGCTAGGGGAAGAAATCCTCTGTAATCAGAAAATTAGTTCAGTTTCCTGTTTTTGAATAAGGAGTATGTTACTTCAGCATTTGCAAATAATGGTTTGGTCATCATTATTTGCTAATATTGAACTTCAGTATTTTGAAATAAATAGTGATTAAAAACTTGAAGAGTATTTCAAGTAAGATAATGTTGGAACTTCAGCCTCTTTTTTCAAGTAAAATTTATATTCAAAATCTCAACTTTTAAACATCTTTTTTCAACTTAACTTCAAATACTCTGATGGTAAGCAACCCTCACTTCCAACCAACAGGTTGTGAGTTCGAGTCACCCTAAGAGCAAGGTGGGGAGTTCTTGGTGGGAAGGATGCCGGAGTCTATTTGGAAACAACCTCTCTACCCATAGTAGGGGTAAGGTCTGCGTATACGCTACCCTCCCCAGACCCCACTTGTGAGATTATACTGGGTTGTTGTTGTTGTTATTGTTATTTTCCAAAGGCAGAAAGTCTCGAGTAACCAACGGAAAGTTTAATCTTACCGTTGAAGTTTTGTTACTAGGCTGCCACTCAATTATCAATTTCATTAATTTATTTGGCGATTTTTGGCTAGACTCAATATTTTTAAAATTCATAGTCTAAAACAAGTCATCAATATTTAAAATGATTAATTTTATTTCAAATTATTTCTAGACAAGTAAGTATAATTTTTTATGTCACATAAATGTGGACGGAGAGCATAGTTATTTTACCTTGCACACCGTAATTACATCATTACCAAAATAATATTCAAAAAGGAAAAAGAAAATTTGGCGCAATTTATGGAGTGTCGGTATAGGCACAAATAAGCAACAACTGAAATCTAAAGCAGCCACTTAATTGCAGTAGTTTCAGTCTTTTGCCCAGGGCATCAACTAAGAGATTGTGTTGGGTTAGCTTTGTCTATACATACAAATACATATACGGATCGCCGTCCATCTCTGTGTATTTGTTCCTTCTCGTCGTTCCGGTATGTAGCTGTTATTTTCCAGAACGAAAATAGTACTATTAGTATAAAATTATAGTTGTTTGGACTGAATTTTGTTGTGTGGTTTTAGTAACAGGGAGCTGACACGGTGGAAAATGGTTAGGACTGTGAATAGTCACGATGAAGCACGATTGTGAGTCTTTTCCCCAAGACGGTATGTGTATACGTATACGATACATATGCACATGTATGCATTTGCTCTTGTAATACTGTGCTATTTAGATTTTTTGTATATTTGAGGGTTGCAGCGAAAGTAGAAGGGAAGAAGGCAAATGCTGTTCGTTCCAAGCACTCTGAGGCTGAGCAACGACGAAGGATCAAGATTAACGAGAGGCAAGTTTTCTTTTTTCCTTTTTTGCTTATCAATAAATAAAATTTATTTTTAGTTTTCTATAAAGGATGTCCTTTTAGCTACTTGTATAATAGTAATGTTGTGAGCTATGCTCCCCCTTCCCCGAATACAGTCGAGTAAATTGCTTTGTTGAAGTCACTGAAGTATTGTAGGAGGGGAAGTATTTTCATTTTTGCATATGGTAGGGTGGTGGTTAGCTATTTGTTTCTCAGGCAACTGTTAATTTTATATCTGCGAGCATTGAGTTATCCTGTTATACCTGAGAAGAACATTTGTCAGGGACTTATGCATTAGTTCTCTGTATGTCATCGAGGACTATATAGAAAGTTTGCAGCCATGGTACTTGTAAATAAAATAACAGGGTAGCCGTATATATCTCTGCCCAAACGAATTAATTTGAAGATTTAAGCCATTTGTTGGTTGGCTTCCAATCCAGTAAATATGAGAATTAGCCGCGCTTCAATAAACTTTTAAGCTTCTTTAGACAGCCGTCAATGATTACTGCATGGTAGTATGAGTGAAGATATGATCCTTGGGCCTAACTTAACCTCAAAAGCTAGCGAAACCAATTTGTGTTAATTCGGTTGTTCAAAATGTCAACTCATGGGTGAGTTGTTTGTCTTATTCTAATAAGTCCTAACGAAGAGTTATGTTACCATTTTGGTGTCATAATCTAATGATACTGCTTTACATCTAAAATTTAGATGATAGACCTCAATTCTCTCCAAGAGTCTCCTCAAAGTCGATGATTGACTTAACATCAGTTTCACCATTTGAATTGTGTAGATATCCTTGAGTGACTTTACTAGACTTCCAGATCAGTTTTGCTAATAAATGCCTGTAAGCTAAGAAGTGGCTAAAGGATTGCATACAGGCGTACACGCAGCGGAAGATAATAATAATCCTAGACAGATCTTTTCGTGTTTAAAATTTATTTACATATTAAAGATCAAATTTGAGACGTACCTGGTGAAGAGAGTCCCGTTTCAAAAATTATTCGATAGTGCGAAGACTCTATGCGTATCAACACCGAGACCGATCCTTGCTATCAACTCTTTGATCAACGAAACCCGCAAACAAATTGAATAAACTATTGTGCTAAAGTTCTTCTCAAAAACCGTAGCCAACGTGAAAGACCAAGAAACTAAATTTTCTTGTCAAGACTTGACTCTTTCGATATCTCTGTTGGTTTTTCGGCTTCTCCAAGAAGTTGTGTTGGTCACGTTGCTTTAGCTATGTATATATATACGTAAACCCCAACTGTTTTTCCTTAGGTTAAAGAAAAGGAACCGGAAAAAAAAACCAAGTTCTAAATTGGACGTTTACATTATATAGGAAAATACTAATCCCATTACTCATGGGATTCTGATAGCCTACACGTCCTTTATGGACTTTGACGTGAAGATGTTGTCCAATTCTAAATTGGACTTCAAGTAATAATTTATATTAAAATTATCAATCCCATTCTTATGGGGGTGAAATAACCGACGTTGACTTTCACGTCAATCCAATTCTTAATTGTATATCATATATATATATTTAAACCTAGACATATAATTTAATTTTCTATTTCAAAAATAGAAAACTTCAATCTGTTCACAATATTAATTATATCCTCTGTGCTAGCAAAGAATATTATAATATTTCATTTGGACTAACTAACTAAATTTATTTAACTAATTAAATTCTTTAATTTAATTAATAAATAATAAAGTAATTAATCCTTTAGCAAAGATTAGAACACTCGTTAGTGTGCGGCCCCATAAATTCAATACTAAGCCGGTATTAAATTAATTACATTAATAAACTAATCAAGGGTGGCGTCTAGCAACACTCCTTAACGACCGGATAGCTTGAAGTATACAATTTACTCTCAAGAACCAGTAGGAGAATAATGTAGTAATTCCTTCTATCCTTATAGCTCTGGGTCACCCTAGGATATGGTTTAAATGTCAAATCCTAATAGGCGACCAACTATGTGTTCATGTCAAATATATTCGTCCATTGAATGACCTAAGAAACTCTTTTCTTCTTTCATTCAATTGCCCTGGCCATGGTTTTAATTTGGTCGTTTATAATTCATGACAACATGGAGCTTAAATTCATTACCAAGAGTTGACAGTTTCCATCTTGATCAATCACTAATTCTACAAGTATTTAATCGTACCCAATATCCTTTCAATTATCGTCCTAGGGCCATAGGTATCTGTTATTAAAGCACAACAAATAACTTGGCAATTACTATGACGATCTCAGGTCAAAGGAAACTCTTACATCACATTCTTCAAGAGAATATCCTATTGACAGTTTATGGTAATTCTAATTATTAGGAATTATCCAATGAGTCGGTTCAATAATCATATCTCTATATGCATCATCTATCTATGTGATTTAGTTAATGAGATCAACTAATCTTTATCCCATAAAGACAATCACATAAATATTGATCTAACCAGATACTAATGTCCAAATTAATAATCCTACGATCAAGAACGAATTTAGATTAAATTATAAGAGACTTTGCTCTCATTATCATGTTCTCTATCATGGTGACAAATCAAAAATTTAATCAAGGACCTTATCAAATTAATCAAACAATTAATAATAACTATGATAAAAGAATGCCATGTATTTTTATATCAAATAACGTTCACAAAAATATGTTCAAATCATCAAATATGAGATTGGATCAAGGGCATATCTACTATATCCCTAACAATCTCTCACTTGCACTAGAGCCAATCGCTCTTGTACTTCATTCCCAATTTTCACTTTTGCTTGTCAAACTCCTTTGTACCAAGAGCTTTAGTGAATGGGTATGGAGCATTTTCCTTTCCATCAACCTTTTGAGTCTAGACGTCTCCACGTTCAATGATCTCTCTTATCAAGTGATACATTCGCAGAACGTGCTTGGATTTTTGGTGTGATCTTGGTTCTTTTGCTTGAGCAATGGCTCTAGTATTGTCACACAACAGTGGAACCGCACCTTCTATTGAAGGAACCACACCAAGTTCAGTTAAGAACTTTTTCATCCATACAGCTTCCTTAGCAGCTTCACTAGCTGCTATATATTCTGCTTCAGTCACTGAATCAGCTACTGTAGCTTGTTTGGAACTTTTCCAACTCACTGCACCACCATTTAAGGTGAATACATAACCAGAAATAGATTTGCTATCATCTCTATCTGAAGAGAAACTTGCATCAGTATAACCTTCAAGTTTCAACTCAGAATCTCCATAGATGAGGAATTGGTCTTTAGTCCTTCTTAAGTACTTAAGAATGGTCTTCACCACCTTTCAATGTTCCTCACCAGGATTTGCCTGATATCGGCTAGTCACTCCAAGTGCATAAGCTACATCAGGACATGTACATGTCATGGTATACATGATAGCTCCCACTGCACTAGCGTATGGGATCCTACTCATGCGTTCTCTCTCTTCAGGTGTTTTAGGACAATCCTCTCTACTGAAAGTAATTCCAGTGCCTATTGGTAGATAGTCTCTTTTGGAATTATCCATATTATACCTCTTTAAGATGGTATCAATGTACAAAGACTGGGAAAGTTCAAGCAGCTTCCTAGATCTATCTCTATAGATCTTTATTCCTAATATATAAGCTGTTTCTCCCAAGTCTTTCATGGAGAACTGTTCAAATAGCCAAATCTTGATACTTTGCAATGTCGGTATGTTATTCCCTATGAATAATATATCATCAACATACAATACTAAGAATATAATTGTGCTCCCACCAACCTTTTTGTACACACAAGGTTCTTCTTCGCATCTAACAAAATTGAACTTTTCAATTGTCTTGTTAAATCGAATATTATAAATTCAAGAAGCTTGCTTTAGTCCATAAATGAATCTTTGTAGCTTACAAATTTTATAATGATCAGACGAATATGTGAAACCTTCAGGTTGTGTCATGTACACATTCTCTTCTAGCTCACCATTAAGGAAAGTTGTTTTCACATCCATTTGCCATATTTCATAATGATAGTATGCTACTATAGCAAGCAAAATCTGAATTGATTTGAGCATTGCCACGGGAGAGAAAGTCTCATCATAGTCGACTCCTTTTTTCTGACGATATCCCTTGTCAACAAGACGGGCTTTGTAGGTCTCTACCTTTCCGTCTGCTCCAATCTTTTTCTTAAAAACCCATTTACAACCTATAGGTTTTATATCCTTTGTAGGTTCAACTAAAGTCCATACTTTATTTTCCTTCATGGATTCCATTTTGGATTCCATGGCCTTTTGCCACTTCTCATAATCGGAACTTTGTATAGCCTCTTCATAGGTCTTAGGGTCATCATCATTATGATCAACCTCATTTGATACATCATCTTGTACCAATAAATTTAATCTAGTTGGTACATGACGTTCTCGTGTAGACCTTCTAAGAGGTACTTGTACAACCTGTTCACCTTGTGCTGGATTTGGTTGTTATTCAATTTGGGTTAGAACTGGTTCATTAACCTGTTCTTGAACTTCATTTAGTTCTTGATTCAACCATTGAAGATGGCAACTTCCTTGACAACTTCAAAACATCTAATAAATGTTCTTCAATTTATGTCTCATGATCTTTATATTGTGTTGATTCATTAGTTTCTTGAACTTCATCAAGTTCTATTTCTCCACTATAATTTCCTTCCAAAAGAAATTTTCTTTCCAAAAAGGTTGTTCCTCTAGCCACAAAAACACTTTATGGTTAGAAAGGTAATAGAAATACTATCCCATTATTTCTTTGGGATACCCAATGAACCTACACTTATCAGATCTTGAGTCAAGTTTATCAGACTGCAATCTCTTAACATAAGCTGGACAACCCCAAACTTTAATGTGTTTAAAGTTAGGCTTACATCCTTTCCATATTTCATATGGTGTCGTAGAGACTGACTTAGTGGGAACTTTATTAAGTAAGTATGTTGCTGCTTCCAAAGCATATCCCCATAAATTTATTGGAAGATCAGTGAACCCCATCATAGATCTCACCATATCTAATAAGGTTCGATTTCTCCTTTCAGACACACCATTGTGTTGTGGTGTTCCTGGAGGTATCCACTGTGAGAGAATCCCATTCTCTTTGAGATATCCAGTAAAATCTTCACTAAGATATTCTCCACCTCTATCAGACCTTAGTACTTTGATACTTTTACCAGTCTGTTTCTCAACTTTACTACGAAACCTTTTGAACATTTCAAAAGATTCAGATTTGTGTTTCATAAGATACGCAAATCCATATCTTGACATATCATCAGTGAAGGTGATGAAGTAAGAATATCCACCTCTAGCTTGAATTTTCATGGGCCCACAAACATCTGTATGAATTAGTCCCAATAATTCAGAAGCTCTTTCTCCACTTCTAGTAAATGGAGATTTGGTCATTTTCCTTTGAGACAAGATTCACAAGTTGGATATAATTCAAAATCATATTTGTCAAGGTACCCCTCCTTGTACAACTTGTTAATTATTTTCTCTCCAATATGACCAAGCTTACAATGCCAAAGGTATGTATGATTTACTTGATCATCTCTTTTCCTCTTAAGACTTGAAACATGCATAATTGAATTAGCATTCACATTAGGTAAGACATAAACATCATGTTGGAGATAGCCATTCGCATATAAATTATCACTATAATAAATAGAGCAAATACCATTGCCTATATTGATGTGAAAACCACGTTTGTCTAACATTGAAGCTGAAATTATTTTCGAAATAAATTTAGAAACGTAATAACAATCATCCAACATAAGTACTTTGCCCGTAGGCATTATTAAAGAAATTAATCCTACAGCTACGGCCGCAACTTTTGCACCATTTCCAACTTGTAGATTAACTTCTCCTTTCTTTAGTCTCCTACTTATCTTGAACCCTTTCAACATATTGCAGATGTTATAACCACTGCCAGTATCTAATACCCACAGTGAAGAATTAGTAGTAGCTAAAGAAACCTTGAAAACATTTTTCATTAATGTCTCACATTGTTTCTTGTCCTTTAGAGTTGCAAGATACTCCTTGCAGTTTCTCTTCCAATGTCCTTTCTTCTTATAGTGAAAACATTTGGCATCACATACTGACTGCAAGATCAAATCTTCACAAAGCTCTTTACCAAGCTTGTACCCCAACTTCTCATGTTCTTCGGTAAGAACAATCACATGATTGATAAGGGGTCCAACTGGACTGTGTATCAACCATCTTCTTAAGATATTCAATTATTGTAGTTGAATCTATATTCTAATGTTTCCTCTGGAGTTCCGAACTCATAGAAGCGAGAATGTTGTGTTTAATAGCAAGGCATTCTTCCAAGTGTTTCTGATAAACCTTGGTGCCTTGAGCATCATTCTCTGGTGGGATTAGCTTTGCAGGCTTATCGATCACATCATTGAGTTTTTCATGCATGAGAACAATTCTCAAATTTCTATACCAGTCATCAAAGTTTGGTCCTACCAACTTGTTGGTCTCAAGTATTTCACGCAGTGATATAATAGACATATTGAGAAATCTAAAATATAGAAAAGAAAAGGCAATTATATAAGAACATATTTGCATATATCATAAAGGCATGGACTTTTATCTAAATGATATTTCCACTAATTATTTTAAACTATTTACCCTCATTATAGTTTACGAAATCTTTATTTCTGTTAGTGGAGTAAAGGAATCCTTTAACAATATGTATGAGCCCCTTGGAAGTCAAGTAGTTTCTCACATATATTTTAAAGGTAGGTACTCTTACCAATTGTATCCGCATACAATTTCCTTAAATAGCTCTGTGTCAAATAGTCCCCTGGTAGTCAGGTCGATCCTATTGGCATAGTTGAGTTCAACCATCATGATAGCAAAGAACTTATTAAATTTTATACTCCCTCGGGTGGTCCAGGCGTCTAGTGTAAAATTGAATAATTTTTTTAATCCATACATCTAATGCAATAAATAATTTTAACATATTCTCGAACTATAAGTTTCCTGGTAGTCAGGCCGCTCCTTATAAATAAGAAATAAGTAAAATTATTTACCTTGATAGATAGCTCTATAATAAAATATCTTATATTTTATTATTTAAGAACTCAAATTTTAGTAAGAGGGAATTGTTACTAAAACAACTTTTAATAACATGAAGATCAAATCTTTTATAGCATGTGAATTTAGTTCAAATTGTCTACATGCTTAGTCCTAAATTGATTTACATCACATGTAACAAGCATGCATAAAAACGAAATTCAACATCTTCTAACATGATTATCTTATATATCACATAAAAGTAATTCATGCCAGAATATCATTATTAATTAACATCTCATGTACTAATAACAATTAAAAATAATAATAGAATCATGTAACATATTATAGATTCCCGTCGTATCTAATACAAAATTTCAAATTCAAGTCATGAACTATCTCAATAGTTATATGAATACATATTTTATCCATAATAAAATAATATTAGCATTCAAACGATTAGACTATTGCACAAGATACATGTATTATGGTTTGAACACTTCAAATATAATATTAAAATATTTCGTAAATAAATTTTAGACACAATAAACCACGGCTATGATACCACTGAAGGATTGCATATAGGCGTTCGTAACACGCAGTGGAAGACAATAACAATCCTAGACAGATCTTTTCGTGTTTAAAATTTATTTACATGTCAAAGATCAAATTTGAGACGTACGTGGTGAAGAGAGTCCCGTTTCAAAATTCTTCGATAATGCAAAGACTCTATGCGTATCCACACCGAGACCGATCTTTGCTATCAACTCTTTGATCAACGAAATCCGCAAACAAATTGAATGAACTATTGTGCTAAAGTTCTTCTCAAAAACCGTAGCCAACGTGAAAGACCAAGAAACTAAATTTTCTTGTCAAGACTTGACTCTTTCGATATCTCTGTTGGTTTTTCGGCTTCTCCAAGAAGCTGTGTTAGTCACGTTGTTTTAGCTATGTATATATATATATATGTAAACCCCAACTGTTTTTCCTTAGGTTAAAGAAAAGGAACCGAAAAAAAAACCAAGTTCTAAATTGGACGTTTACATTATATAGGAAAATACTAATCTCATTACTCATGGGATTCTGATAGCCTACACGTCCTTTATGGACTTTGACGTGAAGATGCTGTCCAATTCTAAATTGGACTTCAAGTAATAATTTATATTAAAATTATCAATCCCATTCTTATGGGGATGAAATAACCGACGTTGACTTTCATGTCAATCCAATTCTTAATTGGATTGATCAAATATATATATATATATAAACCTAAAGATATAATTTAATTTTCTATTTCAAAAATAGAAAACTTCAATCTGTTCACAATATTAATTATATCCTCTGTGCTAGCAAAGAATATTATAATATTTCATTTGGACTAACTAACTAAATTTATTTAACTAATTAAATTCTTTAATTTAATTAGCAAATAATAAAGTAATTAATCCTTTAGCAAAGATTAGAACACTAGTTAGTGTGCGACTCCATAAATTCAATACTAAGCCGGTATTAAATTAGTTACATTAATATACTAATCAAGGGTGGCGTCTAGCAACACTCCTTAACGACCGGATAGCTTGAAGTATACAATTTACTCTCAAGAACCAGTAGGAGAATAATGTAGTAATTCCTTCTATCCTTATAGCTCTGGGTCACCCTAGGATATGGTTTAAATGTCAAATCCTAATAGGCGACCAACTATGTGTTCATGTCAAATATATTCGACCATTGAATGACCTAAGAAACTCTTTTCTTCTTTTATTCAATTGCCCTGGCCAAGGTCTTAATTTGGTCGTTTATAATTCATGACAACATGGAGCTTAAATTCATTACCAAGAGTTGACAGTTTCCATCTTGATCAATCACTAATTCTACAAGTATTTAATCGTACCCAATATCCTTTCAACTATCGCCCTAGGGCCATAGGTGTTTGGTATTAAAGCACAACAAATAACTTGGCAATTACTATGACGATCTCAGGTCAAAGGAAACTCTTACATCACATTCTTCAAGAGAATATCCTATTGACAGTTTATGGTAATTCTAACCATTAGGAATTATCCAATGAGTCGGTTCAATAATCATATCTCTATATGCATCATCTATCTATGTGATTTAGTTAATGAGATCAACTAATCTTTATCCCATAAAGACAATCACATAAATATTGATCTAACCGGATTACTAATGTCCAAATTAATAATCCTACGATCAAGAACGAATTTAGATTAAATTGTAAGAGACTTTGCTCTTATTATCATGATCTCTATCACGATGACAAATCTCAAAATTTAATCAAGGACTTTATCAAATTAATCAAACAATTAATAATAACTATGATAAAAGAATGCCATATGTTTTTATATCAAATAATGTTCACAAAAATATGTTCAAATCATCAAATATGAGATTGGATCTAGGGCATATCTACTATATCCCTAACAGTGGCTAGGTAAGAAACAAATTCAAAAATAGTCAAGCAAATAAGAAGGTTTTTGCTGCTTTATTATGAAACCTTTTGGTTATTTTTGCTGAAATGAAGTATTTCTTGTCATTTGTTGGGTGAACAATTTAAGCTTTTGCTTCTAGCCGTCAAGGATAAAAGTATTTTTGCATAAGCTCTTTCTGTGGTAAGAGGACTCTAGGTTCTCTTATGGAGATTCTTCAATATTGTCAGTGTCAAGGCTGAGTTATGCCCAATTTTTTTCAGATTTCAGATCTTGAGAGATCTTATACTAGAAAGTGATCAGAAGAGAGACAAAGCTTCATTCTTGTTAGAGGTGTGTGACAATCCACGTGCTTGCCTATACTGCTGTAGTATAGGATTATGCCAGTGTCTAGATGGTTCTGCATAAGTTTTTTAGGTGGGGAGACAGTTGAAGTGGCTGGTGGCTCTGCACGGGATGGTTCATAATCTTCTGAGGCTGCTACTTTTATTTATCACTCCCAAGTATGTCTACATGAGTTGGTCCATAAACAACTTCTGGGTAATTGTACATGCTAATGACTTTTGATCTGCGGAGCTGCCATAATTTTATGAGGCTACTATTTTTATTTATTACTCCCAAATTTCCCTGTTGGACATAGCTTCCATTCGAATATGAGAAGTTGCTTTCATTTTTAAGGCTATTTGATATAGATGTTAAATCTCGGTTAACATTCTTTCTTTATATATTTGAAAATACTGCCAGTAGTAATAGAAAAATTTCCATAGCTCAAAATTGTGTACAATCAAGAAGTTGTGTGGCACAAACGAAGGCAATATGTATCAATTCTTTGTACTAGGATGTCTCGATAGATCCCAAACCTCGAAAAAAGAAAATATACTGATAAATACAGAATTTTATATTTTCTATATGAGAGGCAGACACGTAAAAGAAGTTAATGGCTATATAAATAGACATCTTCAATTGGGAATTATATACCATATTGCAAATTTGGTGAACTGAATTGTAACGACCCGACTGGTCGTTTTGCTTTTTAGAACCTCGTCCTCCTAAATAAAACTTCTCGCGCTTGCTTTGACTAATTCACGACCTGCGGGGATGGTTGGTTCAGATTTGGAAGAGTTTGGGTTGAAATATGCTTACTTGATTCCTTAAGATTTTCTCAAAAAGCTAAGTTTGACTTTGGTCAATATTTTTAGCAAACGGACCCGGATTTGTGTTTTGACGGTCCTGGAGGGTCCGTAGGAAAATATGGGACCTGGGCGTATACCCGGAATCGAATTTCGAGGTCCCTAGCCCGAGTAGTGAATTTTTGTTAGAAATTGTTATACTGAAATTTCTAAGGATTTAAAGAAATTACTAAAGATTGATCATGTTCGTATCGGGTCCGTATGTTGGTTCTGATACCCGGTACAGGTCCAATATAACATTTAAGACTTGCCCGCAAAATTTGGTGTCAATCCTATTAGTATAAGCACTTGAAGTTCATAAGTTAGATTCAATTGGTTTTAGGGGGTGATTCTTAGATTTAGCATTGTTTCGGACGTTCCGAAGGTTTAAGCGAGTCCGTTTCATGATTTCAAACTTGTTGGTATGTTTGGGGGGGAGCCCCGAGCATCAATCGTACAAGGCTCGAGTGAAGTTGAAAATTTTGGGAAGAGCTCAAGCTTCAGGTTGTTGTCATAACCGCACCTGCGGTTGGTCAGCCGCAGGTGCGAGACCGCAGAAACGATTGTCCTGTCGCAAATGCGGCCAAGGCAGGCCAAGCTAAAGCCGCAAAAGCGGCTCCAAGATCACAGAAGCGGTCCCAGCTCGCTTGGCCAATTCCGTAGATGCAACCTTCTTCTTGCAGAAGCGGGACCGCAGATGCGATCCCCTGACCGCAGATGCGGATATCACTGAAGCAGTGAGCTTTAGAAAGAGCGGGGTCTTACTTATTCAGGAGGGATAGTTTCGCTGTGTTGTAACAGAGACACGAATGATATACTTAATTATTATTATTATCTAATTAATTATAATAATTATTAAAATAAAATGATTTAATAATGCTCTAAGCCATTTTGGCCATTTTTCACTCACCCTTTGGGCGATTTTGGAGCTCTTGAGAGAGGACTTGCACCTAGCATCTTGAGGTAAGTTTATCCTACCTATTTCTAGTTTAATATTTGAGTCTTGGGTAGATTAACACAAAGATTTAGGTAAAATCATGGGTTAGAGCAAAACCTAGGGTTTTGATAAAAGCTAGATTTAACCACGAAATTTGTTATGAAATGCATTAGAAATCATATAATATTGATCCTTAGGTTATAAAGAACAACTTTCTTCAAGAAATTTCGGAATCCGGGCACGTGGGCCCGGGGTCAGATTTTAGGAAACTTGTGTTTAAGGTTGGAAAATTGCTTTAATAGTTATAATGCGATCTTGTGAGCTTGTATTGACTAGTTCCTACCTCGTTTAACTAGTTTTGGATCGTTCGACTCCAAATTGAGAGTTTGAGCTCGTTCTTGGTATTGGAAATACACGTTGGAGCGAGGTAAGTCTCCTTTCTAACCATGTAAGAGGGAATTGTCTCCACAGGTGTAATAATAGAATAATTTGCCACTAAATGCGGGGGTTACGTACGCATTAGGTGACAAGAGTTTGTATGTAGCTACTATTATGTTAATTGTACGGATAGTTTAGGACCCGTATCATGCCATATTTACAAATGTTTGTATGTTTTCTTGCTAATGTGACCACTTAGGATATGTTAGAGACTTGGAATGAACTTAAGTGAATGTATGTACTTGTTGAACGCTTGTATGAATTTATGTCAATATAAATGCGCGTTCATGTGTTTTCCTGATGATAATTGATATTTGTGGATCGTACCGATCGCCTCGGTAGAAATAGATGCATCTATGGTTCGCGTCATTCGACCCTCTGGCAGTGCATAGTTTTTTTTCCCTGTTGGATCGGGTCGTCTACCTCGGCATAACGTACACATGATATCTATATGAAATCTTATCCTTGACTTTATTTGTTAAATGTTTTGAAATGTAAATGGCTAGCTGTGGTATTATTAAGGACATGACTTATTACTTCTTGCTACAAACTGTTAATTACTTGCGACTTTCATGCTTAGTATAACACTTTATTATATTATTTGACCCTAGTAAGTATCAAGTCGACCTCTCGTCTCTACTTCTTCGAGATTAGACGGGATACTTACTGGGTACATAGTATTTATGTACTCATATTACGCTTCGGTACTTAATTGTACAGGATCTAAGGCAGGTACATCTGGCTATCAGTCTGGTGCGCGTCCCTGATCATAGTCCGAGACTTCTATGGTGAGTTGCTCCCTTCCTATGCCGATCAGCAGCTTGATGGAGTCTCTCTTATTTTTTGACTGTCTATTCTATTTCAGACAGTATGATAGATTTATTATTTTGTATATTCTACTAGTTGCCCGCAACTTGTGACACCAGGTCTTGGTACACACATTAGTAGACATTTCTTTTGGTAATTGTATAATTATTTTGGTACATTACTGATTACCACTTGTTTTAACTTCAAACTTAGAGATTGTGGTACTTATTTTGGTAAAGTAAAATGAACACTTATTGATTTTTCCGCGTTGGCTTGCCTGACAATGGTGTGGGGCGCCATCATGACCTATAATGAAAATTGGGTCGTGACAACATGGTATCAGAGTACTAGGTTCATGTAGGTCTCACAAGTCATGGTCAAACCTAATAGAGCCTTGCAGATCGGTACGGAGACGTCTGTATTTATCTTCGGGGGGCTATGGGGTGTTAGGAAACTACTCTGTATTCATTTCCTATCGTGCAGTGGATGGTACATTAAATTTCTCTATTTTATTCTCTCATGGTGAGGACACGCACGGCAGATGTTCCAGACCCGGGAGGGGTTTCTCCCCCCATTGCTAGAGGCCGAGGTAGAGGCCGGGGGAGGGCACCGGCTCGAGGTAGGTGACGAGGGCGTCCCAGAGCTATTCCAGTAGCACCACCAGCAGATCCTACGGGAGATCCTAGGATGCTCAGGATTTCATTGATAGGTGCAGAGACAGACTGCACAACATGAGGATATTGGAGTCGCATAGGGTTGACTTCACTACTTTTCAACTAGAGGGCAGGGCCTGTAGATGGTGGCAGTCTTATGTTCTTGGCAGACCCGCAGGTTCCCCTCCTATCAGTTCAGGCAGTTATTTTTGGACAGGTATATTCCACCCTTTGAGAGGGAAGAGCTGCAGTATCAGTTTGAGCAGCTTGAGCAGGGTTAGATATCCGTGACCGATTATGAGGCAAGGTTTTCTGAGTTATCCCGCCATGCATTGATGATACTTCCTACAGACGCAGAGAGGGTGCAGAGGTTTGTTGCAGGGTTGCATTCTGGCATCAGCGCCAACATGGCCCGAGAAGTGGAGATGGGGACTCCTTATCAGTTAGTAGTGAAGAATGCTCGGAGGATTGAGGGCTATTGTCTGAGGGGTAGGGAGCAGATGCAGCAGGATAAGAGGGCTAGATTCTCCAGAGAGTTCAGAGGTGCCCCGGCTAGGGTTAGAGGTCAGTTTGGGAGGGATCATCCCAACAGGCCCCCATATTCAGCACCACCACCTGCTCGGGGTGCTCTAGCGCGCCCCTATTTCAGCATCATACTAGAGAGTTCTTACCGCCCACCAGCTATTCAGGGTTCCTCTAGTGGGTATTCAGGTCCCCAAGGTCCTTCTAATTCTTATTTCAGTGCTATGCCGGAGAGTTCATACCGTCCACTGGCTATTCAGGCTTCTTCCAGTGGGTCTACAGGCCATCAGGGTCAGCCATTAGGGCAGCAGGTCGCCGCACCGCGGGGTTGTTTTGAGTGCAGAGACCTTGGTCATATGAGGAGATACTGCCCCAGGCTTCGGGGCAAGGCAGTATAGCAGGGTCAGTAGCCTATAATTTCAGCACCAGTTGCCCAGCCGTCTAGAGGTGGAGGGCAGACTGGTAGAGGCCGTCGTAGAGGTGGAGGCTAGACAGGGAGAGGTCAGCCAGCTACTGCTCAGTCAGGTGGAGGCCAGCCAGCCGGTGCTCCTGCCAGATTTATGCCCTTCTGGCCAGGCCAGATGCATTGGCCTCAGATGCCGTCATCACGGGTATTATTTCCATCTGCAGTAGAGATGCTTCGGTATTATTTTATCCAGGGTATACCTATTCATATGTATCATCTATGTTCGCTCGTTTCCTTGTTATTCCTCCTGAGCCTTTAGGCACTCTTGTTCATATATCTATCCCTATGGGCGATTCTGTGGTTATGGATCGGATCTACCGGTCCTGTGTGGTCACATTTTGTGGTTTCGAGAATAGATCAGACCTCTTGTTACTTGATATAATTGACTTTGAGGTCATTCTAGGCATGGATTGGTTATCTCCATATCACGTCATCCTAGATTGCCATGCCAAGACTGTTACATTAGCGATGCCAGGGTTGTCAGGGCTAGAGTGGAAAGGTTCTACAGTTGATACATCTAATCGGGTTATCTCTTTCCTGAAGGCTCGGCATATGGTCGAGAAGGGGTGTTTGGCTTATCTGGCTTATGTTCGGGACACCACCGCAGAGTCTCCGACGATTGATTCAGTTCTAGTAGTCTAGGAGTTCGCCGATGTGTTTCCTTCTGATCTTTTTGGCATGCCACCGGATCGTGATATTGATTTCTGTATTGATTTGGCTCCAGACATCCAGCCTATATCTATTCCACCGTACCGTATGGCTCTGAAAGAGTTTAAAGAGTTGAAGGAGAAGCTTGAGGAGTATGAGCACATGATTTTTGCCCTGTACGAATTACTCCCAAAGAATTCAAAATAAAATAATTTTTATTTTTGTATGCAATTTTGTGAATTTTCATGATATTTTCTGTTATTGTTTGCATTTCTTTGTGCATGTTTATTTGTAAAATTAATTAAAAATACAAAAATATATTGTAGTTAATTTTAGGATTTACTTTGACATTTTGGAATTAATTAATAAATATATGAAAATAAAAAAAATAAAAAAATAGGTATTTTGCATTTTTAATGTTTAAGTTAAATTGTGTGATTTTTGATCCGGTCAGTGGTTCATTCCTGGTTTCTTCTGATCGTGTTTGTATTCGATTCTTACTTGAATTTACTTTTTCACTTAGTAAGTATGTCTATCATATTACTATTTGTATTTGCTTCTACTATTAGAATTTGTGTCTCATAAGCATATGATTTTCAATTAAGTCTTATTGGGTTGGTTTAACAAAAGTAAAAATTGAACTCTTATAAGAACTTGAATTGAAACTTTGTTGATCAATTGTTTGGATTACACCTTCGTTAAAAAATGCTTGGGACACAATAATATTAGTTAATAAATACTAAGTTAGTGGGATTGTAAAAAAGGGAAAGACAACTAGTAGTGGAGACAACACTTGCTGATTTTAAGGATTAAAGATAGTATAGTTAATTGTCCACTAAGGCTTAAAATCAGGAGAAAAGAGATTTGAAAGCTTATAAGACACATAGATATATGTAGAAAGAGGGGGGGTCGAAAGAAAGAAAAAAAAGAATGGGAGGAAGTTCAAAGATAGAGACTATATACACTTGATATACAGTTAATATACACTATATATACACTAGCGATACTCTCGATAAACACTGGATATACACGGACAACCACCGAATGGATCCGCTATTGGCTGCTGTTGTTACCCCCGGTTGCTTGCTGATCTCCAATCCTCTTTACCAACCTTCATTTGGTTTCTTTGCCTTCTAAATCTCGGTCTTGTTAATTAGGTACGTCCTCCTCAAGATATTGTTAGATCTGTCTTAATGTTAGTCTGTGATAGATGCAAAGATTTTGCAGCTGTGGTTCTTTGATTTATTCTTGTAAGAAAAGCATTAAATCTTGAGGAAATTTCATCAAAGTTACAGTGATATGTATTGCTTGTTTGTGTTATTTATTTAAAATATCAATTTGATTATTGGTTCGTTAGCTGACAAATATCTGGTAACAAATAAAGAAATGTCATTAGAGAAGCTAAAATGTCAAACTACTTAGATGTACTGTTCAAGGATCTAAATTTTAAGTAGTCTTTTGCTTTAAATTTCATGAAGAAGGTTGATTGATATGTCCAAGATTATTACTCCATATATAAATTGCTTGTGGGATACCAGATTTTTTTTCTATAAAAAAAATGTGGACGAAAATAAAGGGATGAATTCTTCTTAACGGAGACGGGGGGTATATACTATATACGCTGGATATACATTCTATATACACGGGCATACCACTTCGTCTTCTTCACGAGCCTTCCCCCTCCCTTGAGCTTCTCTCCATTTTTTTTCAAGAAAGAGAGTTTCTTCTTCACAATTTTTCAAGCAGCAAAACTTAACTCCATCTTCCTCATCATATAACTTATCTCCACCAGTTTATTTTGGTGGAAGCTCAAATGGAGTCTGTTCGGTTCCGTTCGAGTTTTCGGCGCCGCTGAAGTTTTCCAGCCAAGGTCACTGATATTTGGTTCATTTGTTGATTTGCAAACCTTCAAAATTCAAATTCCGAAATAAAGGTCTATTTCTTTACATATGTATCATTTCTTCGTAATTAATTCATGGATGTTGGGTTGAACAAATATTTCACTAAGTTCCTACATGTCTCTGTGAATATTCATTCCATGTATCAAAGTGAGTTTGCTTTAAAGTTGGTTTGTGCTTGATAGCATTAGAAAATGTTTAGCCCTTTGTTAGTATGTTTCCCTGTTGGTGTTCTTAAGATGAATTTATTTGTTATAAGGTTTCTATTGGCTTCATGATTAGTTGAAAATATGACGTGAATTTGATAAGTTTGGTGTTGGTGATTTTGGTTTTGAGTGTTTTATTAATGGACCTTTTTGTTTTATTAGTGTTTAAACTTATAGGCCATGTGCTATTGAGATATTTAGTTGATAAACATTGGGCCTTTGGTAATTTAATAGATAGTGGGATGCCTGTAATTTAGAATATATTGGCTTAAAATCAGAATTTTTTTTAGAACAATGATGGGCTCATATAAGTCGATCCATGTTGGCCTGTTTCCTAAACCGATTTGTTCAAGTCTTGTAAATACATATGACTTCTTTAACTAGTATGGGGATCAAACATCGTTGAAATTCTACATATATTTTCATAATGTTATATCCATAATTCAAGAGCCTCACCATCGATAATCTCAAAGTAGTCTAGAAAAATAATTCATGAATATATGTAGTTTGCTTCAGTTGAGTATGAAATAACTTGGGGCGTGCCATGCAAAATAAAATCTCAAAATGCATGGCCCTCGTTTGAATTAATCCTTAGATTCTGAGGCGTGCCATTTAGTGAATTCCAGGGCCCTCGCAAAGTGCAAATGCGTAGTTGCTTTAGGCGCGTATTTAATAACATTACTTTCCTAAATTCGGGTGCGCATTTATGTGACCCAAATCCAAATCTCAACAATGTTAAATTATGTCAAAAACCATGGGTGCATTTATGTGATGTGGTTCGAGACGTGTTTTAATAACGTTGCAATCTTCTTTAAATTTTTTTTAATAAAAATGGTTAAAAGTTAAAATTTGCACATGGGTTTAAACATATACAAAAATCAGATAAATAAGCCGAATATGACAGTTGAGCGACCGTGCTAGAACCACGGAACTCGGGAATGCCTAACACCTTCTCTCGGGTTAACATAATTCCTTACCCGAATTTCTGTGTTCGCGGACTGTAAAACAGAGTCAATCTTTTCCTCGATTCGAGATTTGAACCGGTGACTTGGGACACCATAAAATATTTTCAAGTGGCGACTCTGAATTTTTAAATAATAAATTCCGTTTTGATTGTCCTTTAATTAGAAAAACTCCTTGTGCGTCTCTTTGCGGGCGCGGGTAAAAAGGAGGTGTGACAGCTCTGGCGACTCTGCTGGGGATATAACTTCTAACCCAGAACCGCTGGTTCAGGGTTAGAAATTCGAGCTTAGAATAATTATTGTATTTGGCTTTATCGTATGATTGAGCTTAAATGTGCAAAATGATGCTTTTTACCGCTTTGATATTATTTGAACTGTACATATAAACTTTGCCGAAACCTTCTCTTCTCACCTCCGGGGATGTGCTTACTGGTTGAGACTCCCTATTCTGTTAGTGTCATACCCTGAAATAAAAGAGGCTCGGAAAGTTTCTAAGTCGGCTGGCCTTTTGGTTCCCGGAAAGGAGCTCCTTCCTCAACTCGAGTTGTCCGCTCGGGTACACTGTGTAGAACATATACCCAGGTTGAACCTAGAATAACTTGACTTCATGCCGGATCCCTAGTAGGAACGTTTATTTGCATCATGTTGCATTTGACTTAGGGGACTCAACATAGGGGTTGGGTCCGTCTAGGACAAGCAACGTGAAATGAAAAAAGACCATCCTGCTGCATCCTGTTTGTTTTGCACATTTATTTGCTTCAAATCTGCATGTTGACCAGCTTCTGAAATCGGGAATTTTTGAAAAATTGTGAAAAAGAGAAAAGGAAAAATAGCAGTGTAGGGAGATAACTACTTATTTTTAGAAAAATAAAACCAATGTCCAAGTAGTGTCAAAACCCTGCCGAAATTTTGAAAAATGAAAAAAAAATTGTCTTTTTTTTAGTTTGATTTATTTGAAAAACAAAAAAAAGGAGTCTTGTTTACAAGTTTAGTTTATGTTGGGCGAACTACGCCGGTTTGATTCTCACAGGGCGTGAGATACGTAGGCAACCCTCGTCGGGTCCAACCTCCCATTTTGCAAAAATAGACAAAAAATGTCAAATTTTAATTTTCGTCATAGAGTCGGGCGATGTCGTTTTTGTCAGAAATAGCCGAATGTTCCCGAAAGGGACGCCGGAAGGCTGACTTTGCATAAACGGCCACTTCTGTCATTTTTTGGATTTTTGATCGGTTGACTCACACAACCTTAAAATCTTCGTCCCTGAAGTGCTGAAAGGTCGTGTTCGGAAAATCGGGTCTTTCTTTTATGAAAAATAATCAAATCGTTTTGAGTCAAATAAATTTTCTTTTGTTTAATCAAATTAATCTTTTGTTTAATCATATTAATAAATGTGCAGGATGAGCACAACTCAAAATGAACCTTTTTCAATCATGAATAAAATCCCCTTCCAGTTGCGACTATGGTGGAATGATTTAGGCAAAGAAGGACGAGACGAAGTCAAGAAACATCTAAAAGGTCTCACGGGTTTGTTGGGTATCAGGCCTCGAGGGGATATTATAAGGGCACTGATCACTTACTGGGACCCGACGCATAATGTCTTTCACTTCTCGGACTTTGAACTCACCCCGACTTTAGAGGAAATAGCCGGGTACATCAGCAGTGCTGAGGTTCCGTTGAGGCGTAAATACCTGGTTGCTCCAAGAGCCGTAGCGGTGCACCGGTTTTTAGACTCGTTAAAGATAGTCAGAACGATCCATAACCTAGACTTGACAAAAGGTTTTTGCACTCTGAGCTTCATATACCAAAGATACGGCCACGTAGGAGGATTTGACAAGCCAGAAAACAAGTTGTGCAACAAAAGTAACCGTCGAAAGTGGGATGAACATAGACGGGTTGCTTTCATGATAACCTTCTTAGGGCTTTTAGTGTTCCCAAGAAAATATGGGAATATTGACATAAAGGTAGCTGGGGTCGTCAGTACTTTGCTCACTCAAGATGACAGCACGCTTGCGCCCATGATTGTATCTGATATCTTCCGAGCTCTCACGGCCTGCAAAACCGGAGGGAACTTTTTCGAAGGGTGTAACTTGTTATTGCAAATGTGGATGACCGAACACCTATGTCACCGAGCCCAGTTCCTGAGCCATGGATCTTCTAAGAAAACCTGCATAGAGGAGTTCTACACCAGAATTAATGAGGCCCGCTTACCTGAAGGAGTCTCAGCATGGACCTCATACTTTCGGACCCTCAACGCTAGTCAAATGCAGTGGACACTGGGATGGTTACCGATCGACGAAGTCATATATATGCCAGCACCTAGGCCCCATTTTCTCTTGATGGGGCTTAAGAGCATTCAACATTATGCGCCATATCGGGTTTTGAGGCAACTTGGGAGGTATCAGATAGTGCCGAAAGATGAGGACCTAAGCACCCAAGTGACTGAGATCAGTTCCGATGGCTAGTTTCCTGAAGCAAGGGTCCGCCAAATTTGGAGCCAATGTCAATACTTGGAGGCAAATACTTGTGTACTGAATCGGGCAAGAGGGGAAGTTTCACCCGGATATCAGGCTTGGTACAAAGGGGAAGTGTCGTCTGGAAGGCCGGCTAAAAGATCTCACCTTCAAGAGTTTGCCAAGTCCTCACAAGAGCATTGGGACTGGTTGGCGAAGTAGCAAGTCACAGATCTTCAATTTGAAAGAGAAATTCAGACCGCGGCCGATGAAGGGGACAGAAAGAAATCAGCCCAAGAAAATGACTCCCTTAGAGCTCAAAACCGACAAGTCATAATGGATGTCGACAACCAACGGAGAAGCCGGTCCGATAAAAGACTGATAGCAGGGTTAAGGAATCAGGTAATTGAAAGCCGAAAGGACTTGGAAAGATCCGAGGCTAGCATAGCAAGAATGCGGGCCAGATGGGCAAAAGGTGCAGCAGCGCGGAAAAAGCACATATGGCAAGTGAGAAGGGATTATGAAGGGAGCATTGAAATATTAAGAGAAACAAATTCCACTCTCAGAGATCGGGTCTTTAAACAAGCCCGAGATGCTAGAACGGACAGGGAGCGCTGCTATGATTTAATAGCCCGAATGGAAGAACAAATAGAGAGGTTCCAAGATCGGCTCGTTGACAACACTCAAGTATTGGGATTAAAGAATCAATGAATAGAACAGTTGTGTATGGAAAGGGATAGAATCAGGGGTAGGATCGATGATATTGGGCACTACATCACCAAGAGGTGCCTAACCTGTGAGGAAATGCCCCGTGATACCCTTTTTGCCTCAGTCATGGGTTATGTCCACCGGATCATGGAGGAATTAAAAAGCTTGCAAAGAGGCCTTGCACCAAAGCCCGCGGAAAGGCCGAACGATGCCACGCTGGCACCAAAATTCAAGGCCTTAATGTATCCCTAGTTCAAGTCTGCACTTGTTGTTTTTAAGAGTCTGTTGTCTACCCTTCTATTCTCTTTTCATATCAAACAATGTTAATAGTGTGGAGTCTGTATTTTGTTTGTCTTTTTTCAAATGGGTAGCTTGTAATAGCATATTTTGGTAATAAAATGAAAAAAAAATAAAAAATTTGTCTTTATTTTTACTTGTGGCAGAACTACGCCCGGTCTGATTCATGCGGGGACATGATACGTAGACAATCCACATAAGATTCGACCATCATCAAAAAAAAGAAAAAAAAAAAGAAAAGGCAAAGTGACTAAAAGAAAGGACATAAGCCGGAATGACGCATGCAGTCAAAGCAAAGACATGTTAGAAATGGTTAAACTGCCTAGGAACATTGCATTCCCCAATGTGAAATTGCAATATGTGTTAAACTCTAATGCTAACAAGTTTGTTGTTTATATCAGAGAAAGAGATTTCAAAACAGTTAGCTCGTTAGAACGTTCTGGCAGATTACCATTACCACACAAGATCTAAAGGACCCATTCCGGAAAGTATGTCTGGTTCGGACAAAAGTGTTGAGGAGGAAAAGACAGAGATACAAATGATGAAGGAGGAAGTAGACAGGTTGAGACAAGAGATAGCTGAGATGCACCTAGCCTAGGCTAAGGGACAAACATCACCAATACTTCCCCCTACTCCTACCCTTTCACCAGCTCGGACTCCGGAACACCCTTCCACTGGTCCATCAACGAGCTTCCCCATTGCCCAATACTATCAAGGGGAAACTTCCTATAATCCCCAAGCTTCACCACCCAAACAAAACCCTCATCCACCAGTTGTTCCTGTTTTCGTGGCACCTCCACCCGCCACATTGCAAAAATCATCCGATGAACTAGTGTTTCAGGTTCACGACAACCAATACTATCCTCCTGAACTCACCTTCAAAGCACCCGAGCCATACACTTACACCCCTCACCTTCAGCTCCCGACAGAAACTGAGAGGCCAGCTAAGAATCCGGAGCAGGACGAAGTGCTCTGTAAAGCGAAAAACCTAGAGCAATCCTTCAGGAATATGCATGGATTGGGCAGCCAAGTCAGTGTGTCCTATAAAGATCTGTGTCCCTTCCCCGATGTTCCATTGCCGGTAGGTTTTAAGATGCCAAAGTTTGATCTATATGAGGGACATGGGGATCCCATGGCGCATCTACGAGGTTTCTGTAGTAAGATGAGAGGGGCAGGTGGAAAGGATGAGCTGCTGATAACTTATTTCGGTCAAAGTTTAAGCGGGTCCGCATTAGAATGGTACACGAGGCAGGATCCTAGCAGGTGGTATACCTGGGACGATCTAGCACAAGCATTTGCAGGTCATTTCCAGTATAACCTTGAGATCGTCCCCGACCGTTTCACACTGTTAAAACTTGAAAAACGCCTGGAAAAAGCTTCAGGGAATTTGGATTCCGTTGGAGAGAACAAGCAGCAAGAGTCGATCCACCAATGAGGGAAGGTGAAATGGTGGACTACTTCTTACAAACATTGGAGCCAACTTACTTTGGTCACCTGGTGACATCAGTTGGTAAATCTTTCAATGAAGTAGTAAAAATGGGTGGTATGGTTGAAGAAGGACTCAGGTCCAACAAGATAATGAGTTATTAAGCAATCAAGGGTACAACTCAGGTTATCCAAAGCGGCACGAGAGGTGCGCTCGGGCAAAAGAAGAGAGAGGAGGTCGCAACAGTCGAAGCAGGTACTTGGTCCAGATCAAGAGGTCCTTCCCCTTGCTACCAACCCAGACCCCATTACCCAAACTATCCACTCACTCCATACAACCCTCCACAACCCTATTATCCACCACAAGAGCCACATTTCTCCGTCCATCACGCCCAAACTTACACCCAGCCTCCGGCTCGCCCGCAATGGCGTGCGCCGGCTCCCCAACATACATATCCACCTCCCCAACATACATATCCACCTCCACAAAACACATATCCACCACCAAGGGCCTACAGGAATCCTTCAGGGCCAAGCTTCCATGGGAATCAGACTTTCAGGAACGAAAGGGTGCAGAGGTCGAGAACATTCACTCCGTTGGGAGAAACCTATACTACTCTGTTCCACAAGTTGAGGCAGTTAGGCCTATTAAGTCCCGTTGAACCCAAATTGCCAAATCCCCTTCCCAAAAATTTGGACCACTCAGTAAGCTGTGAATATTGTTCGGGGGCTCCCAGGCATGATACTGAGAAGCGTTGGAAGTTGAAGACTGTCGTACAAGATCTTATTGACACAAATAGGATCGAGGTTCAGGCACCAGAGGCACCCAACATCAATGAGAACCCGTTGCCGGTGCACCACGAGGCTCACATGATCGAACTAATGCACGAAGGGGGAGAGCCCAAGAAACCCTCACAAACGGTAATGATGATTCGTGCCAGTCCAAACGAAAAGTCGACCAGTGGAAAGGCAGTGGTACAGTTGGGAAAAGTAGATGACAAGCCATTTGTGGTAGTGGGGAAATGTTCGTTTATTGCTGCGAATAAGTCAGAGTCAGTCAGGGTAGTGTTGCAGGGAGTATCAAGCACACCAGTGTTGGTAGTGAAGGGGGCCCGCATAGAACCAGTTGTTATCAGGCCAGTAATGCAGTTGCCGATAACAAGTGAGAAAGCTGTGCCATGGAGTTACAGTCAAGTGACAGTGATGCATAAGGGGAAGGAGGTTGTGGAAGAAGTATGTGAGGCCCAGGGGCTAACTCGTTCGGGAAGGTGTTTTGTTCCTGCAGAATTGAGAAGGGCCAATCCTGTAACAATAAAGAAGCCAGTGATGGAGGAAGAAGCAGAGGAGTTTTTGAAGAAGATGAAGGCACAGGACTACTCAATTGTAGAGCAGTTGAGGAAGACCCCGGCCCAGATTTCGTTGCTATCCTTGTTGATCCATTCAAGCGATTATTGTCGGGCATTAATGAATATTTTGAATGAAGCCCATGTTCCGGACAAGCTCTCCGTGAACCATTTGGAGAAAATAATGCACAAAATCTTCGAGGTAAACCGAGTGACATTCTCTAACGATGAGTTACCGGTAGAGGGTACAGAACACAACAGGGCACTCTACCTGATGGTGAAATGCGAAGACTCGGTGGTCACTCGAGTACTGATTGATAATGGGTCAAGTGCCAATATCTGTCCTTTGGACACTCTGAATAAACTGAAGGTGGATGATGATAGGATTCACAAGAACAACATCTGCGTCCGAGGTTTTGATGGGGGAGGTACTGACACAGTGGGTGATATCATACTGGAATTGACCATTGGTCCGGTCGAGTTCACCATGGAATTTCAAGTGATAGATGTGGCGGTGTCGTATAATCTTCTGTTGGGACGACCCTGGATCCACGCAGCCAAAGCAGTGCCTTCTACACTGCATCAGATGGTCAAATTTGAATGGGATAGACAAGAGATTGTGGTACACGGGGATGACGGTACACATGCCGTTAGTGATGCCATTGTGCCCTTCATAGAAACCGACGATGACAAGGGCCCATAGGTTTATCAGGTTTTTGACGCAGTCTCAGTAGACAAAATTCCTGAGGCTGGGGGCCTTCCACTTCCCAGAATCGCGGTTGCGACCTTCATGATAGCCTCGGAAATGTTAAACAACAGATTTGTACCAGGGAAAGGTTTGGGGGTTGATCTGCAGGGTATTGTCCAGCCAGTTTCCTTGCCCAAGAACCTGGATACTTTTGGGTTAGGATTCAAGCCTACCGCAGCGGATGTAAAACGGGCCCGCAAGTTGAAGAAAAGAGTCTGGGTCCTTCCTAAGCCAATCCCGTGCCTATCCAGATCATTTGTCGGAGCAGGTATCAGAGAGTTGTCGGTACCGAAGGTTCTCGGACCACTGATCGGGCCAGATGGAGATTTGAATGAAGGCTTTGAAAGGCTGTTCGCCGATGTCAACATAATAGAAGCTGGAAAAGGTTCCAGTAAGGCAGATATACAATTTGTGGAGCCTAGGGCCAATGTCAACAATTGGACATCTACTCCTCTTCCTACACGGAGGGAGTCCTGGTAGTTAGCTCTGATTTTCCTTCTTATTTTCTGGATTATTCCAGGGTTGTAATCCAGATTCTTTTTTATTTTTATTGCGTTCATCAAAGTGTGAAACCTTGTTATCCCATAATTCAATAAAATAAAAAAGTTTCTTCTTCATTCCTTATTTTATTTTTTATTTTTTATTTTATTTTCTTCTTTTCTTTTTCTGAATAGTTCTCTTTATACTGGTCTTAATGACATGGCATGCACAACAAATCTTCAACCTAGTCTAAAAGATCAATCTGATTCTGAACTAACTATACAAGAGGTCGATTATGATAATGAATCGGAATACGATGAGTACGAAGCCTTCGAAGAGATAAACAGAGAGTTAAGCCAGTTTGAAGAGAAATCCAAGCCCAACTTAAATGACACAGAAGCCATCAATTTAGGGGATACAGACAATATCAGGGAAACTAAAATAATCATCCACATTCCACCAAATATTAGGGAAGAACTAATCAAAACACTTATTGAGTTCAAAGATGTTTTTGCATGGTCGTATGATGACATGCCGGAGTTAAGCACGGATTTAGTGGTTTATAAATTGCCCACTGACCCGACATGCCCTCCCGTCAAGCAGAAATTGAGGAAGTTCAAGACGGATATGAGTGTGAAGATTAAAGAGGAAGTAACCAAGCAACTGCAAGCAAAGGTTATTCGTGTCACTCGATATCCTGATTGGTTGGCTAATGTGGTGCCGGTGCCGAAGAAAGATGGGAAGATCAGGGTGTGTGTCGATTACCGCAATCTGAACAGGGCAAGCCCAAAGGACAACTTTCCTTTACCCAACATCCATATCTTGATTGACAATTGTGCCGGATGTGAGATCGGATCTTTTGTAGATTGCTATGCTGGATATCATCAGATTCTGATGGATGAAGAAGATGCGGAAAAGACGACATTCATTACGCCGTGGGGGACTTATTGCTACCGGGTAATGCCATTTTGTTTGAAGAATGCTGGGGCAACGTATATGAGAGCAATGACTACTGTGTTTCATGACATGATACATAAAGAAATTGAGGTGTACGTGGACGATGTGATCATAAAATCCAAGCATCAGGAAAACCACGTAGCAGACCTAAGGAAGTTTTTCCAAAGACTTCGAAGGTACGATATTAAGCTCAACCCGGCCAAATGTGCATTTGGAGTTCTATCTGGAAAGCTGTTGGGAGTCATCGTCAGTCGGCGAGGTATTGAACTGGACCCGTCGAAGATCAAATCTATCCAAGATTTGCCACCGCCGAAGAACAAGACAGAAGTAATGAGTCTGTTGGGAAGGTTGAATTATATCAGCAGATTTATTGCTCAACTCACAGCAACTTGTGAACCCATTTTTCGGCTACTGAAGAAAGATGATGCGATAGAATGGACGGCAGAATGTCAGGAGGCATTTGACCAGATCAAAGGATATTTATCAAATCCACCTGTGTTGGTTCCACCTGAGCCGGGGAGACCATTAATTCTTTATCTAACGGTCCTGGAGAATTCGTTTGGCTGCGTGTTGGGGCAACACGACATTACAGGAAGGAAGGAGCAAGCCATCTATTACTCAGCAAGAAGTTTACAGTATATGAGGTTAAGTACACTCAACTCGAGAAGACATGTTGCGCCCTAACTTGGGTGGCCCAGAAATTGAAGCATTATCTGTCATCATATACTACTTATCTCATTTCACGCTTGGATCCACTAAAGTATATTTTCCAGAAGCCTATGCCCACAGGGAGGTTAGCGAAATGGCAAATATTACTCACGGAGTTTGACATCGTCTATATGACGAGGACGGCCATGAAAGCCCAAGCACTGGCCGATCACTTGGCTGAGAATCCTGTTGATGAAGAATACGAGCCGTTGAGGACGTATTTTCCTGACGAAGAAGTGATGCATATAGATGAGTTGGAATTACCTGAGGAACCAGGTTGGAAGCTCTTCTTTGATGGAGCCGCAAATGCGAAGGGAGTTGAAATAAGAGCGGTACTTATTTCTGAAATAGGACGTCATTATCCTGTTACGGCTCAACTACGTTTCTATTGTACCAACAACATGGCTGAGTATGAGGCATGCATTCTGGGTCTGCGACTAGCTGCAGACATGGATGTCCAGGACTTCTTGGTCTTGGGAGACTCAGACCTCCTGGTGCATCAGATTCAGGGTGAATGGGAAACACGGGATTTGAAGCTCATACCATATTGACAATGTTTGCACGATCTGAGCAAGCGATTCCGATCAGTGGAGTTCAGACACATCCCAAGAGTTCACAATGAGGTTGTTGATGCTTTGGCCACTTTATCATCGATGTTGCACCACCCAGACAAAATTCATGTTGACCCGTTGCATATCCAGGTTCATGATCAGCATGCTTATTGCAACATGATAGAGGAAGAAATGGATGGCGAGCCATGGTTTTATGATGTCAAGTAGTACCTCAGGATGGGGATATACCCGGAGCAGGCCACCGGAGATCAAAAAAGAGTCATTCGGCGATTGGCAAGTGGATTCTTCCTCAGTGGATGAGTGTTGTACAAAAGAACCGCGAATTTGGGATTGCTGAGATGTATAGATTCCAGTCAAGCCGCGACAGTTATGACAGAGGTACATGCTGGAGTTTGTGGGCCACATATGAGCGGATATGTATTAGCGAAGAAGATTCTTCGAGTAGGGTACTATTGGCTCACTATGGAGCGTGATTGTATCAATTTCGTGCGGAAATGCCATCAATGTCAGATACACGGAGATTTGATTCATTCTCCGCCGACAGAATTGCATACAATGTCAGCGCCATGGCCATTTGTTGCCTGGGGCATGGATGTCATTGGACCTATTGAGCTGGTAGCTACCAACGATAATAGGTTCATTCTGGTGACCATCGACTATTTCACTAAGTGGGTTGAAGCTAAAACTTTCAAGTCGGTAACCAAGAAGGCAGTGGTGGATTTTGTTCATTCCCATATCATCTGTAGATTTGGGGTCCCAAAAGTGATCATCACGGATAATGGTGCTAATCTTAACAGCAATTTGATGAAAGAGGTATGTCAACTGTTTAAGATTGCACACCGCAATTCCACCCCATATCGTCCCAAGGCGAATGGAGCAGTTAAAACGGCTAACAAAAACATAAAGAAGATACTTCGGAAAATGGTAGAAGGTTCTAGGCAATGGCATGAAAAATTACCGTTTGCATTGCTGGGTTATCGCACCACTGTCCATACTTCGGTAGGGGCAAGTCCTTATTTGTTGGTATACGGAACTGAAGCAGTAATACCGGCGGAAGTTGAAATTCCATCCCTTCGGATTGTCGCTGAGGCTGAGATTGATGATGACGAGTGGGTCAAAACCCGTTTGGAGCAGTTGAACTTGATTGATGAAAAGAGATTGGCAGCTGTGTGTCATGGCCAGTTATATCAAAAGAGAATGGCGAGAGCCTACAACAAGAAGGTGCGCCCCAAAAAATTTGAGGTGGGGCAGCAGGTGTTGAAACGAATCCTGCCACATCAGGCCGAAGCAAAAGGCAAGTTCGCCCCGAATTGGCATGGACCATTCATTATAATCAGAGTGTTGTCCAATGGCGCTTTATGTTTAACAGACATCGAAGGGAAATGCGTCGACATGGCTATCAATTCTGATGCAGTTAAGAGATATTATGTATGATTTCTTTTGATTGTAATTGTTGTTTGTTTGTAGTTGGCATTTATCGGAGAATGAAATGACGGAGGCAATTCTTTCTTCTATCCAAACACTTTAACCTTTGCTTCCCCTTTTGAGCCTTATTTATTCTTTCATATCCCTCTTTTGGAATCGGTAATTAAAAAAAAAGAAAAAAAAAGAGAAAAATAATGATAATAAAGGCAAAAGAAAGTCACAAGAAAATAAAGGAATTGGGAACTACGTTTGACCTGATTCCTCAAAGAAGGATACGTAGGCGCCTCACGGCTCGGTCATAGTGTAACATAGTGTGCATAATGTAACATAGTGTAACAAAATAAAAATCCCCAAGCAAGAAAAACTGGGGCAGAAGTTTGCGTTTGTAATTTTGGTAAGAAAGTTTGATTCCAAGAGTTGTACTGTTTTATCCATCAAAATTATTTTGAACTTTTGATACCCCTTTTCTTTTTTAACCATACACAAAAACCCATATTGATGTCCAAAAAAGACCTCCCGATCAGTATCTGAGAAGTGCCAAGTCAATGCAAATGGAAGTAGGGAATAACACTCTGATCCCCAGCAAAGAAGAAGATCATAAGCTGGAAATGAATTGATAGCCGAAAGAATCCCCAGCAAAGAGAGTCATATCGACAACACTCCAATCCCCAGCTGAAAAATAAAATAAAATGAGAGAGTCTTATCGGTGAAAACCTTCACAGGCACCATGAGGCGATGGGAGTTGAGAGAAATGAGAGAGTCTTATTAGTGAAAACCCCTCGAAGGGCACTATGAGGCGACAAGGCAAGATTGGCGGAAAGGGTCCACATTTGGCAAAGAGTTGAGTGTTTATTTATCCCCAGCAAGATGAGGCCATCCGAAAGATTGATTGATATGAATAGACTGGGTTGATCAATCCGGAATGCATGACATGATCGTTGGGATTGGTTATATCATTCAGATAAGTTCTTTTCTTTCCTTTTTCCCAGCATTTGTTCAGAAAGACTTCTTCTTTTTCTATTTTTTGAAATTATCACTTTAGCAAGATTCTTTGTTTAAAAGACTTTACCTCCCCAACAATTTATTTTTGGAAAAGATTTTCAGAGCTTACTGCCAGTGGCCAAAATGGTGCAAAGCAAAATGCGAATAGGACAGGCCAAAGATAAGGCGACAAAGCGAAAAGAAGTTTGTCGCAAGACCAAATGACGAATGGGTCTAGATCCCAAGAAGACCAAATTTCCAGGGGAAGTCGGAGAAAAAAGAACAACAGTTGAAAAGTTATGGATCAAATTCCAAGAGGATCCCCAACAGATTTGCGAGATACAGGAACAACTCCGACAGATTCTCGACCAAGTTCTACAATGGTCGGACAACACAGAGCGGGGAAGGAAGAGAAAAGAAAAACCATCCCCAACAAGTTTATCATTCCCAATAAGTTTTATAGCAAAGCAGGGAAAAGAAAAGGGAAAAACCATCCCCAGTAGAAGTGGCACGACCACTCGCCACGTTTTAAACTAACAAATTTTTCTTTAATTTAAAGCAGGGAAAAGAAATATTATTGACAGCAGGAAGACATGGCCACAAAGAAGATTATCAAACTGGGGCAGAAAATTTTCTCTCATTATGAAAATTTTCTTGAAATAAGATAGCCGCTTGGGGAAGAGGAAGATAACACAAGTTTCAAAGGAAGTAAAATCCCCAGCAGTATACGAGAAGGGAGATACAAGTTTTAATGAAAAGCAATCTTGGAAGAAGCAATATAACCCAAAGTTTTAAAAGTAGTGGCCTTTGAATCAGTGTCATCCCCACCATTGTTAAAAGGAGGAGGATAATTCCCCAGCAGTGTTATTCCCGGCAGGTTTCAGAGAAGTGAAAGCACCAGCTTTAAAGGAAGTAATCCTTGAAGAAGGAAAATAACATATTTGTGAATAGAATATCAGTGTTATCCCCAACAGTTTTCAGAGGAATAAAACACCAGTTTTGAGGGAAGCAGTTGAAAGAAGATGATTCAAGTTATTGAAGTCAGGAGCCCGCCTAGAGAATGGAGGTGTTACATTTTAAGAAATTGTTGAAGTCAGGAGCCCGCCTGGATAATGGAGGTGTTATATTTTAAGAAATAGTTGAAGTCAGGGGCCCGCCTGGAGAATGGAGGCTGAATTATTTTGAAGAAGTTGTTGAAGTTAGGAGCCCGCCTGGAGAATGGAGGTTGTTAAATTTTAAGTTGGAGTCAGGAGCCCGCCTGTAGAACGGAGGTTGTTAAATTTGAAGTTGAGAAGTCAGGAGCCCGCCTGTAGAACGGAGGTTGTTATATTTTAAGTTGTTGAAGAAGTACTCTGCCCGCCTGGAGAATGGAGGTGTTACATTTTAAGAAATTGTTGAAGTTAGGAGCCCGCCTGGATAATGGAGGTGTTACATTTTAAGAAATAGTTGAAGTCAGGAGCCCGCCTGGAGAATGGAGGCTGAATTATTTTGAAGAAGTTGTTGAAGTCAGGAGCCCGCCTGTAGAACGGAGGTTGTTATATTGGTGAAGAAGTCAGGAGTCCGCCTGGAGAATGGAGGTTGTTAAAATTTTAAGTTGAAAAAGTCAGGAGCCCGCCTGTAGAACGGAGGTTGTTATAATTTTAAGTCGAAGATGTCAGGAGCCCGCCTGGAGAATGTGGGTGTTTATTTTAAAGTTGAAGTTGAGAAGTCAGGATCCCACCTGTAGAACGGAGGTTGTTATATTTTTAAGTTGTTGAAGAAGTCAGGAGCCCGCCTGTAGAATGGAGGTTGTTATATTTTTAAATTACTGTTGAAGTCAGGAGCCCGCCTGGAGAATGGAGGTTGTGTCATCTTTCAAAAGTCAAGTTGGAGTCAGGATCCCTCCTGCAGAACAAAGGAATACATTTCAAGATCAAATCAGAAGTCAGTAATGCGGAGGGTTACAACAAAAATCCCCAGCATAACAAGCTTTAATGTAGGAAGCAGTGTCCCCAGCAGACAGAACGAAATGATAAAACTTGTGTTCAGAAAAGCAAAAGGCCAGTGTCATCCCCAGCAGTTTTCGGAAGAAAAAGCACCAGAGGAAACACTAGCCGACAAGAAAGCAAGGCAACCAGAGCGAGTGGAAGATAGATAAGATTTTGTAATTCCTAGTTTAGTCTAGCCTGTTGTTTTCTTTTGAGCACAATGTAACAAGGAGACCGGTAAGCAGTAGTAACAACATGCAGCAGCAGTAACAACAAAATTGCAGTCCCATGGTAGTCCCATCTACCAAAACTTCCCGAACTACATTGACCTGATTCCCTTTTAGCCAGGGATATGTAGGAAACCTTTGAAGCAGAGGTTCGGCCAAAACTTTCAAAAAAAAAATGTGCTTCACACGAAGTATTCAAACGGGCGAAAATCGTTCGTATTCGCTCACTTTATCTTTGCACGAAAACATCTTCTACACGAATCTTTGACTCGTATCTGTGAGCACGTGATTTTTGCCCTGTACGAATTACTCCCAAAGAATTCAAAATAAAATAATTTTTATTTTTGTATGCAATTTTGTGAATTTTCATGATATTTTCTGTTATTGTTTGCATTTCTTTGTGCATGTTTATTTGTAAAATTAATGAAAAATACAAAAATATATTGTAGTTAATTTTAGGATTTACTTTGACATTTTGGAATTAATTAATAAATATATGAAAATTAAAAAAAATTAAAAAAATAGGTATTTTGCATTTTTAATGTTTAAGTTAAATTGTGTGATTTCTGATCCGGTCAATGGTTCATTCCTGGTTTCTTCTGATCGTGTTTGTATTCGATTCTTACTTGAATTTACTTTTTCACTTAGTAAGTATGTCTATCATATTACTATTTGTGTTTGCTTCTACTATTAGAATTTTGTCTCATAAGCATATGATTTTCAATTAAGTCTTATTGGGTTGGTTTAACAAAAGTAAAAATTGAACTCTTATAAGAACTTGAATTGAAACTTTGTTGATCGATTGTTTGGATTACACCTTCGTTAAAAAATGCTTGGGACACATTAATATTAGTTAATAAATACTAAGTTAGTGGGATTGTAAAAAAGGGAAAGACAACTAGTAGTGGAGACAACACTTGCTGATTTTAAGGGTTAAAGATAGTATAGTTAATTGTCCACTAAGGCTTAAAACCAGGAGAAAAGAGATTTGAAAGCTTATAAGACACAAAGATATATGTAGAAAGAGGGGGGGTCGAAAGAAAGAAAAAACGAACGGGAGGAAGTTCAAAGATAGAGATTATATACACTCGATATACAGTTAATATACACTATATATACACTATAGATACTCTCGATATACACTGGATATACACGGACAGCCACCTAATGGATCCGCGATTGGCTGTTGTTGTTACCCCCGGTTGCTTGTTGATCTGCAATCCTCTTTCCCAACCTTCATTTGGTTTCTTTGCCTTCTAAATCTCGGTCTTGTTAATTAGGTATGTCCTCCTCAAGATATTGTTAGATCTGTCTTAATGTTAGTCTGTGATAGATGCAAAGATTTTGCAGCTATGGTTCTTTGATTTATTCTTGTAAGAAAAGCATTAAATCTTGAGGAAATTTCATAAAAGTTACAGTGATATGTATTGCGTGTTTGTGTTATTTCTTTAAAGTATCAATTTGATTATTGGTTCGTTAGCTGACAAATATCTGGTAACAAATAAAGAAATGTCATTAGAGAAGCTAAAATGTCAAACTACTTAGATGTACTGTTCAAGGATCTAAATTTTAAGTAGTCTTTTGCTTTAAATTTCATGAAGAAGGTTGATTGATATGTCCAAGATTATTACTCCATATATAAATTGCTTGTGGGATACCAGATTTTTTTTCTATAAAAAAAAATGTGGACGAAAATAAAGGGATAAATTCTTCTTAACGGAGACGGGGGGTATATACTATATACGCTGGATATACATTCTATATACACGGACAGACCACTTCGTCTTCTTCACGAGCCTTCCCCCTCCCTTGAGCTTCTTCTCCATTTTTTTTTCAAGAAAGAGAGTTTCTTATTCACAATTTTTCAAGCAGCAAAACTTAACTCCATCTTTCTCATCATATAACTTATCTCCACCAGTTTATTTTGGTGGAAGCTCAAATGGAGTCTGTTCGGTTCCGTTCGAGTTTCCGGCGCCGCTGAAGTTTTCCGGCCATGGTCACTGATATTTGGTTCATTTGTTGATTTGCAAACCTTCAAAATTCAAATTCCGAAATAAAGGTCTATTTCTTTACATATGTATCGTTTCTTCATAAATTAATTCATGGATGTTCGGTTGAACAAATATTTCACTAAATTCCTACATGTCTCTGTGAATATTCATTCCATGTATCAAAGTGAGTTTGCTTTAAAGTTGGTTTGTGCTTGATAGCATTAGAAAATGTTTAGCCCTTTGTTAGTATGTTTCCTTGTTGGTGTTCTTAAGATGAATTTATTTGTTATAAGGTTTCTATTGGCTTCATGATTAGTTGGAAATATGACGTGAATTTGATAAGTTTGGTGTTGGTGATTTTGGCTTTGAGTGTTTTATTAATGGACCTTTTTGTTTTGTTAGTGTTTAAACTTATAGGTCATGTGCTATTGAGATATTTAGTTGATAAACATTGGGCCTTTGGTAATTTAATAGATAGTGGGATGCCTGTAATTTAGAATATATGGGCTTAAAATCTGAATTATTTTTAGAACAATGATGGGCTCAAATAAGTTGATCCATGTTGGCCTGTTTCCTAAACCGATTTGTTCAAGTCTTGTAAATACATATGACTTCTTTAACTAGTATGGGGATCAAACATCGTTGAAATTCTACATATATTTTCATAATGTTATATCCATAATTCAAGAGCCTCACCATCGATAATCTCAAAGTAGTCTAGAAAAATAATTCATGAATATATGTAGTTTGCTTCAGTTGAGTATGAAATAACTTGGGGCGTGCCATGCAAAATAAAATCTCAAAATGCATAGCCCTCGTTTGATTTAATCCTTAGATTCTGAGGCGTGCCATTTAGCGAATTCCAGGGCCCTCGCAAAGTGCAAATGCGTAGTTGCTTTAGGCGCGTATTTAATAACATTACTTTCCTAAATTCGGGTGCGCATTTATGTGACCCAAATCCAAATCTCAACAATGTTAAATTATGTCAAAAATCACGGGTGCATTTATGTGACGTGGTTCGAGACGTGTTTTAATAACATTGCAATCTTCTTTAATTTTTTTTTAATAAAAATGGTTAAAAGTTAAAATTTGCACATGGGTTTAAACATATATAAAAATTAGATAAATAAGCCAAATATGACAGTTGAGCGACCGTGCTAGAACCACGGAACTCGGGAATGCCTAACACCTTCTCCTGGGTTAACAGAATTCCTTACCCGGATTTCTGTGTTCGCGGACTGTAAAACAGAGTCCATCTTTTCCTCGATTCGGGATTTGAACCGGTGACTTGGAACACCATAAAATATTTCCAAGTGGCGACTCTGAAATTTTTAAATAATAAATCCCGTTTCGATTGTCCTTTAATTGGAAAAACTCCCTCTGCGTCCCTTTGCGGGCGCGGGTAAAAAGGAGGTGTGACAAGGAGTTGTTAGCAAAGGGGTTTGTTAGACCCAGTGTATCACCTTGGAGTGTACCAGTGTTATTTGTGAAGAAGAAGGTGGGACTATGCAGATGTGCATTGATTACCGCCAGTTGAACAAAGTCACCATCAAGAACAAGTATCCTTTCCCTCGTATCAATGACTTGTTTGACTAGTTGCAGGGTGCTAGGTTGTTCTCTAAGATCGACTTGAGGTCAGGGTACCATCAGTTGAAGATTCGGGACTCGGATGTTCCGAAGACTGTGTTCCGGACTAGATATGGCCATTATGAGTTTTTTGTGATGTCCTTTGGCTTGACTAATGCCCTAGAAGCGTTTATGGACTTGATAAATAGGGTGTTCAGACCTTATATTGATTCTTTTTTCATCGTCTTCATTGACAACATTTTGATATACTCACGTAGCTTGAGGGAGCACGAGCAGTATTTGAGAGTAGTGCTTCAGACCTTGCGAGAGCAGAAACTATATGCTAAGTTCTCCAAGTGTGAGTTGTGGCAAGAGCCAGTGGCATTCTTGGGGCATATTATATTAGGAGAGGATATTAATGTGGATCCCAAGAAGATTGAGGCAGTTCAGAGTTGTCCACGTCCTACTTCAGTGACCGAGATCAGGAGTTTCCTGGGGTTAACAGGTTATTATAGGCGATTCGTGCATGGCTTTTCATCTATTGCATCACCTCTAACTAGTTTGACTCGGAAGGGTGCTCCTTTCCGTTGGTCTGATGATTGCGAGGCGAGCTTTCAGAAGCTCAAGACAACTTTGACTACAACACCAGTTTTTGAATTGCCTTCCGATTTGGGGATGTATATAGTATATTGCGATGCTTCACGCATTGGATTGGGATGTGTATTGATTCAGGAGGGGTGAGTTATTGCCTATGCTTCACGCCAGCTGAAGATTCATGAGAAGAATTATCCTGTGCACGATTTAGAGTTGGCCGCGATTGTTCATGCTCTTAAGATATGGAGGCATTATCTATATGGCGGTGTCATGTGAGGCTTATATCGCAGCTTGCAGCATTTGTTCAAGCAGAGGGATCTTAATTTGAGGTAGCATATATGGCTTGAGTTATTGAAAGATTATGCCATCACCATTCTTTATCGTCTGGGCAAGGCAAATGTGATCGCAGATGCCTTAAGCAAGAAAACAGAGAGTATGGGTAGCTTGGCATTCATTCCAGCAGGGGAGAGACCACTAGCTTTGGACATTCAGTCCTTGGCTAACAGACTTGTGAGGTTGGATATTTTAAAGCCCAACCGAGTTCTTGCGTGTGTGGTTGCTCAGTCTTTATTATTGGGGCAAATCAAGGCCCGGCAATTCGATGATCCATATTTGGTTGTTCTCAGAGAGACAGTGCTACAGGGAGGTGCCAAAGAGGTTTCGATGATCGAGGATGGTGTTTTGTGACTTCTGGGTCACCTATGTTTTCCTAATGTTGATGGTCTGAGGGAGAGGATACTAGAGGAGGCACACAATTTGCGGTATTCCATTCATCTAGGTGCGGCAAAGATGTATCGTGACTTGAGGCAGCATTATTGGTGGCGGAGGATGAAGAAAGACATAGTGGAGTATGTGGCTAGGTGTTTGAATTGCCAGCAGGTTAAGTATGAGCACCAGAGGCCAGGTGGCCTATTTCAGCAGATGCCTATACCAGAGTGGAAGTGGGAGCGCATCGCTATGGATTTTATAGTTCGGTTGCCCCGGACTTTGCGGAAGTTTGGCGCAGTGTGGGTCATTATTGATAGGTTGACCAAGTCGGCACACTTTATTCCAGTTGTGACTACTTACACTTCAGAGAGATTGGCTCAGATTTATGTTCGGGAGATAGTCCGATTGCACGGTGTTCTAGTTTCCATCATATCAGATAGAGGCCCTCAATTCACTACCCATTTTTGGAGAGTTGTTTAGAGTGAGTTGGGGACCCGTGTGGAGCTTAGCACAACATTTCATCCACAGACATACGGGCAGTCGGAGCGGATAGTTCAGATCTTGGAGGATATTCTTAGAGCATGTGTGATTGACTTTGGAGGATAGTGGGATCAGTTCTTACCTTTGCCAGAGTTTGCTTACAACAACAGCTACCAGTCCAGCATCGAGATGGCTCCATTTGAGGCTTTATATGGGCGGCGATGTCGTTCTCCTATCGGGTGGTTTGAGCCTGGTGAGGCTAAGTTGTATGACACAGACTTGGTAAAAGATGCCTTGGATAAGGTAAAGTTGATTCAGGAAAGGCTTCGCATAGCTCAGTCCAAGCAGAAGAGTTACGCGGATCAGAAGGCGCGTGATGTATCATTCATGGTTGGCGAGAAGGTCCTCTTGAATGTCTCGCCAATGAAAGGCATTATGAGGTTCGGGAAGAAGGGCAAGTTGAGCCCAAGGTTTATTTGTCTCGTTTGAGGTGTTGAGGCGAGTTGGGGAGGTTGATTATGAGCTTGCTTTACCCCTCAGCTTATCAGGAGCTCATCCAATTTTCCACGTGTCCATGCTTCGGAGGTACCATGCCGACTTGTCCCATGTGTTATACTTCAGTACTATTCAGTTGGATGAGAGCTTGGGTAATGAGGAGGAGTCAGTTGCCATTGTTGATAAACAAGATCGCCAGTTAAGATCCAAGAGGATTTCAGCGATGAAGGTCCAGTGGAAGGGCCAACCAGTCGAGAAGGCGACGTGGGAGTCCGAGGAGGACATGCGGAGCAGATATCCACATTTATTCGGCACTTCAGGTACTTTTCTATGTCCGTTCGAGGACGAACATTTGTTTAAGTGGTTGAAAATGTAATGCCCCGACTGGTCGCTTTGCTTTTTAGAACCTCGTCCTCCTAAATAAAACTTCTCGTGCTTGCTTTCACTAATTCACGACCTGCGGGGATGGTTGGTTCAGAATTTGGAAGAGTTTGGGTTGAAATAGGCTCACTTGATTCCTTAAGATTTTCTCAAAAGGTTAAGTTTGACTTTGGTCAACATTTTTAGCAAACGAACCCGGATTTGTATTTTGACGGTCCCGGAAGGTCCGTAGGAAAATATGGGACCTAGGCGTATGCCCTGAATCGAATTCCGAGGTCCCTAGCCCGAGTAGTGAATTTTTGTTAGAAATTGTTAAACTGAAATTTCTAAGGATTTAAAGAAATTAACTAATGATTGATCATGTTAGTATCGGGCCCGTATGTTGGTTCCGAAGCCCGGTACAGGTCCAATATAACACTTAAGACTTGCTCGCAAAATTTAGTGTCAATTCGGGTAGTATAAGCACATTTAGGCGCGATAGGAGTGAATTGAAGAACTTGAAGTTCATAGGTTTGATTCGATTGATTTTAGGGGGGTAATTCTTAGATTTAGCGTTGTTTCGGGCGTTCCGAAGATTCGAGCGAGTCCGTTCATGATTTCAAACTTGTCGGTATATTCGAGCGGGGCCCGGGAGCCCCGAGCGGGGCCCGGGAGCCCCGAGCGTCAATCGGACGAGGCTCGAGTGAAGTTGGAAAATTTGGGAAGAGCTGAAGCTTCAGGTTGCTGTCATAACCGCACATGTGGTTGGTGAGCTGCAGGTGCGAGACCGCAGAAGCGGTCGTCCTCTCGCAGATGCGGCCAAGGCAGGCCAAACCAAAGCCTCCTAAGCAGCGGCGCAGAAGCGGCTCTAAGACCGCAGAAGTGGTCCTAGCTCGCTTGGCCAATTCCGCAGATGCGGTCCCCTGACCGCAGATGCGGAAATCACTGAAGCAGTAAGCTTCATTCAATATGGGCTCTAAGTCATTTTGGCCATTTTTCACTCACCCTTTGGGCGATTTTGAAGCTCTTGAGAGAGGACTTGCACCAAGCATCTTGAGGTAAGTTTATCCTACCTATTTCTAGTTTAATACTTGAGTCTTGGGTAGATTAACACATAGAGATTAAGGTAAAATTATGGAGTTAGAGCAAAACCTAGGGTTTTGGTAAAAGCTAGATTTAACCACGAAATTTGTTATGAAATGCATTAGAAATCATATAATATTGATCCTTATGTTATAAAGATCAAATTTATTCAAGAAATTTTGGAATTCGAGCATGTGGGCCCGGGGTCGAATTTTAGGAAATTGTGTTTAAGGTTGGAAAATTGCTTTAATAGTTAGAATGCAATCTTGTGAGCTTGTATTGACTAGTTCCTACCCAGTTTAACTAGTTTGGATTGTTTGGCTCCAAATTGAGAGTTTGAGCTCGTTCTTGGTATTGGAAGTACACGTTGGAGCGAGGTAAGTCTCCTTTCTAACCATGTAAGAGGGAATTGTCCCCACAGGTATAATAATTGAATAATTTACCACTAAATGTGGGGGCTACGTACGCACTAGGTGACGAGAGTCTGTACATAGCTACTATTATGTTAATTGTCCGGGTAGTTTAGGACCCGTATCATGCCATATTTGCAAATGTTTGTATGTTTTCTTGCTAATGTGACCACTTAGGATATGCTAGAGACTTGGAAATGAACATAAGTGAACATATATACTTGTTGAACACTTGTATGAATTTATTTGAATATAAATGCGCCTTCATGTGTTTTCCTGATAATAATTGATAATTAATAATTGATATAGATGCATCTATGGTTCGCGCCATTCGACCCTCTGACAATGCACAATTTCTTTTCTGTTGGATCGGGCCGTCGACCTCGGGATAACATGCGCATAATATCTATGTGAAATCTTATTCATGACTTGCTTTGTTAAATATTTTGAAAATGTAAATGGCTAGCTGTGATATTATTAAGGACATGACTTATTACTTCTTGCTACAAACTGTTAATTACTTGCGACTTTCATGCTTAGTATAACACTTTATTATATTATTTGACCCTAGTAAGTATCAAGTCGACCTCTCGTCTCTACTTCTTCGAGATTAGACGAGATACTTACTGGATACATATTATTTATGTACTCATACTACGGTTCTGTACTTAATTGTACAGGATCTGAGGCAGGTACATCTGTCTGTCAGTCTGGTGCGCGTCCCTGATCATAGTCCGAGACTTCCAAGGTGAGTTGCTCCCTTCCTGTGTCGATCAGTAGCTTGATGGAGTCTCTTTTATTTTTTTGACTGTCTATTCTATTTCAGACAGTAAGATAGATTTATTCTTTTGTATATTCTACTAGTTGCCCGTAACTTGTGATACCAGGTCTTGGCACACACATTAGTAGACATTTCTTTTGGGAATTGTATAATTATTTTGGTACATTACTAATTACCACTTGTTTTAACTTCAAGCTTAGAGATTGTGGTACTTATTTTGGTAAAGTAAAATGAACACTTATTGATTTTTCCGCGTTGGCTTGCCTGACAATGGTGTTGGGCGCCATCATGACCTATAATGAAAATTGGGTCGTGACATGAAGACATAGTCTTTAACTTCACAAAGTTTTAAAAATATTTTTACTGTTTAAGAGTAGACACCTTTCTTTCATTTTTACAATTTTTTTTGTACTTTATTATTTTTTCTACAAACATTAATATTGTCTAATTTGAAATAAAGTTATAAAATTTATTATTAAAAATTTTGGGGGACCTAAATCAAGGCTTTACTAGTCTCCTACTAGAGCCACATATCCGCCCCTAACATTCTCAATAAAATTTATAGAGTCTCACTTAAAAGGAAAAAACTTACCCGCACCGGGTGTTTACACCCAATATAATTAAGTTAACCATAGAAGACAACTAAGATCTAAGAGCCTTATTTTAAATAAATAAAAAGATTAAAAAGAAAGAAATACAACGTAAAAGGAGTAAGGTTTAAGAGTCCTTCTTTCTTCATTCTTTGAGCATTCCGAAACAATAGCTTACTAATTCAGATTAAGAGTCATAACATAAAGAAATTTTATTTAAGCTTTTATATTTTCTACTTTTAAATGGCAAGAATCTTTCATAAAGCATGATGGTGTTTTGCTCGATTAAATTGAATTTACCTTTACAATGATAGTTACTGGAAAGTAATGCAAAGTATTTTGGTAAGAACTCAACCATAAATTTATATTATGGGAGACAAATTTTTCAGGTAAGCATATATTATTAGTTATATCTATGCAGTAATAAAAAAAATTACAAATATAGCTACGATATTAAAACAGGAGTAAAAATTTCTTTTCCAGATAAAAGCTAAAATATGTCTGTATAACTAATTATACCTACAACAAGTACAAGGAAAAAAAAATTATGTTGGTAATGGCGTAATGGCCGATGGTGGCCTTGGTTGCACAAAAACAAAAATGTACCGTCGCAGAGATGTGGAAATATTAAGTATTTTAGTAGAATATTATTATATTTAATATATCTCAAAACTAGTTAACTATAGTTAAATACTAATAATTCTAGTTAAATAAAGTGATGTGTTAATTGTTTAATGTCCGGGTGTATACACCCGGTGCGGGTAAGTTTTTTCCCACTTAAAATAAGGCAACAATGACAAGAGCATTAAAAGCAGCGAGTTTGTCATTCAGTTACCAAATGTGAATGAAGCTGGTTGAACAGTACGTTTATAGTGGGGCAGTAGTCTGTAAATAATTGTTGATCGTCAATGAGGGGCGGCTCAACAAAAGTGGTGACCTAAACCAAAATATATTAAAAAGACCCTGAAACGTCTTTTATAAAATTCATATAATACTGAGACACAAAAAAACCTACATGACTTTGATAAAGTGGTGGGAGCACAACTCATGATGTATGAGTTAGGCGCGCGTCATATGGAATTGAATTTTTCCCTTAAGTGAAAATGGCAAAGGGTGAGCCCATTATTCATCATGTTTTGAACCTTGCGACATTTGCCTCGGGGATTTCTGAGTTAAAAAGATGAGACACAAAAGAACTTGCTTTCTGGTATGTGGTTCAATTATATATGACCAAAAGAAATAATTAATTTAAAGAATTGGAGTTGAAATTAAAACGTAAAATCGCAAGAACCATGAAAAAAGACTATACATAAAGAAAGAAAAATAAAATTGATGAGAAGATAAATATATTATTTAATTTAGTGAGAGATTTTTTTTCCAATTAACTCACTCGATCTTACATCTACCAAATATTAAAAATTATCAAAATTTGAAATCTTTTATTAATAATTATATAAATATAAATTATGGAGTATATATTATATAATAATGTAATAGTACTTTTTATTTCTGCGGCCTTACTTATTTGGGGCTTAAAGCAAGGGTTCACTTGCCTTGCCCTAGAGCCGCCGTTGGTCGAAATCGATAGCCAAACTTTCCGATAGCCAAAGATGAGGAAGCTAAAAGCTCATGAACAGAAGCTCCTAAAGAAGGTGGACTTTCTACAATGGAAGAGAGAAGGAGGTCACAGAGAACCTAATGTCATGCGTCGCTACCACGTTACTGGCCGAGACGACTACAAAAAGTATGTCTTTTTGTTCTCCTATTTCCATTTTAGTGGCTTAAAGAACTATTTCTTTACTTGTTTATGTATTTATGTTTTTTTTTCTTTTGTGTGTGTATGTTAGGTACTCGGGTTTATGCAGAATGGCGCAGAAGCTGGTGAATATACTGAAGCAGATGGACCCAAGAGATCCTTATCGGATTGAGATGACTGACGCCCTTCTAGAAAAACTGTCAGTGCTTTAGCCTTATGTTATTCTGCTTTGTGTGTTAAGTTTCAAATTTTGGGGTGCCTGAGAGAGGATTTGCCAAATGATACTAGTTGGCGATGCGATATCAACTTGTTATTGTGTAGGCTAATTGCTTCAAACCTATGATTTTGTTTAGGATGTATAGTTAATGTGGGACGATGAGAAGAAAATGTTGTAGGAGCGAAGAAAACCTTAATTTTTTGTAGCTACAACAACAACAACAACCCAGTGTAATCCCACTAGTGGGGTCTGGGCGGTTAGTGTGTACGCAGACCTTAAAAAAAATTCTCCAACTATTAAACTATTGTTTTCATTAAATAAACGTCGGATACTAGGCAAACATGTAGTGTTTTTCTGAAACGGTTGAGAACTGTATATCTCGGCCTCTGATCCTCCTTTTGCTTGGTTTCTATGTATTATATCATATGAGCTTAATGTATAGATGACAATTAGAAGTATAATGTATGTGCACAGACGTTTCCCCATCTCCCTCTTTTCTAGTTTGAGAGATGAGATTTTATTGCTTTTGATAGCTTATCAAAAAAAAAAAATTGCTTTTGGTTTTTCTTTTGATAAAGATCTTTTCTCAATCAATTTCAGTAATCTGTCTTTATTATTGCCACAGATGTCATGTGATTACAAATTCTAATAGATGTCTCCTTAATTCAGGTATAACATGGGTGTAATAACTACGAGGAAAAGCTTAGCTGTGTGCGAGAACTTATCAGTTTCATCCTTCTGCCGGTAAGTGAGTTCTATATTCCATATTAAGCAGTTCTATGTGGATGAGAAAAAGCTCTAGCCCACATATCTTCCAAGCATAATCAATCATTCTGCAATTCTTTACGGATTACTGATTGAGACAAAGTTTCAAGTCACCGTTAGTTGCCCATAAATGGGGTTGTGTTATTGCATGATATTATTATGGGTGGTAAATAGACGGATGTGTTCTTCATTTGCAGGCGTAGGCTCTCCACTATCTTGGTGCGGCTGAAGTTTGCCGAGCACATGAAGGAAGCAGTGACTTATATAGAACAGGGTCATATTCGAGTTGGACCCGATACAGTTACTGATCCAGCATTTCTTGTGACAAGAAATATGGAGGACTTCATCACGTGGGTAGATACATCCAAGATTAGGAGAAAGGTCTTGGAGTACAACGAGAAGTTAGATGACTATGATGCAATGAATTGATGACCAGTCAGCAATTTGTGAAGCATTCCAGAATAGAATGATAGAAAGGGAAAATATTCTTCTTGGCTGGTGTGAGAGTTTTCCTGTAAGTTTACCTCATGCTAGATTGTCTTGTGCAACCACTCCACATTTTTGCTCGTTTATGTTGCAAACACATGATATTCAACAGTAAAGTTCAATTGGAACATTGTATCTTTTCAGTTTCTACTGAATGGTAGTATAGTAACTTAAATCACTCTACCTCCAGTTGTGGCAGATGTGTCATGATTTTGTTAATCATCCAGATTGGTTATTTGGAGTTCAATTTGCTACCTTAGTACTAGTGTCATCTGCACTTGAATTTCAGCCGTCATCTTGTATTGTATTGTGGCTGAGGATGTTTACATTCATCTATTGCTGCTAGCGGTGTTTTCATAGTCTATAATTATTATTTTTTACTGGTATTCTCCAGGCTTTTTTCTTCTCTTTTATATTTTTTATATCTTTATTTTTGCGAGGGTTGGTTTTGCTAGCAGTTGTTTTGGTACTTTGTAGTGGCTATGGGATCTTATTTGTTTTTCCCAAGTATAGGTACTTTATTTGCTAAAATTGGTGATTTTAAGTTATGCTGCATGTTCTTTGGATGTCGGTTTTCTTACAAATTCTGTGCTTATGCTCTCTAGTGCCATTATTTTTCTTGTGCAAGGGTCTCCTTATTGCTCGCTTGGCTGCTAGAATACTGCAGTCCATTTACTTAGGATTTAGGGAGGATCATATATACTTTCTCAAGGACATGAAGAACGCTACACTCAAGGTTATCCCATTATAATGCGCTAGGTAGGCAATATTTGGTAACCCATATAATAGTAAACTTACATTACTATCCATCCATTAACACTCCTTAAATGGTAACTGAGTTATGAATCCAGTCTTACTTGGTCAAACTAAAGCTAAAAATCCAAGTTGAAATTGCAACATATGATGATGGACATGGTGAGGTGAGTTGTGTACAGTGAAGGGCCATATATTGAACTATTGCAAAGTATTGTCGAGTAGATACCATCGCCTATGAGGGCAACAGAAGCAGCACTATTGCAAAGTATTGTCGAGTAGATACCATTGCCTATGAGGGCAACAGAAGCAGCGCAGGACCTGGGTATAAAGAGTCAACCCATCCTATTTCAATCCCAATATCCATGCTATCATCTAAGAATTGTAATCCGTCTATGTCAATGGTGATAAGTGACTATCGTGGTCCTGATGTTGCTGGCGTTATGGCGGCGTGAGCTGATATGCTGCAAGCTGTTTAACCTTCGTTCAGGAAGCAACTTCTGAAAATGGAAGGATCTGCGATTGGGGTGATTCAATTCTTGATCAGACTTCATCAAGTCAATTTGACAGTCTATTATACGTATTCTACACCTATTTCAATGATTTTCACAAATTAGGAGGGGAGGACTCCTGTCATTATTATCTTCATTCGCTTTAGCTGCATGACTGAACATAGGACATGCTCATCTGAAGTTAAATTACAAAGCTTCATATTGCTCTTAAGATAAATAAATTCAACTAACAGTGAAGCTAGTTGTTCATTTAATGCTGTTACTGTCATGATAACTAATATTTACCGTATCAAAATACTAATTCCCGCACGATGCAAATGACTAATAAACGGTAGGCAACTGTCTAGATGGGTAAATCATTCGCGACATACATCAATAGATTTAGTACACTGATGCAGTAAACAAAAGAACTAATTGAAGATCGCATATTTGCATTGACAATTATTCACAGCATCAAGAATGATGGCAAGTTGGAAACAAAACTGGGGGACTCTTCGAGGGTTCACTCGCAAAATCATTCCAATTACTATACGAGCAATCTGTGTATACGGAGGAACAAGAGATGCACCTACAAAAGATATTTGACACACACTCAAACCAAAAATCTTGGGAATACAATACCGAACCAAGAAACAGCCTCTGACAAATCTGCAGTTTTTCCCACATCTGAGTGAAGCATGTACATAATACTCGCATTGACTGAACCCAGAAGGCCAGAGAACACATCAACACGACACTTATGATAGATCAGTTTTTCCCACCACTGATTGCAGCATGTACATAATCCTCGCATCGACTGAACCCAGAAAGCACATCGCCCAAAACACCAAGAATATCAAATGCCTCCTGGAAGTTCGTCGCCGATGTCATGTCATCAAGCCACGATAATAGTTTCGAGGAGAAATCTGCCATTTCCTTCACATTTAAAAATCTATCTTTCATGACGACCTCCCAGCCTTCTAACTTTCTGCTCTCATCATCCTCTTCGACATTCTTAGAAGTACCTTGGGTTCTCAAGATGGTCACACTCGATAATTTTTTGACCTTGAAAAAGCGCTGCATCTGTTCTATCAAACCAGTGTAGACAAGCATCGGGTGGATAGTTGAGAATAACTCAACTGACCCCCCAGCCTCAGACGCAGATGCACTTGTACTTCCCGACTCTGGTTTCAAAGCCCCAGACAGATTGCGTGAAGAACGAGGCACAGGCCTACCGTGAGTCCGCTGGATATATGCATGGTATATACCTCGTTGTAAAAAGGAAGAGCGATGCTGCAACCACGACTCATAGGATTCTGAAAGAAGTGAGGTAACCATCATGAATTGGACAGTTTCCTCTGTACCAGCAGAAGTCTGAGTTCCAGCAGTAGTGGAGGCTCTGGATTCTGATGCGGGAGAACTTAAATAAGTTGAGATAGACTTAATCATGATATGCCGCTGAGAAGAATCATGATCAAGAAGGTGACGAGCCATTTGCATCATGAAAGGCAAAAATCGAGCATTACTCTCTTTTCCACCACCTCTGCAATCTGCACTAAATGAAGCACCAGTTGCAAATCGAGCAAGCATCTGCAAGTCACCCAAAAAAGATTTGTATTTGCATCAACAGTCTATATTGCAAGAACCTTCACCTATCTCATTGTCCAAAAAAAAACCACTAATCCCTCAGACCCCATCCACAAAGAAAGGGAATGATAAAAAAAAAAAAAAGGAAAAAGAGGGGGGGGGGGGGGCAGGAGCTGAGAATGTAAACATGGAAAGGAATAACGAAAAATGGCAGCTCACCAGAACAATGTCATAGGTTAACAACCGGAGCCGACTTCCATCAGCACGTCCAAGAGCATTGAGGTAATCCCAGTATTGATCAACATAGCGTATATATTGGCCCATTGGTACTGATGGACCTCTCACTGGGAATAGATTATTGCATAGTGTCTCGTTGTTTCTTAGGGCCGCTCCGTCCCATTCTTTTTTAGGATTCTTTAAGGCTGCATCTGCCCGTTTAGCCTCCTGATGGCACTGAAAATGTATGATGTTGAAATGGCTGACTGTTGTGTAAACACAGTCTCCACGAGCATTTCCAGAGCTTCCAATACCAAGGTTAACCCGTTTACTATAAGTGTATACGCCAAGCAAGTCTGTAGGGCGCAAGCGGTAGCCTTCACGACAAACCATGCAAGCCAATCCTTCCTCGTCCTCGTCCTCAACATCTTCCAAACCTTTCAAGACCGGTCGCGCAACAACAATACGTTCACCACCATCTGGGGACAGTTCTTGCCGCATACCAAGTCCCTGGTATAGAAAACGAGAAAAAGCTCCATAGTTATGATATTGGCAACTGAAACAACTTTAGAGGATCTATATCTCAATTAGATATTAGATGTTGATCCTGGACAAATCTCTAAGCTTCAGTAAACAGAACTCAAGAAACACATGAATGTAAAGAAGCATATCGTGCCACTAGACCAAAAGATATTTTTACAAGAGAACAATTAGATGCTTGACAGAAAACATATCAGAGTTAAAAGATCAAGTTGGGGAAAATACCACAGCTGCTACCAAGAAAGTGAAAAATTACCAAATGACATGCTGTGCCACAGAACTATTCTCTGTTTGAGCATCTGCATATAACAATATGAACTGCCTATGCACGTTGAAGGAGTCCTAGGTTCAACTTCAATTGCTTCCTAAAAGATAGATACTGTTGCTAAGCTTCTCTACTATCTCTGCAGCATCTCAATTATCTTTCTCAGTTCTTACATAAAAAAACTGAACTTATATCTCCCAGTTTAAACATATATTTAGTAACATGTTTCAGGTACTTAGATATATTCTAAGTATTACTCCTGTTATGTCTATTCCCCTCGGATCTCTAGTGCGGGGAAATGCTTTGATGCCAAAGAGGAGACTATTGATATGCAATTTTCCTGGAAGACGCTTTCAAACCAAAGAGGAGGCTATTGATATGCCATTTTGCTGGGAAGATTTGACCATAAAATATGCTTCAGATGAAAATGGTAGTCTTTTATCATTACTAAGCAACAGATCAAAAGTATTAAGCCAAGACAAAGATGAAGACGCAAAGGACATTAACAAACAGCATAGTGGAGCGAAGTGCAAGTAGTATGACAAGGAACCTGCAGCAATTCTGTTCTCTTCCTCAATGCTCGTCGCCTCATCTCATCCCGCGTTGCATGACGTAGTTGGTGAACTTTCTCGGCTAAGAACCCATCACCATTTCCCTCCTTATCAGAAAGTGTGTCCAACAAGTTTTCAGCCCTGGCTCCAATCTCATTTTCACCTGAGACACCCTCCAAAGCATGAAGCAATGGCAAGATTCCTCCTTCATCTATGCACTTTTGAGTGGCCAAATGGCCCATGGACAAACCCCTCAGCATGGATAAAATAAGAGGAATAGATGGGAGCTTTAAACCCGATGCCCACTCCACAGTTGATTTGAAACCAGCCTGTCCAGTGAAAGCAAAACATTCTTTTAGATGGCTGACTGCAGCCCCAGTAATCCCCTTTTCCAGTATAATATCCTTCAACCTCTCTCCACAGGAACTTGTCTTGAGCGATTCTGAAACTCTAACAAAATTCTCCAGGGTGTATTTTTGCTTTGAGGCTTGCTGCGCAATTGTTTCATCTTTCATATTGTCTTCGTAAAGTTTTTGCAGCCTATCAAATTCGCACCAATTCTGCAAACACGGCTCAAAATGCTGTACAAGAGCTTCCATTGCTGCAGGCTCCCCGTAAGTCAAGTAAGGCAATATTCTTGCAACCATCTCAGTGTTCCTCTGCTGCTTATTTGACTTTTTAAGTCCAGATGGATGGGATAATCTTTCAAGGAAAAGTAGTACAATTTTCTTGGCCTGTTCACCAACACCTGCTTCATCACTGGAGACTACATTAACGCCTGAAGTAATGCTGATGTTATCACTCTCATTTGCTTCTAGCGTTAAGCTCTCTACAATCAAAAGAATACCCTCAGCTGGTTCCATAGCATCCACAAAGAAAGCACGCCTAGCTGTCTCAAGAAGTAAGCCTAAAGCACCCAGCTTTAGCAATGCTTTTCGGTTTTCTCTTATCTTGCAACAAAGCATGAGCAAATTAAGCACTGCAACCAACTGCTCTTGATTGGACTTGAAATCATCTTGCAAACGCTGCAAAATAAACCAGTAGAAAGACATGAACAAGGTCATAAACAGAATGTCATTATCCATTCATCACCAGTATGTAATTTGTTTAAGCTACAGAAATGAATATCTTTCTTGGGGAGTTTCTTCAACTCAACATCCCAAAATACACCCCACTTCCAACAAGAGGAAATAAAACTGAAAGAAAAAAGAATATCAGACAACAAAAGAACAACTAGAAGGAAAATGAGCTACATGTCTAAAAAGAATAACCTGCTAAAGTTTGGATCAATACTTTTACCTGAACCATCCCTAAAAGAATTTCCAGTCCACCACATTCCCGCACTGCACCAGCTATGGCAAACTCCACCTCTGGATCTTGGGTCTCCTCTCTATCCTCATCAATTTCTTTAATCATGGGCTCAGTAGCTTCACCATCTAATCCCTGAATAGAAGATAGGGGAACTGTTAAGTGTATCAAAGAAGCTATAAGAATGCCGATTAAGCATAGACGTAAATCAAAATTTTGAAGGACAAAAAGAAAAGAAAAAAGAACATAACAGAAAGCCATGGGCAGAACCATTTTTTCTTTTAAGGTTTCATCAAGTACATTCTACAATAAAATGGCAGCAAAAAGAACAAGAGAACCTGTAGTCGGTAGGTCACTGTCATTGGGGGACAATCTCTGCCTGATACAGCAGCACTGGAAGAAAGTGAAGTTGCCGCGGCAACTACACTTGCAGACTGACTACTGGATTTCTTCCACACTTGCTCAAAGACTTGAGCAATACTCAAATCTAAAGAAATAATATTCCCAGCTACTAGCAATTCCATGCCATAATCATCTTCAATAAGACCTAAGAGATCAAGCTGTTGGCAGATTTTATTTTTGACATCACGCATCAATGGACCAATTTCAGCACTTGAATATGGATTCTTTGTCATCGATCCCCTGATAAATTCTTCCTGTGTATGAGCCTTGTTCAAGATCAAAAGATACACAGGCTCTGGTTTTGAGGGGCTAATCAGATTGCAGAGCTGCTCCAAGATGAACTGCTTGTAAAGACAAAATAGAACAGTGTAAATCCACTGATTAAAATACTATGCACCAAACAGATAGTGGAGGAAGACGTCGAAATGACTCCCTATATAACCAAAATATATAGGAACCCAGGCAGTTAGTATACTGCAAAAGAAAAAGTAAGGACTCTGCTCTGCCTTATAAAATGGGTCCTTCCCAATATCAACTAAAGAGCAAATATTACAGCATTGTACTTTACACTAACAAAAGATGTGAACTGATTCTCATCTGGAGCTGGGAATATCTGATGCAGAACCTTGAGAAGAAAGAAATTCAAGAGATCATGGACAATCTCTTGAAATTACCATCCTTAATTAAGTAGCTTGGCATGTACAATCTGATTCTCCAGCAAAAGAGGAAATAAGATCTCCTACTCACTTTTCTATTGTGTGCCCAAAATAAACCGAAGAAGAAACAAAAAAGCAATAGTTGGAAATCACTTCAAAGACCAGAACACTTTACTAATATTGCAACTTTTTTCTTTCGGGAAAAATTAAGAAATTCATTACGTACCAAAGAAGTTCGCCCTCTATTCTCATCTCCGTGAATTTGTAGACCAGAGATGCATGCCTGGATGAACTGACGTTTATTTTCATTACTTTCTAGCAAAAGACTATCAAGAAGATCTTTGAGAAGTCTATTACAGTCATTTATTAGTTTTGTCTTCTGCACAACCAACCCCCTAATCACAATGAGAGCCTCAAGAACCTCGGAAAGCAAATGCTCTCTCATGAATCTACAAGTGAACAGTCAAGAAAGATTGATCAGCAAATATGTCAACAGTGAATAATTCAATATATTAAGGATGTGAAGACTACTTGCCTGGATCTGATGCTTGGAACCTCCAAAAACTTGCCAAGGAGCTCGATAAGTTTATGAAGAATAAAGCCCTGAGATATGTCAACATGCAGGCTCCTCTCCAACTTTTCAACATTAACCAGTTCCTGAGTGATCAACTTGCATATTGTTGTCAAGCAACTACGCACCGTCAAGAAAAGACGAGCATCCTCTGTGTCTATCATTTTAAACAGCAGTTCAAAGTACTCAGCAGCATTTTCTCCAGCAGCAAGAGTTGCCGATAACAAAGACATGAGCAAGTTTAGCAAGCGAAACTGTCGTGATGAACTCTGGCCACAGAGTAAACTAATCAACATACACATCTCTGACCTAATAGACTGCGAACAAGCACTCAGTATGAGTTCTGTAACCCATGAGCCCAGTTCAAATGATGATATCTCATTTCGAGCTGTCTTTGAAACACGTCGCTTCCACTTGAGAAGATATTTCAGCGCCAGGTAGTCCTGCCTCTGAAGACGGGATCTTTGACCACTTTTCCCAGCCTGAGAAACCTTATACTGTCGCCTCACAAAGTCTAGATAGGAGGCTCCTTTTTCCCACTCTGAATAGCTTAACAGTTGTATATCTTGAGCCTTCTGAGAACCATTCCAACTTTTCTCTGACGACTCTGACATTGACTTACTACCACTAACAAGGCTGTTAGACCCAGAAACATTTGAACTGTCATCTTTCACTTGCGTGACATGAGAAGATTTTCCTGCTCCTTGCTCTTTGTCAACACCATCAGGCTTTGGAGGAGTACAAGCCTGAGATATGATCCTCAGGCAAGGAAGAATCACATGTTCAGATATTGCAGGATGTTTAGCTCCCACCTTGATAGATGCAAATAACAACTGGAAAACAACCCTTAATCTTGATTCCCAGAATTCATCCGACAATGAACACACATCAGAAAGCAGGGACAACTCTTCACGTGTAGCCAACGCGATGTCCATGGAGCGGTGATGTTCAAGGCAATACATTACCTTCTTCTGTATTAGACTGTTCAACTCAGCTACCGCATTAGTGTCACCCTCAGAGAAGGCACAAAGAGCTCCTCTAGCTTGGACACGAGCGGTTTTGGGGCCCTGATGGATGTTATTTTCGAACAGCTCAGACAGAACACCAGCAGCAACAAGTTGCTTCTTGGATGCTGGATTTTTTGATAGCACCTGTAATATCTCCAAGCATTGGGTGACAAAAGTGGAAGCACAACCATAGCAACTGTTAGGTACCCTCGAAACAACAAATCTGGAGGCTGGACCAACATTATCTGATTGTTTCTGATGTAAGTAATTCATCAAAACTCGCCTCAGACCTTGGAGGGTCTGAACACTCTTACTGACAGAATCAAATGCTGCTTTGCATTTCTCACCATAAAGGACACCAAGAAGAGCAATTTTACGGTTTATCTTGCATGAAGGTCCAGGCAAAGAGACCATCATTTGTTGAACCGAATCCTTCTGCTGAGAATCCATCTCATTTTCACCAACACTAGACACAATCTTCAGCAAAGGTTTTTTGAATCCCAAAAGCTGCTGATATCTACGATGAGCATTTTCCGACTCTGCCTCTATTGCAGCCAATCCCCTCTTCATGTCTTCTTCATTTTCCATGCTATCAAAAGTGAAACTTGGCTTTGCCATAAAATTAAATTCAAAGCGACCATATTTGCTGTACCCACACTCATTGCATAAGAAGGAATCAAGATTTTCATAGTTGATGTTCCTGCACTGTCTGCATTGATAAGCATTCTCATGACAATTACTGCAAATACCGTGCTTATCAGTCACAGCCCGACTGCAACGGGGACACTGCAACGGCTCGAGGGACAAAGCTTGAAGATTTTCATAAAATGAATCCAATTCAATCATAAAATTACACGCTGTAATTGGGATGGCAAAATCAACTTTCAGCTCAGTTTGATTAAAAGCAAGATGGCAGCTTTTTGCACGCTTCCAAAGGGACCAATTGTTTTTCAACTCTGACAAGTCAGCCACAGGCCTGTTATTGTAATAAAGGTTTAGAACTTTCACTGACTTGGATTTACGAGCATCATGAACATTCATTGCCACACTCTGAATGGTGTAGCTACCAGTACATTTCACTATGATGCGGTTGTCAGTAAACTTCGTTTCTGACTTCAAACTTTCAAGCTTCATCCTACTATACGGAACCTCGGGGGAGCTGCAGGCTACACAAGGCTCACTCTCAAGGTAGTAACCGTCAAATTCCACCAATCCACTCAAAGTGTTGTATATTCGAGAATTTGGATGGTTCGCCAAAAGCTCGTTTTGTGAATGAAGTGTCTCAAATATGCAATTAATCACATCGGCAGTCAAGCATTTGTCAACAACTTCAGCACTCTGTAGCTTCGCACCATGATCAGGGACCTTCCCTAGCAAGAATGTAACAAGTTCTGTATATTCAATGATGTTCTGCCCATACATTGGTAAAGATTTTACCTTCTCCAAAAGTGCAGTTAACAATGTTTCTCTGAATGCCGGGTTCCCGTGATGCCAGACACCGAGGAGAACTGATTTGGATTCTGAGCGCACAGAGCTTGAATTCCATTCCAATAAAAAGCAGTCAATAAATTGTTTCAACACATCACCACCTTTTCCAATGAAAACATCAACCACTGCTTCCATATCCAACTGAGTTTTCTCAACACCAGATTCACTGTCTTCCCCCTTCTTCTTCTTTTTATATTCAGGAGCTTGTGACCCTAACTTACTCACAGTTGTTCCAGCTTCCGCTACCTCAGCTTTCTGTGATGAGTGTGTGCTATCTTTCCCAGTATAGAAGGCCAGATTCAGAAGCTTCAATGCCTGAATAACACACTCTTCCCCAAAATAAAATATTCCATTCAGAAGGAAAGGAAGAACATCACCATGCCTTAAACAATACTTTTGCCAATTTCGAGGACGAGCTGCAGCCACTTCAGCCATGGTCGTTAGACACCTTACTATCTTCACACTTCTTTCATATGAGATAGAACTTTGAAATCCACCAGATTTATTTATGTGCTTATAGAGCTTTTTAACTTCAGTTGAGAACTGCCAAGAGTCTCGAACACTGTAGTAGTGTGTCTTACTACCACAGAGATGCAGAAAAAGCCTCCTGGCGTACCTTCTAACATAACTGGTGTTAGGATTGTTGATATAGCTGCACAGGACATCTTGATATCCATCTAGCTTCAAATCCTTACCAGAAGTCATCTTGTGGATCTTCTCTTTCTCCCCAGCCTTGTCGTGCTTTTCTGGTCGGATCAAGCTGTAGAGCAGACGGAAAGTGTTCTCCAACAACAGCCTATGGTAGTCCACAAATATGTCCGCACGGTGTGATTTTGCATACGAGTCTGAAAAGAATGGAGAGAAGTTACCCGCAGGCACTTCCCTACGGATTGTCAACAAAGCACCACAACCAGAAGCGGTGTTCAACCCAGAAGATGCATCTGTGCTAATAGGTGGAGATTTAAAAACTTGAGTTAGCTCCTGTAGAATGTTCATCAGATAATTGACAAATGCTTGCTGCCTAAGATAGCTACAAGCACGAAGTAAATGGGAGATAAAGTCAATTTTCTCTTGACCATCTAAGGTAGGTGAAGCAGCAACACAAGTGGAAGGTGAGATATGCAAGGCAGCTTTGTCATGCGCTTCAGTCACACCACCAGATTTAGTTGCCGAACCATCAGTTCCTGGCTGGTGCCAGTTTCGCAGCATTAAGGTAAAGAACATAAGTACCAGGATTGTAACTTCTCCAAATGAGGTACGGCTTCTGGCTACGAAAGGTTTATTCAGATTTATCTCATCCAAAAACCACTTTATCAAATTCTCCAACCCTATGCTTTCAGGTTCTGAACTGTCAGCAAAGGGTCCACCAACCGCTGAAGACAATCTGTAGAAGAGCTGCATGACTGGAATAGCCCCAGTTCCTGAAGTGGTTTCCATCCATCCTTTCAGTTGCTCAAGTAGTTCAGAAAGAAGAAGAGAGTTAACAGCTCTTTTGGATGCAGAAATAGTAACAGGATCAAGTATCGACGGTGAAAACTCTTCTGATTCATTTGGTTCCAACTCGTGGATTGATGGCGCAGAATTTTGCACACCAACATCAGATGCAACTGTCAACAACCCTGGATCACTTAAATCATCAGTAGAGAAATGAATTTCACTTCCCTCACCACCAAATGTTTCCACTTCAATTGGAATAGCTGTCATAGGATGATCTCTAGAATGTGGTGGTGCGAGACGGTCTGCATCTAGCACTTCATAGCATGCCTCACACAAATCGAAATCTGGGCAAACAGTACAGTGCCATCTTCGCCTTAGGATAGGAACAGTAGAGCAACCATCGCAACAGTATTGAACAGATGATGTGATGGAGTCTTCTTCAACCATGACCTGAGTACTTCCACTAGCTCCAGCGGAAGCATCAACTCGCGTAGGAACACAGGAAGGGTTCTCCACGTCATCAGTACCTATCATTGTTTGCTTTGGGAACGGAACCTGAAGGAATCTTGAAGATATAGCCAAGCTGGAACCAAAGAATAGAAAATTTGGAGACATAAACAAATGAAAATGGGAAAATCACAGTTATGCTTTCACAGAAATTGGTTCAAGAGCTATTAACAACCTGCTGGAAGTTTGAACAGCCTCATTGGTAGAGAACAACAGTTTCTTAAACAATGAAACAGCAGGTGCAACAGAAGACCTGCCTCCGTCTTTTCCATGCAATGCTAAGCACTCGGCGTAACAGTAAATAAGTTCGACGGACGATACAACAATATTGTTCATAGTCTGTGTGTCAGGTTGCTCTATGTCTAAAATTCCCCAAAGGACGTGCATAAGTCCATCAACCACTTCAGAACCTACATTCAAAAGAATAAATAAGGAATTGCCCACGCAAGGCCCAAAATTTGTTTTCTGAAGGTAAAATTCTCAACTGCAGCATAAATGTCGGCGAAGGTCAGTAAACCATGCAGAATAAACATAACAATCGCTCCCCATATAGAAGACAACAGTGATAAGAGCACATGTGAACAAACAGATTTTGTTTGTTTGGGGGGGGGGGGAAGAGAGAGGGTGCATGAGCACAAGGGAGGGGTTCAAAATTAGTGAAAGAAACAATGCCCTAACTTCATTATTTTGACCCTAGTCAGATGGTACCCCGTCCAAGGGCTTGGAAACACTGGACTCTATTGTAAAGAGTAGCTGTAAACCAAAAGAACAAGAAAAAGTACCATTCATCTCAAGAAAAGAGGCAAGGTTTGAGCGACGATGCAGCGCAATCTTGGAAACCACGCGCATCTGTGCAGTAAATTCCTCAATTATCCACCCAGCAGCGGTCCCATCCACACCAAGTTTTGATGAGAGCATGGCAGTGGATTTCACGACACCAGCCAGGCGCATGGCATCCTTAACCTATTCAGATACAAATTTCCGGTCACAATAAAATATTTGGCATAAATAGAGAAAAAGCAAGATTAGTTCACTCATTTCACACATATAGTCTGGGCAGTTACTTGGTAATATATCTCCCTCTTTGGGAAGACGGCTTGCAGGACACGATTGGCAGCTGCCTGCAACAAAGGCTCTCTGTCACTTTCAAATATAACTTCTAACAAGGGCTTGCACCTCAATTTGCTCAGCTCCACCTTAGCTTCCTCAACTTTTGAGCATCCTTTCGGTTTGCACAAAGAGTAGATTCTTGACAAGAGCTTCAATCCAGCAGCCACAACCAGCTCCTGCAGTGGTGCAGACTGTGTTGCACGGCACTTCCTCCTAGATCCAGCAGGCCACGAATTACAACCAAGTACACGTGCCTCCATGTCCAGAACAGCATCCATCTTTTCTTTCCAACCAAATTCATCCTTAGCTCGGCCATAAATTTCTAAGGAGTCTATTCGGGGTAAAGCAGCTCCACTGAATGTTGGTCCAACAGATACTGTAAATTCTTCATCAGCAAGAAGTGATTCGGCGACTGTAAATGCAATATCATACCAAGAACGCATTCCCTCATCTAATTTTATCACTCTCTGAAATACAGTGATCTCAGAAGGAATGTGATTCGCAGATGTGTTACCCACATGCAATCGCAGACCGACCATGACAAGGTCGGGATTCGAATTGGAAACAGTTATCTGGAAAAATGGCACACATTATAAAGCTGAAATATACAGAGCTATGATCCAGATTCCTAAGTAAAGTGCTAGATACTAGTTCAAAGAAAAAAACGACAACGACGACAAAAAGTGGAACATTGGGGGAAGTAAAAACCAAAACCAGAGAGCTCACAGGAATATCCAAGTAAGAATACTACTGTATTAAAATGTTAGTATTTCTCTCCTTGAAGATAATAACCCCTCATGAAAAAAGGTAGAGATGGATGAAAAGTGATTCCTAATTGTGTTATCCACATTGCCAAAAGAGCTAAAACTGATGAATTCATATTCCTGGAATGATCCTAGTTTACTTAGCCCCAAGTTTACCATATTCTCCAAAAGGAAAGGATGAATGCATATTCCTGGAATGATCCTAGTCTACTTAGCCCCAAGTTTATCATATTCTCCAAAAGGGAACAATAAGTTCTTAAAAGTTAAAACCAAAGTTCACTAACATCACCAGTTCAACTCACTTCTGAGAATACCAGCTAACATATTCATATGTTTATTCAGCTCTTCCCATCAATTATTACTTACATTTTTTATCCTAGTTGATAAAAATATGAGTTTGCACAATGCTTCTTGACAAACAGATCTGAAGCAATTACAAAGTGAAATTGAAGCAATTGCAATGTCAGAACTGCAAAGATGCACAGAGCGTCTGTTAAATGAAAAGCATGGAGAAGGGTAAGTTATACGTGCATCTTTTACACCAGAACATTATCAACTTTGTTCAATCACTTGAGTGCAAAGGAACATACCCTAGAAGCTAGAAAAAGGCTACACTAAGCATTTGTAATAATTGGTTTCATTGCTATCCCTGGTATAGAAAATGGCAATATGGTTATGATTAGTGCTGAACTGGTTTAGCGTACAGTGGATAATGGTGATGCTACACCGTTGGGCCTACGGAAGAAAGACGAGAAGACGCAAAGCATGGGATGTTGCCTGACTAGCTCTTATGTGGGTTTCATGGAAAGAGGAAAGAAGAGCCTTTGACGGTGTGCAGAATGGCTTTGTAGATACAAGGAATAACCTCTTGCTTCTTGTTTCCTTTAGGTGCACCCATGAGTGGTTCCAGTCTGTACAGAAGATAGGTTGCACTCATAAAGATCCATTTTATGTGTAGGCTCTCTACTTGGTATACTTTTTTGTACAGAAAGCTTTTCATATTAATGAAATTATTTTACCTTATCCCAAAGAAAACAGTAAATGCAATCACACAAACAATCATATTCAACTCAATGGATTCGTTTAATCTTAAAGTGGATCCATATAAATGCATGTAAGCCTTACTTCTTGGTCTCGTCCACCCTTCACCTGGCACTCTCTTTCCAGCAAATAACCTTAGCTAAAATTTTATCAAAACACTAGCACTTCAAGTCACTTAGAATTCAACAGGCAAAAGCAGGGATAACAACCTCATATAATCATGCTCTCATCTCTTCCCTCCTGGTTTGTGTAGTCAGACCACCAAACACAAAAGTTGGGACAGGCAAAATCACTTAACTCCGGCTTTGACATTTTCATATGTGAAAGATTTTCCACTTAAAGAATGAATCTCAAACAGTCATGTCCAGAGAGAGGAAAATTTAATGAATTAGGAGACAAATATAACAGAAACAACAAGAAAGTAATACCTTGAATCCTCCGGGGTTAGGACTCTCTAAAAATCCATCTTCAGAAGCCAGGGTTTGTTTAGCTAACTCAGAGTCACCATTCCTTATAGCATCACTGCTCAGCTTCACATCTTGCGTTATACACACAGTTTTCTCAAAAAAATCAAGTGGAAATTCTGGTTTTGTACCTCCATAAGCCTTGTTATTGAGTATCCCAGGGCCAAGCTTTTTAACCTTATCACTGATGGCACTGACACCAGAGTCTACACCAGCAGGAACATGTGAGTATATCTGAAGGCTTCCATCTTCATGTAAAACAAGACAGTGGATTTTGTCTTTTGACAAAGGCTTATAAGTGGCAACCCCTACAACAGGAGAAGCTGAACCCACTGAATGTCGCAAGTTCTGTACGAGTACTTGACATTCACCAAATGAGACAGCACTTGCGGCATTTGAATTCAAACTTGAGAAGGAAACAAATAAGGCACTGCCACCAAATAAATCTCTCCACCGGTGCAATCCTGCTGACCGAAGTTTACAGTCTGTTTCATTCTCCAATATGGCAGAGACCTCAGTTAAAGAAGTTGCATCTGGATTTACTCGGCCAACCAAGGTGGTCCCATCTTGTAAGGACAGAAAGAGTAAACGATGCATTGATGAAAAATATAAGGAGGAACCTTTCGCGTGTCTCTCTTTACCCTCGATTTGCATGATTTCCTTCAATGGCTTGGCCCCAACATTCCCTTTTGTTGACAACTCCAACCTGTACAAGCTACCATGTTCTGAAAGGACAATCAGAAACATCCTACCCTGTGAAGCCACAATGAGTGCAGCATCCATAATCATGCCATCAGGCAAAGTGAAATAGTGCACAGGACTAATGTTGTCAAGGGATAAATCATATATTTTAACAAATTTGTTAGTGACCACCATTAGCTGAACTTGAGATCCAGGGACCCAGTCTACATGTTTGATATAAGCACCTTGTAGAGCGAGTTCAATGGCTAAACGATCGCTCACCTCACCTCGATGATTTACTGTGAGAACCTGGCAATCTTCATAGCCAGCGACCGCAAGGTAATTTTCCACAAGTGGATTGAAAATGAGATTTACAATTTCAAAACGGACAACATTCTTAGAAAGAGGCTTCACATTGGTCTTGTCTGCAGTCACAGGAGCAACAGTAGCTTGTCCAATAAGCTGTCCAACATCAAATATGGCTACCTTGTCACCCTTCTCCAACAGCAAGCCGACCTCGTGTGCTAACACTGAGCAAAGATTTAACAAGAGAACCACTAGCCAAGTGGGATTTAAGTTCTTTGGCATTTGAATAATCAGCCTTTATCTTCAAATCTAACGATCCACTTTTATATGCTTTCTTCAATTGCAAAAGATCAACACTGTTACAAAGTACTTTCTCATTACCCAGGAAAATTTTCCTCTCTCTCGAAAGGCTAGAATCTCTCCGGCTTGTAATAGAAGGCAACAGTGAAGAGCAAAGTCTCACAACACAACTTTCAAGATCAAGTTCGTCTAATAAGATCGGCATCCCATCTTGAAGGTCCTTTGGAATAGACATCTTGATAGAGTTGTCTGCTTCCACCAAAACATCCTCATCAATATCTGAATCACTGTCAGGAAGTTGATCTCCATTTTCCGTGAAAGGCAGAAAAGACTGGAAGTTACTAGCACCACGACTGGCTGCGTTGTTGCTTCCAGCAAATTTTCGAGGTTTCAGACATTGACAATTGCTACCACGAACACCTCCTGCACCACAGTCACAGAAGAAGCGACTGGACCTAGAATAAACCACACGATGACCTCTGTGACAAACTTTTGCACAAACAGAGCAACAGCCTTTGGACACGGTCAGATCACATGTATAGCAGAAGTACCAGTGTTGCTCCATAAAATTGCTACCACTAGATGTAAATGTACAAACTTTAGAGGCGAGGGCCCTTTCACTGTTATTATCTTCCTCTTCATCCTTGTCCAGGCTACCGTTCTCGCCATCAGATGTTCCATCATCCTCGTCTTCATCAACAGAAGTTGCATCACACTCAATTGCGGACACACCTTGACTGGAAGAAAGGACCACAGCATCAGCATTCTTCCTGGAACATATAGATCTAGTAGGTGCAGACCCCACCGCTGAACTACTGCTAGGGATAGACTTTACTAAAGATCGTTCAGTGGCACTTTTGGCAGAGCAGCAATCACTCAAGACACTTGCAAAGAAACCAAAGAGATACTTCAGCCCTTGAAGTAGATTCTCATCATCAGCCAGCTTCTCAGTCAGCAACATCGTCTGCCGCATAAGTTGCTTGATTAAATTTTCACCTCCAGAAAGCTGAACAAGAAAATTGAAATAACATTTGGCAACAGTGAACTCAAATAGCAGAAAAGCCTTATCAAGTGAAATCAGCATAGATTTCACCAAATGCTTATGTAGTTCCTGTGAAAGGATTCCAGAGGACGGAGACAACAGGCATGTGATAAAATTCATAGTTGATTCTCTTAGAGAAACTGAAGCTCCTGTTGCACATGCAACTCCACTAGATTCTTCAGTCACAGATCCTAAAAGCCTGGTTTCAAGCCACTTTGACAGGTAGACCATGTCCATGTGAAGGAACTTCTTCTGCAACTTCTCTTTGACATGAGCATACATATCTCCAGATAAAAGATCAACAAAAAAGTTGAGAACCCTTATAGAGACCTGCTCAGAGTTGCATCCGTCTAAAGCATCAACAAGAACCAACAAATCACCGCGTTGTGAACCATAAAGATCCTTTATCTGTTTGGAGCCGTCCTCAAGAGAGAGAAAGTATTTCAAAACCCCAGTACCAGAAGGCTCTCTTTTTAAGCTATCAACAATATCAATTACCTTGACAATCAGAGCTTCATAAATGCCACTAGTATCTCCACCATCTCTCTCATTGACACACCTTAAAAACTCCTCCATGTGCTTTAATACGAATAAGCTACTGTAGTCAACTCCTCCAGAGCCTTCGGTCAACCGTTGGTAAATAGCATTACATTTTCCATGAAGGTCTTCAAATATACTGTCACACTTGATCCTACAGACCAATTCAAGAATCTGAGAGATGGCCTGTGTCTCCAAGTAAAGAACTCCTCCAGCATCAATGACCTTCATTAGCCCATCTATACAATTTACTACTCCTGCAACATTAAGGATAGACGAAAGCAGAGTTCCACTTGGAGGTTGAAGAAGACAGGGGAAGCCATGCAGCAAAGATTCCCATAAGATTTTAGAATGACTTCCTAAAGATAACTTGTCAAGAGCAGTATCCAGCCTTGACAAAGTTCCATAGAGAGGCTTATACTGGCATGGATCAGAACCCATCTTCTCAAGGAGTTCATCCTGCTTGCATTTGTCAAAACCAGCATGCACAAATGACATTGTAGGTGAAAGTCGGTTGGGCGAAAACTGATCACCGTCGATCGTCATAATTAAAGCTTTCTGATAAACTTGTAGGTATCTCTTCAACAAAGATGACAATACTCTAATCAACCGCTCAACTTGATTAGTACCAACTAAAGTAGAAATAACACCTTCAGTGAATGCATAAAATTTGCCATCTCTTGATGTCTGCTCTGGTAACATAGGAACAGCAGAAGCTAGTGCCTTATCCATGCAGTGTCCAGCAGTACCAGCAGTAACCAATGAAAGTGACAGAGATAACCAAGATCCAGCCCTTAGAAAATCCCATCCGAATTCTCCCACATCCTCTGATACGTGTAAATCATGCAACCGATGAATCAAATCCATCAACATAACAGAAAGATGACTGTAGTTAATTTTCCCCATATCACCCGAAAATAATTGGCTAAAGTAAACAAAATGCTCAGCATTTGAGAGTTCAGGAACTTCAGCACTAGTTAGCCAACGATGCAGATGTTCTGAGGTGGATTTCACGACTGGTAGATCCCAACAAAGCACAAAAATGTATCTTTCAAGTATCAGGTCCTCCACTTTTTCAGGTTTTTTACCTTCCCAAAACCTCAGAATCCTGGAAAAAGAGGCACATATGTCATTCCAGGACAAGCCTAGGCATTCTATTGTTGGATCATCTCTACATGCAGATGGAGGAAGAGGTGTGATATCAATCAGATGACTTAGCAAGGCATTGCAGGTAGGTGTTTCTTTAATGAAGCCACCCATCACACCTTCAAACAAAATTGAGACCCAAGATGAGGCACGACTGCCACTGACACGAGGCCTCAATCTTGAGGAGGAGGCTTCCCTCAGCTTGGTCCTGAACTCCAAAAGCAGGGATGATGGACAAACAAGAGGATAAAATAGCATGTGACGAAGCATTACTATCAAACGTGAAACTAATAGAGCCCAACATGACAATTGCGTACTATCAAAACCAGCAGATGGGACAGCAACGGCTTTAAGAGCAGAGAATACCACATTAGCCTGAACAGCCTTTTCATCTTCTGAAGACAGGTGAAAAGCCATTAGCAGTATCTCAACATGAAACAAAGATGGAAGGATCCCCAGAAGCTCGTCCAAGTTAGGACACTTTGAACATATAGTCTTTGCCTTTTCACAGACAAAATCAGCAAATATATTGTACATTTTGGTCCTCAAGCTGCTGCCAGCAGAATCTACCAGACAGACAACAGCATGCGCCAGTAAACCAAGAGTTAGATCATTGTAAAGAAAAGCACCATTTTCAATAACAAGGATTTTCTCGACAAGTGTTTCTTCAACTCGATCAGACAAGGCATGACGTGATAGGAGGTTATGGAACAGATCAAGGCAAATTTCACTGAGATGCCGATAACCAAGTTTCATTTGTTCATTTAGAGCTATCCCAGCATCATGACCTGTTGCTTCAGCATCACATCCTTCGGAGCTAAGTACAGAAAGCAAAATATCAATGTGGTAGCTTGTGAATTTTCTGCACCCATCTTCATATACAGGACCACACCATTCAGGTGAAAAAATGCAATCATTCAAAAAGCTGAGCAATTCGGTAGCAGCCTGAATGGGCGTGTTGCTTGTATTTGAACTATGTGCAACAGCAGGTTGATCATACCCATCCACAGATCCTGCTGAGCGACCGCCCTCAGAGAAAAGGTCCCCAAAGAGGGCTTCATCTTCATGGCAAGCTGTGTTTTCAGACTCAGAAGTAACGGATGTTTTGGTGACACTGGAACATGACCTCTCCAATTTAGGCTTCAATTTGACACCCTCAGAGTGAAGGAACAAGAGCAGTTGCATCACATTATCCACCCATTGGACTGATGGTGAGAATATTATTCTCAAAAGTTCCTCCACTGAGTACTTCTTCAGCAGGTTGACCTTAGCTGAGTGAACCTGACATAAAGGAGGCTCCAAGAGTTGGCTGGTACTCACACCTTCAACATCGAGGCCCTTGTACTCGAATAGCTGATATGTTCTATTCCTGACGTCTAATATTAGCTTGAGAACATAAACAACCACACGGGGGCAGTAGGCCAAAGGAGGCCTTGGGTTAACAGCACTGCTATACTTCCACACGTCAGGATCCAAATGATCCAATATTAAAGCTGCAATGCATGCTTGGATGTTTTGAAATACGTTGGTGTTGCAGAAAATTGTCTGTACAATTTGAATAAACTCTTCCAGCAACAGCATTACTTGACTATCTAAGCCACTCTCAACTGCAGGATATCCACTTACGAAATCAAACGGCAGCTTGAACAGGGTGGGCAATACCTCAGTGAATGAAGCAACAGACCGGAATAACTTGGCATCAAAGTGAGTGTATGAGCTATTTTTAGTAAGACTACCCAGTAACTTGAATACTTTCACACAAAATGAAAATCTCTTCCTCAAATTAGGAATGGCAGATTTCTCATCAGATGGAGCGGGAAGTCTTAAAAGGTCCTTGCAAATAGTAACAAGACGATGAACACACTCCAAATGTACAACTGCCCAATGCTGTGACACATTGATCAATTTATTACAATCATAAGGAACAGACTGCCTAAGAGTGGTTGTATTCACATTGTCAGGGTGCATCCATTCAGAAGCTAACGTCATTAGAAGAGTATCAGCTGCTTTCTCTTCCTTTGAACATCTCCCCCCTGCAGAAGCAAACAGAAAAAAGAGAGGTAAAAACACACATTATAGACCATGTGATTCAACATACAAGGCGGCTTTAAATGGATCCAAGAATACCTTGAAGCATGCATCTCGTACCGTCCTGCCATTTACTACAGTTATCTTCAATTACAGCTATTGGCAACATATCCATGCTAGCATTAGACGAACATGGCTGCAACAGATCAAGCTCTTTATCCGTTTCATCAACTAGTGCTATTTCCAGTAGCTGCAGGATATAGCTCTAAATATAGAGAGAACGCGAACATTAAATATAGCACAAAATATGGTGCATAAACAACAGCCTAACAAACTTAAAGAACAGATTCCACTACAGTAAATCCAATACCTGAAGCATTGAATCATCACTGTTGCAAATCCATTTTTCCAGATAGCATAACGCAAACTCTACAGAAAGCTGAATAGCCGCCACAATTACAGGTTCAACTCGCTCAACTGTAATAATATTAAATTTAAGTCACACGCATAAAATTTCTCGCAAGTATATCCATGAATACATAAATTATAGTGCTAAGAGTACCTGATAAAGATCGAGTGGAGTTGACGAGTGTAAGTGCGAGGGAAGTGACTGCTTGAATCTGCGACTGATCCCAGAATTGAAGCCCTAGCTTGTTGCCATCGCCAGCGACGGGTTCTACGGCTTGCCGGAGAATTGAACAGAGTTTCCGGAACCCTAGATTGAGTGATGAATCAGCGCGAAGTCTTTGAGAGAGATCATCGCCAGATGAGAAAACATCAACGAGCTTGGCGATCTCAGCCATCACTCTGATTATTATCACAGAGAAATCAATCAGTGCATTACAGTATGATTGATCGGAGAGCAAAGAGCTCTCGCGATTAGGGAAGAAATATAGGGTTTGAAATGGAAATGAGATTGAAATATGCACTTACAGTGTAAGATTTTATTGAAGTGAGAGGGTTTAGTAGTTGTGTTGATAATTTTTCTTGGGGAAAATAAAGAAAGTTCCTACGTGTAAGTTACTGCCTTATTTCCTCCTGGTAAAGTATGAAAAAAGGAAAATTACTTGTAAAGGCGGTTTAAGGCAAGAAATGGAGAGATGACATTTGGGCATTAGTCGACTTTTGGCATTAGAAAAATGCGACTTTAGAGTAGCCTCCAAGTCATTCTTTGGAATTTCTTTGTCACCTTTTAGGAAAGTGTGCTGCTCGTGTGATTTGTTGTCTAATAATTCAGCATTAAATTGAGTTTCTTTGTTTAAACCGACTTAATCAAAGTTATCTCAAACTTAAGCCTTAAGGTGCAAAATAAAGAGAAACGTCATGCATCCAGAAGAAAACGAAGGCGGCTACAACTCTCCCATCTAGTGCCTGATATTCTTGGTCCGGAATAATTTGGAAATTGTTATGATAAAAATCAAAATATGGTGGATGTCTACTCTTCCTTCATGATCTTTCTCTCAAATGGTTAATGACATATTCAATGACATATTTTCTATGTTCAATGACATATTTCATGACATATTTTCTTCACTTTTCATGCCTATATAAAGGTCTTGTAATAGATAGGAAAATACACACAATTGAAAAAGAAAATCTCTTCCTTCTCTCTATCTCTATTTCTTGTTCATGTTTTACTAAATTGCTTTTATTTCATAACATGTTATCAGCACGAGTCTCTAACCAATTGTATATATACCTACAAAAAAAATTTCCTACATCCGAAAAAATTACAATTAAAAGCTATACATATCTACAAAACTTTTCCTACATCCGGAAAGATTACAATTAGAAGTCATACATATCATCACATGGTTAAATGTAAAGAGAAACTACATATGGTAAGTAATGAAATGTAAGAAGGTATGATTATCTTATAATTGTCATTCCTTTAAAATCTCATATGCACACAACTTCGTACTACACCTGTATTGCATAAGCACATATTAATATTACATCTTTTATACCACATGAATGGAATAAAAATTTCGAAGTTCTATATGTGAAAATCATAGTAGCAGTTAATTGTTGATATGATGCATGTCATGGTAACCAAGGATATTTTATATAAATTGTCCTATGCATATTTATGTGTTAACTATCTTCAATCTGTCCTGCCGCTTTAAACATTTTCTTTTACTTGGATGAATATTTTTTTTCCTTTTGGATTTTTACACTTGCATATAGTACAAAAAAAAGGAATAAAAAATAAAATAAAATTGGTCATACTGATTAAAAGCATAAATCATCTTGAAGAAAACAAGAAATACTTCACATCTTTATCTAGGTTGATTAATTAGTACTTCTTTGATATTTGGAAAACAAACCAGCTATTTGAAAATATACTTCATAATTTATGATCGTATCATTTGAAAGCAAACAATGATTAGTATGATTACTAGAAGAGGTATTTTTGAGTATCCATGACCTACTTGATGTTTGCTACTGACTTACCATTTTTAAGTATTTTATATGAATGATGCACAAGCTACAACTGGTAAGTTGTTACCTATAATGTCACTTTTCAGGTAATATAAATGCTGAATTTGTGTATTAGTGCTATATATGTGTTAGGTGTACTTTTGATAAATTTATTCACTAATTGCTTGGTTGAATTGAGTGAAGGAAAGTCATGGCGTTAAATCAAATCCAATAGGTAGGGTATACCCCGAAAACAACAATATTTTTGAGAGAGACTCAATAAATATTATGACAATGATTTTATGATCCTTTTAAACTCTAATAGAATTTAGAAAAAATATTCTGACTACAAATGATTGTATTTCATATAGATGTTACAAATAATTAATAAAGCTTTACGCTGATTTGAGATTTGTACACTTATTTAAGAAAGCAAATTTGATTTGCTAAGTTGCAAATTAGTTGTATATAATTTTTTTGGCATGTGATTGAAATTAAGGCTTGAGAATGAATCTCAATATTGTTTAGCCTATTATGCCATTAATTGAGAATAAGACATCGGGATCAAGTCCTGATGCTCCATAATGATAAGAGTTGGGTTTGAGTCCCAATTTATTATGGCCTAACATGCCTTTATATTGGTAAGACATTGGGTTTGAGTCCCAATGTACCATATTGATGATATAATGATGACTAAAGAAAAATAATATATTTTTCATGAAAAAGGCATGAAAATTGTCCCACTTGATTTGTTTCATTCTTGAAGTGAATGTGATAACAATGCATAATAAGTTTCAATGAAGACAATTGGTTGAACAATGAACGTGGGCGTTCCAAATATCAAAATAATAATAATCATCACTATGATTATAAAAGGAGAACAATAAGGGTCATCAAATAGTCCTTCAAAATGTGAAGGCAATGCTTACCATCAAATTGATATGAAAATAATAAAGCACGTCGCTGATTATGATCCATTCCTTGAAGAGAATGTGACTTATGATAAGCATTGAGAATGCAAACTCATTCCTAAAGTTGAATGTGGCAATATGTGATAAAAGCAATGAATAAAGACATGCAATTCATGATTATATGAATACCACACAACTCACCTCTAAGGGAGGTTTGAGTAAAATAAAGAGAATAAATATTATTGTGTAGTTACATGAATATGTCATTGGTCGCGTACATGTGATATGCCAAATATTATTTTTCCATGCCTTATAAAAGTTATTAAAGGCAAAATTAAAGCAAGAAATGATTTTGCTTATGATGATTTTGACCATGATAATTTATTATGATATAATTTTCTCCGTGAAGGAGACATTTACCATATGAATGGTATGATAAAAGATCTTGTAGTACAAAAGTTGTTAAGAACTCCGGAAAAACTAATTTGTTACTACCCCGATGAATAAACTTATTCATGACATTGATATTGTAAAGTCTCAAAAGAAACTTTTTGAGTTTCAAATATATAAGTCAAAGTGATTGGCATATTGAGACTATAAATGAAAGGAAGATTGAATATCTTCATATTTCTATAATCATACCGGGTAAATATGAAAGGTTACCCGATCTTCTTTCTATTTGTACTACACAAATATAAGCATGATGCTGGAATCATATGCCACAAGTAAACTAGAGATTTACTAAAATAAATATTAATTGGCATGACCGGTTGACCATATCCGTTCAATTATGATGCGAAAAATTAATTAAGAATTACATTGACACATATTGAAGAATAGAAGATTCTTCAAAAATTCTCTTGTGCTGCTTATTCTCATGATATACCAGTTAAAGGTTGGGATTGAATCCTTTGATTTCTGGAAGGAATAAAAGGTGATATATATATGGGCCCAGTCACCTGCCATGTGGACCGTTTACTATTATATGATTTTAATAGATGCATCTATTTTATGGTCACATGTGCATTTGTTATCAACTTGCAGTTTGGTTTTTGCAAGATTGTTTGCTCAAATTATTAGAGCACAATTCCAGAATATAAATTATGATGATTTATCTTAATAATACTGGTTTAAATCCAAGTTGGTTTAGCAGAAATTGTATGCCTCCAATTATAGCTAAATCATTGGTTATGAGAACAAAACTTCCAAAAACAAAATTTGGTATGAGATTTATTATTTAATATACAGCAGCACTTGTACGCATCTAGCCAAGTTATAAAAACTTCTCCCTATCACAATCGGTTCAGGGTCAGGAACCAAATAATTTCTATATAGAAATATAGACGTGCTATATGATTTAATTATGCCACCAAAATGCACAAAGATGAGTTCCCAAAGATAGTTGGAAAATGTGTTGGTGATCCCAACATTAGGGGGAGAAAATGGGCAACTGAGAAAGTGATACGTGAAATGAATTATTATGAATACATATAGATCCTCGTACAAGAAAATATAAACTTGAAGTTCAAGTGATAATTCATTTACAAATTATTGTCAGACGCATTTGCTGACCCAAAGCTAAATGTCATATTTCAGCTGCTAATGCTCCAAATAGAATAAAGTCCATGAGGGACAGAGTCTATGGCACGCATGAAGTGTAACAGACCAATCGGTTCCAAAGATAAAACTCCTTGAAGAAGGAGAGGGGCAAATATTCAACATGGTCATAATAAGGAGGCAAGTGCCCTAAAAGAGCACCACGACATAACACTTCATAAGACCTCATGGGAGAGGCTCAGGTACCTGAAAATAATGAAATAAAGAGATCTCAATAAGTTATGTCTTTATTGGGTAATAATGGAACCGACATAAAATGATTGTCGGCGATATTGTTAATATAATGTAGCGCTCAATATGATTAATATTGACGAGGATCTTAAGATCAAATCTGTCATGAAATTTGGACGGATAAAAGATTGGCCAAATAAAAAATATGCAATGAAATTGACTTCACTTGAAAAATGTGAAGTTGGACGGATAGTCCAACACCTGAAAGTATAAAGTCAATTGAGGTATAAATGTGTTCTTGTGCGAAAGGTTCAAGTCGATAGACATAAAGACGACTTGTGGCACAAGAAAATTAGTAAATATCCTCACATTGATTATATGGAGACATGTTCTCTTATAGTGGATATAGTCACTTCAGGTTTTAATCTGGCAATATATGAAAAACTTGATATGCGTATAGTGGATATCATTGAAAGATTTAAATTGTCTTGGAGCATATTAAGGTTTCCAAGAAATTTATTAAATAAAGCTTCAAAAATCCTTATACGGATTGAAACAATCAGGGCACATGTGGTATAATCGCCCGAGAGAATACTTGTTGAAAGAAGGGTATAAGAATAATTCAATTTGTCCTTGTGTCCTTATAAAAAGATATGGATTTGAATTTGTTATAATCGCCATGTATGTTGATGATTCAAATATCATTAGAACTCCCGGAGAGCTTCCTAAAGCAGTAGACTGTTTAAAGAATTTGAAATGAAAGATCTTGGAAAGATAAAATTTTGTCTTGGTCTACAAATTGAATATATGAAAGATGAAATTTTTGTCCTTCAATCAGCATACACTAAAAAGATTTTAAAGAGCTTCTATGTGGATAAAACACATCCATTAAGTACCCCGATGGTTGTGAGATTACTCGATATAAATAAAGATCCACTCTGACCTCATGAAAATAATGAAGAGCTTCTTGGTCCTAAAGTACCATATCTTAATGCAATTGGTGCGCTAATATATCTTGCTAACACTACAAGGCATGACATAACTTTTTCAGTTAATGTCTTAGCAAGATATAGCTCTGCTCAAGGAGAAATTGGAATGAAATCAAGCACATATTGCGTTATCTAAGGGGGATTACCGGTGTGGGCTTATTTTATGGCAATGATTGCAATACCGATCTTATTAGTTATGTTGATGTGGGGTATTTATCTGACACACACAAGGCTTGATCTCAAACATGTTATGTGTTTACATGTGTGGCACTGTCATATTTTAACGATCGACTAAGCAATCAATCGTGGCCACTTCTTTTAATCATGCTGAGATAATTGTTATTCATGAAGCAAGTCGAGAATGTGTATGGTTCAGGTCTACTATACATCTTATTCGAGACAAATGTGGTTTGAAATGTGATAAACTACCCAAAGTTTTGTATGAAGAAAATACAACATGCATAGCCCAATTAAAGGGAGGATTCATAAAGGAGTTAGAACAAAGCACATTTCACCTAAATTATTGTTCACACATGATCTTCAAAAGAATGGTGATATTAATGTGCAACGGATCCGTTCAAGTGATAATATGGCTGATTTGTTCACCAAATATCTACCGGCGTCAACCTTCAAGAAACTAGTGTACAAGATTAGGATACGAAGGCTCAACGATGTGAACTGATGATCTCATCAGGGGGAGTTAATACGCGTTGTACTCTTTTTCCCTTACAAGGTTTTGTCCCATTGGGTTTTCCTTGCAAGGTTTTTAACGAGACAACCAAAAGGCGTATTTCTAAATATGTGTACTCTTTTTCCTTCATTAGGATTTTTTTTCTAATAAGGTTTTAACGAGGCACATTATTTATGGACATCCAAGGGGGAGTGTTATGATAAAAATCAAAATATGGTGGATGTCTACTCTTCCTCCATGATCTTTCTCTCAAATGGTTAATGACATATTCAATGACATATTTTCTATGTTCAATGACATATTCCATGACATATTTTCTTCACTTTTCATGCCTATATAAAGGCATTGTAATAGATAGGAAAATACACACAATTGAAGAAGAAAATCTCTTCCTTCTCTCTATCTCTATTTCTTGTTCATGTTTTACTAAATTGCTTTTATTTCATAACAGAAATACAATAGTTTATCAAGATAATAGTTCTAGACTCATTTAAATTCGAAAGTGCACCTTAAAAGTTTATCATATCATTTGCTCAACACAACTTCTTGCATCTACCACAAGTGAAATGATATTACCGTTAACATATAATGTCGTACCATCGTATTTAGCTAGTCGTATGACTTAAGAATGTTTATGTTATTCATTCATGTAAAATGATATTCAAATATATATAAGTATGTTCCTAAGTCTCTATTAAGGTATATGATAAAGGTGTTAATGTTTATAATATAGTGATAATGTTGAAGAAAGGATAAAAGACAATCTAAGACTTGATTTCAATAATGAAGTTAATCGGAGAATTGATCGACATTCATCATTGCCGATTGACAAAGGGAAAACATAAAAGAGAAGATATTGGTTTAGGACTCAAAGTACAAAAGCATTCCTTGAAAAATCTGAATCAGTATTTTGTTTCCAAATATAATGGGAATGTTGAAATGACAACTCTATCCTTGAAGAAGATTATGTCACGTGCTTTACAATCTAGCTGTCCATAGCAAAGGAAATCATCCATATCTAACAGATATTTTGGAAGAATATTCTAGAGATTCCTTAGATGTATTTGATATTTCCTTGTATATATTTTTTATGCACAGTATGACAAAATCTGTTAGAGAAATGCAAATTATACATGGACACATATAGGAGTAGTACATAGAGTAAATTGTATAAATTAGCTACATTGTACATAATATTTCGATTTAATACAACATACACCAATTCATATTGGGTTCAAATTTTCTCTGTTTCTACATGGTATCAGAGCAGGTCGAACAACCTGATATTTGAAACCCTTATTCATCTTTCAATTTTGCTCTCTTCCTTACAATGGGAGACACAACAGAAGCTGTAGTTGCAGCAACAACTGATTCAACCAAGAAAGGTGTCATTGATTCATCACACCCTTTCTTTCTTCATCCTTCAGACTACCCAGGCATGAACCTTGTTTCCTCAGCTTTTGATGGCAAAAGCTATGGAGCTTGGCGTAGAGCAGTAGTCATAGCTCTTTCTACCAAGAATAAACTAGGTTTCATAGATGGAACTCTTTTCATTCTAGATGAAAACTCTGGTCTTCAAAGCGCTTGGGCTAGAGGAAATGACATGGTGTTGTCTTGGCTCCTTAACTCTCTGTCAAAAGAAATTGCAGAAAGTGTTCTTTACTCTCACAATGTAAAAGATCTGTGGAATGAATTAGAAGATAGATTTGGTCAGACAAATGGGGCTACACTTTTTCAACTACAGAAAGAACTAAGCGTTGTGGTTCAAGGTAACTTTAGTGTTTCAAGTTATTTCACAAAAATGAAAAGTTTGTGGGATGAACTAAATACAACAACAACAACTACTACTACTACCCAGTAAAATACCACATAGTGGGGTCTGGGGAGGGTAATGTGTACGCAGACCTTACCCCTGCCCCGATAGGGGCAGAGAGGTTGTTTCCGATAGACCCTACAAAAATAAAATAAAAAACAAGAAAAGAGAATTCATTAGTAACTCCACTAGAAACCGTAATAGTAACAGAAGCATAAAAACGAAAAGATGAATGACATGCAATAACAGTAACCAGAATCTAAGGCCCAGGCTAAGATAAGCATGAACTAAATACCTTGATCAATTTTTCTACTTGTTCATGTGAATGTGTATGTTGAGCTAACGGAAAAATCTGAAAACGCACCAAGACCAGAGACTGCTGCAATTTTTAATGGGCCTGAATGACACCTACATATGTGTAAGAAGCAACATACTGTTGACTTCCCTTTGCCTTCTCTTGGCCAAGCTTACTCTATGGTTATCCAGGATGAAAAGCAAAGAGAAATATATGCTTCTCCTGTTTATCCCGGAGAACCAGCCTCCTTTATTGATGCACAACATGGGACAGTTGGTAAGAGAAACAATGTGAGGGATTTTGAGAAAAACATGGGTATGAGGGAAAGAAAAACAACTCTACCTGTTCATAGTGCAAGAAGCCAGGTCGTGTTGTCGAACAATGCTACAGGCTTGTTGGATTTCCCTCAGATTTCAAGTTCACAAATCAAAGAAAATACCAAGGGTCAATTCAAGGTAACAATGCTTTCAGCACTGAAGAAAATGCAGTAGAGACTGCAGGAATTAAGTCACTTACTCAAGAAAATACCAGGCAGATCCTACAACTCTTTCACCAAGTGCAGATGGGAAAACAGGGAACCAACAGCTCTGAAAACAATGCAGATGTTAATTGTGTTAGTATATCTTTCTCACATAATTGCACTACTTGTTTTGCACATAACAACAGTGAGACATGGATATTAGATAGTGGTGCATCTGAACATATGACTTTTGATGAAACTGCTCTTTATAATATAACTCATTTACCTAAATATTTAAGTGTAAATTTACCAAATTCTCATAAGGTCAGAGTCACACATTCAGGTTCAGTTTCACTTTTTCCAAACCTGATTCTTCACAATGTGTTGTATGTCCCTGCTTTTAGATTCAATTTTTTGTCAGTTCATAAATTGTGCAAACAGAATAACTATCTCATATTATTCACTTCTCTTTTCTGTTTTTTGCAGGCCCCTCCAATGAAAAAGCCTCTGGTGATTGGTAGGGAGAATTGTGGTCTTTATGTTCTGGAATCAAGGCAATTGGAACTCATTTCCAAGAAGTCATCTTTATCTAGTAGTTTGTCTATGTTAGGAAAAAATCTATGTAATCAAAAAGTTCCTTCAGTTTTATTTTCCTTCTCTAGTAATTCTAATGTAAAGAACAAGTTGTGGCACTGTCGTTTAGGACATATGCCTTTGAGTAATATGAAGAATATTTCATCTATTCCTAATTCTTCATGTGATAATTTTTTTGTGCCTTGTGTGATATGTCATATGGCTAGACAGTCGAAATTACCCTTTCCCACTAGTTTAACTACTTCTACAGCTATGTTTGATTTAATTCACATAGATACATGGGGTCCTTACAACACAACCACTTATGATGGATTTAAGTACTTTCTAACCATAGTTGATGACTATCGTAGGGGTACTTGGACATATCTTTTTAGCACAAAATCAAATGTATTTCCAGTATTGCAATCTTTTTTAGCTATGATAGAGAGACAGTTTCACAACATAGTCAAAATCATACGTTCAGATAATGATTTGAGCTTGGAACAGGGACTGCACATGCAGATTTTTTTTCAAAACAAGGAATTTTGCATCAGACAACTTGTGTTGGAACTCCTCAACAAAATGGAATTGTGGAGTGCAAACATAAGCATCTTCTAGAGACTTCTAGGGCTTTGCTCTATCAATCACATCTACCTATTCAGTTTTGGGGAGATTGTGTGTTGACTTCAACACATTTAATTAACAGGTTCCATTCAAAGGTCTTAAAGCTTAAGATACCTTATGAGATCTTATTTAAAACTAAGCCTAACTACTCAGGACTTAATTGTTTTGGATGTTTGTGTTTTGTTTCTACTCTTTCATCTCACAGGTCAAAATTTGATCCAAGGGCCTTACCTTGTCTTTTCTTAGGATATCCACATGGTAAGAAAGGGTATAAAGTCCTTAATCTTGACACAAGGAAGACTTTTGTTTCTAGGGATGTGATATTTCATGAGAACATCTATCCCTTTGCTTCAATGAACATTTCAAAGCCTCATAAATCAATTTTTCCTGCTTCAAAAACACTTAAAGTGAATCTTGAAGTTCCTGATTTGCAGATTACCAATTCAGTTGAACATTCTGATCATCCCAATAATCCTCCAAATCAAGATGTTACAGAATTTCCTACACCACTTTTCAGTCCACAACCTGCAAATGGAAATCCTAGGAACTCACCAGTTGCACTCAGAAAATCCATTCGGATTCATAAAACTTCCTGTTACCTAAGTGACTATATTACAAATGCAGTGCAATTAACTGATGTTAGCACACCATGTTTTCTTTCTCCTATAACACCTGCTTCTTACTCTTTTTCTGCCCTCTCAACTTCAAATAAGTCATTTTTAAATTCACTTTCAAATATTCAAGGACCACTAACCTTCAGTCAGCCAGCTCATCACCCAGGATGGCAAGAAGCAATGTAGAAGGAGATTGAGGTACTAGTCCAGAATGAGACTTGGGAGTTATTGAACTTCCTGCTGATAAAAAGGCCCTGCCATACAAATGGATATACAAAGTTAAACATCATTTAGATGGAAGTATTGAACGACTGAAAGCAAGATTAGTAATTAGAGGTGATGTGCAACGTGGGGGTATAGATTTTAATGAAATATTTTCTCCCGTGGTTAAAATGATCACAATCAGATGTCTTCTAGCTACTGCAGTCAAAAAGGGTTGGGGCTTATATCAATTGGATGTAAACAACGCTTTTTTACATGGAGATTTAAACGAAGAGGTATACATGAAATTTCCTGCATGTATGAACTCTCCAACACCCAGACATGTGTGCAAGTTAAAGAAGTCACTTTATGGACTTCGTCAAGCATCAAGACAGTGGTATGCAAAGCTTACAGGTGCTCTTAGTTTCAACGGCTATGCACATTCCCTGAATGACTACTCTTTGTTCTTTAAGAAGAAAGGAACTTCAATTTCTATTATAGCAGCTTATGTGGACGACATCGTGCTAACTGGTAATGAAATGGAGGAATTGACTGCCTTGAAAAATTTTCTTGATCAAGAATTCAAGATTAAGGACCTCGGGAACTTACATTATTTCTTGGGGATGGAAGTTCTCCGAGAATCAACTGGTTTGATTCTATCTCAATGCAAATTCACCTTGGATTTGCTAAAAGAGTTTGACTGCATGGATAAGCAACCAGCTTCTTCACCTTTGGATCTGACACAAAACTTCTTGCACACACTGGAGAAGTCATTCAAGATCCAACCTTATATCGTCACTTGATTGGGAAGTTGAATTATCTTACTCATACAAAACCGAACATTTCCTTTAAGATCCAACATCTCGGTCAATATATGCAGGATCCACGACAACCACATCTCGAAGTTGCTCTTCGAGTACTTCGTTATCTTCTTAAAGATCCAGGACTTGGGCTTTTCATGACTGCATCACCATCTTTTAAACTCCAAGCTTTTTGTGATTCGGATTGGGGTTCATGTCCAGATTCTCGGAGATCAGTGAGTGGTTTCTACATCTCATTAGGATCTTCACCAATTTCCTGGAAATCGAAGAAACAAGCCTCAATTTCCCTCAGTTCCGCCGAAGCAGAGTATCGATCGATGCGGAGAGTTGTGGCGGAGCTTACCTGCTTAGTCCGCCTCTTCGATGATCTTTCAGCACCAATCACACTTCCGGTTCCACTTCACTCTGACAGTCAGGCAGCTATTCATATAGCTAAAAATCCCGTCTTTCATGAGAGGACGAAACATATCAAAATTGATTGTCATTTTGTGCGACAACAGTTCATCTCTGGTCTTATTTCCCTCTCCTTCGTTAGAACTGACTCTCAGCTAGGCGATTTGTTCACGAAATCACTCATCGGACCTAAGCATTACACTTTATTGGGCAAGTTGGGTGTTTTCTCAAACCCCTCCAACTTGGGGGGGGGGGGTGTTGAAGAAAGGATATAAGACAATCTAAGACTTGATTTCAATAATGAAGTTAATTGGAGAATTGATCGACATTCATCACTGCCGATTGACAAAGGGAAAACATAAAAGAGAAGATATTGGTTTAGGACTCTAAGTAAAAAAGCATTCCTTGAAAAATCCGAATCTGTTATAAATATATTATATTATGGATGTTCATTTAGTACTCCGTTGTAAATAAGCTTCCTGAAGAAGCTTATCCATATGGGACTCCACCGTAAATATGTTTATCTATTTAGTACTATATTGGAAATAAGCTTCCTGAAGAAGCTTATCATTTCAGTACCCAGTTATGGATAAACATTATCCCCGGTAAAAGATTATCCATACCGGGTATAATAAGCTTATCCATTCAGTACTCCGTTATGGATAAATATTGCTCTCAGTAGAAGATTATCCATATCTGGTATAGCAGCAGCTTGTAGTAGCAGCTTACACAGCAGCTTATAGTAGCTTACACTGCAGCTTGTAGTAGCAGCTTACACAGCAGCTTGTAGTAGCAGCTTACGGAGCAGCTTCCTTTCTTCTATAAATAGAAGAGATTTCAGTTCATTATGTACATCAGTTTGAATTCGAATAATATATCAGTTTCTCTCTATACTTGTCTTTACTTTATAGTCTTTATTTTATAACACGTTATCAGCACGAAGCTCTACCATCTCGAGCAAATATTTTGAAAGTATCTGAGGTAAGAACTTTCTTTTCCTAAATAATGTCAAATCTTTCTAAACTTGAATTTGTAGCCCTGGATATATCGGGCAAAAGCTACATGTCTTGGGTACTTGATGTTGAAATTCATCTTGATGCGATGGGTCTGGCAGACACCATCAAGGATAAAAACCAGGCATCAAACCAAGACCGTGCCAAAGCAATGATATTCCTACGCCATCACCATGATGAGGGCCTGAAAATGGAATATCTCACTATTAAAGATCCAGTCATACTGTGGAATAATTTGAAAGATAGATATGACCACCTGAAGATGGTCGTTCTTCCACAGGCACGTTATGATTGGACTCATCTAAGGCTACAAGATTTTAAATCTATCAGTGAGTATAATTCTGCTATGTTCAGAATTATTTCCCAATTAAAATTATGTGGTGATAATATTACTGATCATGATATGTTGGAGAAAACTTTCACCACTTTTCATGCCTCGAATATGCTCCTGCAGCAGCAATATCGAGAGATGGGATTTAAAAAGTATTCTGAACTTATCTCACATTTTCTTATAGCAGAGCAACATAATGAGCTATTAATGAAAAATCATGAAAGCCGACCTATTGGTTCTTGTCCATTCCCTGAAGTGAATGAGACGAACTTCCACCAAGTTAAACGTGGAAGAGGTCATGGCCCCAGTCGTGGTCATGGTCGTGGTCGGGGAAGAAACCCCAATCATGGTAATAATAATGCACCAAAGAAGCCTCCTCACCACCAGCAGTGGAAAAGGAAGGAACAAAAGCATGAAGTGGTGCAAGCGCCAAATGCAGAAAATGCATGCTATAGATGTGGAGGAAAAGGGCACTGGTCACGTACTTGTCGTACGCCAAAGCATCTGGTTGAGCTTTATCAAGCCTCCCTGAAGAAGACAGAGAAAAATGCTGAAGCAAATTTTATTTCTGAAGATAATTTAGACTTCATGCATTTGGATGTAGCTGATTACTTTGCACTCCCAGAAGGAGAAATAAGTCATGTAATCGGTAGTGAATCTGTAGAAATGTAAATATTTTAATTTGTGTTGTTTGTAATAAATAGTATGGTTATGTAATTATTGTACATAAATAAAAGTTATGTTTTGATAATGATATTTACTATAATATATTTTATTTATGTTATTTTGAAGAATATGGATAACCCTCAAATTATGTTTGGATCAAAGATAAATCATGAAGATATGTGTGTTATTGATAGTGGAACAACACATGCCATATTCAACGATCAGAAATACTTTTCTTATCTGCATAAGGAGAAAGCAAATGTTTCAACAATTTCTGGTAATATAAGTTTGATTGAAGGTTCCGGAAGAGCCATAATATTTCTGTCTAAGGGAACAAAACTTATTATAGACAATGCATTGTTCTCCTCCAAGTCCCGAAGAAACTTGTTGAGTTTTATAGATATCCGCCGAAATGGGTATCATGTAGAGACAATAGATGAAATGAACAGGGAATATCTTTGTATTACAAAGAATATTTCTGGCCAGAAATGCATTGTAGAAAAGTTACCAACTTTATCTGCTGGCTTATACTATTCAAAAATTAGTACAATTGAAGCACACTCTATCGTAAACCAGAAGTTTACGGATTCAAATACTTTTGTGCTTTGGCATGGCCGTTTGGGCCATCCCGGATCAATAATGATGAGACGAATTACTGAAAATTCGAGTGGGCATCCATTAAAGAACCTGAAGATTCTTACAAATGACGAATTTTCTTGTGATGCTTGTTATCAAGGAAAAATGATCACTAGACCATCACCAATGAAGGTTGATATTGAATCCCCTGCTTTTTTAGAGCGTATACATGGGGATATATGTGGACCTATTCACCCACCAAGTGGGTTGTTTAGATATTTTATGGTCCTAATAGATGCATCTTCAAGATGGTCTCATGTGTGTCTACTATCATCTCGCAACCTGGCGTTTGCAAAGCTATTAGCCCAAATAATTCGATTAAGGGCACAATTCCCAGATTATCCTATAAAGGCTATTCGCCTTGATAATGCTGGAGAATTCTCATCTCAAGCTTTTGATGATTATTGTTTATCCGTTGGGATAAAAGTTGAACATCCTGTAGCTTATGTTCATACTCAAAATGGCCTTGCAGAGTCATTTATTAAACGCTTGCAATTGATAGCAAGACCACTACTTATGAAAACAAAATTGCCCACTACTGTTTGGGGCCATGCTATCTTGCATGCAGCATCACTTATCCGTCTTAGACCGACACATTATAATAAATATTCTCCGTCACAATTAGTTTTTGGTCATGAACCAAATATTGCCCATCTACGAATTTTCGGATGTGCTGTATATGTGCCAGTAGCACCACCACAACGTAATAAGATGGGACCACAAAGAAGGATAGGAATATATGTTGGGTTTGAATCACCCTCTATTATTCGCTATCTTGAACCATTGACAGGAGATTTATTTACTGCTCGATTTGCAGATTGTCGGTTTGATGAAACAAATTTCCCACAATTAGGGGGAGAGAAAAAGGAAATCAAAAGAGAAATTGTGTGGAAAGTTTCATCATTATCTCACTTTGATCCCCGTACCCCTATATGTAATCAGGAGGTCCAGAAGATCATCCATTTACAAAATATAGCAAATCAAATGCCAGACGCATTTACTGATTTGAAAAGGATAACTAAGTCACATATCCCAGCAGAGAATGTGCCTATCCGAATTGATGTCCCAATGGGACCATCTACTAGCATGAGAGCTAGTGAACCTAAAGCACGCCTGAAGCGTGGTAGGCCTTTGGGTTCTAAGGATCGAAATCCTCGAAAAAGAAAATCGACAAATGATCAAAACGATACTATGAAGGGATCCCCTGAAGAGACCCAAAATCTGATTAGTTCTGAGATTCCTGAAGAAATCAATGAACCTGAAGCTCATGTGAGTGAGGAACTTTTAATAAGTTCGAACGGTGATGGGATTAATTTAAATCGATTTGAAATAGTGGTGGATAATATTTTTGCATATAATGTTGCACTTAATATTATGCAAGATAGTGAGGATCTTGAACCTCGATCTGTAGAAGAATGTCGACAAAGATTTGATTGGCCAAAATGGCAAGAGGCAATTCAATCGGAATTGAAGTCACTTGCTAAAAGAGAGGTCTTTGGACCAGTAGTCCAAACACCTACTGGTATAAAACCAGTTGGTCATAAATGGGTTTTTGTGCGAAAAAGGAATGATAAAAATGAAGTTGAAAGATACAAAGCTCGCCTTGTTGCACAAGGATTCTCACAACGACCTGGAGTCGATTTTGATGAAACATATTCACCCGTTATGGATGCCATAACATTTCGATATCTCATCAGTTTAGCACTACATGAAAAGCTTGAAATACATCTAATGGATGTAGTTACAGCTTATCTGTACGGTTCACTTGATAATGAAATTTATATGAAAATTCCTGAAGGATTTAAAATGCCTGAAGCAAAATCTCAGGAAATGTATTCAATCAGATTACAAAGATCTTTGTACGGTTTAAAACAATCTGGGCGCATGTGGTATAATCGCCTTAGTGAATATTTGCTGAAAGAAGGTTACATAAATGATGTTATTTGTCCATGTATTTTTATAAAGAAAATGGCATCAGAATTTGTTATACTTGCTGTTTATGTTGATGATATAAATCTTGTTGGAACTCCAGAAGAGCTCCAAAAGGCAATTGAATATCTTAAGAAAGAATTTGAGATGAAAGATCTTGGAAAGACAAAACTTTGTCTTGGTCTGCAAATTGAACATTTAGAAGACGGGATCTTTATCCATCAATCTGCCTATATAGAAAGGGTCTTAAAACGCTTTTACATGGACAAAGCGCACCCATTGAGTACACCAATGGTTGTTCGATCACTTGAAGTGAATAAGGATTTGTTCCGACCTCCAGAAGAGGACGAGGAACTCCTTGGTCCCGAAGTACCCTATCTCAGTGCAATTGGTGCACTAATGTATCTTGCTAATGCTACAAGGCCTGACATAGCATTCTCTGTTAATTTACTAGCAAGATATAGTTCTTCTCCTACACGGAGACATTGGAACGGGATTAAGCATATATTGCGATATTTAAAGGGAACTCTTGATATGGGTTTGTTTTATGCTAACAAAGATAGTGCAGACCTTGTTGGTTATGCAGATGCAGGTTATTTATCTGATCCCCATAAAGCTCGATCTCAAACCGGCTACATATTTACATATGGAGGTACTATCATATCATGGCGTTCCACAAAGCAATCTATTGTTGCTACTTCTTCAAATCACGCTGAGATAATAGCTATTCATGAAGCAAGTAGGGAATGCGTATGGTTGAGATCAATAATTCATTTTATTCGAGAAAAATGTGGTTTGGAATGTGAGAAAAGACCCACAATTTTATACGAAGACAATGCTGCATGTATAGCCCAATTGAAGGGAGGATTTATAAAAGGAGATAGAACGAAGCACATTTCACCAAAATTATTCTACACACACGATCTTCAGAAAAATGGTGACATTGATGTGCAACAAATCCGTTCAAGTGATAATCCAGCAGATTTATTCACTAAATCTTTGCCAACTTCAACTTTTGAGAAGATGGTATACAAGATTGGAATGCGGAGACTCAAATATTTGAAACAAGGTTTTCATCAGGGGGAGTAAAATACGCGATGCACTCTTTTTCCCTTACTAAGGTTTTTTCCCATGGGGTTTTCCTTATAAGGTTTTTAATGAGGCACCTAACAATGCGTATTACTAAATATGTGTACTCTTTTTCCTTCACTAGAATTTTTTTCCCACGTGGTTTTTCCTAGTGAGGTTTTAATGAGACACATGATCTTTTAATGAACATCCAAGGGGGAGTGTTATAAATATATTATATTATGGATGTTCATTTAGTACTCCGTTGTAAATAAGCTTCCTGAAGAAGCTTATCCATATGGGACTCCACCGTAAATATGTTTATCTATTTAGTACTATATTGGAAATAAGCTTCCTGAAGAAGCTTATCATTTCAGTACCCAGTTATGGATAAACATTATCCCCGGTAAAAGATTATCCATACCGGGTATAATAAGCTTATCCATTCAGTACTCCGTTATGGATAAATATTGCTCTCAGTAGAAGATTATCCATATCTGGTATAGCAGCAGCTTGTAGTAGCAGCTTACACAGCAGCTTATAGTAGCTTACACTGCAGCTTGTAGTAGCAGCTTACACAGCAGCTTGTAGTAGCAGCTTACGGAGCAGCTTCCTTTCTTCTATAAATAGAAGAGATTTCAGTTCATTATGTACATCAGTTTGAATTCGAATAATATATCAGTTTCTCTCTATACTTGTCTTTACTTTATAGTCTTTATTTTATAACAGAATCAGTATTTTGTTTCCAAATATAATTGGAATGTTGAAATGACAACTCTATCCTTGAAGAAGATTATGTGACTTACAATCCAGGTGTCCATAGCAAAGGAAATCATCCATATCTAACAGATATTTTGGAAGAATATTCTAGAGATTCCTTAGTTGTATTTGATATTTTCTTGTATATATTTTTTATGCACAATAGGATAAAATCTGTTAGAGAAACGCAAATTATACATAGACACGTATAGGAGTAGTACATAGAGTAAATTGTATAAATTAGCTACACTGTACATAATATTTCAATTTAATATAACATACACCAATTCATATTGGGTTTAAATTTTCTCTATTTCTACAGATATATGCATCTTCATACATTTACCACTGAGCTGCGGCCGGTTGGGCAGTTATACATTTACTACCGAGCTACGGCCGGTCGGGCAGTCATGCATTTACCACTGAGCTACGGCCGACTGGGCGTACTACGACCGGTTGGGTAGGCATACATCTTCATTTACCACCGTGCTACGGTCAATTGGGTAGACATGCATTTACCACCGAGCTACGACCGGACGGACAACTTATAGCATTCTAAGATCTCAATACGAGAAAGAAATCAGACCTATAACCCACTATAGTGGCTTGTAAACTTGCTTTGTTGCAGAAAGCTCAAATGGAAACCTATTAGAATTGTGGGCATCACCCGTATACTACTTGACCTTAAGTAACTACAGTTAGAAGACTAATACCGACCATTCCATTTTTTCAACATCAAGAAATGAGCAACTCTTAACGCATTCAAACTCGAAGTGCACTATGAATATTTTGTTGGAAAAAATTGGATGATTATGGAGAATAAAAAGTTTATCTTGAGGTGTGTCAAAGACATTATCCTTAAGGATATTTCGCCCACACCGAGATGAATAATATTAGGCGTATCTCCCAGAATTCAACAAGCTCTTCTAGTATAACTCGGAGCAGAAACAACAAAGATTTATGAGAAGAAAACCCAGCACAAAAAAAAAAGGAAGAAAAGTTTTAACTTTTTTCACACTCTTTACAAGATGAAAACACATAAATATATATAGTCCAAAAACAAATAGACTATCTGATAGGTAACGTCTCAGCCATAATGGTTTTTTAAAAGTAGAATGGCTGTTACAAACTTTTCATTAGAAGATTGATAACGTTTTTAAACAGTAAAACAATTAAGACTAAATAGTCAGTTACTTTTGGTCAAAATAACGTTCTAACATAGAAAATCATTAAAGCTTTCCTAACAAAACATTAAAGCCATTTAAGGCTATACAATGACAACTTCAAACCTCACAGATATATGTAATCATAATTAGCTTTATTATTTTCAAATTGTAATGTACAATCTATTACAAACAATAAGAGTAATTTGTATAATAAAGAGCAATTAATATTATATTAAGAAATGAACATAGACATTAATTTGAATATTTCTTTTTGAGATATTAAAAATATTATTTTTCCTATCAATCCCCCATATATCTCAAAAAGAATATTAAAAAATATAGTGAACTATATTTTTTTCCTGGGCTTTCACAATTGAGCATAATGCGTCGAATCTGGTGTCTCTTGGACTATGAACCAGACCTAGATAAAATAAGATTAAACTTACAGAACAATTGGTGAAGTTTAGAACTTCTATGAACCAAGAATTATTTTGTAAGTTTAGTGTCTTATCTATCACATTATACTCGCACACACTTTGTTGTTTATCGCGGTTTTGCGCTAATAGGCCATGCGCGCACCTGGTTTTCATGAGTGCTCTAGAAATTTCGCCACAAATTTCATAGGAGCGGCCCCACTCCACACTCATATAGGTTCATTCATCAAGTATATTCTGCAGCACAATACACCACCTATCAAAGACTATGGATTATTATATTAAGAGTTTAATAAGTCAACCTTCCATTCCTTGCAGTTTTGCACTATATATACACACACATCATAGGAAGGGATACAATTTAATAGTGCACATTTGATCAACTAATGACTTGTTATTACTCATATGAATATACTTCATGGGATCTCCAATCACATAGGTTGGGTTACCATAATTGTTGATATAACTCAAATTGGTAAAAGTCTCATTCCCCTTGATGTTTCAGATATTAATTTTCTTCCCAAAGGTTTAGCCAAAGGATCGGCCAAATTCACTTTTGACTTCACATAATCTATGGAAATAATTCCATCTCTCAGCAGTTGCTTTATCACATTATGTCTCAATCGGATATATCTACTTTTTCCATTAAAAGATTTATTTTTGGCAATGGCCATTGCAGCTTGGCAATCACAATGCATCGACACAGAAGGTGTCGGTTTAATTCCTAGTGGAATACTCGCCAAAAGGTTCTTTAACCACTCGGCCTCATTGTCAGCCAATTCCAATGCCACAAACTCAGATTCCATGGTAGATCTAGCTATTATTGTTTGTTTAGCTGATTTCCATGCCACGACACCCCCTACAAGGGTGAACACATAACCACTAGTGGATTTTGTCTCATCTGAATCAGAGATCCAGTTAGCATCACTGTATCCTTCTAGTACAGTGGGAAATCCACTATATTTAATACCATAGTTCATGGTACCTCTCAAATATTTCATTACTCTTACTAATGCATTCCAATGATCATGACTTGGGTTTTGAGTATATCTACTCAATATACACACAACATATGCAATACCAGGTCTAGTAAAATTCATCAAATGCATTAGACTACCAGTAACTTGAGTATATTTATTTTGATCTATAGCATCTCCTTTATTCTTTTTTAATTGACTACTAGCATCATAAGGAGTGCTTACAGGTACCACATCAAAATTATTATATTTTTTAAGAATTCTTTCAATATAAGGTTCTTGAGTCAACATTAAACTATTGCCATCTCTTATAATTTTCATACCTAAAATAATACTAGCTTCTCCCATGTCTTTCATCTCAAAACTAGAAGACAAGAAAATTTGGTTTTGTGTACCAAATCAAGGCTAGAACTAAAAATAAGCATGTCATCCACATAAAGGCAAATAATAACACATGTACCATCTACACATTTTGTATAAACACATTTATCTATTTCAATTAATGAAAAAATATCATTAATCAATACTTGATCAAATTTTTCATGCCACTGTTTAGGTGTTTGCTTTAGACCATATAAAGATTTTAGCAATTACTTACTTTGTTTTCTTGGTCAAACACTATACAACCCTCAGGTTGCTCCATGTAAATTTCTTCTTTCAAATCACCATTTAAAAATGCAGTTTTAACATTCATTTGGTGAATAAAAAAGTTTATAAATAGAAGCCAAGACAAGTAAAACACGAATCGAGGAAATTCTAGTTACAGGAGCATAAGTATCAAAATAATCAATATTTTGCTTTTGGGTAAAACCTTTTGCAACAAGTCTAGCTTTGTATTTATCAATGGAACCATCCAGATTGAGTTTCTTCTTAAAAATCTATTTACAACCAATGGGTTTAGCTCCCGGAGGTAAATCAACTAAAATCCAAGTTTTATTTTGTAAAATTGAATTTAATTCTACATCAATAGCTTCTTTCCAAAATGAGGAATCAGACGAAGAAATAGCTTCAGAATATGTTAAAGGATCGTTATCCACAAGATAAGTATAAAAATTATCACCAAAAGATTTTTCTTTCCTTGGTCTTTTGCTTCTTCTTAAATCCTCACTTTCAAAATCATTTTGAATAATTGGAACATATGAAATATTATCACTTAGAATAATAGGAGCATCAGAAATTTTCTCAAATTTTAAAGGAAAAATATTTTCAAAAAATTTAGCATTTTTTTGTTTCAACAATAGTATTGTTTTCAAGTACATCACTTTTGACTACTAAAAAACTGTATGTTGCACACCTTTCAGCATACCCAATAAACATACAATCAGATGTTTTAGATCCTATTTTCCTTTTCTTAGGATCACGCAACATAACTTTAGCAAGACACCCCCACACTTTCAAATATTTCAAATTAGGTGGATACCCTTTCCACGACTCATAAGGAGTTTTACCGTTTTCTAATAAGGAATTCTATTTTGTAAATGACAAGCAGATAAAATGGCTTCACCCCAAAGATTATCTGGAGCACCAGAACTAACAAGCATGCTATTCATCATTTCCTTTAAGGTCATATTTTTTTTTCCCACTAAACCATTAGATTGTGGAGAATATGGTGGAGTTATCTCGTGAATTATGCCTTGTTTCTCACAATAATCATTCAACAAAATAAATTCACCACCTCTATCGGATCTAACTCTTTTTATTTTCTTATCCAATTATTTTCCTACTTCAGGTTTATAAATTAAAACCTATCAAAAGCTTCATCTTTATTTCTCAACAAATAAACTTTTGTATATCTAGAAAAATCGTCTATAAAAGTAACATAATATTTTTTCCCTCCTTTAGTCATAGTTTATTTCAAGTCTCCTAGATCAGTATGAATTAAACTTAATAATTCAGATTCTCTAAATACTGAAGCACATGATTTCTTAGTTTGTTTAGCTTCTGCACAAACTTCACACTTATCAATATTCGAAAAATTAATATTTGAAATAAGACCTTCAGAATACATTTTCTTAATATAAGATAAACTAATATGTCCTAATCTAGCATACCATAAATTAAAAGAATCAATCAAGTAAGCAGAAGAACTAGCATTTTCATTCATAACATTGAGTACAAACAAGCCATGACTATAATAACCCGTGCCAACAAAATTATTATTCTTGGTCAACACGACCTTATCAAATTAAAAAGAAACCTTTACCCCCACTTTTTTAATAATCCCACAGAGACCAAATTGGCTCGGATACTAGGAACATGCAACACGTCATTCAATGCCAAAGTTTTGCCAGATGTGAGTTTGAGAAGAACTTTGCATTTTCCAAGAACCTGAGTAGTTCTGGAGTCACCAAAATAGATAACTTCTTCTCCCTCCTCAACTTGGATGTAAGACACAAAGTCTTTTTTGTTAGCACATATGTGCCTAGTGGCACCAGAATCTAATACCCAATCTTTCACATTGGCCACAAGGTTCACTTGGGAAACAATCGCAACAATTATATCATCCACTTTAGCTCCAATCAAATTTACTTTAGCCTTAGTGGGATTGTCATTCCCAACTCTTTTTCGACATTGAGCAACATAGTGGCCAGATTTGCCACACACAAAGCAGTTGCTTTTTTCCTTGAAGGTTTGATTGTTGGTTTTGGGCTTATAACCATGTGATGACTCAAAAGGTCATCACTTGCTTTTAAATTGAATTCTATATTATCGAGGCCTTGAAAACCTCTTTTAGCATCATCTCGATTTGCGTATGCAGTCCGGGCATATAACCAGAAAGCCTATATGTGAAAATCTGTGGAAAATGATAAATTTTGACTATAAAATGAGTTAATTTGACTTCGGTCAACGTTTTGGGTAAACGGACCCGGACCCGTAATTTGACAGTCCCGAAGGGTCCGTAGGAAAATATGGGACATGGACGTATGCCCGGAATCGAATCCCGAGGTCCCAATCCCGATAAATGAATTTTTTAAAGAAAATTATTTTCTGAAATTGTCTAAAGGAATTTTAAATGAAATTGGATTAGAACATGATGGTATCGGGCCCGTATTTTAGTTCCGGGGCCGGTACAAGTCTTATATATGATTTAAGATGTTTCTGTGAAATTTGGTGAGAAACGGATGTCATTTGACGTGATTCAAACCTAAATTGCTAAAACGGATATTTTAAGAAGTTTGAGATAATTCTTTGATTTTGAGGTTTAATTCGATGCTAATGATGTTATTTTGGCGATTTGTTCGCACGGATAAGTTCATATGATGATTTTTAAAGACTCGATCGGTCGTTTTGAACTTTTGCACTTTGATCGTCAGTTTCTGGGCATGACTTGCCCCGTGTAACGTATTATGACTGATGTAGATCGTTGGTTTTGGTTTTCAGGAAAAATCAGAATGAATTTGAAGGAACAGTCTCAGTTGAAAGCTTTGAATTTGAAAAGTTTGACTAAGAGTTGACTTATTTGTATATGAGCTCGGATCGGAAATTTTATGATTTGGATATCTTCGTTGGGTGATTTATGACTTAGGAGCGCGATCGGAATGCATTTTGGAAGTTCGTGGAAGGATTTGGCTTGAATTGGCAAAGTTAATATTTTGGGAAATTCCGGTTGACAGGTGAGATTTTGATACGAGGGTCGGAATGGAATTCTGAGAGTTGTTGTAGCTTCCTTATGTCTTTGTGATGTGTGTTCAAAATTTCAGGTCATTTGGACGTCGTTTGGTCGACGTTTTGATCGAATTCAGATTTCGGAAGTTTTGGAATTCTTAGGCTTGAATCCGAGGGTGATTTGATGTTTTGATGTTGTTTTGAGCGTTCCGAAGGTTGGAAAAAGTTTGAATTATGTTACGGGGTGTGTTGGCATGTTTGGTCGGGGTCCCATGAGGCTCGGATATGTTTTGGAAGAGTTTTTGGAAGATTTTGTCATTTTGAGCATAAGCATGTAATGATCCAAAGGTCCATTTTTAGTTCTAGAGATCAAAATTTGATTTCGAGACTTCCGAAATTTTGATAATGAATTATAGGACTGATTTGGAAAGTTTGATCTAATTTCATCAAGTCGCGATTGGATTTTTGACACGAAACATGAGTTAATTATTTAACGAGCGAAATGGGTATTGAACTGAGCAAATGAGCTCCGAATTGAGTTTCGATTGAAGGGCTATGTTTGTATTATTATTTGTGACTCACAGGAACAAGAATCATCGAATTCCGAGTTCGTATGATGGAGCTAGAGCCTTTTTAGTGAAAAGAAAAGCTACTGCAATTTTCTGGGCAGTTTCTGCATTTTTCGCACGTGTGAACAGTATCCGTACCTGCGTGAACAGTATACGTGTACAATACCATGTACAATAAACATGAACAATATCCATGTACAGTACATATGAACAGTACTCCGTATACAGTACCCGTGAACAGCACCGTGAACAGTACCCATGAACAGTAAAATACGTGAACAGTAACCACGAAAATTCTGGACAGAATGTTGAGTTCTTTTCCATTTTTACCAAATTGGAGCTCGGGGATAGGCGATTTTCGGGATATTTTCAGAGAAAACAACGGGGTAAGTTTTCTTAACTTAATTTTGGTTAGATTACCCGAATCTATTACTAGTTTTGGCATTTAATTGGTGATTTTAGTTGGGAAAATCTTGAAAAAACCTCTTGGTTTAATTTGAAGATTTGAGGGTCGAGTTGATGTCGGATTTTAGTAAAATTGGTATGGTTGGACTCGTGGTTGGATGAGGTTTCATATTCCGTAATTTTTGTCGGGTTCCGAGACATGGGCCCCACGGGCGAATTTTGAGTGCAATTTCGGATTTTTAATGAAAAATGTAAAATTTCATATGAAATTAATTCCTATAATTTTTATTAACTGAATCGAATTATTGTGGCTAGATTCGAGGCATTCAGAGGTCGATTTGAGAGACAAAGGCATCGCGAGCTATAGGATTAGCCGGTTCGAGGTGAGTAATGATTGTAAATGAAGTCCTGAGGGTTTGAAACCCCGGATTTGCACATCGTAGTGCTATATTGAGGTGAGACACGCGCTGGATGATGAGCACGGGGTCTTTTACTACCGGGGATTGTGACTTGGTCCATCCTGATTGATGATTTTACCGCATATTTGATTGAAACTTATTTGTTATCATCATGATTTGGGCTGATTGTCATACTTGGGCTTCGTGCCAATTATTTGAATCCTTTGGGAATTTTTATCACTATTTTCTCAATGTTTTGACTTATATTTAAACTCAGCTGCTTTTATGCAGATTTGAAAACTCAAATGATATTTCTAAATGTTATTTTGGGCTGAGAATTACTGTTTTACAAATGCCCGAGGGGCTTATGAAGATTTCCGGACTGAGTGAGGCCGAGGGCCATATGTGAGGATATGCTGAGTGATATGAGGCCGAGGTCCTGAGATACTATTTATGCCACGAGGTGGCTTGAGTGATGTGAGACCGAGTGATATGAGGCCGAGGGCCTGAGATACTTTATATGCCATGCGGTGGCTTGAGTGATGTGAGGATATGCTAAGTGATGATGCCACAAGGTGGCTTGATATAGCGCTTGGGCCGTAAGGGGTGTGAGCACGTGATTTTTGCCCTAAAATATGATTATTCCCAAAATCCCAAACAAAATAATTTTCTTTTATTTTTTACAATTTTTGTGCATTTTGGTGTCATTTTCTGACAATTGTTGCATTCTATTTGCGCATGTTAATTCTATAAAGTACAAAAATATGCATTTTTGCGTTTAGTATCAATTAAGGGTTAATTGTGTTAAAAAAAACATGAAAATCACATTAATTAGTTCACTTTTGCATTTTAATGATTTTTATTGTGAACTTGTCATGAAATAGCTTTTGAACAATTTTAGTAATTAATCAGTCTTTGTTTTGAAATAACTAGGATTTCATGTTAGTTTTAAATTTCCATAAAAATTAGAAAAAATTATAAAAATTGTAAAAGTGAGAAAAGAAAACAAAAGGAAATAAGATTAGAAATTGGGTCTTAATAAAAGACCCAAATTTGGGCCAAATCAGAAGAATTGTTCAGGCCCAAACGTCTCAACCCATTCCAAATTAGCCCAGCCCAAGTCCCCAACCCGGTCCTCCTCCCAGTAAGTCCAAACGACGTCGTTTCCCCATCATCTAACCTCGACCGTTGGATCTCATCAATCCAACGGTCCGGATCTAACTAGGTTTCCTGTATATAAATGTCCGAAACTCCCCTACCCCCATTTGCCTCATCGTCCTCACCCTACCCATCCGCAACAAACCCTAATCCGCGTCGCCCTAAATCCCTCGCCGGCGGTGAACGTAACCTACGCCATTCACCCCCGGATTAACACCATAGATCCTCCTCACTCTCCTCTTTCCATTGCACCCACTGGTTCACCTCGAATAAGGCCGGAGCTCGTCGAATCTTCGATTGAAGTTTCCGGTCAAATCGAAGGTTCATCCAAATCAGCCCAAAATCACACCACACAACCTCCTGCTCTCCCTCAACACCAATCCATGTTTATTTTCTTTCAAATCACTGTGAAACGGTTTGAATCTTAGATCTGAGAATTTCTGGCCAAAACCCTAGACCAAATCTTTGTGATTTCGAACCGTAGTATCCTTAACCATGTGTTCTCTTGTAAGAACACATGGTTAGGGATGTTACGCGTCAAAAATCTGAAAGGATTCAGACGTTTTCTGACTGCCGGAGTTCCTTGTGCCTCTGTGAGTTTTTACTATTTCCTTTTACTCGAATGTTTGAAGTTTTATTTACAGTTTTTATTTCATTAATTTTTCTGATAATTTTACGATTTATTTGTATTAGTTTAGTTCTGTCAATTGTTGATTAATTCTGAGTTGATATTTGTTTGAATGATCATGAGTTTATGGATTAAGAATTAGTTTCAGTTCATTTAATGTTGTTCATGTTAGCTTAAGCTTAGTTTGATATCATTTAGTTTGATTGAGTTAATATGATTGAACAATTGGGTTTGGTCAGTTGATTAATTGTTTTCTGAGTGCTAATTAATCATTCTCAGTTAGTTTTAGATTGGATTAGGGTATTGGTTATAGCTGTTAAGGATGAGGGTAGGTTCAGTAACTTTGAGGGGCTTTCAGGGGTAATCTGGGTATGGAAAAGGGTAGTTCTGATAGGAATAGTAATATCAAGGTATATGGAAGGGCAGTATAGGTATTGTATGGGTAGAGGAATACCCTAGGGCCTTCTAGAATGGGATTTTAGTGCACATTTCAACACAAAAGGGGGGCTTACTTGTTTAACAAGTCAAGAATAGGGGAACTAAACTGAAAATAGGGAGGGGACTAATTAGAAAATAAAAATCTGATCTATGCTCTTGGGGTTGCCTATAAGAGAGCATGAAATGCCTTGGGAAAGGGGTTCTGCATCTGCTTCTGCCTTTCAGCTCTAAGCTCAAAAATCCCTTCCCACCAAAACTCTCCTCCCTGCTTTCAATTTCAGCTGGCACTTTAATTCCAAGAAATGTTCATGCAATTGTAGTTTTCAGTTTTGTTTAAGTTCCACAGTCTGCTGAAGTTAAATTTGCAAAGTTGTAATTGATTTTGAGTTCAATACACATGATTGCTTTTAATTTTGGTTTAATATGAATTGTACATTCAACAGCTTCGTACTGGGCCAGTTTTGGGCCTGGCGTATTAACAGGTAGCCCAGATTTTTTGGTTAGGAGATAAATTGAATTAGGGCCTAGGTACATTAAAGCTTAAGAATTTAGTTAAATCAAAAGGTGCCCCCAAGGGCTCGATCCCCGGGCTGTACAATTGCCTGTCAATAAGTTAAAAGTTTGGCCTGCGTTAGGCCCGACGCTTAGAGCTCTAGGTGTCGGCGCCTGTAGCATGTGCAATGGCAGGATTTGGACCTTATGGGCTCAAAGCCCATTTTTCGCAACATTTCTTCCTGAATGTTCAAATTCAAATTCAGCAAAGTACTGGCCTTAATCAATTAGGATCCTTAAGTAATTAATAGCATAATTATCTCACTGTTTAGATTTGGAAAGGTTGTTTAGTGAATTTCACCACCTTCCTCAAAATAACAATACGTTAGAATCTTTAAGCGCGATTTTAATTAAAGTACCTTCTTAAACTCGAGTGCGCATTGATGCGACTCAAATCCAAATCTCAATGAAGTCGAAATGTATTGACAATCACGGGCGCATTGATTGCGACGGGGTTCGAAACGCGTTTTCACGACATCGTAATTCTTAAAAAATAAATAATGATAGAAAAGAGGTTCACAAATTGAGACGAGCCTCACCGCACAAAAATAAATAAATGTGGGGTCCTCAATAAATAATTATCGACATGATTAGAATTTGGGATGGCCGTTTAGCGAACTTCATGGCTTTTCCCCAAAATAATACTATGTTAGCCTCTTTAGGCACAATTTAATTAAATTACTTTCTTAAACTCGGGTGCGCATTGATGCGACCCAAATTCAAATCTCGATGAAGTCGAAATGTGTCAACAACCACGGGTGTATCGATTGCGACGTGGTTCGAAACACATTTTTGCGACGTCGCAATTCTTTTAAAATAAATAATGATAAAAAGCGGTTTACGAATAAAAGGCACATAAGCTAGCATGTATTAAAATTAGATAAAATCAAATACAATAGTTAAGCGACCGTGCTAGAACCACGGAACCCGGGAATGCCTAACACCTTCTCCCAGGTTAACAGAATTCCTTACCCGGATTTCTGGTTCGCGGACTGTTAATAGAGTCATATTTTTCCTCGGTTCGGGATTCAACCGGTGACTTGGGACACCATTAATCTCCCAAGTGGCGACTCTAAAAAATTAATAATCAAATTCCGTTTTGATTGTCCTTTAATTGGAAAAAACTCCTTTACGCCCTTTGCGGGGTGTAAGTGTAAAAAGGAGGTGTGACAGCTCTGGCGACTCTGCTGGGGATCGAACCCAGAATCTCTGGTTCAGGGTTCAGAATTCGAGCTTAGAAAATTGTTGTATTTAATTATATTTGATTTTCCTACATGTTTTGTGCTGAAGGTGTTACCGCTTTGACGTTATCTGAACTGTATATAAAATGTGCCGACACCCTTCTCTCTTCACCTCCGGGGATGTGCTTACTGGTTGAGACTCCCTATTCTGTTAGTGTCATACCTTGAAATAAGAAAGAGGCCGGACAAGTTACGAAGCCGGATGGCCTTTTGGTTCCCGGTAAGTTGCCCCCTCCTCGACTCGAGTTGTCCGCTCGGGTACACAGTCTAGAACACCGACCCAGGCTTTGAACATAGAATAACGTGACTTCATGCCGGATCCCTAGTAGGAACGCTTATTTGCATCACGTTGCATTTGACGTAGAGGACTCAACACAGGGGTTGTGTCCGTCTAGGACTAGCAACCTGAAATGAAAAGACCATCCTGATGCATTCTCTTGTGCTGTGCATTTATTTGTTCTGAACCTACATGTTGACCGGTTTCTGAATCTCGGGTGTTGGAAAATGAAAAAAAGGAAAAGAGTGAAATAAAATATCAGTTAGGGAGTTAATTGATTATTTTAGAAATAAGAAATCAATGACCAATTACTGACGAAACTCTGCCGAAATTTTTGGGAAAATGAAGAGAAAAAAAAGGAAATGTTTATAGAAAAAGAGTTTTGTTTTTAATAGTTGTTATTCGCTTATGCTAAAAACAGAAATGGAAAAGAGTCATTGTTTTAAAATAGTTCAGTTAATTTGGCCGAACTACGCATAGTTTGATTCTCACAGGGCATGAGATACGTAGGCAACCCTCATCGGGTCCAACTTTCCCTTTTGCAAAAATAACCAGAACATACCAAAATTTTAATTTTGTCATAAATAAACCAGGTGATGCCGTTTTGTCAAAATTAGCCAAATGTTCCCAAACGGAACGCCGGAAGACTGACCTTGCATAAATAGCCACCTTTAGTCATGTGCTTTCGTTTTTTTTAATTTTATTTTTATATTTAAATAATAAAAAAAGAAGCTAAGTAGAGTCGTCTTTGTCACACCTCCTTTTTACGCGCCCGCGAGGGCGCAAGGGAGTTTTTCCCAATTAAAGGACAATCGAAACGGGATTGGTTTATTTATTTCAGAGTCGCCACTTGGGAGATTTAGGGTGTCCCAAGTCACCAATTTTAATCTCGAATCGAGGAAAAGAATGACTCCATATTACAGTCTGCGTACCAGAAATCCGGATAAGGAATTCTGTTAACCCGGGAGAAGGTGTTAGGCATTCCCGAGTTCCGTGGTTCTAGCACGGTCGCTCAACTGTTATATTCGGCTTGATTATCTGATTTAATACATGTTGAACCTGTGTGCAAAATTTAACTTTTAACCGCTTTTGTCATTATTGTTATTTTTACGAGAATTGCAACGTCGTGAAAACATATCTCGAACCACGTTACATCAATGCACCCGTAGTCATCGATATATCTCGACTCGGTTGAGATTTGGATTTAGGTCACATAAATGTGCACCCGAATTAAAGAAAGTAAATTGTTAAAGGCGCGCCTAAAGCAACTAGCGTCTTGTTATTTTGGGGAAGGTCGTAAAGATTCGTTAAACGGCACATCCCGAATCCTAAACACTTTAATATATACATACATTTGGAGGGCCCTGCAGCTTTGTACATTTTTTTGTTTGTCGAGGCTCGTCTCATTCTTACTTTTAAAAAGGTTTTTGCGACGTCATGGACATGCATCTCGAACCGCGTCACAATCAATGTGCCCGTGATTAGAAACACATCTCGAATCCGTCGAGATTTGGATTTGGGTCACATAAATGCGCACCCGAATTTAAGAAGGTAAAATTATTAAATACGCGCTTAAAGAGGCTATCGCGTTATTATTCCAGGAGGGTCGTGAGATTTGTTAAACGACCCACCTTGGGGACTGAATGCTTCAATATATACATTTAACGAGGGCCCCGCAATTTGTGCGTTTTTCTTTATTTTTTTCGAGGCTCATCTCGTCCTTATTTTAAAAGGCTATCCTATAGCAACTACGTTTCTTGTCGCGTTTGTCTCTACTAATAGAAAACAGAAATAGTCCTAGTTAATTACATGCTTGTAGGCTTATTTATAGCAGGATTCAAAATGCTTTTACAGAATAAGTCAACGTCATTACGCACACGGACAACTGATTGAACATTACGGGCCTAAATCCAGCCCATACGGGATGGGCCAGACCTGGGCCACTGTTTGTTCGATGCGGGCCTGCTTGGTCTGTTTTGACCTGGGCTCAACCTTCATGAGGTTGAGATTGCAAGCTTTGTGTTCTTTGTTCTAAAGCATGGTTTACCAGTTAGATGAGGCAATTTATCGGAAGAGAAAGAACTTAACTAGTAGTGTACAGTTTTCATGCTTGGCATACATTAAAGAATTATACTACACAATTAAACTAAATCCAAGATACAACCTACTACATTGGGAATACCTTTATCTAACAGCATACATATACAACTATCATTCAATCCCCTACATTGACATCAGCTAGGCTTGTAAGCTACCTTCAGTATCCCAAACAAAAATGTAAACTATTATGCATTACATGATATTCAATATAACAGTCTATGCTTAAAGTAAACAATCTTCAATTCTTCTCTTTTTGCATTCATACTCAACTTCAAGTTACATTGACAGTATTAGTCGTGTACCTGGATGTTTGCACAATAAGAAGAGGAAGAGAAAGAGTATCAGCAGCAAGTAACCAACAACGACAACCAATATCAATAACACAGCAACACAACCAGCAACAACTATATAGCCCGCAAGTGATTGAGCATCAGACAGACAAATCCCAGAAAAAGAGCAGAAAGACAGCAAGAAGCCCAGGATATCGAATGTAACAGCAACAGAAATCCAATGACCACAAAAAGCTTGGCAAACGACCAAAAGCAAAACCACAAAGACAGCCTGATCACCTTGGACTCTTACCCAGTTTCTTTTAGACAATACTCATTCACAGTGTTCTGAAATTTATTTCTGTTTTTCCTTTTTCAGTTTTCTTACTCACAGAATCTCTGAAGACTAAAAATAAAATCTGACCCCCCTTCTAATGGAAGGTCTGCCTCTTTTATAGCCTAACCTTAACACTTTACAGACTATTTGACAACTCAAAATTCCCCCCCTTTCTGCTGTTTTTCCACTCAGCTATTTTAAATAAACAGACTCCCATGACATCCCTGACAACCCTCCTTTTAACATTTATTAAGCTAAAACAGGCCATGGGCAGCAAGAATATAATCTGACAGCATGTGCTGTCAGACTATTTTAATCCAAAAAGGCTTAATGCACATGTTGTGCACAAGTGCACATGCCCCCCAATTCTAACTGCAACTAAACAAAATCAATCTCTTTATTTTTCTGATTCAAATACATCAATTGTAAATAGCTATAGTCGATCTTCAATTTTGATTCAAGCAATGTTCAACGAGACAAATCAAGCTGTTACCATTCAAACAGCTAAAACTATTTGACGACATGTATCGAATCGACTATACTAATTACAACATACACAACCAAAGCCAAGGATTAAAATCAAACAGTATCAGCAAGGGGTCAGATTGCACATGTCAATACAGAGGTTAACTTGGGGATTGATTACTCAAACAGTTTCAATTCAGTAAGTTATGCAGTTCACATACACACGCATTATCAGTGAATGAGGAAACATTTGATCAAATAACAGAGGTCCAGGCCAGGTGTGAGAAAACAGTTGACAAAATCCAAAACACAACTTGAACAAGATGTTTGGCCATACGAATAGACCTTTAACACACACACGAACTGGAATGGAGAAGAGAAGACAAACTTACCTTAAAATCTTTGAAAGAAAAGATCAAAGAAATCAACTTGTGTTTGAACAAACCCTTCTTAAAGTTTAGCGGACTTTAATCGAAGTGTTTCTCAAAATGAGAAACCCTTCGATTAAAGTCCATTAGACCATAAACTCTTGGTTTAAACAGGCACGGAACAGGCACGGAACAGGCACGGAACAAGCACGAGGAACCCTTAATCGAAATGTTTTGAGAAACACTTCGATTAAGGTCCGTTAAACCATAAACCCTTGGTTTAAACAAGCACAGAACAGGCACGGAACAGGCACTAAGAACCTTAGGGTTCGAAAAAGCAGATCTGGGATTCGTGTTTCCGTGGTCAGATTCGGACCAAACCAAACATGGTTTGGTCACGAGGGAGGTTCGGGGATTGTCTAGGGTGAAGATGGTGAGGTTTGGTGTAGGTCAGAGTTCGACTCGAATCTTCAAATGAAGATTCGAGACGAAGGAAGGTGATTCGAGGCTAAGGGGTAACGGATCCGTGTTCAGGACAGTGAGGTGGTCCTAGGGTGTTCAGGAGGTGGTCACCGGCGTTCATGCCGCCGGGTTCTGGTGAAAGGGAAACTAGGGCGGGTGCTAGGGTTTGGGGGGTTTCAGTCTTTGGTGAAGAAGATGAGGAAAGGTGGGGTTCAGATAGGGGGCGTGGGGGTGTGAGCGAAGGTTTATATACAGAGTAGAGGATTGGATCCGGGCCGTTAGATCAGATGATCTCAACGGCTTGGATCTGATGGTGAGGGGTGAGATGAGGTCGTTTGGCATTAAAACGGGGTCGTTTGGATTTAAGTGAGGGGTTGGGTTGGACCGGCTAAACAGGTCGGGTTACGGGTGCGGATGTGGACCGTTGGATGGGTGTGTTTGAACGGCTCAGATCAGACGCTTGATGCAGCGTCGTTTCGGGAGGTGCCTGGGCAGGCCTGGTCTGGACCGGGTCCTTGGACGTGGCTGATGTGGGCTGAACTTGGGCCTCAATTCAAAATAGGCCCAAGTCCGATTTACTACACCATATGCATTTATTTTCTTCTGTTTTCCAATTTTAAAAATACAATTAAATTAAAATGAACTTGCCACATCCAACTAATCAATACTTAACACAATTATTTACACACATACTAAAAAAAAAATTCTAAATGGTTAAATCACAACCTGAAATAAAGATGCACACATATTTTTGTGAATTTTCTTTTTTTAAATGACCGAATTATGGTTTAATTACCATGACATACATACTTTGTAAGATTAAAAATGGACAGACCCACAGATGACTAACAACACATGTCACGGAAAAATCGAAAAATTGTACAGCGAAGTCATTTGTCACTATTTTTATTTTCTTTTGGAGTGATTGTCCGTGAAGCAAAAATCACGTGCTTACAGCTGCCCCTCTTTGCCCGAAGACACGAAGGGTTTTCGCGCAAAGATAAAGCGGGCGATTTTTGCTAGTCCGAGTACTCCGTGTGAAGCATTTTTTTGTTTTTCTTTGAAAAAGATTTGACCGAACCTTTGCTTCAGAGGTTTCCTTCATATCCTGGGCTGAACAGGAATCAGGTCAATGTAGTTCGGGAAATTTTGGTAGCTGGGACTACCGTGTGATTGTAGTGCTCGCTGTTGTTGTGCGCTGTTGCATGCTGCTGTAGGATGCTACCGCTCACTAATCTCCTTGTCATATTTTCTGAAAGGAAAAACAAGAAGCTAAGCTAGAGTATGGATCATGAGATCTCATCTATCTTCCACTTGTTCATGTTGCCTTGCTTTCTTGTCGGCTAATGCTTTCCTCTGATGCCTTCATTTTGTGAGCTTGGGGGATGATACCGGTCCTTCGCCTTTTCCGAATGCCAGTTTTCATCACTTCGCTTGATCCGCTGGGAACATGACCCTCTTCTTTAAGCCTTTCAATGGTTTCTTCAGTGGTATGGATTTCTTCATCAAAATTGTCATGTTGGGCATGCTATAACGTTCCCAAACTGCTTCTTTTGAGACGCGTTCCTTCTTCCTTTTGAATCGCTCGTTTGCCTTTGCAGCCTTCTGCTTCTTGGTGCTGGGGATTGTATTGTTTCCTGCTTGGGGGTCTCTGTTGTAACCTTCGCCTTCAGGTGGGGTTACTGATTCCAAAATTTAGAGCTGAAAAGTATTCCCGCATTTTACTGGTGGGCGACCTAGAACTTAAAAGTATTCCTGCATTTTACTGGTGGGCGACCTAGAACTTAAATGTATTCCCGCATTTTACTGGTGGGCGACCTAGAACTTAAATGTATTCCCGCATTTTACTGGTGGGCAACCTAGAACTTAAATGTGTTCCCGCATTTTACTGGTGGGCGACCTAGAACTTAAAAGTATTTCCGCATTTTACTGGTGGGCGACCTAGAACTTAAATGTATTCCCGCATTTTACTGGTGGGCGACCTAGAACTTAAATGTATTCCCGCATTTTACTGGTGGGCGACCTTGAACTTAAATGTATTCCCGCATTTTACTGGTGGGCGACCTAGAACTTAAATGTATTCCCGCATTTTACTGGTGGGCGACCTAGAACTTAAAAGTATTCCCGCATTTTACTGGTGGGCGACCTAGAACTTAAATGTATTCCCGCATTTTACTGGTGGGCGACCTAGAACTTAAATGTATTCCCGCATTTTACTGGTGGGCGACCTAGAACTTAAATGTATTCCCGCATTTTACTGGTGGGCGACCAAGAACTTAAAAGTATTCCCGCATTTTACTGGTGGGCGACCTAGAACTTAAATGTATTCCCGCATTTTACTGGTGGGCGACCTAGAACTTAAAAGTATTCCCGCATTTTACTGGTGGGCGACCTAGAACTTAAATGTATTCCCGCATTTTACTGGTGGGCGACCTAGAACTTAAATGTATTCCCGCATTTTACTGGTGGGCGACCTAGAACTTAAAAGTATTCCCGCATTTTACTGGTGGGCGACCTAGAACTTAAAAGTATTCCCGCATTTTACTGGTGGGCGACCTAGAACTTAAATGTATTCCCGCATTTTACTGGTGGGCGACCTAGAACTTAAATGTATTCCCGCAATTTACTGGTGGGCGACCTAGAACTTAAATGTATTCCCGCATTTTACTGGTGGGCGACCTAGAACTTAAATGTATTCCCGCATTTTACTGGTGGGCGACCTAGAACTTAAATGTATTCCCGCATTTTACTGGTGGGCGACCTAGAACTTAAATGTATTCCCGCATTTTACTGGTGGACGACCTAGAACTTAAAAGTATTCCCGCATTTTACTGGTGGGCGACCTAGAACTTAAAAGTATTCCCGCATTTTACTGGTGGGCGACCTAGAACTTAAATGTATTCCCGCATTTTACTGGTGGGCGACCTAGAACTTAAATGTATTCCCGCATTTTACTGGTGGGCGACCTAGAACTTAAATGTATTCCCGCATTTTACTGGTGGGCGACCTAGAACTTAAAAGTATTCCCGCATTTTACTGGTGGGCGACCTAGAACTTAAAAGTATTCCCGCATTTTACTGGTGGGCGACCTAGAACTTAAAAGTATTCCCGCATTTTACTGGTGGGCGACCTAGAACTTAAATGTATTCCCGCATTTTACTGGTGGGCGACCTAGAACTTAAATGTATTCCCGCATTTTACTGGTGGGCGACCTAGAACTTAAAAGTATTCCCGCATTTTACTGGTGGGCGACCTAGAACATAAAAGTATTCCCGCATTTTACTGGTGGGCGACTTAGAACTTAAAAGTATTCCCGCATTTTACTGGTGGGCGACCTAGAACTTAAAATGTATTCCCGCATTTTACTGGTGGGCGACCTAGAACTTAAAAGTATTCCCGCATTTTACTGGTGGGCGACCTAGAACTTAAAAGTATTCCCGCATTTTACTGGTGGGTGACCTAGAACTTAAAATGTATTGAAATTATTTCCCCGTTCCTCCAAGAAAATTTTTGACAATTAGCAGAAAATTTTCTGCCCCGGTTTTTGGTGATTTCCCTGGCGTTGCGTCTTGCTGCCATTATCAATCCTTTGTTTTTCTGCAGCAGATAAAAAGATTTAGTTAATTTTAATCGTGGTGGTAGAAGGTGCCTTTCCGACGGATGATTTTTTCCTCTCTTCCCCTTTTCTTGCTCTATGTCCCCATAATTGGTTGGTGGACAAAATTGCTTGCTAGGGGTTTCTAGCCTGCTGGGGCTGGTTTTCAATTTATCCCCTTTTCTGCTTTCTCTTTAAGCACATGCTGTGTGAGTCTGCTTTTACTCCCGAAACCACTCCCTTTAGGAGCTTACTTCCTCCAAAACTGCGAGGCACGATCATTGCATTGCCTGGGGCCGGCCTTTAAGACTGTTTGTGTTTATCCTGCATTGGATGAATTCCCCTTCGGTCTCTGGTAGTAGGCTTTGAAAAATCCTTTTCAAGACAAATTTTTAGGAAGAGAAATAAAAGATAGAAAAAGGAGAGAATCTTTCTGAACCGATATTTGGTAGGAGAAGAAATTCAGAAGAACTTATCTGGAGGACATGACTGGTCCCTGTGATCATGACGTGCACCATAGATTCCCGACCCAGTCTAGTTGTATCAATCGATTTTCCCGATGGTCTGACTTGCTGGGGATGATAAATGAGTGTCCATTTCGTTGTGAATGTGGTCGCTTTTTGTTGATCTGTCCTGTCGCCTCATAGTGCCCTTCGAGGGGTTTTCACTAATGAGACTCTCTCTTTTCTCTCATCTCCCGGCGCCTTATGGTGCTTGTGAAGGTTTTCACCAATAAGACTCTCTCATTTTATATCCCTCATATTACGTCGCCTTTCGGTGCCTGTGAAGGTTTTCACCGATAAGACTCTCTCATTTTATATCCCTCATCTTACGTCGCCTTTCGGTGCCTGTGAAGGTTTTCACCGATAAGACTCTCTCATTTTATTTCTTCATCAAGGAATCGGGGTGTTGTCGATACGACCCTCTCTTCTGGAGATTCCTTTGACCATCAATTCATTCCCAGTCTTATGATCCTCTTCTTTGCTGGGGATCGGCGTATTACTCCTGGCTCTATTTGCCTGACTTGGTATCTCTTGGATATTGATCGGGAGGTCTTTTGGACATCGATGTTGGTTTTGGTGTGGGGCTAAAGAAAGGCTATCAAAAATGAAAATAATTTTGATGGGTGATCTGCTACAACTTTTGGAATCAAACCTTTGTTGGAACTTAAAACATAACCTCTGCCCCAGTTTTCTTGCTTGGGGAATTTTATTTTTTTATACTTATGTTGAGCTACGTGCGTTACGCACACTGTGCCTATTATGCACACTATGTACATTATGCATCCTATATACACTATGACCGAGCCGTGAGGCGCCTACGTATCCTCTTTGAGGAATCAGGTCAAACGTAGTTCCCACGGTTTTGTATTTCTTATGATTTTATCTTCTTTTTTTCTTTTCTTTCTCCTTCTTTTCATTTTCCTTTAAAGACTTTTTTTCTTTTTCTTTTCTTTTCTTTTTTTTTCTTTTTTTTCTTCTTTTCCTTTTTTTTCCATGTCGTTTCCATTAGTGATTCCAAAAGAGGGGTATGAAAGAATAACTTAAGGCTCAAAAGGGGAAGCAAGGGTTAAAAGTGTTTGGATAGAAGAAAGAATTGCCTCCGTCATCTCATTATCCAATAAATGCCAAATACAAACAAACGAACCAATAATTGCCATAATTAAAGAAATTACGCATAATATCTCTTGACTGCGTCAGAATTGATAGCCATGTCGACACATCTTCCCTCGATATCTGTCAAACACAAAGCACCATTGGACAACACTCTGGTCACGATATAAGGCCCTTGCCAATTTGGGGCGAATTTGCCTTTTGCCTCGACCTGATGTGGGAGGATCTTCTTCAATACCTGCTGCCCTACTTCAAACTTCCTGGGGCGCACCTTCTTATTATATGTTCTCGCCATTCTCTTCTGGTATAGCTGACCATGGCACACTGCTGCCAATCTTTTCTCATCTATCAAGCTCAACTGTTCCAATCGAGCTTTGACCCATTCCTCATCATCAATCCCGGCTTCAGCGACAATCCGGAGGGACGAAATTTCGACCTCTGCTGGTATTACGGCCTCGGTTCCGTACACCAAAAAATAAGGAGTTGTACCTATGGAAGTACGGACGGTAGTGCGGTAACCTAACAAAGCAAAGGGTAATCTCTCGTGCCATTGTCTGGACCCTTCCACCATCTTTCGCAGTATCTTCTTGATGTTCTTATTGGCTGCTTCGACCGCTCCATTCGCCTTGGGACGATATGGGGTGGAATTGCGGTGGGTAATCTTGAATTGTTGGCATACCTCTCTCATCAGGCTACTATTAAGATTTGCACCATTATCCGTGATGATTACTTTTGGGATCCCAAATCTGCAGATGATATGGGAATGCACAAAATCCACCACTGCCTTTTTAGTTACCGACTTGAAGGTTTTAGCCTCAACCCATTTGGTGAAGTAGTCAATGGTCACTAGAATGAACCTATGACCGTTGGATGCTGCCGGCTCAATAGGTCCAATGACATCCATGCCCCATGCCACAAACGGCCAGGGTGCTGACATCGTATGTAACTCTGTTGGCGGGGAATGGATCAGATCTCCATGTACCTGGCACTGATGGCATTTCCTCACGAAAGTGATACAGTCGTGTTCCATGGTGAGCCAATAACACCCTGTTCGAAGGATTTTCCTTGCCAATACATATCCGCTCATGTGTGGCCCACAAACTCCAGCATGTACCTCTGCCATAACCGTCGTGGCTTGACCGGCATCTATACATCTCAACAATCCCAAATCCGGGGTTCTTTTGTACAACACTCCTCTGCTGAGGAAGAAACCATTCGACAAACGCCGAAGGGCTCTTTTTTGGTCTCCAGTGGCCTGTTCTGGATATGTCCCCATTCTGAGGTATTCCTTGATATCATGAAACCAGGGCTCGCCATCCGGTTCCTCTTCTACGGTGTTGCAATAAGCGTGCTGATCACGGACCTAGATGTGCAGAAGATCAACATACATTTTGTCAGGGTGGTGCAACATTGATGCTAAGGTGGCCAAGCCATCCGCAACCTCATTGTGAACTCTCGGGATATGTTTGAACTTCACCGACCGAAATCGCTTGCTCAGATCATGCAAGCATTGTCGATATGGTATGAGCTTTAGATCTCGCATTTCCTATTCACCCTGAATCTGATGTACCAAGAGGTCCGAGTCTCCCAAGACCAAGACGTCTTGGACATCCATGTCCGCAGCTAAGCGCAGACCCAGAATGCAAGCTTCATACTCGGCCATATTGTTGGTGCAATAGAAGCGTAGTTGAGCCGTAACAGGATAATGGCGTCCTGTTTCAGAAATGAGTACTGCCCCTATTCCAATCCCTTTTGCGTTTGCAGCTCCATTGAAGAAAAGCTTCCAACCTGGTTCCTCAGTTAATTCCATCTCATTTGTATGCATTACCTCCTCGTCGGGAAAGTACGTTCTTAAGGGCTCGTACTTTTCATCAACGGGATTCTCTGCCAAATGATCGGCCAGCGCCTGGGCTTTCATGGCTGTCCTCGTCACATAGACGATATCAAACTCTGTGAGCAGAATTTGCCATTTTGCCAACCTTCCCGTGGGCATAGGTTTCTGAAAGATATACTTCAATGGGTCCAAACGGGATATGAGATAAGTAGTATATGAGGACAAGTAATGCTTCAACTTCTGAGCTACCCAAGTTAGGGCGCAACATTTTTTCTCGAGTTGAGTGTACTTGACCTCATGTACTGTGAATTTCTTGCTAAGGTAGTAGATGGCCTGCTCCTTCCTTCCTGTGTCGTCATGTTGCCCCAGCACACAACCAAATGAATTTTCCAAGACCGTCAGGTAAAGAATTAAGGGCTTCCCAGGCTTAGGCGGGACCAATACGGGTGGATTAGACAGATACCCTTTGATTTGGTCGAAAGCCTCCTGACACTCTGCCGTCCAACCTACCGCAACATCCTTTCTCAGCAGCCGAAATATAGGCTCACAAGTTGCTGTGAGTTGAGCGATGAACCTACTGATGTAATTGAGTCTACCCAGCAAACTCATTACCTCTGTTTTGTTCCTTGGCGGTGGCAAATCTCGGATGGATTCAATTTTGGATGGGTCTAACTCAATCCCCCGTCGACTGACGATGAACCCTAGCAGTTTTCCTGATGGAACCCCGAATGCGCATTTGGCCGAGTTCAGCTTGATATCATACCTTCGGAGTCTTTGGAAAAATCTCCTTAGGTCTGCTACATGGTCCTCCTGACGCCAAGACTTTATGATCACATCATCGACGTACACCTCGATTTCTTTGTGTATCATGTCATGAAACACAGCAGTCATTGCTCGCATGTACGTTGCCCCGGCATTCTTCAATCCGAACGGCATTACCCGATAGCAATAAGTTCCCCATGGCGTAATAAATGCTATTTTTTCCGCATCCTCCTCGTCCATTAAGATCTGATGATAACCCGCATAGCAATCCACAAAGGATCCGATCTCGCGCCCAGTGCAATTATCGATCAGGATATGAATGTTGGGTAACGGAAAATTGTCCTTGGGACTTGCTTTGTTGAGGTTGCGGTAGTCGACACACGCCCTGATTTTTCCATCCTTCTTTGGGACTGGTACCACATTGGCCAGCCACTCGGGATATCGAGTGACCCGAATGACCTTCGCCTGCAACTGCTTAATCACTTCTTCTTTGATCTTTACACTCATTTCTGTTTTAAATTTCCTTAGTTTTTGCTTGACCGGAGGGTATGCCGGGTCAGTGGGCAATTTGTGAACCACTAAATTGGTGCTTAATCCAGGCATATCGTCATATGACCATGCAAAAACATCTTTGAATTCCATGAGGGTTTTGATCAATTCTTCCCTGACATTCGGCTCAATGTGGATGCTGATTTTGGTTTCTTGGACGTTATCAGCGTCTCCTAGATTTATAGCCTCAGTGTCATTTAGGTTAGGCTTGGGTTTTTCTTCAAATTGGCATAGTTCTCGGTTTATCTCTTCGAAGGCCTTATCTTCGTCATATTTAAATTCATCGTCACAAACGACCTCTTGCATTATTGAGTCGGATTCAGATTGATTTATTAGACTAGGTCGAAGATCCGCTGTGCATGCCATGTCATTAGAACCAGTAAAAAGAGAACTGTTCAGAAAGAAAAAGAACAAGACAAAAATTAAAATAGAACAAAAAGAGAGAACTTTATTAAACTTGCGGGATAAAAGGGTTCACACTTTTACAAGACAAACGTAAAATTTGGATTATACCCTGGAATAATCCGAACAAAGCAAAACAAACAAAACATAAATCAAAGCCTACTACCAAGACTCCCCTCGGACAGGAAGAGGAGTAACTGTCTAATTGTTGGTCTTGGCCTCAGGCCCCACAAACTGTATCTTTGTTCTGCTGGAACCTTCTCCAGCTTCTACCACACTGACATCAGCGAATAGCCTCTCAAAACTCTGATTCAGGTCCTCATTTATACCGATCAATGGTCCTAGAATCTTTGGGACCGGTGACCCCTTGGCACTTGCTTTAACAAAAGACCTTGAGAGACGTGGCACCGGCTTAGGCAGAAACCAGACCCTCTTCTTCATTTTTCGCGCTTGCTTCCTATCTGCTGCGGTTGGTTTGAACCCCAATCCGAAAGTTTCCAGATTTTTAGGTAAGGTGACAGGTTGGACAATCCCGTGAAGCTTGGCTCCTCGGCCCTTTCCCGGCACAAATCCATTACCCAGCATTTCTGAGACCATCATGACTGTCGCGGCAGCTACCCTAGGGTGTGAGATGATCTCTCCTTCAGAGATTTTGTTGGCCGACCCTGTATCAAAAATCTGGTAGACCCAAGGACCTTTGTCGTCAGCGGTCTCTATGAAAGGTACAATGGCGCCACCCATGGTGCACGCCGGGTCCTCGCCGTGTAGCACGACCTCTTGTCTTTCCCACTCGAACTTCACCATCTGATGTAGGGTGGAGGGTACTGCTTTGGCTGCATGAATCCATGGTCGTCCTAACAGCAGGTTATAAGACACTGTGACATCTAACACTTGGAACTCCATGGTAAACAGGACTGGACCGATGGTCAATTCAAGTACAATATCCCCCACAGTGGCTGTTCCATTTCCGTCGAACCCTCGGACACAGATGCTATTCTTGTGGATCCTTCCGTGGTCGATTTTTAACTGGTTCAGGGTAGATAGTGGACAAATATTGGCACTTGAGCCGTTATCCACCAATACTCGAGTTACCATCGAGTCTTCACATTTGACAGCTAGGTATAGAGCTTTATTATGCTCCGTACCTTCCAACGGCAGATCATCATCTGAGAATGTCACCCTGTTCAACTCGAAAATCTTGTTGGCAATGGTTTCTAGGTGGTTTACAGAAATCTCATTGGGTACATGAGCTCCTCAGAATGGATCAGCAATGATAGCAGTGAGATCTGGGCCGGTGTTTTTCTCAGCTGTTCGACCACGGAGTAGTCCTGCACTTTCATCTTCCTCAGGAACTCCTCAGCCTCTTCTTCGGACACAGGTTTCTTGGTTGCAGCCGGGTTGGTTCTTCTTAGCTCCACTGGAGCAAAACAACGACCTGATCGAGTCAGCCCTTGCGCTTCACAAATGACTTCTTCCACCTGTTTTCCTTTGTACATCACCACCGCCTTTTCATATTTCCAAGGCACAGCCTTGCTATCAATCATCGGCAGCTGGACTATAGGCTTTATGGTGACCAGTTCTCTATATGCCCCTTTCAACACAACTGCAGGTGCGGGCGGAATCCCTGATATTACCAACTTGTTTGGCTCGGGTTTGCTTGTTATGGCGGACGGGCTCTTTCCCAATATCACTACTGGCTTGACGCTTTCTCCCTGTGACTGTACCTTCATTCCCCTACTGGTTGAGACTTCTTTCGGGGCGGCCTGGATCATCATCACTGTTTGTGAGGGTTTTCTCAACTCTCCTCCCTCATACACCAACTCAATCATGTGAGTCTCGTGGTGCACTGGCAGTGGGTTTTGGTTGATGTTAGGAGCCTCCGGTGTCTGGACCTCGATCTTATTGGTGTCAATAAGATCCTGTATGGCATGTCTCAATTTCCAACACTTCTCGGTATCATGCCCGAGCATCCCTGAGCAGTATTCACAACTTATCAATCGATCCAAATTTTGAGGTGGGGGACTTGGTTCTCGAGTCTGGACAGGACTAACCAAACCCAATTGCCTCAGCTTGTGGAACAAAGCAGTGTAGGTTTCTCCCAACTCCGTGAAAGTTCTTTGTTTCCGTAACCTGTCATTCCTAGCATCTGGATTTCCCCGAAAGCCTGCCCCTGAAGGGTTTCTATACGCCCTCGGTGGAGGGTAGGTGTTTTGTGGTGGTGCATATATGTTCTGGGGAGCCGGCGCGCGCCATTGCGGGCGAATCGGAGGCTGAGTGTATATTTGGGCCTGGTGTACGGAACAATGTGGTTCTCGAGGTGGATAGAAATTTTGGGGTGGGTTGTATGGGTAGTTTGACCTGTGAGGTCTGGGTTGGTTGTAGTGTGGCTTGCCAGCCCTGGACCAACTGCCTTCTTCTATCGTGGCAACCTCTTCTTTCTTTCTTCTCAGCGCACCTCCCGTGCCACTCTGAATAGCCTGGGTCGTGGCCTTGAGTGCCGAGTAGTTCAATATTTTGTCAGACCTCAGACCTCTTCTATCATGACCCCTATCTTGACCACGTCGTTGAAAGATTTTCCAACCGTTGTCACCAAGTGACCAAAGTAGGTTGGATCCAATGTTTGCAAGAAATAATCCACCATCTCTCCCTCTCTCATGGGAGGATCGACTCTAGCTGCTTGTTCTCTCCAGCGGAACCCGAACTCGCGGAAACTTTCCCCGGGCTTCTTCCCAGTTCTTAACAATGTGAGACGGTCAGGGACTATCTCGAGATTGTACTGGAAATGACCTGCGAAAGCCTGCGCCAGATCATCCCAAGTATACCACCTGCTGGAATCCTGCCTGATATACTACTCTAGTGCAGATCCGCTCAGACTTTGGCCGAAATAAGCTATCAGCAGCTCATCCTTGCCGCCTGCCCCTCTCATTTTGCTACAGAATCCCCGCAAATGTGCCATGGGATCACTGTGCCCTTCATATAAATCAAACTTAGGCATTTTGAAACCGGCCGGGAGTTGGACGTCTGGGAAAGGGCACAAATCTTTGTACACTACGCTGACCTGGTTGCCCAAACCGTGCATGTTCCTGAAGGACTGCTCCAGGCTTTTGAACTTTCTCAATACTTCATCCTGTTCAGGGGCCTTAGCCGGCTTTTCAATCTCTGCCGGCACTTCCAAATGTGGATTGTAAGCCTGTGGCTCGGGGGCATGAAATGTAGGCTTAGGGGGATAGTATTGTGTATCGTGAGCCTGAAACAATGGCTCACTGGTCGTTCTTTGCAAAGGGGCTGATGTTGGTCCCACAAAAATGGGAATATTGGGTGTTGGGAGAAGTTGATGGGGTGGTGGAGCTTGGGAATCATGAGGGCTTCTTTCTTGATGATAACGGGGATTTGGGAGACTTCTGGAAGGGCCAGAGTGAGGGTATTCCGGCATGTGCCCCAGTGGCTCAGGGCTCTTTTGTGCTTTGGCTAGGGCTAGCTGCATTGCATTCATCTCTAGTCCCATCCTTTCAATCTTTTCCATCGCTTCTTTTAACAACTGGCTCATCGGCCTTTCTTCCTCATTACTATTCTCTGAAGTAGTCATGCTTGTTGCTACCGGTCCTTTGGATCTGGTTTGGTATGAGTGTGTTGCCAGAGTTCTTTAACAACTAACTTATCTGGATCAGACAACAACAAACTTTGTTAGCGTTAGAGCTTAACAGATTTGATCATAACACATAGAGGATGCAATGCTCCTAGGCAGTTAACCGTTTCTACATGCTTTGCTTCGAACAACATGCGTCATCCCGGTTTGCTCATTTGTTCCCTTTTTATTTATTTTTGTATTTTCTTTTCTTTCTTTATTAAAAGCGGTCGAATCTTATGGGGATTGCCTACGTATCACGTCCCCGCGCGAATCAGACCAGGCGTAGTTCTGCCATGAGGCTAACATTTTCATTCATTATAAAAAGATGAACAGACATTACATTTGAAAACTTTGTAAGAAAATGTCTTGAAATACACTCATTTGAATCGAAATAAAAAGATACAATTCTTAACATCTCACAACGTGCCCCACTTTCCACTCGTGTTTGTTAATTATTAGATCATTTGCTCAAGGCGGGGCTTGACCTGGATGACCTCCTAGCGTACGATACATCCTTTCCAACTCCATCGCTAGATGATGGGAAAAAGTGGGTGCATGCTCTGTAAACCTTTCATAATCCATTCCATGGCAGTTTACATAACTTTGAGAGGTGTAGACCGCCAGGTCGTGGATCTGTGCCCTGAAATCTTAGAGATGTTTGCCTTGATTCTGCAATTGCTGCTGGCGAGTGGTGGCTATATCTCTGATACGGTCTTCACGATCTAGGGCTGACTCTAATAGAGCTCGGAGTCTGGCCTGCTCTAATCTCGCCTGCGCTCTTTCTCTGTCAATGTCCGCTTGTTAATGCTCTCTGTACCTTCTTGCCTCTTCTAGTTGTGCACGAAGTTGGTCTTCTGATCGTATCCAATGGTCTTTTTCCTTCTTGAATTGTGCCCTGTCTTTCTCGGATTGCCTATCTTGGCGTTCCTTATCAGATCTGGCTTCTTCGTTTAATTGTTGGATCCTTTCTTTTGCTTTGCTCAACGCACTTTCATTTGCAGCAAGAACGGAATCATAATCTTGCATTCTTTCAAAAAGATTGGCGATGGTTTTTTGATCCTTCCAATTCCTCATTGGCGTTTCAGAAGCCTTTTTCATTCTCACAAATCGAGCATGGAGGCTTTCATTCTCACAGGCTAGACTCTTCTTCTCGCCTTCAGCTTCTTGTGCTTGCAAATCTTTCTCCAGACTGAGGTTCCTTAGATTTTCCTTTAGAGCATGGATAGTTGCTTTGTACCCCTTTTCTTTTTCTCCCTAGATCAACCGCTCTTGAATTTTACTATTAAAGTTTTGAATATGAGGTCTTTTGGTTGGCCTTCTTAGCTCAGGTTCTGGTACATCATCCACGCGAGACCGTTTCTCGAACCACCTTGCATATCCAGGATTTATCTCACCCTTTGCAGTGTCTGGGACTTGAGTATCATTTTTCAAGTATCGACATCCATTCCACATCTGCTGAAGTAGAGCCTCAGGAATAGTGGCTTCTGGGTGTAATTCGATTTCTTGCGTACTCAAATCTTCATCATCAGGAATTACTTGATATCTCCCTAGTTGCCTTAGGACTCTCAGTGGCGCATACGGCTGGATGCTTCTCAATCCCAATAGTAGCAGATAACTATTTGAGGTTGACATGTGTATCACTTCCCTCATCGGAAGCCATCCCAAAGTCCATTCAATTTGATTTGCCGTTAAAGCCCTTAGATGAGATACCCATACTTCTATCCCTTGTGGAACCTGATAATTTTTTACTCTTTCCTCATAACCCTCGATGCAATTATCGTTGCTTGGCCCATTCTGTATGATCTTGGGCTGTTGTTGGAGATGTTCAATCACCCACATTTGCAACAAAATTTTGCATCCTTCGAAGACTTTCGCTCCTGCTTTACATAAAGTCAAAGCCCGATAAATGTCTGAGAGAATGATGGGGACAAGGGTGTGGTTTCTTTGGTGGTGAGGATTTGCACAACTTTCGCGGTGCGAATATCGATTGTTCGTTCTTTGTTTGGGAAGACCATGATTCCTAGAAAAGCCACCATGAAGGCGAAGCGACGGTGAATCTGCCAAGCGTCTTTGTCTTGCTTGTTAGTAAGGCCTTTCTCATGAATTTCGAACCCATCTGACTTTCCGAACCTTGAATACAAAAAGTTGAAAGAACAACATCCATTGATGACATTGCTTTTCCTGATTTGACTGCTGATGTTCAGAAGACCGAAGAATCGATGTACCGAGGGAGCCTTTGTGAATATCAGGCTTTGATTCCTTAAACTTCCGTCAAAACCAGCATATCCAGCTATCTCCTCTAATGTAGGAGTGAGCTCGAAGTCAGAAAAACGAAAGACATTGTGAACAGGGTCCCAAAAAGTTACTAATGCCGCAATCAGATCATCATGGGGTTTAACTTTCATAATATCCATGAGATTTCCCAAATGCTTGACGACCCATTTTTGACCATCTGCGCCTAATTCACACCACCACATTTGAAGCTGAAATAGAAACTCTTCTGTATTCGTGGATCGGGGGTTTTGTGTGGTGCTCATTTTGTATCTGAAATTTAATTTAATAAAGTCAAGACTCATTTTGAAAATATACTCTAATCATTTTCAGTTAAAACTATTTTCAAGATTTAAAACTATTTTGGGAATTTTTTAAACTATTTTCAAGATCAAATACCTTTCAAGATTAAATTCCTTTAGTTCAAGATTTAAAACTATTTTTTTGGGAAATGTTTTAAAACAACCCATTTTATTCTTCAGTTCTCACCATGATTTCATTTAAGCTGGTCAACAAGCATGTTCGATGCAAATGAATGCACAGGTAGCAAGTAGGATGCATCAGGATGGTCTTTTTTATTTCGGGTTCACCTGTCCTAAACAGACCCAACCCCTGTGTTGAGTCTCTAAGGTCAGATGTACATGATGCAAATAGACGTTCCTACTAGGGATCCGGTACATGGCTGAGTTATTCTAGGTAAAAGCCTGAGGCATATTGTTCTAAACCTGGCTTACCCAAATGGACAGTTTGAGCCGAAGCGGGGGCAACGTACCGGGAGCACGAAAGTCTACCCGGCCTAGTTACTTGTCCAACTTCGTCTTATTTGGTATGACTTCTAACAGAAAGGTGGGTCACGCGCACGTGTACACCATAAATTTAGAAGACTCAGAAAGAAGGAGGGTTTCGCAGCAGTTTTATATACACAATTCAGATAATATTAAAGCGGTAAAAGCATCATTTAGCACATTAAGCATATATCATGTAAAAATCAGATAGAAAATAAAGCCAACTATAACAGTTATTTTAAGCTCGAATTCTTAACCCTGAACCAGTGGTTCTGGGTCACCAATCCCCAGCAGAGTCGCCAGAGCTGTCACACCTCCTTTTTACGCGCCCGCGAGGGCGCAAGGGAGTTTTTTCCAATTAAAGGACAATCGAAACGAGATTGGTTTATTTATTTCAGAGTCGCCACTTGGGAGATTTAGGGTGTCCCAAGTCACCAATTTTAATCCCGAATCGAGGAAAAGAATGACTCCATATTACAGTCTGCGTACCAGAAATCCGGACAAGGAATTCTGTTAACCCGGGAGAAGGTGTTAGGCATTCCCGAGTTCCGTGGTTCTAGCACGGTCGCTCAACTGTTATATTCAGCTTGATTATCTGATTTAATACATGTTGAACCTGTGTGCAAAATTTAACTTTTAACCGCTTTTGTCATTATTGTTATTTTTACGAGAATTGCAACGTTGTGAAAACATATCTCGAACCACGTTACATCAATGCACCCGTAGTCATCGATATATCTCGACTCGGTTGAGATTTGGATTTAGGTCACATAAATGTGCACCCGAATTAAAGAAAGTAAATTGTTAAAGGCGCGCCTAAAGCAACTAGCGTCTTGTTATTTTGGGGAAGGTCGTGAAGATCCGTTAAACGGCACATCCCGAATCCTAAACACTTTAATATATACATACATTTGGAGGGCCCTGCAGCTTTGTACATTTTTTTGTTTGTCGAGGCTCGTCTCATTCTTACTTTTAAAAAGGTTTTTGCGACGTCATGGACATGCATCTCGAACCGCGTCACAATCAATGTGCCCGTGATTAGAAACACATCTCGAATCCGTCGAGATTTGGATTTGGGTCACATAAATGCGCACCCGAATTTAAGAAGGTAAAATTATTAAATACGCGCTTAAAGAGGCTATCGCGTTATTATTCCAGGAGGGTCGTGAGATTTGTTAAACGACCCACCTTGGGGACTGAATGCTTCAATATATACATTTAACGAGGGCCCCGCAATTTGTGCGTTTTTCTTTATTTTTGTCGAGGCTCATCTCGTCCTTATTTTAAAAGGATATCCTATAGCAACTACGTTTCTTGTCGCGTTTGTCTCTACTAATAGAAAACAGAAATAGTCCTAGTTAATTACATGCTTGTAGGCTTATTTATAGCAGGATTCAAAATGCTTTTACAGAATAAGTCAACGTCATTACGCACACAGACAACTGATTGAACATTACGGGCCTAAATCCAGCCCATACGGGATGGGCCAGACCTGGGCCACTGTTTGTTCGATGCGGGCCTGCTTGGTCTGTTTTGACCTGGGCTCAACCTTCATGAGGTTGAGATTGCAAGCTTTGTGTTCTTTGTTCTAAAAGCATGGTTTACCAGTTAGATGAGGCAATTTATCGGAAGAGAAAGAACTTAACTAGTAGTGTACAGTTTTCATGCTTGGCATACATTAAAGAATTATACTACACAATTAAACTAAATCCAAGATACAACCTACTACATTGGGAATACCTTTATCTAACAGCATACATATACAACTATCATTCAATCCCCTACATTGACATCAACTAGGCTTGTAAGCTACCTTCAGTATCCCAAACAAAAATGTAAACTATTATGCATTACATGATATTCAATATAACAGTCTATGCTTAAAGTAAACAATCTTCAATTCTTCTCTTTTTGCATTCATACTCAACTTCAAGTTACATTGACAGTATTAGTCGTGTACCTGGATGTTTGCACAATAAGAAGAGGAAGAGAAAGAGTATCAGCAGCAAGTAACCAACAGCGACAACAAATAGCAATAACACAGCAACACAACCAGCAACAACTATGTAGCCCGCAAGTGATTGAGCATCAGACAGACAAATCCCAGAAAAAGAGCAGAAAGACAGCAAAAAGCCCAGGATATCGAATGTAACAGCAACAGAAATCCAATGACCACAAAAAGCTTGGCAAACGACCAAAAGCAAAACCACAAAGACAGCATGATCACCTTGGACTCTTACCCAGTTTCTTTTAGACAATACTCATTCACAGTGTTCTGAAATTTATTTCTGTTTTTCCTTTTTCAGTTTTCTTACTCACAGAATCTCTGAAGACTAAAAATAAAATCTGACCCCCCTTCTAATGGAAGGTCTGCCTCTTTTATAGCCTAACCTTAACACTTTACAGACTATTTGACAACTCAAAATTCCCCCCCTTTCTGCTGTTTTTCCACTCAGCTATTTTAAATAAACAGACTCCCATGACATCCCTGACAACCCTCCTTTTAACATTTATTAAGCTAAAACAGGCCATGGGCAGCAAGAATATAATCTGACAGCATGTGCTGTCAGACTATTTTAATCCAAAAAGGCTTAATGCACATGTTGTGCACAAGTGCACATGCCCCCCAATTCTAACTGCAACTAAACAAAATCAATCTCTTTATTTTTCTGATTCAAATACATCAATTGTAAATAGCTATAGTCGATCTTCAATTTTGATTCAAGCAATGTTCAACGAGACAAATCAAGCTGTTACCATTCAAACAGCTAAAACTATTTGACGACATGTATCGAATCGACTATACTAATTACAACATACACAACCAAAGCCAAGGATTAAAATCAAACAGTATCAGCAAGGGGTCAGATTGCACATGTCAATACAGAGGTTAACTTGGGGATTGATTACTCAAACAGTTTCAATTCTGTAAGTTATGCAGTTCACATACACACGCATTATCAGTGAATGAGGAAACATTTGATCAAATAACAGAGGTCCAGGCCAGGTGTGAGAAAACAGTTGACAAAATCCAAAACACAACTTGAACAAGATGTTTGGCCATACGAATAGACCTTTAACACACACACGAACTGGAATGGAGAAGAGAAGACAAACTTACCTTAAAATCTTTGAAAGAAAATATCAGAGAAATCAACTTGTGTTTGAACAAACCCTTCTTAAAGTTTAACGGACTTTAATCGAAGTGTTTCTCAAAATGAGAAACCCTTCGATTAAAGTCCATTAGACCATAAACTCTTGGTTTAAACAGGCACGGAACAGGCACGGAACAGGCACGGAACAAGCACGAGGAACCCTTAATCGAAATGTTTTGAGAAACACTTCGATTAAGGTCCGTTAAACCATAAACCCTTGGTTTAAACAAGCAACAGGCACGGAACAGGCACTAAGAACCTTAGGGTTCGAAAAAGCAGATCTGGGATTCGTGTTTCCGTGGTCAGATTCGGACCAAACCAAACATGGTTTGGTCACGAGGGAGGTTCGGGGATTGTCTAGGGTGAAGATGGTGAGGTTTGGTGTAGGTCAGAGTTCGACTCGAATCTTCAAATGAAGATTCGAGACGAAGGAAGGTGATTCGAGGCTAAGGGGTAACGGATCCGTGTTCAGGACAGTGAGGTGGTCCTAGGGTGTTCAGGAGGTGGTCACCGGCGTTCATGCCGCCGGGTTCTGGTGAAAGGGAAACTAGGGCGGCTGCTAGGGTTTGGGGGTTTCAGGGCTTGGGGAAGAAGATGAGTGAAGGGTGGGGTTCGGATAGGGGGCGTGGGGTGTGAGGGAAGGTTTATATACGGAGTAGAGGATTGGATCCGGGCCGTTAGATCAGATGATCTCAACGGCTTGGATCTGATGGTGAGGGGTGAGACGAGGTCGTTTGGCATTAAAACGGGGTCGTTTGGATTTAAGTGAGGGGTTGGGTTGGACCGGCTAAACAGGTCGGGTTACGGGTGCGGATGTGGACCGTTGGATGGGTGTGTTTGAACGGCTCAGATCAGACGCTTGATGCGGCGTCGTTTCGGGAGGTGCCTGGGCAGGCCTGGTCTGGACCGGGTCCTTGGACGTGGCTGATGTGGGCTGAACTTGGGCCTCAATTCAAAATAGGCCCAAGTCCGATTTACTACACCATATGCATTTTTTTTCTTTTGTTTTCCAATTTTAAAAATACAATTAAATTAAAATGAACTTGCCACATCCAACTAATCAATACTTAACACAACTATTTACACACATACTAAAAAAAATTCTAAATGGTTAAATCACAACCTGAAATAAAGATGCACACATATTTTTGTGAATTTTCTTTTTTTAAATGACCGAATTATGGTTTAATTACCATGACATACATACTTTGTAAGATTAAAAATGGACAGACCCACAGAGACTAACAACACATGTCACGGAAAAATCGAAAAATTGTACAGCGAAGTCATTTGTCACTATTTTTATTTTCTTTTGGAGTGATTGTCCGTGAAGCAAAAATCACGTGCTTACAGTCTTGTCATAAATAGCCTTAAAATCTTTTTCCCGAAGCACTGAAAGGCCAGGTTTGAAAGTCAAGTTCTTCACTTAAAATATATAGGTAATTTTGAGTCGCAAATATAGACAGTTTTTTTTGTTGAGTCGAACAAGAGTTTTCTTTTGCTTAAAACGCTTTAATAAATGTGCAGGATGAGCATGATGGTGAATGAGACCTTTTCAATAAGGACCAAAATCCCTTTTGAGCTGCAATTATGGTGGAATGATTTAGGCAAAGAAGGGCAAGACGAAGTGAAAAAATATTTGAAAGACCTTCCGGATTTATTAAACATTCATCCTCGGGGGATATTATCAGGGCATTGGTCGCCCATTGGGATTCGGCACATAATGTATTTCATTTCTCAGACTTTGAGCTCACCCCGACATTGGAAGAAATAGCGGGGTATATTGGAAGTGATCAAGCTCCATTGAGGTTCAAATATTTGATTGCTCCTAGGGCCATTACCATACACCGATTCTTGGATTCCTTGAAAATACCCCGAACAGTTCATCATCCAGATTTTGCAAAGGGTTTCTGCAGTTTCCGCTTCATATATGATAGATATGGCTACGTGGGCGGGTTCAATAATCCAGACTTTAAGCTATGCAGTAGAAGTAACCGACAAAAATGGGAGGAACACAGACGGGTGGCATTTATGATAGCCTTTTTGGGCCTCATAATATTCCCAAGGAAAGATGGTAATATTGATTTGAAAGTAGCGGGAGTCGTCAGTACCTTGCAAACCATGGGGAAAAGCACTTTAGCACCTATGATCGTGGCTGATATCTTCAGAGCTCTCACTGCGTGCAAAGCTGGGGGCAAATTTTTTGAGGGATGTAACTTGTTGTTACAAATGTGGATGACTGAGCATTTGTGCCATCGCTCTCAGTTATTGAGTTATGGTTCGGTTGAGAAAACTTATATAGGTGAATTTTACACAAGAATCAAAGGGGCTAGTCTACCTGAAGGAGTCACGGCCTGGGCATTATTATTTCGGAACCTCAGTGCCAGCCAGATACAATGGGTGCTTGGATGGTTGCCTGTCGAAGAGGTCATATATATGCCAGCAGCCCGCCCGCATTTTCTGTTGATGGGACTCAAAAGCATCTAGCCCTATGCACCATATCGGGTTCTGAGGCAACTCGGTAGATATCAAGTAGTACCGAGAGATGAAGATTTGAGTACCCAAGTGGTCGAAATCAGTCCCGACGGTCGATTCCCCGAGGAAGAAGTTCGCCAAATTTGGAGTGAGTGTCAACATCTGGTGGCAAACACTTGTGTGTCAGATAGGGTCAAAGGGGAAGTCGCCCCAGGGTATCATGATTGGTTCAGAGGTGACATGGAATGTGGGAGATCGGCTAAAAGACCTCATCTCGAAGATTTCGCCAAGTCGTCCCAAGAGCAGTGGGACTGGTTAGCAAAGGAAGAAGGCTATCGAGTTGAGATTGGTAAACTAAAGCAGCAAGTTGAGAGTCTGAAATTCGAGAAACGTGTACAGGTTGCCGCGGATCAAGGTGAAAAGAATAGACTGGTTCGAGAAAATGAAGCACTTAAGGCCCAAATCCGGCAGTTGAAGATAACCATCGATAAGCAACCAAGGAGCCGTCTGATGAGCAATTGATAAAAAGGTTGGAAAACGAAGTCAGGGAATGGCGGGATGAATTAGAAAAATCTGAGAATGTCATGACAGAACTTAAAGCACAATGGGCTACAAGAACAGAGGAGCGTCGCCAATATTTGAATCAGTTGAAAAGGGACCATGAGAAGATTGTTGCCAATTTAAAGAGAAAAGTGGTTGCCCTTGAGGATAGAGCGGTTAGACAGGCTAGAGATTTTGAAATTGAAAGTGGACATTGTTACAACTTGTTGGCCCAAATGGAGGTAGAAGTGAAGCGGCTGCAAGACCAACACCTACAGGACTCTCGAGCTTTAAAGACGTGCAGCGATCAGATAAGACGCTTGCTCATAGAAAAGAAGCAAACAAAAGACAGGATTAGAGCCATTGCTCATGCTATTTTCAGGAGATGCCGGGTTTGTGAAGACATGACCCATACTACTTTTGTCTCAGCAGTGATGATCTATGTGAAGCGAACCATGAATGAGTTAGAGCAGCTTGAAAGGGATTTGGATCCTAGGCCCGCAGCGAGGCCGAACGACGCCCCGCAGACACCTAAGTTTGAAGCACTAGAATATGCATAGTCCGTGTCTGTAATTTTCTACCATTTTGAATGCGTCTTTCATATATCTATTATTTTACAGTCTTAGAGTCTTTGGTTGGCTTTTAAGTGGCGTCTGTTAGTTTCAAAAAGAAAAAAAAGTGTTGAGTTTGTACGAGTTTGTTTTAGTAATGAAAGTTGAAATTTTACTGCCACCCTTTATTTTGCATTTATTTTCACGAACTACGCTTCGTCTGATTCGTGCGGGGTCACGATACGTAGGCAATCTCCATAGGATTCGACCATAATCATAAGAGAAATAGAAAGAAGAAAAATAAGAAATTAGAAGGAAAACCGAGAAAGAGAGAAAGAAAGAAAAGAGCAAAAAAATAGAAAGAGAAAGAAAAAGCACAAGAGAGGGATGAGGTGAAGAAATTTAAAAGAAAGGGAAAAAAGAGAGAAACAAGGAAACGAAGTGCCGGACGCATAATAGAAATGATTAACTGTATAAGTGCATTCATGCCAACGTGCGGCTATTAAATCTGTTAAGACTTAATCGCTAACAAAGTGGTTGTCTAAATGTGTGAGTCCAGGCAGGTGGTTAGTTGATTGGCAATTCTGGCAACTCACCCGATCAAAGGATCAAGTAAAAATGACAGGGCAGGATTCGGAAATCAGTGTCGTAGACCCTTCAAATGAGGTTGAAGTAATAGATGTGGGTGCTATGAAAGAAGAGATGAAAAAATTAAAAGCACAAATGGCTGATATGCATCGGGCATGGTCTTAGGGACATCCGGCACCACTATATCCTACTAATCCATCTTACATCCCACCCTTGGCCCAAGCTCAGGATCCCACCACCCCCCACGCATCCTCAGCTTTCCCCTATCACGCCCAGGGTTATGGTACCACTTCATACGCTCCCCTAATTCCACCCCCTAAACAGAACCCTCCACCACCCATGGTTCCCGTCTTTGTGGCACCTCCCCCAGCCCCACTACATAGATCGTCCAGTGAGCCGCTATTCCAAGCTCACGACACCCAATATTACCCTCCCGAACCCACTTTCAAAGCGCCTGAGCCATATACCTATTCTCCCCATTTTGAAATCCCGGGAGAGGTTGAGAAACCGGTTAAGAATACAGAACAGGAGGAAGTGATTCGTAAAGTCAAAAGCCTGGAGCAATCCTTCAGGAACATGCATGGTTTAGGTAACCAAGTCAGCGTCACATACAAAGATTTGTGTCCTTTTCCTGATGTTCAGCTGCCTGCGGGGTTTAAAATGCCGAAGTTTGACTTGTATGAGGGGCATGGTGACCTAGTAGCCCATCTGCGTGGCTTTTGTAGCAAAATGAGAGGTGCTGGGGGAAAGGATGAACTGTTGATAGCATATTTCGGTCAAAGCTTGAGCGGGTCAACGCTAGAATGGTACACGAGACAAGACCCTGGCCGATGGTATACATGGGATGATTTGGCACAAGCATTCATTGGACATTTTCAATATAACCTTGAGATAGTCCCCGACCGTTTGTCATTATTGAAGCTGGAAAAGAAGCCTGGGGAAAGTTTTAGAGAGTTTGGTTTCCGCTGGAGGGAACAAGCTGCAAGGGTTGATCCTCCCATGAGGGAGAGTGAGATGGTAGATTACTTCTTGCAAACATTGGAACCTACCTATTTTGGTCATCTAGTGACATATGTCGGAAAGTCGTTTAATGAAGTGGTAAAGATGGGAGCCATGATTGAAGAAGGATTGAAATCTAACAAAATCTTGAGCTACTCGGCGTTGAAAGCAACCACCCAGGCCATCCAAAGCGGTACTGGTGGTGTGCTTGGAAAGAAGAAGAAAGAAGAAGTTGCTACAGTTGAAGCTAGTGCTTGGTCCAGGCCCAATAACCCTCCACTCTATTACAACCAACCCAGACCCCACCACCCAAACTACCAATATACCCCATATGGCCCACCACAACACTATTATCCACCACCAGAACCACACTTTTCTATTCACCACGCCCAGACCTACACTCAGCCCCCAGTACACTCGCAATGGCGTACAACGAATCCCCAAAACACACATCCACCCCCACAAAACACCTATCCACCTCCCAAGGCAAATAGACCAGGAACCAACTTCCGCCCAAACCAAGCTTTTAGAAGTGAGAAGGCCCCAAACAGAAAAATATTTACTCCACTGGGAGAATCTTACACTGCTCTCTTCCATAGATTGAAACAGTTGGGAATGTTGACCCCAATTGAATCCAAAGCACCAAACCCCCTTCCCAGAAACCTGGACCATTCTGTTAGCTGCGAGTATTGCTCAGGGATGCCGGGGCATGATACTGAAAAATGTTGGAAGTAGAAAAACGCGATACAAGAGCTCATTGATAATCGCCGTATTGAAGTACAGGCTCCAGGGGCCCCGAACATCAATCAAAATCCGTTACCAGCGCATTATGAGGCCAACATGATCGAATTGATACATAAGGGGGAAGAGCCTAAAAAACCTTCGCAGGTGGTTATGGTGATTCGTTCTACGGAAGCCAAAGAAAAGACAGTGAGTGCAAGGCCAGTGGTTCAGTCAAAAGTAATAAAAGACAAGCCAGTGTTGGTAATGGGAAAGAGACCGTTCGTGGCTACAAAAAAGCCGGAGCCAGTCAAGTTAGTGGTACCGGGGTCATCATCTGCACCCGTGGTGGTTGTGAAAAGAGCTTACGTAGAATCGGTTGTCATAAAACCGGTAGTCCAGTTACCCATGGTTGATAGCAAAGCCGTACCATGGAGATATGACAAGGTAGTGGTGACATACCAAGGAAAGGAAATTGAGGAAGAAAGTTGTGAAGCACAAGGACTAACCCGGTCGGGACGTTGTTTCGCTCCCGAAGAGTTGAGAAAGACTAAGGGCGCTAAAGACAATCCAGTGCCAGTCAAAAAAGCTGTGACGGAAGAAGAGGCAGAAGAGTTTCTGAAAAAGATGAAAGTACAAGATTATTCCATTATTGAACAACTGAGAAAAACACCGGCCCAAATCTCGTTGTTGTCATTATTGATTCACTCTGATGAGCATTGCCGAGCTTTGATGAAGATATTGAATGAGGCTCATGTGCCTGACAAAATTTTAGTGAACCATTTAGAGACAATTGCCAACAAAATCTTTGAAGTGAACAGGGTAGCATTTTTTGATGATGAATTGCCTGTGGAAGGCACAGAACACAACAAAGCTCTCTATTTGATGGTCAAGTGTGAAGGTTCAATGGTTATTCGGGCACTGATCGATAACGGGTCGAGCGCTAACATTTGCACGTTGTCCACGTTGAACAAGTTGAAGATCGATGAGGATAGAGTCCGAAAAAATAGCAATTGTGTTCGAGGGTTCAACGGAGGGGGAACAAACACAGTGGGGGATATTGTACTCGAATTGACTATTGGCCCAATCGAGTTCACTATGGAATTTCAGGTGTTGGATGCTGCAGTATCCTATAATCTTTTGTTGGGTTGACCATGGATTCACGCGGCCAAATCCGTGCCTTCCACGCTGCACCAAATGGTCAAATTTGAGTGGGACAGACAAGAAATTGTGTTACATGGGGAAGATCCCACATGCGCCATGAATGATGCTAGTGTGCCCTTTATAGAAACTGAAGATGATACAGGACCATGGGTTTATCAGGTCTTCGACACGATCCCGATAAGAAGAGTGCCTGAAGGTAAAAGCATGTCATGTCCCAGGGTGGCAGCTGCGACCGTCATGGTAGTATCAGAAATGTTGAATAATGGGTTCGTGCCTGGGAAAGGTCTGGGGGCTAAACTTCAGGGCATTATTCAACCTATGTCCCTTCCCAAAAATCTGGACACCTTCGGATTAGGTTTCAAACCAACAGCGGCAGATGTTAGAAGGGCCCGTAAATTGAAAAAGAAAGCTTGGGTTCTTCCTAAACCTATTCCACGTTTGTCCAGGTCCTTCGTCAGGCCGGGTAGTAAGGAACAGTCGTTGGCAAAGATGTCAGGTTCGTTGATTGGGGCAGAGGGGAATTTGGATAAGGTGTTCGAGAGAGTATTTGCTGAAGTAAACATGGTTGAGGCCGGGGAAGGGTCAAGCGGAGCAGACATACAGTACATCGGACCACATGCTAACATCAACAATTGGGAAGCTACTCCTCTTCCAATTCGGAGGGAGTCGTGGTAGTGGGTTTTGTTTTCCTTTTGTCACCTGGATTATTCCAGGGTTTTGTAATCCAGTTGCTATGTTCCGTCCGTTTGGATGAGTTAAAACCTTGTTATCTTTACCTTTAATGAAATGCAATTTTCTTCGTCCCTAATTCTCTTTCCATTTTCTTTTCTTTTTGTACAGTTCTTTTTATGCTGATATCAATGATATGACATGCGTGAGGAATCTTCGGCCCAGTTTTAAAAGCCAATTTAGCTCGGAAGTAATAATACAAGAAATCGAGTATGATGATGGGGTGGATTGTAACAATGATGAAGCTTATGAGGAAATTAGTAAAGAATTAAGTCATTTTGAAGAAAAACCCAAACCTAACCTAAATGACACAGAAGCAGTTAATCTAGGGAACCAAGACAATGTGCGGGAAACTAAAATAAGTGTTCATCTGGAGCCACAACTCAAAGAGGAGATAATTAAAGTATTGCATGAGTACAAAGATGTTTTTGCATGGTCATATGATGATATGCCGGGTCTAAGCACCGATTTAGTGGTTCATAAATTACCCACTGATCCGGCACTCCTCCCTATCAAGCAGAAGTTGAGAAAGTTCAAAACGGACATAAGTGTGAAGATCAAAGAAGAGATTACCAAGCAGTTTGAGGCGAAGGTCATTCAGGTTACACGGTACCCCACTTGGTTAGCTAATGTCGTGCCTATGCCGAAGAAAGATAGCAAGACCAGGGTATGCGTCGATTATCGAGACCTTAACAAGGCAAGTCCAAAAGATAATTTCCCATTGCCCAACATCCATATACTGATCGACAATTGTGCCAAACATGATATTGGCTCTTTTGTGGATTGTTATGCGGGTTATCATCAGATTCTAATGGACAAGGAAGATGCGGAAAAGACGGCATTCATCACACCGTGGGGAACATATTGTTATCAGGTCATGCCGTTTGGTTTGAAAAATGCTGGGGCAACTTATATGAGGGCCATGACAACCATCTTCCATGATATAATACATAAGGAAATCGAGGTATACGTGGATGATGTGATCATGAAGTCTAGACAGCAATCCGACCATGTCAGAGATTTGAGAAAATTCTTTCAAAGGCTTCGCAGGTACAATCTTAAGCTCAATCCTGCAAAATGTGCTTTTGGGGTGCCATTTGGGAAGTTGCTGGGGTTTATAGTCAGCCGACAGGGTATTGAATTAGACCCGTCGAAGATCAAAGCCATTCAGGAATTGCCACCTCCAAGAAACAAAACCGAGGTGATGAGTTTGTTGGGAAGATTGAACTATATCAGCAGGTTCATTGCTCAGCTCACGACAACGTGTGAACCAATTTTCAAATTGTTAAAAAAAGATGCCGCGGTCAAATGGACTAATGAATGTCAGGAGGCTTTTGATAAGATAAAGGGGTATTTGACAAACCCACCTGTGTTGGTTCCGCCAGAACCAGGGAGGCCTTTGATTCTATATCTGACAGTTGTGGACAGTTCATTCGGCTGTGTACTAGGGCAGCACGATGTTACGGGCAGAAAGGAGCAGGCTATCTACTATCTCAGCAAGAAGTTCACATCTTACGAGGTTAAGTATACTCATCTGGAAAGGACATGTTGCGCCCTAACTTGGGTGGCACAGAAGTTGAAACATTATTTGTCATCTTACACTACTTACCTTATATCTCGCTTGGACCCATTGAAGTATATTTTTCAGAAACCCATGCCCACAGGGAGGCTTGCAAAGTGGCAGATCTTGCTTATAGAGTTCGACATCATCTATGTGACACGAACTGTCATGAAAGCACAGGCATTAGCCAATCATCTGGCTGAGAACCCCGTCGATGAAGATTATGAGCCTTTGAAAACCTATTTCCTTGATGAAGAGGTGATGCACATTGATGAATTGGAACAAGCTGAGAAGTCAGGATGGAAACTTTTCTTTGATGGGGCTGCAAATATGAAAGGCGTGGGAATATGAGCGGTACTTATTTCGGAAACAGGTCAGCATTACCCTGTTACAGCTCGGCTTCGTTTCTACTGTACAAACAACATGGCAGAATATGAGGCGTGTATATTGGGATTGAGATTAGTTGTGGATATGGGTGTACGAGAAGTTTTGGTCATGGGTGACTCGGACTTACTAGTACACTAGATTCAAGGAGAATGGGAAACACGGGATCTGAAGCTTATACCGTATCGGCAGTGTCTGCATGAGCTTTGCCAGCGTTTTCAGGCCATAGAATTCAGGCACATTCCAAGGATTCATAATGAGGTTGCTGACGCTTTGGCTACTTTGGCGTCAATGTTGCACCATCCAGATAAGGCTTATGTTGATCCATTGCAGATTCAGGTCCGTGATCAACATGCTTACTGTAATATGATAGAAGAAGAAATTGATGGAGAGCCGTGGTTTCATGATATCAAAGAGTACATTAGAGCAGGAGTATATCCGATACAGGCCACCGGTGATCAGAAAAGAATGATTCGGCGATTGGCAAGCGGGTTTTTCCTTAGTGGAGGGTTGCTGTACAAAAGAACTCCAGATCTCAGTTTGTTGAGATGCATAGATGCAAGGCAGGTTGCAACTATCATGACTGAGGTACATTCCGGAGTTTGTGGACCGCATATGAGTGGGTATGTGCTAGCAAAAAAGATTCTTCGAGCGGGTTATTATTGGCTCACGATGGAGCGAGATTGTATCAGTTTTGTGCGTAAGTGTCATCAATGCCAAGTACATGGAGATTTGATTCATTCTCCACCATCAGAATTACATACGATGTCCGCGCCATGGCCTTTTGTTGCATGGGGCATGGATGTTATTGGGCCAATTGATCCAGCAGCGTCAAATGGAAACAATTTTATTTTGGTAGCTATAGATTATTTTACCAAATGGGTGGAAGCTAAGACGTTCAAGTCTGTGACTAAGAAAGCTGTAGTCGATTTCATGCATTCAAATATCATCTGTCGGTTTGGGATTCCAAAGATAATCATCACAGATAATGGGGCTAACCTTAATAGCCATTTGATGAAGGAGACATGTGAGCAGTTTAAGATTACTCATAGGCATTCTACTCCATACCATACCAAGGCAAATGGTGCGGTTGAAGCCGCCAATAAGAATATAAAGAAAATACTTCGGAAGATGGTTGAAGGATCTAGACAGTGGCACGAGAAATTGCCTTTTTCATTGTTAGGATATCGTACCACCGTTCGTTCTTCGGTGGGGGCGACCCCTTATTCATTGGTATATGGTACCGAGGCAGTAATACCCGCAGAGGTGAAAATCCCATCTCTGCGAATCATTGCAGAGGCTGAGACCGATGATGATGAATGGGTGAAAAGCCGTCTTGAGCAGTTGAGTTTGATTGACGAAAAGAGATTGGCATCAGTGTATCATGGCCAACTGTACCAATAAAGAATGGCAAGAGCCTACAACAAGAAAGTGCGTCCAAGGAAATTCGAAGTCGGACAATTAGTACTGAGGCGGATTTTGCCTCATTGGGCTGAAGCAAAAGGAAAGTTTGCCCCAAACTGGAAGGGACCATTTGTAATAACCAGAGTGTTGTCTAACGGAGCATTGTATTTGACAGATGTGGAAGGAAAATGTATAGAAATGGCCATCAATTCCGATGCGGTCAAGAGATATTATGTATGACTTCTTTATTTTCTGAATGTATCTGTTTGTAATTGGCATATCTTAAAGATTGAAATGATGAAGGCGTTTTGTCCTGCTATCCAAACACTATTATCCCTTGTTATCCCTTTTGAGTCTTACTTATTTTTCATACCCCTCTTTCGGAATCAATGGCACTATCAGGGAACACCGGTGCCGCACATAAAAGTAAAAGAAAGAAAACAAAAGGAAAAGAAAGAAGAGAAAAACAAAAGGAAAAGAAAGAAGAGAAAAACAAAGGAAAAGGAAAAGAAAAAAAAAGAAAAGAAAAGAAGAAAAGTAAAAGAAAGAAAAACAAAAGGAAAAGAAAGAAGAGAGAAACAAAGGAAAAGGAAAAAGAAAGAGAAAGAAAAGGAAAGAAAGAACAAACACAACAACAAAAGTTATAATACAGTAAACTACGTTTGACTTGATCCCGAAAGGGTATGTAGGCAACCTTATTCCGAGGTTCAGTCATACCAAAACAAAAATCCAAAAGTCCCCAAGCAAGGAACTGGGGCAGAAATTGTGGTTGTTGTGAGAAGTTGGATTCCGAAAGTTGTAATTTTAACCCATTTTAAATTGTTTTGAGCCTTTTATACCTTTCTTTCTAACCCAATACAAAAGCCTACATTACGGTCCAAAGAAAGACCTTTTGATCAATTTCTAAGAAATGCCAGGTCGAACAGGGAGCGGTAATTCGTATCAATGGCAACACTCTGGTTAAAACAAGAAAGAACAAAAGTAAAAATGAGAGAGTCTTATTGGTGAAAACCTTCACGGGCACCGTAAGGCGACGGGAGCAGAGAGAAAATAAGATGAGAGAGTCTTAGTGGTGAAAACCTTCACGGGCACCTCAAGGCGAAAATGAGTTGAGGGATGACAAACTGAGAAAGGTCTGTTGATGGAAGCCGTTGCGTGGTACTGCAGGAAAACAAGGTTAAGGACTGGGTAATTCAAACCATTGATGGAAGTTCTGGGCGACAAAGTATGGCAATTGAAAGTTGGTTATGTGAGCACGTGATTTTTGCCCTATATATGAATAATTCCCAAAATCCCAAACAAAATAATTTTTCTTTATTTTTACAATTTTTGTGCGTTTTGGTGTCATCTTCTGATAATTGTTGCATTTTATTTGTGCGTGTTAATTTTTATAAAATACAAAAATACGCATTTTTTGCATTTAGGTTTTAGTTTTATATTTTAGTATCAATTAGGGATTAATTTGTTTAGAACAAAGCATGAAAATAACAAAAATAGTTCACTTTTGCATTTTAATGATTTTATTATTTTTGAACAATTTTAGGAATTAATTAGTCTTTGTTTTGAAAAATCAGGATTTCATATTAGTTTACATCTTTATAAAAATTAAAATAAAAATTATAAAAAGCAAGAAAAGAAAATAGAAAATAATAAAAGTATAAAAGTGGTCTTATTTGAGACCCAAAATTTGGGCCAAATGCACTAAAACCTTTCAAGCCCAAACGCCTCAAACATTTTTCATTCAGTCCGGCCCAGGTCCTTACCCGGTCTGCCCCCATCTAAACGAAATGACGTCGTTTCGGGGTCCTTGGATCAGGACCGTTGGATCTCAACAATCCAACGGTCCGGAACTAACTAAGTTACAGGTATTTAAGTGTCCGAACCTTCCCCCCTACCCCCATTTGCATCGTCTTCTTCACCCCACCCCTTCTCCCCAAACCCTAATCCGCGCCGCCCCTAAATCCTTTGCCGGCGGTGAACACAAACTATGCCTTTCACCCTGAGATTAACACCACAGATCCCCCTCACTCTCCTCTTTCCATTGCACCTATTGGTTCACCTCGAACAAGGCCGGAACTCTTCGAATCTTAATTTGAAGTTTTCCGGCCAGGTGACAAGTTCGTCCAAATCAGTCCAAAATCACACCCCACAACCTCCAGTCCTTCCTCAACACTAATCCGTGGTTGTTTTCTTTCAAATCACCCTGAAACGGCCCAAATCTTAGATCTAAGAATTTCTGGCCAAACCCTAAAACCAAATCCTTTTGATTTCGAACCGTAGTATCCTTAACCATGTGTTCTCTTGTAAGAACACATGGTTAGGGATGCTACGCGTCAAAAATCTGAAAGGATTCAGATGTTCATGACTGGCCGGAATCCCTTATGCCTTTGTGAGTATTTTTTTTACTGCTTCTTTTACTCGCACGATTGAAGTATTATTTACAGTTGTTGTTCGTTATTTGTTCTGTTAATTTTATGGTTTGAATGTGTTAGTTTAAGTTTTGTTAATTACTGTTGATTCTGAGCTTGATATTTGGTTGAATGATTATAAGTTCATGGTTTAAGAATTAGTTTTAAGTTCATTTAATATTAGTCGTGGTAGCTTAAGCTCAGTTTAATTTCGTTTAGCTTGTCTGAGTGGTATAATTGAACAGATTGGTTCAGTCAGTCTGATTAGCTAGTTTCTGAATGCTAGTTGATTAATTTTAGTTAGTTTCAGAATGATTTAGGATATTGGGTATAGCTTTTAAGGATGAGGGTAGGTTCAGTGATTTTGAAAGGCTTTCAGGGGTAATCTGGGTATGGAAAAGGGTAGTTCTGATAGGAATAGTAATATCAAGGTATAGGGAAGGGCAGTATAGGTATTGTATGGGTAGAGGAATACCTTAGGGCCTTCTAGAATGGGGTGCAAGTGTAGATTTTGATAATTGTAGTGCAGTTACTTGTTTAGCAAGGTAAAACTAGAGGGACTAATTTGAAAATAGAGAGGGACTGATTGATTCTCTTTGGGGTTGCCTATAAAAGGGCATAAAATGCCTTGGGAAAGGGGGTCTGCTCTGAATCTTCTTCCTTCAGCCCTAAGTTTCAATTTAAGCTTTCATTCCTGCTTTCAATTTCAATCAGCATTTCAATTCTAAGATTACTCAGAAAACAAAAACATCAAAAAATGGAAAAATCCGAAACAACTTCACAGTTTCATCACTAGTCTTGGATTCCAATTCTGGGTTTTGGTTTAGCCCTCTTACAGAGGTGCTTAGGTGCAACTGTAAGGGTTAGGGGTATATTTGAAGCATGTTAAACTGATCTGTGGGAGTCTGCTTATATTTCTGTTTTTTTAAAGCAATCTGCCTGTATTTCTGTGGTATAACATTGCTGGGCTTGTTGCTGTTGCTGTTGAAAGTAGCTAATTCCTTTCCTTTTCTCTATTTCCATTTCACTCCCCAGGTACATTTCCTTGACTTGCATCTATGTAACTCAAAGTTTGAAGTGGAGAAAATGAGAATGCTACTGGAATTCTGTTGAACATTGTTTGATGATTGCCTTTTTCATAGCTTAGTTTGTTTAAATTGTCTGACTATTGATAATTAATTTAGTTGGTGTTGATTCGAGCCAATAACTGATTTGTATAATTTGGACTGATAAACTGTCAAGTGTGAGTTTGCTCATTTCGATTAGTAAGAGGACATTGGGGTATTTAGATTCATGTATGTAGTCCAGGTCGTGGACTAAATTATGCATTTCATGTTTATACAATTGTCGTTTTCAATTTGTTTAAGTTCCCCAGTATGTTGAAGTTAAATCTGTAAAGTTATAGTTGATTTGGAGTTCCATATGCATGGCTGATTTTAAGTTTGGTCTAGTATAAATTGCATATTTAACAGCTTCATATTGGGCCAGTTTTGGGCCTAGCATATTAACAGTTGGCCCAGACTTTTGCCAGGTGATAATTGAATCAGGGCCTAGGTGCATCAAGGTATAAGAATTAGATAAATAAAAAGTGCCTCAAGGGGCTCGATCCCTGGGCTGCAACGGTTTTGTCAATACGTTAGAAGTCTGGCCCGCATTTGGCCCAATGCGAAAAGCCCCAGAAGTCTGCGCCTGCAGTAGGTGCAATGGCGTGAACTGGACTTTATGGGCTAGGAGCCCAATTTTCTCAGTTTTTCTGCCTGGATGTTCAAATTCAAATTCAACAAATTTTAGGCTTAATCAATTAGGATCCTCAAGTAATTAATAGCATAATTATTTCATTGTGTAGACTTGGAAAGGTTGTTTAGTGAATTTCACCGCCTTCCCCAAAATAACAATACGTTAGAATCTTTAAGCACGACTTACTTAAAAATTACTTTCCTAAACTTGGGTGCGCATTGATGCGACCCAAATCCAAACCTCGACAAAATCAAAATGTGTTGACAAATCATGGGTGCATTGATTGTGATGTGGTTCGAAACATGTCTTCATGACGTCGTAATTCCTAAAAATAAGTAATGATAGAAAAGAGTTTCACAAATTGAGACAAGCCTCACCGTAAAAAAATAAAAAATAAATGCGGGCCTTTAGTAAATAATTATCGAAACAATTAGAATTTGGGATGGTCGCTTAGCGAACTTCATGGCTCTTCCCCAAAATAAAACTACGTTAGTATCTTTAGGCATGATTTAATTAAATAACCTTCTTAAAATTAGAGTGCGCATTGATGCGACTCAAATCCAAATCTCGACGAAGTCGAAATGTGTTGACAACTACGGGTGCATTGATTGCGACGTGGTTTGAAATGCGTTTTTCATGACGTCGCAATTCTTAAAAATAATGACAATAAAAGCGGTTCAAAATTAAATAAAAGGCATATAAGCTAGCATGTATTAAAATCAGATAAAATCAAATACAACAGTTAAGCGACCGTGCTAGAACCACGGAATCCGGGAATGCCTAACACCTTCTCCCGGGTTAACAGAATTCCTTACTCGGATTTTTGGTTCGCGGACTGTTAACAAAGTCATAAATTTCCTCGGTTCGGGATTCAACCGGTGACTTGGGACACCATTAATATCCCAAGTGGCAACTCTGAATAATTAATAATTAAATCCCGTTCTGATTGTCCTCTAATTGGAAAAACTCCTTTACGCCCTTACGGGGGTGTAGGATGAAAAAGGAGGTGTGACAGCTCTGGCGACTCTGCTGGGGATCGAACCCACGACCACGTGGTTAAGGGTTCAGAATTCGAGCTTAGATAAATTGTTGTATTTGATTGTATCTGATTTTCCTACATGTTTTGTGCTGAATGTGCTAAATGTTACCGCTTTGATATTATCTGAACTGTATATAAATTGTGCTGACACCCTTCTCTCTTCACCTCCGGGGATGTGCTTACTGGTTGAGACTCCCTATTCTGTTAGTGTCATACCTTGAAATAAGAAAGAGGCCGGACAAGTTACGAAGCCGGATGGCCTTTTGGTTCCCGGTAAGTTGCCCCCTCCTCGACTCGAGTTGTCCGCTCGGGTACACAGTCTAGAACACCGACCCAGGTTTTGAACATAGAATAACGTGACTTCATGCCGGATCCCTAGTAGGAACGCTTATTTGCATCACATTGCATTTGACTTAGGGGACTCAACACAGGGGTTTGGTTCGTCTAGGACCAGCAACCTGAAATGAAAAGACCATCCTGATGCATCCTACTTGCTCTGTACATTTATTTGTTCCGAACCTGCATTTGACCGGTTTCTGAATCTCGAAAATGTTGGAAAATTGAGGAAAGAAAAAGAGAAAAAAAAGAAAAAAAAAGAGGAAAATGTTTTATTTTGTTTTACTATAAAAAAAGCAAAGAAAAAAAAATAGAAAAAGAGTCTTTTATTTTTGGAAAGTTGTTTGTTGATAAAGAAAAGGATAAGAAAAGTTTTTGTTTTAGTTTGAGAAACATAAGTTGTTTCATTATTTGTTGAAAAAGGAAAGGAAAAAAAAAGAGTTTTTTATTTTTAGTTTGGAAAATAGGTTGTTTTATTATTTGTTGAAAAGAAAAAAAGAGTCTTGTTTCTAAAAATAGTTTTATTCGCTTATGAAATGCCAAAAATAAAAATGGAAAAAGAGTCATGTTTTAAAATAGTTCGGTTAATTTGCCCGAACTACGCATGGTTTGATTCTCACAGGGCGTGAGATACGTAGGCAACCCTCATCGGGTCCAACCTCCCCTTTGCAAAAATAACCAAAAAATATCAAAATTTCAATTTTGTCATAAATAAGCCAGGTGATGCCGTTTTTGTCAAAAATAGCCAAATCTTCCCAAACGGGGCGCCGGAAGTTTGACTTTGCAAAAAACGGCCATCTAAGTGTGACCGGTTGACTTTTGCGGTTTTAAAAATCTTTGTTCCCGAAATGCGGAAAGGCCGCGTTTGAGAATTGAGTTCTTCATTTGAAAATATAGGGGTAATTTTGAGGCAATAATACAAATAGTTTTTTTGGAGTTAGATAAAAGTTTTTCTGTTTCTTAAAACGCTTTAATAAATGTGCAGGATGAGCACAATGGTGAATGAGCCCTTTTCAATAATGACCAAAATCCCTTTTGAGCTGCAATTGTGGTGGAATGATTTGGGCAAAGAAGGGCAAGATGAAGTGAGAAAATATTTGAAAGACCTTCCGGATTTATTAAACATCCAGCCTCGGGGGGATATTATCAGGGCATTGGTTGCCCATTGGGATTCAACACATAATGTATTTCATTTTTCAGACTTTGAACTCACCCCAACATTGGAAGAAATAGCGGGGTACATTGGAAGTGATCAAGCTCCATTGAGATTCAAATACTTAATTTCTCCTAGGGCCATTACCGTACACCGATTCCTGGATTCCTTGAAAATACCCCGAACAGTTCATCCCCCGGATTTTTCAAAGGGTTTCTGCAGTTTCCGCTTCATGTATGATAGATATGGCCATGTGGGCGGGTTCAATAATTCAGACTTTAAGCTTTGCAGCAGAAATAGCCGACAAAAATGGGAGGAACACAGACGAGTGGCATTTATGATAGCTTTTTTGGGCCTCGTAATATTCCCGAGGAAAGATGGTAATATTGACTTGAAAGTAGCGGGCGTTGTCAGCACTTTGCAAACCATGGGGAAAAGCACTTTAGCACCTATGATCGTGGCTGATATTTTTTGAGCTCTCACTGCGTGAAAAGTTGGGGGCAAATTTTTTGAGGGATGTAACTTATTGTTACAAATGTGGATGATTGAGCATTTATGCCCGCGCTCTCAGTTATGGAGTTATGGTTCGGCTGAGAAAACTTGTATAGGAGAATTTTGTACGAGAATCAAAGGGGCTAGTCTACCTGAAGGAGTCACGGCTTGGGCATTATTATTTCGGAACCTCAAGGCTAGCCAGATACAGTGGGTGCTTGGATGGTTGCCTATCGAAGAAGTCATATATATGCCAGCAGCTCGACCGCATTTTTTGTTGATGGGAGTCAAAAGCATACAGCCCTATGCACCATATCGAGTTCTGAGGCAACTCTGGAGATATCAAGTAGTACCAAGAGATGAAGATCTGAGTATCCAGGTGGTCGAAATTAGTCCTGACGGTCGATTCCCCGAGGAAGAAGTTCGTCAAATTTGGAGTGAGTGTCAATATCTGATGGCAAACACTTGTGTGTCTGATAGGGTCAAAGGGGAAATTGCTCCAGGGTATCACGAGTGGTTCAGAGGTGACGTGGCATGTGGGAGACCAGCTAAAAGACCTCATCTCGAAGATTTCGCTAAGTCATCCCAAGAACAGTGGGACTGGTTAGCAAAGGAAGAAAGCTATCGAGTTGAGATTGGTAAACTAAAGCAGCAAGTGGAAAGTTTAAAATTCGAAAACAGTGTACAGGTTGCCGCGGATCAAGGGGAAAAAAATAGACTAACCCGAGAAAATGAAGCACTTAGGGCCCAAATCCGACAGTTGAAAATAACCATCGATAAGCAACCGAGGAGCCGATCCGATGAACAATTGGTAAAAAGATTGGAAAGCGAAGTCAGAGAATGGCGGGATGAGTTAGAAAAATCTGAAAATGTCATGGCAGAACTTAAAGCACAGTGCGCGACGAGAACCGAAGAGCGTCGCCAATACTTGAATCAGTTGAAAAGGGACCATGAGAAAATTGTTGGCAATTTAAAGAGAAAAGTGGTTGCCCTTGAGGGAAAAGCGGTCAAGCAGGCTAGAGATTTTGAAATTGAAAGTGGACATTGTTACAACTTATTGGCCCAAATGGAGGCAGAAGTGCAGCAGTTGCAAGACCAGCACTTGCAAGACTCCCCAGCTTTAAAGATGTGCAGCGATCAGATAAGACGCTTGCTCATAGAAAAGAAGCAAACAAAAGACAGGATTAGAGCCATTGCTCATGCTATTGTCAGGAGATGCCGGGTTTGTGAAGACATGACCCATACCACTTTTATCTCAGCAGTGATGATCTATGTGAAGCGAACCATGAATGAGTTAGAGCAGCTTGAAAGGGATTTGGATCCTAGACCCGCGGCGAGGCCGAACGACGCCCCGCGGACACCTAGATTTGAAGCACTAGAATATGCATAGTCCGTGTCTGTAATCTTCTATCATTTTGAGTCAGTCTTTTGTACGTCCGGGTCAAGTATATTTGCAGTCTTAGAGTCTGGTGGTTTGCTTTTAGGTTGCGTCTATTAGCTTCTTTCCAAAAACAAAATGTTGAGTTTGTAAGAATTTGTTTTATTAATGAAAGTTGAAAATTTTATTTCCACCCTTATTTTTACATTTATCTGCACGAACTACGCTTGGTCTGATTCGTGCGGGGTCACGATACGTAGGCAATCTCCATAGGATTCGACCATAACCGTAAAGAAAACAAACAAAAAATGAAAAGGAAAATAGAAGGAAAACCGAGAAAAAGAGAAAGAAAGAAAAGAGCGGAAAAACAGAGAGAGAAAAGAAAAGCACAAGAGAGGGATAAGGTCAAAGAATAGTAAAGGGAATAAGGAACGAAATGCCGGGATGATACATGCAATCGAGCAAACGTATAATAGAAATGAATAACTGTATAAGTGCATTCATGCCAACGTGCGGTTATTAAAATCTGATAAGACCTAATCGCTAACAAAGTGGTTGTCTAAATGTGTGAGTCCAGGTAGGTGGTTAGTTGATTGGAAATTCTGGCAACTCACCCGTACAACATACGGTCGAAAGACCAAGTAAAAATGACAGGGCCAGATTCAGAAATCAACATCGTAGACCCTTCGAATGAGGTTGAGGTAACAAATGTAGGTGCTATGAAAGAAGAGATCCGGCACCACTATATCCTGCTAACCCATCTTACATCCCACCCCTGGCTCAAGCTCAGGAGCCTACCACTCCCCACGCATCTTCAGCTTTCCCTTATCAGGCCAAGGGTTATGGTACCACTTCATACGCTCCCCCAGCTCCATCCTCTAAGCAGAACCCTCCACCACCCATGGTTCCCATCTTTGTGGCACCTCCCCCAGCTCCACTACATAGATCATCCAGTGAGCCGCTATTCTAAGCTCACGACACCCAATACTACCCTCTCGAACCCACTTTCAAAGCGCCCGAGCCATATACCTATTCTCCCCATTTTGAAATCCCGGAAGAAGTTAAGAAACCAGTTAAGAATGCAGAACAAGAGGAAGTGATTCGTAAAGTCAAAAGCCTGGAGCAATCCTTCAGGAATATGCATGGTTTGGGTAACCAAGTTAGCGTCGCATACAAAGATTTGTGCCCTTTTCCTGATGTCCAGTTGCCTGCAGGGTTTAAAATGCCGAAGTTTGACTTATATGAGGGGCACAATGACCCAATAGCCCATCTGCGTGGTTTCTATAGCAAAATGAGAGGTGCTGGGGGAAAGGATGAATTATTGATAGCATATTTCGGTCAAATCCTGAGCGGGTCAGCGCTAGAATGGTATACGAGGCAAGACCCCAGTCGATGGTATATATGGGATGATTTGGCACAAGCATTCATTGGCCATTTTCAATATAACCTCGAGATAGTACCCGATCGTTTGTCATTGTTGAAACTGGAAAAGAAACCTGGGGAAAGTTTTAGAGAGTTTGGTTTCCGATGGAGGGAACAAGCTGCAAGGGTTGATCTTCCCATGAGGGAGAGTGAGATGGTAGACTACTTCTTGCAAACATTGGAACCTACCTATTTTGGTCATCTAGTAACATCTGTCGGAAAGTCGTTTAATGAAGTGGTAAAGATGGGAGCCATGATTGAAGAAGGATTGAAATCTAACAAGATATTGAGCTACTCGGCGTTGAAAGCAACCACCCAGGCCATCCAAAGTGGTACTGGTGGTGTGCTTGGGAAGAAGAAGAAAGAAGAAGTTGCTGCAATTGAAGCTAATGCTTGGTCCAGGCCCAATAACCCCCCACTCTACTACAACCAACCCAGACCCCACCACCCAAACTACCAATATACCCCATATGGCCCACCGCAACACTATTATCCACCACCAGAACCACACTTTTCTATTCACCACGCCCAGACCTACACTCAGCCCTCGGCGCACTCGCAATGGCATGCACCAAACCCCCAAAACACACATCCACCCCCACAAAACACCTATCCACCGCCCAGGGCAAACAGACCAGGAACCAGCTTCCGCCCAAACCAAGCTTTTAGAAGTGAGAAGGCCCCAAACAGAAAAACATTTACTCCGTTGGGAGAATCTTACACTGCTCTCTTCCATAGATTGAAACAGTTGGGAATGTTGACCCCAATTGATTCCAAAACACCAAACCCCCTTCCCAGAAACCTGGACCATTCTGTTAGCTGCGAGTACTGCTCAGGGATGCCGGGGTACGATACTGAAAAATGTTAGAAGTTGAAAAATGCAATACAAGAGCTCATTGATAATCGCCGTATTGAAGTACAGGCTCTAGAGGCCCCGAACATCAATCAAAATCCGTTACCAGCGCATTATGAGGCCAACATGATCAAACTGATACATAAGGGGGCGGAGCCTAAGAAACCTTCGCAGGTAGTTATGATGATTCGTTCTACGGAAGCCAAAGAAAAGATAGTGAGTGCAAGGCCAGTGGTTCAGTTAAAAGCAATAAAGACAAGCCAGTGTTAGTGATGGGAAAGGGACCGTTTGTGGCCGAGAAAAAGTAGGAGCCAGTCAAGATAGTGGTACCAGGGTCAGTATCTGCGCCCGTGGTGGTTGTGAAGGGAGCTTATGTAGAACCGGTTGTCATAAAACCGGTAGTCCAGTTACCCATGGTTGATAGCAAAGCCGTACCGTGGAAATATGACAAGGTAGTAGTGACATACAAAGGAAAGGAAATTGAGGAAGAGAGTTGTGAAGCACAAGGACTAACCCAGTCGGGACGTTGTTTCACTCCCGAAGAGTTGAGAAAGGCTAAGGGCGCTAAAGACAATCCAATGCCAGTCAAAAAAGCTGTAACGGAAGAAGAGGCAGAAGAGTTTCTGAAAAAGATGAAAGTATAAGATTATTCCATTGTTGAACAACTGAGAAAAACACCAGCCCAAATCTCGTTGTTGTCATTATTAATTCACTCTGATGAGCACTGCCGAGCTTTAATGAAGATATTGAATGAGGCTCATGTGCCTGACAAAATTTCAGTGAACCATTTAGAGACAATTGCCAACAAGATCTTTGAAGTGAACAGGGTAGCATTTTCTGATGATGAATTGCCAATGGAAGGCACAGAACACAACAAGGCTCTCTATTTGACTGTCAAATGTGAAGGCTCAATGGTTACTCAGGCACTAATTGTTAACGGATCGAGCGCTAATATTTGCACGTTATCCACATTGAACAAGTTAAAGATCGATGAGGATAGAATCCACAAAAATAGCATTTGTGTTCGAGGGTTCGACGGAGGGGGAACAAACATAGTAGGGGATATTGTACTCGAATTGAATATTGGTCCAGTCGAGTTCACGATGGAATTTCAGGTGTTGGATGCTGCAGTATCCTATAATCTTTTGCTGGGTCGACCATGGATTCATGCGGCCAAAGCCGTGCCCTCCACGCTGCACCAAATGGTCAAATTCGAGTGGGACAGACAAGAAATTGTGTTACATGGGGAAGATCCCACATGCGCCATGAAATGATGCCCTTGTACCCTTTATAGAGACTGAAGATGATAGGGGGCCATGGGTTTATCAGGTCTTTGATAAAGTTCCGGTGAGCAGGGTGCCCGAGGGTAAAAGCATGCCATATCCCAGGATGCCAACTGCGACCGTCATGGTAGTGTCAGAAATGCTGAATAACGGGTACGTGCCCGGGAAAGGTTTGGGGGTCGAACTTCAGGGCATTACTCAACCTGTGTCTTTGCCCAAAAATCTGGACACCTTCGAGTTAGGGTTCAAGCCAACAGCGGCAGATGTCAGAAGGGCCCGTAAATTGAAGAAGAAAGCTTGGGTGCTTCCTAAACCAATTCCTCGATTGTCTAGGTCCTTCGTCAGGCCGGGTATCAAGAAACAATCATTGGCGAGGATGTTAGGTTCGTTAATTGGGGCAGATGGGAATTTGGATAAAGTGTTCGAGAGAGTATTTGCTGAAGTAAACATGGTTGAGGCCGGAGAAGGGTCAAGCGGAGCAGACATACAGTACATCGGACCACATGCTAACATCAACAATTGGGAAGCTACTCCACTTCCAGTTCGGAGGGAGTCGTGGTAGTGGGTTCTGTTTTCTTTTTGTCACCTGGATTAGTCCAGGGTTTGTAATCCAGTTGCTATGTTCCGTCCGTTTGGATGAGTTAAAACCTTGTTGTCTTTACATTTAATGAAATGCAATTTTCTTCGTCCCTAATTCTCTTTCCATTTTCTTTTCTTTTCTTTGTGTACAGTTCTTTTTATGCTGATATCAATGATATGACATGCATGAGGAATTTTCGGCCCAGTTTTAAAAGCCAATCTAGCTCAGAAGTAATAATACAGGAGATCGAGTGTGATGATGGGGTGGATTGTAACAATGATGAAGCTTATGAGGAAATTAGTAAAGAATTAAGTCATTTTGAAGAAAAACCCAAACCTAACCTAAATGACACAGAAGCAGTTAATTTAGGGGACCAAGACAATGTGCGGGAAACTAAAATAAGTGTTCATTTGGAGCCACAACTCAAGGAGGAGATAATTAAAGTATTGCATGAGTACAAAGATGTTTTTGCATGGTCATATGATGACATGCCAGGTCTAAGCACCGATTTTGTGGTTCATAAATTACCCACTGATCCAGCACTCCCTCCTATCAAGCAGAAGTTGAGAGAGTTTAAAACGGACATAAGTGTGAAGATCAAAGAAGAGATTACCAAGCAGTTTAAGGCAAAAGTCATTCAGGTTACGCGGTACCCCACTTGGTTAGCTAATGTCGTGCCTGTGCCAAAAAGGATGGCAAGACCAGGGTGTGCGTCGATTATCGAGACCTTAACAAGGCAAGTCCAAAAGATAACTTCCCATTGCCCAACATCCACATACTGATCGACAACTGCGCCAAACATGACATTGGCTCTTTTGTGGATTGTTATGTGGGTTATCATCAGATTCTAATGGACAAAGAGGATGCAGAAAAGACGACATTCATCACGCCGTGGGGAACATATTGTTATCGGGTCATGCCGTTTGGTTTGAAAAATGCTGGGGCAACTTGTATGAGGGCCATGACAACCATCTTCCATGATATGATACATAAGGAAATCGAGGTATACGTGGATGATGTGATCGTGAAATCTAAACAGCAATCCGACCATGTCAGAGATTTGAGAAAGTTCTTTCAAAGGCTTCGCAGGTACAGTCTTAAGCTCAATCCTGCAAAGTGTGCTTTTGGGGTGCCATCAGGAAAGTTGTTGGGGTTTATAGTCAGCCGACGAGGTATTGAATTAGACCCGTCAAAGATCAAAGCTAATCAGGAGTTGCCACCTCCAAGAAACAAAACCGATGTGATGAGTTTGTTGGGAAGATTGAACTATATCGGTAGGTTCATTGCTCAGCTCACGGCAACTTGTGAACCAATTTTCAAGTTGTTAAAGAAAGATGCTGCGGTCGAATGGACTGATGAATGTCAGGAGGCTTTTGATAAGATAAAGGGGTATTTGTCAAACCCACCTGTGTTGGTTCCGCCAGAACCAGAGAGACCTTTGATTCTATATCTTATAGTTGTGGACAGTTCATTCGGCTGTGTACTGGGGCAGAACGATGTTACGGGCAGAAAGGAGCAGGCTATCTACTATCTCAGCAAGAAGTTCACATCTTACAAGGTTAAGTATACTCATCTGGAAAGGACATGTTGCGCCCTAACTTGGGTGGCACAGAAGTTGAAACATTACTTGTCATCCTACACCACTTACCTTATATCTCGCTTGGACCCATTGAAGTATATTTTTCAGAAACCCATGCCCACAGGAAGGCTTGCAAAGTGGAAGATCTTGCTCACAGAGTTCGACATTATCTATGTGACACGGACTGCCATGAAAACACAGGCATTAGCCGATCATTTGGCTGAGAACCCCGTCGATGAAGATTATGAGCCTTTGAAAACCTATTTCCCTGATGAAGAGGTGATGCACATTGATGAATTAGAACAAGCTGAGAATTCAGGATGGAAACTTTTCTTTGATGGGGCTGCAAATATGAAAGGCGTGGTAATAGGAGCGGTACTTATTTCGGAAACAGGTCAGCATTACCCTGTTACAGCTCGGCTTCGTTTCTACTGTACAAACAACATGGCAGAATATGAGGCGTGTATATTGGGATTGAGATTAGCTGTGGATATGGGTGTACGGGAAGTCTTGGTCATGGGTGACTCGGACTTACTGGTACACCAGATTCAAGGGGAATGGGAAACACGGGACTTGAAGCTTATACCGTATCGGCAGTGTCTGCATGAGCTTTGCCAGCGTTTTCAGGCCATAGAATTCAGACACATTCCAAGGATTCATAATGAGGTTGCCGACGTTTTGGCGACTTTGGCTTCAATGTTGCGCCATCCAGATAAGGCTTATGTTGATCCATTGCAGATTCAGGTCCGTGATCAGTATGCTTACTGTAATGTGATAGAGGAAGAGATCGATGGAGAGCCGTGGTTCCATGATATCAAAGAATACATTAGAGGAGGAGTATATCCAACGCAGGCCACCGGTGATCAGAAGAGAACGATTCGGCGATTGGCCAACGGGTTTTTCCTTAGTGGAGGAGTGCTGTACAAAAGAACTCCAGATCTCGGTTTGTTAAGATGTATAAATGCACGGCAGACCACAACTATCATGACGGAGGTGCATTCCGGAGTTTGTGGACCACATATGAGTGGGTATGTTCTAGCAAAGAAGATTCTCCGAGCGGGTTATTATTGGCTCACGATGGAACGAGATTGTATCAGTTTTGTGCGTAAGTGTCATCAATGCCAAGTCCATGGAGATTTGATTCACTCTCCACCATCAGAATTACACACGATGTCCGCACCATGGCCTTTTGTTGTGTGGGGCATGGATGTTATTGGGCCAATTGATCCGGCAGCGTCAAATGGGCACAGGTTTATTTTGGTAGCTATAGATTATTTTACCAAATGGGTGGAAGCTAAGACGTTCAAATTTGTGACTAAGAAGGCGGTAGTCGACTTCGTGCATTCGAATATCATCTGTCGGTTTGGGATTCCAAAGGTAATCATCACAGATAATGGGGCTAATCTTAATAGTCATTTGATGAAGGAGACATGCGAGCAGTTTAAGATTACTCATAGGCATTCTACTCCGTACCGTCCCAAGGCAAATGGAGCGGTTGAAGCAGCCAATAAGAATATAAAGAAAATACTCCGGAAGATGGTTGAGGGATCTAGACAGTGGCACGAGAAATTGCCTTTTGCATTGTTAGGATACCGCACCACAGTTCGCACCTCGGTAGGGGCGACTCCTTACTCACTGGTATATGGTACCGAGGCAGTAATACCCGCAGAAGTGGAAATCCCATCCTTGCGAATCATTGCCGAGGCTGAGATCGATGATGATGAATGGGTGAAAAGCCGTCTTGAGCAGCTAAGTTTGATTGACGAGAAGAGATTGGCATCAGTGTGTCATGGCCAAATGTACCAACGGAGAATGGCAAGAGCATACAACAAGAAAGTGCGTCCAAGGAAATTCGAAGTCGGGCAATTAGTCCTGAGGCGGATTTTGCCTCATTGGGTTGAAGCGAAAGGAAAGTTTTCCCCAAACTGGCAGAGACCATTTGTAATAACCAGAGTGTTGTCTAACGGAGCATTGTATTTGACAGATGTGGAAGGAAAATGTGTAGAAATGGCCATCAATTCTGATGCGGTCAATAGATACTATGTATGATTTCTTTATTTTCTGAATGTATCTGTTTGTGTCTGGCATATCTTAAAGATTGAAATGATGAAGGCATTTTGTCCAGCTATCCAAACACTCTTATCCCTTGTTATCCCCTTCGAGCCTTACTTATTTTTCATACCCCTCTTTCGGAATCAACGGCGCCATCAGGGAATACAGGTGCCGAACATAAAGGAAAGAAGAGAAAAACAAAAGGAAAAAAAAAGAAAAAAAAAAGAAAGAAAAAAAAAGGAAAAGAAAGAGGGAAGAAGAAAAGAAAGAAAGAAAAGGAAAAGAAAAGAAGAAAAGGAAAAGAAAGAAAAGAGAAAGGAATGAAAAGAAAGAAAAGCACAACAACAAAGGTTTAAATGAACTACGTTTGACTTGATCCCAAAAGGGTACGTATGCAGCCTTACTCTGAGGTTCAGTCATACCAAATAGAAATCCAAAAATCCCCAAGCAAGAAACTGGGGCAGAAGTTGTGATTATTATGAAAGTTGGATTCCGAAAGTTGTAATTTGAACCTATTCGAATTGTTTTAAGCCTTTTATACCTTTCTTTCTAACCCAATCCAAAAGCCTACATTACGGTCCAAAGAAAGACCTTTTGATCAATTTCTAAGAAATGCTAGGTCGAGCAGGTGACGGTAATCCGTATCAGTGGCGACACTCTGGTTCAAGCAAGGAAAAAAATGAAAGTAAAATGAGAGAGTCTTACTGGTGAAAACCTTCACGGGCACCGTAAGGCGGCGGGAGCCGAGAGAAAAATAAATGAGAGAGTCTTATTGGTGAAAACCCGCGCGGGCACCTTGAGGCGAAAAGGAGTTGAAAGAAGGTTAAAAGGCAAAAGGTTTGTGAGTGGGAAAATGTTTTGATGTACCGCAGGAAAACAAGGGTAAGGTCTGGGTGATTCAAACCATTGATTGGGAGTTCTGGGCAACAAGGTACAACAATTAAAAGATGGTTATTTGGACAGATTGGGCCGATTAATCCAAAATACATGTCATAACCATGGGTACCAGCAGTCTCACTCAGATAAGTTTCTTTTCCTTCTCTTCTTAAAGCAGTCATCTGGTTTTGGATTCTTCTTATCCTTAACTCAAAAATCATCGCATTTCATTTTTCTGTTGAGGGTTTTATCTAACTGAGATATTCTAGTGCTAGTTTTGGTCAAAGCAAGCAGAAGGGACTTCAAAGCTCACTACCAGTTTCCAGAATTGTAAAGCACAACGTGGTCAGAGCACGTCAAAAACAACATGATGTAAAGTGGAATACAGGGAATTAACGGAAGTTTCATCGGGGAAATGATTGGGGAATGTCGTGGGAAAGGCGAAAGCTCATACAAAAGGTCAGAAAAGTAAAACAACAGTAGGGGTGTAAAACATTTAGGTTGCCATATGTTGGGAAATTTGAAAGTTGGTCAGGAAGTCAAGCGGTTCCGGGTCAGTATATGGAAATCAGCCAACACAAAGCAATGTAGGGGAAGGAGTTTTCAGCAAGAATTCCATCAACTAACCACCATTTTAAACTGACAAAATTTTCTTTGATTATAACAGGGGCAGAAAGTTAGTCGTTGAAAGGGAAATCTCCAAGAAGGAAAACGAGCAGTAACCAGGTTTAATTGCAAAATGCGGTTTGATTAAATACAAGATAACCCTGAAATGCATAAGGGGAATTGAATTTGATTACAAAGTTGGCACGATTAGAATAAGTGTAAGTTGTCAGGACCTCCCTGGATAATAGGATGTAGTTCAGATACCCGAAAATCAGGAGTCCGCCTGGAAAACAGAGACATACATTTTAATTTTAGCAATCAGGAGTCCGCCTGGAAAACAGAGACATACAATTTAATTTTGGTAATCAGGAATCCGCCTGGAAAATGGAGGTGTTAAATATTTTAAGTTCAGCAATTAGGAGCCCGCCTGGATAATAAAGGAGAAGTTTCAATTTTAAGTTCAGCAATTAGAAGCCCGCCTGGATAATAGAGGAGCAGTTTCAATTTTAAGTTCAGCAATCAGGAGCCCGCCTGGATAATAGAGGAGCAGTTTCAATTTTAAGTTCAGCAATCAGGAGCCCGCCTGGAAAATGGAGGTGTTGAATAGTTTAAGTAGTCGAAATCAGGAGCCCGCCTGGATAATAGAGGAGTAGTTTTGATTTTAAGTCCAGCATGTCAGGAGCCCGCCTGTATAACAGAGGAATACATACAGTTCAAGTTTCGGAAATTGGGGGTCTGCCTAAGGGAATGGCAATATGGATTTTTATCGAGAAAGCACAAGACAATGAAACAACAAGAAAGAACAAGACAACAAGGCAACAAGGAAGTACAAGAGCAAGTTTGAAGGATTTAGATGAGATTTTTATAATTCATAGAGCATAGTTAGTTTAGCTTCTTTTATCTTTGACACGATGTAATAAAGGAGGTCAGCAAGCAGCAACAGCAGCAGTAACAGCAACAAGCACAGTGCAATCACAGTTCCTGATAGTCCCAGCTACCAGACACTCCCGAACTACACTGACCTGATTCCTGTTTAGCCCAGGATATGTAGGCAACCTCCGAAGCAGGATGCGGTCAAGCTTTTCAAAAATGCTTCACACGGAATTTTCGAATGGGCAAAAATCGCTCGTATTTGCTCACTTGTCTTTGCCCGGAAACCTTTCGCGTTTTCGAGCAAAGACGGCAGCTGTGAGCACGTGATTTTTGCCCTATATATGAATAATTCCCAAAATTCCAAACAAAATAATTTTTCTTTATTTTTACAATTTTTGTGCGTTTTGGTGTCATCTTCTGATAATTGTTGCATTTTATTTGTGCGTGTTAATTTTTATAAAATACAAAAATACGCATTTTTTGCATTTAGGTTTTAGTTTTATATTTTAGTATTAATTAGGGATTAATTTGTTTAGAACAAAGCATGAAAATTACAAAAATAGTTCACTTTTGCATTTTAATGATTTTATTATTTTTGAACAATTTTAGGAATTAATTAGTCTTTGTTTTGAAAAATTAGGATTTCATGTTAGTTTACATCTTTATAAAAATTAAAATAAAAATTATAAAAATTGTAAAAAGCAAGAAAAGAAAATAGAAAATAATAAGAGTATAAAAGTGGTCTTATTTGAGACCCAAAATTTGGGCCAAATGCACTAAAACCTTTCAGGCCCAAACGCCTCAAACATTTTTTATTCAGTCCGGCTCAGGTCCTTACCCAGTATGCCCCCCGTCTAAACGAAACGGCGTCGTTTCGGGGTCCTTGGATCAGGACCGTTGGATCTCATCAATCCAACGGTCCAGAACTAACTAGGTTACAGGTATTTAAGTGTCCGAACCTTCCCCCCTACCCCCATTTGCATCGTCTTCTTCAACCCACCCCTTCTCCCCAAACCCTAATCCGCGCCGCCCCTAAATCCTTTGCCGGCGGTGAACACAAACTATGCCTTTCACCCTGAGATTAACACCACAGATCCCCCTCACTCTCCTCTTTCCATTGCACCTATTGGTTCACCTCGAACAAGGCCGGAACTCTTCGAATCTTAATTTGAAGTTTTCCGGCCAGGTGACAAGTTCGTCCAAATCAGTCCAAAATCACACCCCACAACCTCCAGCCCTTCCTCAACACTAATTCGTGGTTGTTTTCTTTCAAATCACCCTGAAACGGCACAAATCTTAGATCTAAGAATTTCTGGCCAAACCCTAAAACCAAATCCTTTTGATTTCGAACCGTAGTATCCTTAACCATGTGTTCTCTTGTAAGAACACATGGTTAGGGATGTTACGCGTCAAAAATCTGAAAGGATTCAGATGTTCATGACTGGCCGGAATCCCTTATGCCTTTGTGAGTATTTTTTTTACTGCTTCTTTTACTCGCATGATTGAAGTATTATTTACAATTGTTGTTCGTTATTTGTTCTGTTAATTTTATGGTTTGAATGTGTTAGTTTAAGTTTTGTTAACTACTATTGATTCTGAGCTTGATATTTGGTTGAATGATTATAAGTTCATGGTTTAAGAATTAGTTTTAAGTTCATTAATATTAGTCGTGGTAGCTTAAGCTTAGTTTAATTTTGTTTAGCTTGTCTGAGTGGTATAATTGAACAGAATTGGTTCAGTCAGTCTGATTAGCTAGTTTCTGAATGCTAGTTGATTAATTTCAGTTAGTTTCAGAATGGTTTAGGATATTGGGTAGCTGTTAAGGATAAGGGTAGGTTCAGTGATTTTGAAAGGCTTTCAGGGGTAATCTGGGTATGGAAAAGGGTAGTTCTGATAGGAATAGTAATATCAAGGTATAGGGAAGGGCAGTATAGGTATTGTATGGGTAGAGGAATACCTTAGGGCCTTCTAGAATGGGGTGCAAGTGTAGATTTTGATAATTGTAGTGCAGTTACTTGTTTAGCAAGGTAAAACTAGAGGGACTAATTTGAAAATAGAGAGGGACTGATTAATTCTCTTTGGGGTTGCCTATAAAAGGGCATAAAATGCCTTGGGAAAGGGGGTCTGCTCTGAATCTTCTGTCTTCAGCCCTAAGTTTCTATTTAAGCTTTCATTCCTGCTTTCAATTTCAATCAGCATTTCAATTCTAAGATTACTCAGAAAACAAAAACATCAAAAAATGGAGAAATCCGAAACAACTTCACAGTTTCATCACTAGTCTTGGATTCCAATTCTGGGTTTTGGTTTAGCCCTCTTACAGAGGTGCTTAGGTGCAACTGTAAGGGTTAGGGGTATATTTGAAGCATGTTAAACTGATCTGTGGGAGTCTGCTTATATTTCTGGTTTTTCAAAGCAATCTGCCTGTATTTCTGTGGTATAACATTGCTGGGCTTGTTGCTGTTGCTGTTGAAAGTAGCTGATTCCTTTCCTTTTCTCTATTTCCATTTCGCTTCCCAGGTACATTTCCTTGACTTGCATCTATGTAACTCAAAGTTTGAAGTGGAGAAAATGAGAATGCTACTGGAATTCTGTTGAACATTGTTTGATGATTGCCTTTTTCATAGCTTAGTTTGTTTAAATTGTCTGACTATTGATAATTAATTTAGTTGGTGTTGATTCGAGCCAATAACTGATTTGTATAATTTGGACTGATAAACTGTCAAGTGTGAGTTTGCTCATTTCGATTAGTAAGAGGACATTGGGGTATTTAGATTCATGTATGTAGTCCAGGTCGTGGACTAAATTATGCATTTCATGTTTATGCAATTGTCGTTTTCAATTTGTTTAAGTTCCCCAGTATGTTGAAGTTAAATCTGTAAAGTTATAGTTGATTTAGAGTTCCATATGCATGGCTGATTTTAAGTTTGGTCTAGTATGAATTGCATATTTAACAGCTTCATATTGGGCCAGTTTTGGGCCTAGCATATTAACAGTTGGCCCAGACTTTTGCCACGTGATAATTGAATCAGGGTCTAGGTGCATCAAGGTATAAGAATTAGATAAATAAAAAGTGCCTCAAGGGGCTCGATCCCTAGGCTACAACGGTTTCGTCAATACGTTAGAAGTCTGACCCGCATTTGGCCCAATGCGAAAAGCCCCAGAAGTCTGCGCCTGCAGTAGGTGCAATGGCGTGAATTGGACTTTATGGGCTAGGAGCCCAATTTTCTCAGTTTTTCTGCCCGGATGTTCAAATTCAAATTCAACAAATTTTAGGCTTAATCAATTAGGATCCTCAAGTAATTAATAGTATAATTATTTCATTGTGTAGACTTGGAAAGGTTGTTTAGTGAATTTCACCGCCTTCCCCAAAATAACAATACGTTAGAATCTTTAAGCACGACTTACTTAAAAATTACTTTCCTAAACTTGGGTGCGCATTGATGCGACCCAAATCCAAACCTCGACAAAATCAAAATGTGTTGACAAATCACGGGTGCATTGATTGTGATGTGGTTCGAAACATGTCTTCATGACGTCGTAATTCCTAAAAATAAGTAATGATAGAAAAGAGTTTCACAAATTGAGACAAGACTCACCGAAAAAAATATAAATAAATGCGGGCCTTTAGTAAATAATTATCGAAACAATTAGAATTTGGGATGGTCGCTTAGCGAACTTCATGGCTCTTCCCCAAAATAACACTACATTAGTATCTTTAGGCACGATTTAATTAAATAACCTTCTTAAAATTAGAGTGCGCATTGATGCGACTCAAATCTAAATCTCGACGAAGTCGAAATGTGTTGACAACTACGGGTGCATTGATTGCGACGTGGTTCGAAATGCGTTTTTCATGACGTCGCAATTCTTAAAAATAATGACAATAAAAGCGGTTCAAAATTAAATAAAAGGCATATAAGCTAGAATGTATTAAAATCAGATAAAATCAAATACAACAGTTAAGCGACCGTGCTAGAACCACGGAATCCGGGAATGCCTAACACCTTCTCCCGGGTTAACAGAATTCCTTACTCGGATTTTTGGTTCGCGGACTGTTAACAAAGTCATAAATTTCCTCGGTTCGGGATTCAACCGGTGACTTGGGACACCATTAATATCCCAAGTGGCGACTCTGAATAATTAATAATTAAATCCCGTTCTGATTGTCCTCTAATTGGAAAAACTCCTTTACGCCCTTACGGGGGTGTAGGATGAAAAAGGAGGTGTGACAGCTCTGGCGACTCTGCTGGGGATCGAACCCACGACCACGTGGTTAAGGGTTCAGAATTCGAGCTTAGATAAATTGTTGTATTTGATTGTATCTGATTTTCCTACATGTTTTGTGCTGAATGTGCTAAATGTTACCGCTTTGATATTATCTGAACTGTATATAAATTGTGCCGACACCCTTCTCTCTTCACCTCCAGGGATGTGCTTACTGGTTGAGACTCCCTATTCTGTTAGTGTCATACCTTGAAATAAGAAAGAGGCCGGACAAGTTACGAAGCCGGATGGCCTTTTGGTTCCCGGTAAGTTGCCCCCTCCTCGACTCGAGTTGTCCGCTCGGGTACACAGTCTAAAACACCGACCCAGGTTTTGAACATAGAATAACGTGACTTCATGCCGGATCCCTAGTAGAACGCTTATTTGCATCACGTTACATTTGACTTAGGGGACTCAACACAGGGGTTGGGTCCGTCTAGGACCAGCAACCTGAAATGAAAAGACCATCCTGATGCATCCTACTTGCTCTGTACATTTATTTGTTCCGAACCTGCATGCTGACCGGTTTCTGAATCTCAAAAATGTTGGAAAATTGAGGAAAACAAAAAGAGAGAAAAAAAAGAAAAAAATAGAAATATCAGTTAGGGAGTTAATTGATTATTTTAGAAATAAAAAATCAATGACCAATTACTGGCGAAACTCTGCCGAAATTTTGAGAAAAAAAAGGGGAAAATGTTTTATTTTGTTTTACTAAAAAAAAGCAAAGAAAAAAAAATAGAAAAAGAGTCTTTTATTTTTGGAAAGTTGTTTGTTGATAAAGAAAAGGATAAGAAAAGTTTTTGTTTTAGTTTGAGAAACATAAGTTGTTTCATTATTTGTTGAAAAAGGAAAGGAAAAAAAGTTTTTTATTTTTAGTTTGGAAAATAGGTTGTTTTATTATTTGTTGAAAAGAAAAAAAGAGTCTTGTTTCTAAAAATAGTTTTATTCGCTTATGAAATGCCAAAAATAAAAATGGAAAAAGAGTCATGTTTTAAAATAGTTCAGTTAATTTGCCCGAACTACACATGGTTTGATTCTCACAGGGCGTGAGATACGTAGGCAACCCTCATCGGGTCCAACCTCCCCTTTGCAAAAATAACCAAAAAATATCAAAATTTCAATTTTGTCATAAATAAATCAGGTGATGCCGTTTTTGTCAAAATAGCCAAATCTTCCCAAACGGGGCGTCGGAAGGTTGACTTTGCAAAAAACGGCCATCTAAGTGTGACCGGTTGACTTCCGCGGTTTTAAAAATCTTTGTTCCCGAAATGCTGTGAGCACGCGATTTTTGCTTCGCACGACAATCGCTCCAAAAGAAATAAAAAAATAATAATAATTGGCCCTGCTGTACAATTTTTGGATTTTTACATGGCACTTCGTTAATTATTTGTGATTTTTGCCCACTTTTACCTCATTAAAACAAAATAAAAAAAAATGTGTGCGTCATGCATAATTCGAACCATAATCCGGTCGTTAAATAGAAAATCATAAATAGGCATCTTCGTCCGTAATTTTGTTTTGTTTGATTTTACCTGCTTTGAAATATTTTAGTGTGTGTGCAAATAATTGTATTGAGTGTGTATTTAATTTCAATTTGATTTTGTTGCTTAGTTTTGTTTTAAAAAAAAAGAAGAAATAACAATAAAAAAAGGGGCTTCTTCTTCCGGATTGGGCCAATTTATTAAAATTGGCCCAAACAAACAGCCCAAAACCAAGCCTGCCCGGTCCACACCAGCTGAACACCCAGAGAGTCCAAACGACGTCGTATTAATACAGGTTGATCTGGGCCGTTGATCTCAAATTGATCAACGGTCAAGATCAATTCCCTATAACCCACTAAGGAACCCGACCCACCACCCGGATTGACCCAAACCCTCTAAAAGATGAAACGACACTGTTTCCTTCAAGCTGAAGGATCCTGGCCCTTCATCGCATCTCATCCAACGGCCAGGATCCACCTACCCACTAACTATATAAACCCTTTACCATACCCTGCCCCCTATCCAACACCCCAGCCTCCGTCTTCACCAAACCCGTCCCCTTCAAACCCTAGCCGCCCCTGTATCCTTCACCATGAAAGCCGGCGGCACGGACGCCGGTGACCTCGCCCTTAACACCATAGAACCCCCGTGCCGTCCTGAACCCAAATCTACCAACCACACACCTCGAATCCTATCCCACCTTCTCGAATCTTCATTTGAAGATTCGAGTCGGAACCTAATCTACACCGATCTGCCTTAAATTCATACCAGACACTCCCCAGACCCCCTCGTGACCAAACCATACTTGGTTTGGTCCGAATCTGACCAGGGAAGCATGAATCCCGGATCTGGTTTTCGAACCTTAGGGTTCCTCGTCACTGGTCCGTTGTTTTGTTCAAACCAAAGGATTAAGGTCTAATGGACCTTAATCGAAGTGTTTCTCACCTGAGAAACACTTCGATTAAAGTCCATTCAGCCTTAAGAAAGGTCTGTCCGAGTCCGAGTTAAGGTTTTGATCTTTTGCGGTTTAAGGTGAGTTCTTTCTTTTCTTATTTGTTTTGGTTCATTTGATTGTTGTAAGGGTATGTTCATGTTCTGTTTGTGTCCTTGACTTTTATCAACTGTGCCTTGACCACTTTGCCTGAACCTCTGTTGTTTGATTAAGCCCTTCCATTTGTTCTGATAATGTGTATGTAAGTGTTGTGCAATTAGCTGATTTTCAAATTTGGACTGACTAGTTGACTCCTCGAGTGCAATTCTGCTTAGTCAGTATAATTCGAATCATGTATCGATACTGTTTAAATGTCTGATTTTTGGCTACGATTGTGTATGTTAATGCTAATATAGTCGAGTCGACATGTGTCGTCAATTAGTTTCAACTGTCTGAACAAAATAAATCGATTTGCTTCTGTTGAACATTGCCTGAATCAATTAAGAACCAAGTTCAGTTACTTATAATTGCTAATTTGATTTCAGAAATCTAAGGTTAGGCTGTGATGGTAATCTGAACTGGAGGGCATGTGCACGACATGGGCATAAAGGCCCTTTTTGAATTAAATAGTTTGACAGCATGTGCTGTCAGACTACATCCTGCTGCCCATGTTTGCTTTTAGTTAATAAAATGGAAAGTTAAGCCTGCCAAGGGAATGATGGGGTTTAATACTTAATTAGCTAAAGTGGAACTGAAAATGGAAGGCACATGGGAGGGGTATGGTGATATTCTAAACAGGCTGTTAAAAGGGATAGTTTTAAGGCTTATAAAAGGGGGGAGGACATCTGATAGAGGGACAGACCCTGAAGAGGAGAGGAAAAAACACATACAGACAGAGAGAGAGGCACACGGTGAGGAATAAATTGAAAGAAAGAGAGGGTGATACAGATTGAGAGATATACACACACACACACATAGAAACAGACATTGACAAGAACAGAGTGATTTGAGGGGAGAACATTTTGAGAATTAAAGTGAGGAAAACAGAAAACTGGAAAAGAATTCTCTTTGATGACACAGACAGGCAGGATCAGAAATTACATCTTTGATTGCTGTCTTGATTTCACTAGTCTTGACCTGTTTGTGCAACATTGATTTCTTCCAAATCCCAGCTGAGTCTGCTTGATTGTTGTCGTTTTACTCGAAGACTTGGTCTAGTTGAGTATTCCCAGTTGAGGTCTTGATCCCACTTCAATTATTTCGTGTGTTTGTTGCTGCTGCTATTCTGTCTCTGTTGCTGCTGCTATTCTATGTCCTGCTGCTACTGTTAATTCTGTTTCCTGCTGCTGCTGATTTCCCCATCTTCTTCCTCTTCTCCTTTGCATTTTCAGTGTTTCCAGGTACACATTTCAAATCCCACTTTGGTGTTAACTGTAACAGTTCAAAAGCATGAAATGAAAGGAGTTCTTGAAGAAAATTTAGATGTCTGTTTTGTAATGCTCGTGGTATATTGACTTCTGTTGTATAAATTGATTAGTGTGATTCAGTAATGAAAGATTAGTTAGATAATACTTAATCAAGTTTTAGCCTCTTGCATCTTAGTTTATAGTTGTTTGCCAGTATAAGATGTAATGGTACAGTATATAGAAGGCATGGAGAATTGGTATAGATTTTTGACTGGATTCCCGTTTAACTAATGACATGCATAGAATAGAATATTTCCACCTTACACAAATGTTCCTCGTTTATTTTTAGTTCTCCTTTATCATAACCCGCTAGGCAGCATATAGAAGCGCGTTCGAATCCCCGCAAGTAATGAGACATAGTAGTTAATTCCCTTAAATTCAGCCTCAATAAGTCTAGTTAAATTCAATTCAAGAAACGTTTGGACGCAAGTATAACATTGGGTCAATCTCGAATGTAATTTCTTTGTCCAATTAAAGCATGTTTCACAAGTTATGACATCCCTCCACTTTGTAAATAATTAATCAGAAATTGATAAGAATCCGGATTAGGCAAAAGCATATAGTTAAATTAGCATGTCCCTTTTCTTTTAGTTTTAGGGACAAATGCATTAGAAATGTAGCCACTTTAGGATATCCTTTCTAAAATAGAGACGAGCCTCGCCAAATAAAAATGCAAATTGCGGGGCCCTCAATAAATAATCATAATATTTAGAATTCAGGCTAGGCCGTTTAGTGAATCTCATGGCTTTTCCACCATATAATAACGCGTTAGACTCTTTAGGCACGGTTTAAGTAAATTATATTCTTAAATTCGGGTGCGCATTGATGTGACCCAAATCCAAATCTCAACGGAGTCAGAATGTGTCGACGACCACGGGTGCATTGATTGTGACGTAGTTCGAGATGCATTCTCATGACGTTGCAATTCTATAAAAATAAATGATAATAATAAAAGCGGTTTAAACTTAATAAAATCATGTAAATCATAACATATATTTAAATTAGATAATTAGCCATTATAACAATTTAAGCGACCGTGCTAGAACCACGGGATTCGAGGGTGCCTAACACCTTCCCTCGGGTCAACAGAATTCCTTACTTAGAATTTCTGGTTCGCAGACTTCACTCGGAAAAGTCGAAAATTTCCTCGATTTGGGATTCAAGATAAACCGGTGACTTGGGACACCAAAAGCCAAACCTTTCCCAAGTGGCGAATAAATAATCTCATTTCGAATATTTTCACTTAAATTGGAAAAACTCCCCTCGCGCATTTAACCCTTCGGGGGCGGGCGCGCAAAAAGGAGGTGTGACAGCTCTGGCGACTCCGCTGGGGAATAAACCCAGAACCACAGGTTCAGGGTTCAAGAATTCGAGCTTAGAATAATTGTTATATTTGGCTTTATTATCTGATCTTTATTACATGTTTTTGCATAACGTGCTAAATGTTGTCTTTTACCGCTTTGATATTATCTGAACTGTATATAAACTGTGCCGAAACCCTTCTCTTCTTACCTCCGGGGAGAAGCTCGCTGGTCGAGACTCCCTATTCTGTTAGTGTCAATACCTGAAATAAGAAAGAGGTCGGACAAGTTACAAAGCCGGACGATCTCGCGGGTCCCCGGTACGTAGCCCCCTCCTCGACTCGAGTTGTCCACTCGGGTACACAGTCTAGAACAAATACCCAGGTTACGAACCTAGAATAACTTGACTTCATGCTGGATCCCTAGTAGGAACGCTTATCTGCATCATGTTGCATTTGACTTAGGGGACTCAACACAGGGGTTGGGTCCGTCTAGGACAGGCAACCTAAATGAAAAGACCACCCTGCTGCATCCTATTTGTTTTGCGCATTTATTTGCTTCGGTTCCGCATGCTGACCGGTTTCTAAAAAAAAGAGAGAGAGGGAAAATAGCAGCGTAGGGAGATAATTACTTATTTTGGAAAAATAAAACCAATGTCCAAGTAGTGTCAAAACCTCGCCGGAATTTCTCTAAAAAAAAGGAATAAAAACAAAATTTGTCTTCTTAGTTTGAATTAAAAAAAAATACAAATTTTCTTTTTTATCATTTCCAAAATCAAAAAGAAAAAAGGGTATTTATTTAAAAGTAAAAAAAAAAAACGGAAATTCATAATTCAAAAAAATGTTGTTTCTTTTGTAGTACCCCTTTTATAAATTCAGACTAATAGTCCAAATATTTCCCAAAAAATAATTAGTAATAAATATTTTCTTTAATCTTTATCTCTTTTCAAAAAAATAAAAATAAAAATACGTATTCTTGATTTTTAGGTTTATTTGGTTTTCTCTATTCACGATAGCCCGAACTACGCCGGTTTGATTCTCACCGGATGTGAGATACGTATGCAACTCTCGTCGGGTTCAACCCCCCCATTTTTACTAAAATAGCCAAAATCAGTAAATAGATAAGAAATGCGTTTCAAACTTAAAAAAAAAAAGAGTCGTAAATAAATCGGGTGACGCTGTCTTGTCATAAATAGCCGAATGTTCCCGAAAGGGACGCCGGAAGGCTGACTTTGCATAAATAGCCACCTTTGGGTCTTGTTTAGCATTTTTATCCAGTAGACCCACACAGCCTTAAAATCCTCGTCCCCGAAGTGTTTAAAGGCCGTGTTCAAAACTTGATCTCCTCTGTAAAATTTTTTTTTTTTGAGTCAGTTCGTTTTGTTAAAATCACCTTAATAAATGTGCAGGATGAGCACGATGCAAAATGAACATTTTTCAATAATGACCAAAATCCCTGTCAAGTTACGGCTATGGTGGAATGATCTAGGTGTTGAAGGACAAAATGAGGTTAAGAAATATCTGAAAGGTCTTGTGGGTTTATTAGAAATCCAGCCTCGGGGAGATATCATAAGAGCTTTGGTTACCTATTGGGACTCGGCGCACAATGTTTTCCATTTCTCTGATTTTGAACTCACCCCGACTTTGGAAGAAATGGTCGGATACATCGGGAATACTGAACTTCCTTTGAAGGAAAAATACTTGGTCGCCCCAAGAGTCGTCACGGTACATCGGTTCCTAGATTCATTGAAAATACCTAGAACAGTCCACAACCCGGATCTGGCAGCCGGATTTTGTACTCCATGCTTCATATATGAGAGGTACGGTCATGAGGGGGGATTCAATAATCCAATCAACAAACTATGCAGCAAAGGAGTTCGTCAGAAGTGGGACAAGCACAGACGGGTAGCTTTCATGATGATGTTCCTGGGCCTTCTGGTATTTCCAAGGAAAGACGGAAATATTGATCTGAAGATATCCGGGGTCGTCAGCTATGGTGGAATGATCTAGGTGTTGAAGGACAAAATGAGGTTAAGAAATATCTGAAAGGTCTTGTGGGTTTATTAGAAATCCAGCCTCGGGGAGATATCATAAGAGCTTTGGTTACCTATTGGGACTCGGCGCACAATGTTTTCCATTTCTCTGATTTTGAACTCACCCCGACTTTGGAAGAAATGGTCGGATACATCGGGAATACTGAACTTCCTTTGAAGGAAAAATACTTGGTCGCCCCAAGAGTCGTCACGGTACATCGGTTCCTAGATTCATTGAAAATACCTAGAACAGTCCACAACCCGGATCTGGCAGCCGGATTTTGTACTCCATGCTTCATATATGAGAGGTACGGTCATGAGGGGGGATTCAATAATCCAATCAACAAACTATGCAGCAAAAGAGTTCGTCAGAAGTGGGACAAGCACAGACGGGTAGCTTTCATGATGATGTTCCTGGGCCTTCTGGTATTTCCAAGGAAAGACGGAAATATTGATCTGAAGATATCCGGGGTCGTCAGCACTTTACTCACGCAAAGTGACAGTACTCTCGCGCCAATGGTGGTATCTGACATCTTTCGAGCTCTTACAGCTTGTAAAGCTGGGGGAAATTTCTTCGAAGGTTGTAACTTGCTCCTACAGATATGGATGACCGAGCACCTCTGCCATCATTCCGAGATTTTAAGCCATGGTTCCCCGGAAAAGACCTGCATAGAAGAATCTTACACGAGAACCAAGGAGATCAATTTGCCCAAAGGAGTCCTGGCATGGACCTCGTTCTTTCAAGCTCTTACTGCCAGCCAAATACAATGGATGTTGGGATGGTTGCCTGTTGGTGAGATCCTATATATGTCTGCAGCTAAAACTCATTTCTTACTGATGGGGCTTAAGAGCATTCAACCTTACGCACCCTGCCGGGTTTTGAGACAGTTCGGAAGGTGCCAGACAGTACCTCATGAGGAAGATCTTAGCACTCAAGCAGTTGAGATAAGTCCTAACGGACAATTCCCAGAAGCGAAGATTCGCCAAATCTGGAGTGAGTGTCAATATTTGAAATCAGATACTTGCGTGCGAGATCGAGCCAAAGGAGAGACGGCGCCAGGATACCTTGCATGGTATAGAAGGGAACTTGAGCATGAAAGGCCAGCTAAGAGACCCCACATCCGGAATTTCACCGAATCATCACAAAGGCAGTGGGATTGGTTAGCAAAGGAAAGAGGCTATTGCGCCGAAATCAGTAGGTAAAAACAACAAGTGGAAAGTTTGAAATATGAGCACAATGTGCAAGATGCTACCAATCTGGGAGAGCGGAACAGGTTAATTCAGGACAACGAAAGGCTCAGAGCCCAGATCAAACAGATAAGGGTGGATGCGGATAAACAGCCAAGGCATCGATTAGACGAGCAGTTGATAAAAAGGCTAAAAGGTGAAATCAGGGAATGGCAAGATAGTTTGGAGAAATCTGAAAACGTCATAGCAGAGCTCAGGGCACAGTGGGATACAAGAGCAGATAAGCATCGCAGATACCTGAACCAATTGGAAGGCGACCACGAGAAAACCGTTGCTAAGATAAAGAGAGAGATGGCTGCACTTGAGATCAAAGCAGTTAATCAGGCCAAGGATTTCCAAATTGAGAGCAGATACTGGTACGACTCAATGGCCCAGATGAAGTTGGAAGTACGGCGATTGAAGCATCAGCATATACAGGATACTCAAGTATTCGAGATATGTAGCGATCAGATAAAACGCCTACTCATAGAAAAGAAGCAAACCAGAGATAGGATCAAGGCCATTGCCCATGCCATCACCAGACGATGTCTACGATGTGAGAACATGTCCAGCGTTACCGTCCTCTCGGTAGTAATGGGTTATGTCAAGCAGACTATGCATGAGCTGGAGCAACTTGAGAGGGATCTCACACCTAGGACCGCGGCAAGGCCGAACGATGCCCCGCGGACACCAATTTTCAAAACCATAATGCACTCATAAGTCAAGCCTGTATCTTAGCATCTTCTGCATGTTTTTCCATCAGGGTGATTTTTAGTCTATTTTTGAGTCTAGGTTTATTTTCAAAGTTTGCTTTTTCTTTTGCAAAATGTAGTTTGTAATGGACCATTTCAACAATAAAGAGGTTGTTTCTTTTACGCTCATTTGTGTTTTTTCGAACTACGTAATGATCTGATTCACGTAGGCATCGTGATACGTAGGCAATCCTCATCGGATCCGGTCGCATTTCTTTTACTGCAAAATAAAAAAATAATAAAAATAAAAGAAAAACAAAAAAAAAGAAAAAAAAAAGAAGGAAAAAAAAAACAAAAAAAAATGCCGAAATGACGCATGCTCTCGTAGCAAACATATAGTAATCCACTTAACTGTATAGGTGCATCATGCCCAACGTGAGATTAACTATCTGTTATTTGCTGCAAATTAACCGTGCATTTGTCGATGAGTATCCAGGGTTTTTGAAAAGACGGTTGGTTTGGTGAAAGTCTGGCCTCGCACTCATACTTCACGAGGTCAAAGAGAAGTGTTCAACTACCTGTTGTTAGGACCAGAAGCAGTACCCACACTTACTTCACCAGGTCAAAAGGAAGTGTGGAAATGTCTTCAGAAATTCCATTACAAACAATCCCTGTTTCCGAGGAGAGCTCGATCTCAGCTGTCCTCACATCTGAATCCGCAACCGCGGAGGAAAATAGAATCCTACGGCTCCGCATGTTGGAAATGCTGGACGACTGGAATAATGGGAAAGAACCGCCAAGTGTCGTCCCCGGATTCCCTCAATTATTCTCCAGGTCAAGTGGGACGTCTAATGTCCCCATAAATTATCCTGCTACCCCATTCGGGTACCCAGCCACCTCAGCCTTCTCTGCTGGATCGCCTTCTGAGCCTCATCCCCGAATGTCAGCCACCGATGCAAGCATGAACATCTTTATTGCATCGCCTTGCCCGATCACGGTACAACCAACCACGTACAAGCCAAACTTTGACTCATCCTCCTTTACATTCCAAGCACCATCGTTCCCAATGGAACCAACTAGGTTCGCTACCAGTACTAATCCTCTACCGCCTCAGTGCGAGCTTGCACCTGGGCAGGATCAGAACCCCAGAATTGCAGAACAAAATGAGATTGCCAAGATAATGAGAAGCCTTGAACAAAGTTTGAAGAATATGCAAGGATTGAGCGGACAAAAGAGCGTCTCTTACGCCGACCTGTGCATGTTCCCTCACGTGCACCTGCCAACGGGTTTCAAGACCCCAAAGTTCGAGAAATACGATGGTCACGGTGACCCCATTGCACATCTTAAGAAATACTGCAACCAATTACGGGGAGCCGGCGGAAAAGAAGAACTGCTGATGGCGTATTTTGGGGAAAGTCTAGTAGGGATAGCTTCAGAATGGTATATGGATCAGGAAATGTCCCGATGGCATATATGGGATGATCTCGCCAGAGATTTTGTAAAACAATTCCAGTATAACATCGACATTGCGCCAGACCGAAACTCTCTGTCGAATTTGAAGAAGAAACCTTCGGAAAGCTTCAGAGAATATGCTATTAAGTGGCGTGAACAGGCGTCGAGAGTGAAGCCTCCCATGGATGAAGTGGAAATGGTCACTACCTTTCTCCAGGCTCAAGAGTCTGACTATTTCCAAAACATGATGTCAGCCATGGGTAAGCCATTCGCGGAAGCAATCAAGATTGGAGAGATGGTGGAAAATGGTTTGAAAACAGGTAGGATTCTGAGTCAAGCAGCCATAAGGGCGACCTCCCAGGCCGTCCAAAGCGGGTCTGGAGGAACGACAAGGGGGAAGAAGAAGGAAGAAACGACTATGGCAGCCTCGGAAGCAAGGGAATATCGTCATCCCAGGCCCCATTTTCCGGAAAGAGCCCCACAACACTACTACCCCCACTCAAATTTGGCATATGCTCATCAACCTTATATGGTCATGAATGCCCAACCTTATGCCCATCCACCACAACAAGTCAACCGTGGCCCAGCTCCACCTCCCAGAAATCAGCCTCCTTACCGCAACCACTATAACCCACAACCCCCGCAGAATAACTTCCGCCCTCAGGAGCCACCCAGAAGGTGGACTTTCACGCCCATCGATGAGCCATACTCAACTTTGTTCCCAAAGCTGGTCCAGTTGGGTTTCTTGCAACCAATCCCTCAAACAAGGCAAAACCCGACGTCACCTTCTTACAAAGCTGGAGTCAGATGCGCCTATCATTCACGGGCCGAGGGACATGATACAAATGACTGCTGGTCGTTGAAAAGAGTGGTCGAAAATTTGATAGAGCAAGGGAAAATAGTGCTAAGGGACGAGGAAATCCCGAACGTAACTAACAATCCATTACCTGCTCACAATAATGGGCCGCTGATCGGAATGATTTGTGAAGACAAAGAGTTCGATTCTGCTTTGAAAGCTATAATTGCCATTGTCGACACGGGGAAGAGGCCCGAAGTGGACCAGAAACCAGAAAAGGGGGAAGAGGTCAAGGCTATAAAGAACAAGCCTGAAAAGAAGGTAGAGAAGAAAGTGGTACCTGTAAAAAATGAAGTTCTTTACATACCACGAGGTCGAGCTGAGAAGGCGCAGAACTTCGGGATCAAAAAGACAAAACCTATGTACGTGCCAAAAGGGGCCTATGTGGTCCGGGGGACGATTCAACCACCTCGGCTGAATGAGCCAGTGGTTATCGGACGCGTGCCACAAAAGCCAATGACCAACCCGTCCACAGTGCCGTGGAATTATCAAAAGACTTTGGTAATGTACAAAGGTAAAGAGGTCATGGGAGAACTTCTAGAAAATACTTTCATCAGAAGGTATTCAAATACCCAAGAACTGAACAACGCCACACAAAGGCGCTTCCCGCCAAAGAAGCCCGTGAGTGTTGAAGAAGCGGAAGTGTTCTTCCAACAAATGAAAATGCCGGATTACGAAGTGATAGATCAGCTGCGCAAGTACCCTGAACAAGTATCCATGCTGTCATTATTGATGAGGTCGACCGAGCATCAAAAGATCCTATTGAAAACCCTGAATGAAGCATATGTACCAACTGAAACCTCGGTGGAACAACTAGAGCGAATGACAGAAAGATTCTTCGCCGTCAACCAAATCTCTTTCAGCAAGAACGATTTACCCTCGGAAGGAGCGGCACACAACAAGGCTTTGCATTTGACAGTTAAATGCGAGGACTACTATGTCAAGCAAGTAATGTTGGATGGGGGATCAGGTGTTGATATTTGCCCGCTTTTCCACGCTACAAAGGATGGAAATCGGGACGGAAGAATCCGACCCAACAATGTCTGCGTAAGAGCTTTCGACGGCATCAAGAGAGATACCATGGGAGAAATAGACCTGTTGTTGGTCATAGGACCAGTCGAATTTCGAGTAACCTTCCAGGTGATTGACATGGACACATCCTACAATTTTCTCCTTGGCATACCTTGGATCCATGCGGCAGGAGCCGTGCCTTCCACTCTTCACCAGATGGTGAAGTTCGAGTACGAAGACCGAGAGATCGTGGTCCATGGGGAAGACGAACATGCCATTTATCGGGACCCATCCATCCCGTATCTTGAACCGAGAGAAGGGAGCGAACATACGGTCTATCAAGCTTTCGAGATTGTACTGGCAGAGCAGCACGAAGAGGTAATACCTTGCCCCCAGACTTTCTTGTCTAACGCCTCGGTCATGGTGGCCAAAGAGATGATCCGACACAGATTTAGGCCAGGGAAGGGCCTTGGACGAACCCTTCAGGGAATAACAGAACCCATTACCTTGCCCGTCACCAAGAAACCTTTTGGACTAGGTTTCAAGCTTACTCCAGCGGACGAAGAGTGGGCAAAGAAAAGGAAAAATGAGGGTTGGAAGTTACCTCAACCACTGCCGGATTTATATGCAACTTTCATCAGGCCAAGGTACGTTGAAGAAGAAGATGATGAGGTCTTCACAGCTGAGGAAATCGAGGAGATATGTGGGGCGATGAGAGAGATGCTCTACGAGGTCCACATGGTTCAACCAGGTGAAGGCACAAGCACTGCTGAGATGCTGTACATGGGGCCGAACGCCCAACTTCAAAACTGGGAGGCCACGCCATTCCCGACTAGACGGAAGTCCGGGTAGACCTGTCCTGCCACCTTTCCTGTGTCACAAGTTATCTCCAGGACATAACTTGAGCGTTTTCTTCCTTTCAATTGTTGTTTTGAATTTTTAAGTTGTAAACATTGTTGTCTTCCAACTTTCCAAAGAAAAAAAAAATCATCATTGCTTTCCCATTCTTTCTTTTGTTCTAATTTTTGTTATTTTGCCTTTTATCTTTCTTTTCAGTCCTAATAATGCGGCTTTAAATATGACATGCTTGCGAACTTCACGCCCAGATCACAATGAGCTATTTAACTGCGAATTAATGAACCCAGAACCAGAATATGATGCGGAAGAGGCTTTTAGGGAAATAAACCGAGAGTTGGAATATTTCAAGAATAAACCTAGCCAAATCTGAATGACACTGAACCGGTAAATTTGGGAACCCCGGAAGAAATCCGGGAGACCAAAATAAGCATTCACACGGACAAGAAAACGCGAGAGGCGATAATTCAACTTCTTTTTGAATTTAAAGACGTGTTTGCTTGGTCATATGATGACATGCCAGGTCTAGGTGTTGATCTAGTGGTTCATAAATTGCCGATTCATCCTGATTGTCCTCCAGTTCAACAAAAGCAACGAAAGTTCAAAACTGAGGTCAGTGACAAGATTAAAGAGGAGATCACCAAACAATTGAAAACGGGAGTGATTCGGGTAGTCCAGTATACAACTTGGTTGGCAAATGTGGTTCCAGTACCGAAAAAGGACGGGAAAACTCGGGTATGTGTAGATTACCGAGATCTGAACAGAGCAAGTCCTAAAGATAATTTCCCACTGCCCAACATCCACATCCTCGTTGATAATTGCGCCAAACACGAGATACAGTCTTTTGTAGATTGTTATGCTGGGTATCATCAGGTATTGATGGATGAAGAGGATGCCGAGAAAACTGCCTTCACCACGCCTTGGGGCACCTACTGTTACCGGGTCATGCCATTTGGTTTGAAGAATGCTGGGGCTACTTACATGAGGGCCATGACTGCCATTTTCCATGACATGATGCATCAGGAAATAGAGGTGTACGTGGATGACGTGATAGTCAAGTCCAGGACGCAGGATAATCACATCCAAGACTTGAGGAAATTCTTCGAGAGGCTAAGGAAGTATGACTTGAAGCTAAACCCAGCCAAATGTGCTTTCGGAGTTTCGTCGGGCAAACTTTTGGGCTTTATCGTAAGCAGGAGAGGTATCGAGCTAGATCCAACTAAGATAAAATCCATCAGAGATCTGCCTCCCCCAAGAACAAAGAAAGACGTGATGAGTCTTTTGGGCAGGTTGAACTACATCAGTCGGTTTATTGCCCAGCTGACGAGCACGTGTGAGCCCATATTCAAGCTGTTAAGGAAAGATGCGGCGATTAAATGGACAACTGAGTGTCAAGAAGCCTTTGATAAAGTCAAAGAATACCTTTCGAATCCCCCGGTCTTGGTCCCTCCAGAACCGGGAAGGCCACTTTTCTTGTATCTAACAGTCTTGGAGAACTCTTTCGGCTGCGTCCTCGGGTAACACGACGTAACCGAAAAGAAAGAGCGAGCAATCTACTACTTAAGCAAGAAATTCACCGGCTACGAAGCCAAATACACACTGTTGGAAAGGACATGTTGCGCTCTCACATGGGTTGCTCAAAAGCTGAGACATTATCTCCAAGCCCACACTACGTTCCTCATAAGCAGGTTGGATCCTTTGAAGTATATATTTCAGAAACCAATGCCTACTGGGAGACTGGCTAAATGGCAAATCTTGCTTACGGAATTCGACATAGTCTATGTCACTCGCACGGCAATGAAATCCCAGGCGTTAGCAGATCATTTGGCCGAAAATTCAGTCGATGAGGAATACCAGCCATTGGATACCTACTTTCCAGATGAAGAAGTAAACACCGCAGAAGTGGTCTCGGAGGAAGCTCATGTTTGGAAGATGTTCTTTGATGGAGCCGTGAACGCCAAGGGTGTAGGGATTGTGGCAATTTTGATCTCGCCTTCTGGTCAACATTATCCCGCCACAGCTAGACTGCGTTTCTTTTGCACAAATAATACAGCTGAGTATGAAGCCTGCATTATGGGCATGCATATGGCAATCGATCAGGATGTCGAAGACTTACTGATTATGGGAGATTCTGACCTGATTATCCGACAAGCTCAAGGTGAATGAGAAACTCGGGATGTCAAACTTATCCCTTACCGACAGCATGTGGAGGACCTCAGCAAGCGCTTTACGTCAATAGAGTTCAGGTATATTCCGAGGTACCACAATGAACTGGCAGATGCACTTGCTACTTTGGCTTCAATGCTACCCTACCCGGGCAACGCCCGCGTCGATCCTTTGGAAATCCAAATCAAGGAAAGACACGGTTACTGCAGTGTAATCGAGGCGGGATCAAATACGCAGCCTTGGTACCATGACATCAAGAAATTCCTGAAGATACAAGAGTACCCCGAGCACGCTACTGGAGATCAGAAGAGGACCATTAGGCGACATGCAAGTGGTTTCTTTCTAAGCGGTGAGTTGTTATATAAAAGGACCCCGGACCTCAATCTCCTAAGATGTGTCGATATCGAGGAATCGAGAAAGATCATGCACGAAGTGCACGCAGGTGTGTGTGGACCTCACATGAACGGGTATGTCTTAGCAAAGAAAATCCTTCGAGCAGGTTATTACTGGATGACCATGGAAAAAGATTGCTTTAGCTTTGTTCGGAAGTGTCATCAGTGTTAGGTGCACGGTGATTTGATTCATGCACCTCCCACGGAGTTGCATCCCATGTCTGCACCTTGGCCATTTGTCGCATGGGGCATGGACGTCATTGGACCAATCGAACCGAAGGCTTCGAATGGACACAGGTTTATACTGGTTGCCATCGATTACTTCACCAAATGGGTAGAAGCTGTCACTCTCAAGTCGGTCACTAAGAAAGCTGTGGTGGATTTTGTACGCTCAAATCTTATCTGTCGCTTCGGTATTCCTGCGACTATCATTACAGATAATGCAGCAAACTTGAACAGTCACTTGATGGGAGATGTATGCGAGCAATTCAAGATAACGCATAGGAATTCCACTCCTTATCGGCCAAAAGCCAATGGTGCCGTGGAAGCGGCACACAAAAACATCAAGAAGATTTTGAGGAAAACGATCCAAAGTTCCCGACAGTGGCATGAGCAGTTACCTTTTGCATTATTGGGGTATCGCACTACGGTACGCACATCAGTAGGAGCAACTCCTTATCTTTTGGTTTATGGGACCGAGGCTGTAATACCGGCAGAGGTAGAAATTCCTTCGCTTCGAATCATTGTCGAAGCAGAAGTCGAAGACAGCGAGTGGGTCAAGACTCGGTTAGAGCAATTGACTTTGATTGATGAAAAGCGAATGGCCGCGGTTTGTCATGGACAGTTATACCAACGAAGAATGGCCCGTGCTTACAACAAGAAGGTCCGGCCCAGGAATTTCGAGGTAGGTCAGTTGGTACTAAGGCGCATCCTGCCGCATCATGAGGAAGCAAAAGGGAAGTTTGCTCCAAATTGGAAAGTCCCATACATCATAAGGAAGATATTGCCGAGAGGAGCATTGTATTTAGGTGATATCGAAGGAAATGACCCCGACACAGCAGTAAATGCAGATGCAGTCAAGAGATACTACGTCTAGATCATACTCCAGTAGTCCTGACACATTTGAAAATGGCGAAGGTTTTATCCCCCACTACTCCCAAACACTACCCAATCCTCTCTACAAAAAAAAAAAGAAAAAAGAAAACAAAACAAAACATTGATTGAGGCCTGAACTACGTTTGACTTGATTCCGAAAGGATACGTAGGCAGCCTCTCCCTGAGGTTCAGTCACACCAACAATAAAATCCCATTCACCCTGAAATTGAAACCGGGGCACGTCGAGCAGTTTAGAAGTTAGTATCAGCTACCTCTCTTTACCAAGTACAAGCTTTCAAATCAATTACCAAAGATAGTGGGAAACCAATAAACATCACAAATGGAAACCGGCACACCCTGAGTTGAGAGAAATAAAATGAGAGAGTCTCGGCGGTGAAAACCTTCGGGCACCACGAGGCGACGGGAGAAGAGAAACCAAAATGAGAGAGCTTGTTTAGTAAAAAACTCACAAAGAGTGCTATCAAGCGATGACAGGAAGAGAAATGAGAGAGGTCAGCCAGCGAAAACCCGCAAAGGGCGCTGTTGGCCGAAAAAGAATGACTCTACCCCAAGGAAGTCTCGGCGGAGTTCCGCCGGTTTGGAATCACAGATCCGTTCTGGTTCAGGGAAACTCAAGTTCATGGAAGATTAGGAGTCCAGTCCAAAGAGCATGTCATGTCATCTAAAGCCAGCGTTATCTTTCTCAGATAAGTCTTTCTCGTCCCGAAAAGGGCACTCCCTTCCTGAAATTTGTTTTCTCCTCAAATCCCTTTTGTGTTTTAACCCCAAGTTCAGGATACACCAGAAAGGGCAGGTGGCAGGTTTGTTTGCACGGAATCCCGTCTCATGAAGGAAAGCGCCTCATTTCTTTGGTACGATTGCCCAAGCCTGATGGATCATGACGTTTGATGGTGTTTAAAGAGGAACGAGAGAAATCTTCCCCAGCAAGTCCGCCTTCGGACAAATCCCCACAGAGTCTCTCCTTTTGTACAATCTCCCACAGAGTCTCCCCAATATATAAAAAAAAATGGAATCTCCCCAGCACATCCCAGCGAGTCCCTTTGTAAAAATTCCCCAACAAGCTTACCCCAACAAATCCTAGAAAGCCCGCTTTGAAATAAATCCCCAGCATGCCCCATTGTACAAAATCCAGACAAAGAATCCACTTTGTAAATATTCCCCCACAAAGCTTCCTTTTGTACAAATTCCCACAGAATACCTCCAATAAAATCCCCGTTGAGAACCTCCAAGCAAAACGGGACAAAAAAGAGATAAAAGAAAAAGAAAAAAAGAAAAAAGGAGAGCCTTACGAAGCAAGTCATCACAGAATCTGGAAATACAAGCCTGAGCAGTCTAAAGGTTTCGCCATTCAAATCAAATCAATGGCGGAACTTCGCAACAGAAATAGAGACGCGACAAAGCAATTGGGAACGATCAAGGTCACCGAACCGACCGTCATTTCCGAACTAACAATTGTTCTTTGTCTGAAAAGTTGAAACAGGTATAATCCAAGACAACCGTGCAAGAAGCAGGTGTCGCCCAAAGAGGAAGGTACACGGGTACAAGAAACATTTTGGCAATAAGGAATTCACTCAAAAGGTAAGTTCCCGCAAAACTCCCTTTTGTTCTTTTACTAAAATAAGAAAATTCAAAAAAAAAAAAAAAAGAAGTCAGTGGTTGTTCTCGAATTTTGTCCCCAGCCATCAGCATTAGGGTTTTAAACCCTAAACTGAATTTTCCTTTTAGTCAGCATTAGGGTTTTAAACCCTAAACTGAACTTTTTCCATTCAGCCAGCATTAGGGTTTTAAACCCTAAACTGAGCTTTTCCATGCAATCAGCATTAGGGTTTTAAACCCTAAACTGAATTTTCCTTTTAGTCAGCATTAGGGTTTTAAACCCTAAACCGAACTTTTTCCATCCAGCCAGCATTAGGGTTTTAAACCCTAAACTGAGCTTTTCCATGTATTCAACATTAGGGTTTTAAACCCTAAACTGAATTTTTCCTTTTAGTCAGCATTAGGGTTTTAAACCCTAAACTGAACTTTTTCCATTCAGCCAGCATTAGGGTTTTAAACCCTAAACTGAGCTTTTTCATGCAGTCAGCATTAGGGTTTTAAACCCTAAACTGATTTTTTCCTTTTAGTCAACATTAGGGTTTTAAACCCTAAACTGAACTTTTTCCATTCAGCCAGCATTAGGGTTTTAAATCCTAAACTGAACTTTTTCCTTTCAGTCAGCATTAGGGTTTTAAACCCTAAACTGAGCTTTTCCATGTATTCAGCATTAGGGTTTTAAACCCTAAACTGAATTTTTCCTTTTAGTCAGCATTAGGGTTTTAAACCCTAAACTGAATTTTCCTTTTAGTCAGCATTAGGGTTTTAAACCCTAAACTGAGCTTTTCCATGTATTCAGCATTAGGGTTTTAAACCCTAAACTGAATTTTTCCTTTTAGTCAGCATTAGGGTTTTGAACCCTAAACTGAATTTTCCTTTTAGTTAGCATTAGGGTTTTAAACCCTAAACTGAACTTTTTCCTTTCAGCCAGCATTAGGGTTTTAAACCCTAAACTGAGCTTTTCCATGTATTCAGCATTAGGGTTTTAAACCCTAAACTGAATTTTTCCTTTTAGTCAGCATTAGGGTTTTAAACCCTAAACTGAATTTTCCTTTTAGTCAGCATTAGGGTTTTAAACCTTAAACTGAACTTTTTCCTTTCAGCCAGCATTAGGGTTTTAAACCCTAAACTGAGCTTTTTCATGCAGTCAGCATTAGGGTTTTAAACCCTAAACTGAATTTTTCCTTTTAGTCAGCATTAGGGTTTTAAACCCTAAACTGAACTTTTTCCATTCAGCAGCATTAGGGTTTAAATCCTAAACTGAGCTTTTCCATGCAATCAGCATTAGGGTTTTAAACCCTAAACTGAATTTTTCTTTTAGTCAGCATTAGGGTTTTAAACCCTAAACTGAACTTTTTCCTTTCAGCCAGCATTAGGGTTTTAAACCCTAAACTGAGCTTTTCCATGCAATCAGCATTAGGGTTTTAAACCCTAAACTGAATTTTTCCTTTTAGTCAGCATTAGGGTTTTAAACCCTAAACTGAATTTTCCTTTTAGTCAGCATTAGGATTTTAAACCTTAAACTGAACTTTTTCCTTTCAGCCAGCATTAGGGTTTTAAACCCTAAACTGAGCTTTTCCATGTATTCAGCATTAGGGTTTTAAACCCTAAACTGAATTTTTCCTTTTAGTCAGCATTAGGGTTTTAAACCCTAAACTGAATTTTCCTTTTAGTCAGCATTAGGGTTTTAAACCCTAAACTGAGCTTTTTCATGCAGTCAGCATTAGGGTTTTAAACCCTAAACTGAATTTTTCCTTTTAGTCAGCATTAGGGTTTTAAACCCTAAACTGAACTTTTTCCATTCAGCTAGCATTAGGGTTTTAAACCCTAAACTGAGCTTTTCCATGCAATCAACATTAGGGTTTTAAACCCTAAACTGAATTTTTCCTTTAGTCAGCATTAGGGTTTTAAACCCTAAACTGAACTTTTTTCCATTCAGCCAGCATTAGGGTTTTAAACCCTAAACTGAGCTTTTCCATGCAATCAGCATTAGGGTTTTAAACCCTAAACTGAGCTTTTTCATGCAATCAGCATTAGGGCTTTAAAACCCTAAACTGAATTTTTCCTTTGTTCTGCTTTAGGGCTTTAAACCCTAAGTTGAACCTTTCCCCAGCTAGTCGGCATTAGGGTTCCAACCCTGAACTGAACATTTTTATCTTCCTTCATCAATTTTATGGACTTCCTGGCGAATAATTAACGAAATTTTCCTAGTGAAACTGGGGCAGAAAATTTCGTTCGTTTGTTTGTTTTCTCCCGCAGGTCTAACCTCGAGCCACATGGATCGAAATGACCCACGAGATGAGTCCCGGTTCAGAATCAACGAAGAAAAAGAAGAAAAAAGAGAGAAGATGTCCCGAGATATCGGAGTAAATGGAAGGCAAATTGACTCCAACATTTGGTTAAGGTCCTGAACCCTGCCAATCGCATCTCACTCAGTATCCTAGAGATTAAACAAGTCGCCGCAACCCGCAAGCATCAAGATTCAGATCGGAGTCTACAAGCAGAATCAGCTAAGACCCAAGATCAAGTCGTAAAAGAATCATAGATAGGAATCTTGTAACTAGCAGTTGACATGCATATAAGTAGTTAGTTCAGTTTCCAATTTTTGTTTGGTTGTAATAAGGCGGTCAGTGGCGCAGCAGTGACAACAGCAACAGCAGTAGCAGCAAGCATTGCAATCCCATGGTAGTCCCAGCTACCAAAACTTCCCGAACTACATTGACCTGATTCCTGTTTAGCCCAGGATATGTAGGAAATCTTTGAAGCAAGATTCGGTCAGATCTTTCAAAAAATGTGTTTCACACGGAGTAGTCCATAGGCAAAAATCGCTCATACACGCTCACTTTATCTTTGCACGAAAACTCTTCGTGTTTCCGAACAAAGAGGGGCAGCTGTGAGCACGCGATTTTTGCTTCGCACGACAATCGCTCCAAAAGAAATAAAAAAATAATAATAATTGGCCCTGCTGTACAATTTTTGGATTTTTACATGGCACTTCGTTAATTATTTGTGATTTTTGCCCACTTTTACCTCACTAAAACAAAATAAAAAAAAATGTGTGCGTCATGCATAATTCGAACCATAATCCGGTCGTTAAATAGAAAATCATAAATAGGCATCTTCGTCCGTAATTTTGTTTTGTTTGATTTTACCTGCTTTGAAATATTTTAGTGTGTGTGCAATAATTGTATTGAGTGTGTATTGCATTCCAATTTGATTTTGTTGCTTAGTTTTGTTTTTAAAATTAAAAAAAAAAGAAATAACAATAAAAAAAAGGGGGCTTCTTCTTCCGGATTGGGCCAATTTATTAAAATTGGCCCAAACAAACAGCCCAAAACCAAGCCTGCCCGGTCCACACCAGCTGAACACCCAGAGAGTCCAAACGACGTCGTATTAATACAGGTTGATCTGGGCCGTTGATCTCAAATTGATCAACGGTCAAGATCAATTCCCCATAACCCACTAAGGAACCCGACCCGTTTCCACCCGGATTGACCCAAACCCTCTAAAAGATGAAACGACACCGTTTCCTTCAAGCTGAAGGATCCTGGCCCTTCATCGCATCTCATCCAACGGCCAGGATCCACCTACCCACTAACTATATAAACCCTTTACCATACCCTGCCCCCTATCCAACACCCCAGCCTCCGTCTTCACCAAACCCGTCCCCTTCAAACCCTAGCCGCCCCTGTATCCTTCACCATGAAAGCCGGCGGCACGGACGCCGGTGACCTCGCCCTTAACACCATAGAACCCCCGTGCCGTCCTGAACCCAAATCTACCAACCACACACCTCGAATCCTATCCCACCTTCTCGAATCTTCATTTGAAGATTCGAGTCGGAACCTAATCTACACCGATCTGCCTTAAATTCATACCAGACACTCCCCAGACCCCCTCGTGACCAAACCATACTTGGTTTGGTCCGAATCTGACCAGGGAAGCATGAATCCCGGATCTGGTTTTCGAACCTTAGGGTTCCTCGTCACTGGTCCGTTGTTTTGTTCAAACCAAAGGATTAAGGTCTAATGGACCTTAATCGAAGTGTTTCTCACCTGAGAAACACTTCGATTAAAGTCCATTCAGCCTTAAGAAAGGTCTGTCCGAGCCCGAGTTAAGGTTTTGATCTTTTGCGGTTTAAGGTGAGTTCTTTCTTTTCTTATTTGTTTTGGTTCATTTGATTGTTGTAAGGGTATGTTCATGTTCTGTTTGTGTCCTTGACTTTTATCAACTGTGCCTTGACCACTTTGCCTGAACCTCTGTTGTTTGATTAAGCCCTTCCATTTGTTCTGATAATGTGTATTTAAGTGTTGTGCAATTAGCTGATTTTCAAATTTGGACTGACTAGTTGACTCCTCGAGTGCAATTCTGCTTAGTCAGTATAATTCGAATCATGTATCGATACTGTTTAAATGTCTGATTTTTGGCTACGATTGTGTACGTTAATGCTAATATAGTCGAGTCGACATGTGTCGTCAATTAGTTTCAACTGTGTGAACAAAATAAATCGATTTGCTTCTGTTGAACATTGCCTGAATCAATTAAGAACCAAGTTCAGTTACTTATAATTGCTAATTTGATTTCAGAAATCTAAGGTTAGGCTGTGATGGTAATCTGAACTGGAGGGCATGTGCACGACATGGGCATAAAGGCCCTTTTTGAGTTAAATAGTTTGACAGCATGTGCTGTCAGACTACATCCTGCTGCCCATGTTTGCTTTTAGTTAATAAAATGGAAAGTTAAGCCTGCCAAGGGAATGATGGGGTTTAATACTTAATTAGCTAAAGTGGAACTGAAAATGGAAGGCACATGGGAGGGGTATGGTGATATTCTAAACAGGCTGTTAAAAGGGATAGTTTTAAGGCTTATAAAAGGGGGGAGGACATCTGATAGAGGGACAGACCCTGAAGAGGAGAGGAAAAAACACATACAGACAGAGAGAGAGGCACACGGTGAGGAATAAATTGAAAGAAAGAGAGGGTGATACAGATTGAGAGATATACACACACACACACATAGAAACAGACATTGACAAGAACAGAGTGATTTGAGGGGAGAACATTTTGAGAATTAAAGTGAGGAAAACAGAAAACTGGAAAAGAATTCTCTTTGATGACACAGACAGGCAGGATCAGAAATTACATCTTTGATTGCTGTCTTGATTTCACTAGTCTTGACCTGTTTGTGCAACATTGATTTCTTCCAAATCCCAGCTGAGTCTGCTTGATTGTTGTCGTTTTACTCGAAGACTTGGTCTAGTTGAGTATTCCCAGTTGAGGTCTTGATCCCACTTCAATTATTTCGTGTGTTTGTTGCTGCTGCTATTCTGTCTCTGTTGCTGCTGCTATTCTATGTCCTGCTGCTACTGTTAATTCTGTTTCCTGCTGCTGCTGATTTCCCCATCTTCTTCCTCTTCTCCTTTGCATTTTCAGTGTTTCCAGGTACACATTTCAAATCCCACTTTGGTGTTAACTGTAACAGTTCAAAAGCATGAAATGAAAGGAGTTCTTGAAGAAAATTTAGATGTCTGTTTTGTAATGCTCGTGGTATATTGACTTCTGTTGTATAAATTGATTAGTGTGATTCAGTAATGAAAGATTAGTTAGATAATACTTAATCAAGTTTTAGCCTCTTGCATCTTAGTTTATAGTTGTTTGCCAGTATAAGATGTAATGGTACAGTATATAGAAGGCATGGAGAATTGGTATAGATTTTTGACTGGATTCCCGTTTAACTAATGACATGCATAGAATAGAATATTTCCACCTTACACAAATGTTCCTCGTTTATTTTTAGTTCTCCTTTATCATAACCCGCTAGGCAGCATATAGAAGCGCGTTCGAATCCCCGCAAGTAATGAGACATAGTAGTTAATTCCCTTAAATTCAGCCTCAATAAGTCTAGTTAAATTCAATTCAAGAAACGTTTGGACGCAAGTATAACATTGGGTCAATCTCGAATGTAATTTCTTTGTCCAATTAAAGCATGTTTCACAAGTTATGACATCCCTCCACTTTGTAAATAATTAATCAGAAATTGATAAGAATCCGGATTAGGCAAAAGCATATAGTTAAATTAGCATGTCCCTTTTCTTTTAGTTTTAGGGACAAATGCATTAGAAATGTAGCCACTTTAGGATATCCTTTCTAAAATAGAGACGAGCCTCGCCAAATAAAAATGCAAATTGCGGGGCCCTCAATAAATAATCATAATATTTAGAATTCAGGCTAGGCCGTTTAGTGAATCTCATGGCTTTTCCACCATATAATAACGCGTTAGACTCTTTAGGCACGGTTTAAGTAAATTATATTCTTAAATTCGGGTGCGCATTGATGTGACCCAAATCCAAATCTCAACGGAGTCAGAATGTGTCGACGACCACGGGTGCATTGATTGTGACGTAGTTCGAGATGCATTCTCATGACGTTGCAATTCTATAAAAATAAATGATAATAATAAAAGCGGTTTAAACTTAATAAAAGCATGTAAATCATAACAAATATTTAAATTAGATAATTAGCCATTATAACAATTTAAGCGACCGTGCTAGAACCACGGGATTCGAGGGTGCCTAACACCTTCCCTCGGGTCAACAGAATTCCTTACTTAGAATTTCTGGTTCGCAGACTTCACTCGGAAAAGTCGAAAATTTCCTCGATTTGGGATTCAAGATAAACCGGTGACTTGGGACACCAAAAGCCAAACCTTTCCCAAGTGGCGACTCTGAATTAAATAAATAATCCCATTTCGAATATTGTCACTTAAATTGGAAAAACTCCCCTCGCGCATTTAACCCTTCGGGGGCGGGCGCGCAAAAAGGAGGTGTGACAAATGCGGAAAGGCCGCGTTTGAGAATTGAGTTCTTAATTTGAAAATATAGGGGTAATTTTGAGACAATAATACAAATAGTTTTTTTGGAGTTAGATAAAAGTTTTTCTGTTTCTTAAAATGCTTTAATAAATGTACAGGATGAGCACAATGGTGAATGAGCCCTTTTCAATAATGACCAAAATTCCTTTTGAGCTACAATTGTGGTGGAATGATTTGGGCAAAGAAGGGCAAGATGAAGTGAGAAAATATTTGAAAGACCTTCCGGATTTATTAAACATCCAGCCTCGGGGGGATATTATCAGGGCATTGGTTGCCCATTGGGATTCAACACATAATGTATTTCATTTTTCAGACTTTGAACTCACCCCAACATTGGAAGAAATAGCGGGGTACATTGGAAGTGATCAAGCTCCATTGAGATTCAAATACTTAATTGCTCCTAGGGCCATTACCGTACACCGATTCCTGGATTCCTTGAAAATACCCCGAACAGTTCATCACCCGGATTTTGCAAAGGGTTTCTGCAGTTTCCGCTTCATGTATGATAGATATGGCCATGTGGGCGGGTTCAATAATCCAGACTTTAAGCTTTGCAGCAGAAATAGCCGACAAAAATGGGAGGAACACAGACGAGTGGCATTTATGATAGCTTTTTTGGGCCTCGTAATATTCCCGAGGAAAGATGGTAATATTGACTTGAAAGTAGCGGGCGTCGTTAGCACTTTGCAAACCATGGGGAAAAGCACTTTAGCACCTATGATCGTGGCTGATATTTTCCGAGCTCTCACTGCGTGCAAAGCTGGAGGCAAATTTTTTGAGGGATGTAACTTATTGTTACAAATGTGGATGATTGAGCATTTATGCCCGCGCTCTCAGTTATTGAGTTATGGTTCGGCTGAGAAAACTTGTATAGGAGAATTTTGTACGAGAATCAAAGGGGCTAGTCTACCTGAAGGAGTCACGGCTTGGGCATTATTATTTCGGAACCTCAAGGCTAGCCAGATACAGTGGGTGCTTGGATGGTTGCCTATCGAAGAAGTCATATATATGCCAGCAGCTCGACCGCATTTTTTGTTGATGGGACTCAAAAGCATACAGCCCTATGCACCATATCGAGTTCTAAGGTAACTCGAGAGATATCAAGTAGTACCAAGAGATGAAGATCTGAGTATCCAGGTGGTCGAAATTAGTCCTGACGGTCGATTCCCCGAGGAAGAAGTTCGTCAAATTTGGAGTGAGTGTCAATATCTGATGGCAAACACTTGTGTGTCTGATAGGGTCAAAGGGGAAATTGCTCCAGGGTATCACGAGTGGTTCAGAGGTGACGTGGCATGTTGGAGACCAGCTAAAAGACCTCATCTCGAAGATTTCGCTAAGTCATCCCAAGAACAGTGGGACTGGTTAGCAAAGGAAGAAAGCTATCGAGTTGAGATTGGTAAACTAAAGCAGCAAGTGGAAAGTTTAAAATTCGAAAACAGTGTACAGGTTGCCGCGGATCAAGGGGAAAAGAATAGACTAACCCGAGAAAATGAAGCACTTAGGGCCCAAATCCGACAGTTGAAGAAAACCATCGATAAGCAACCGAGGAGCCGATCCGATGAACAATTGGTAAAAAGATTGGAAAGCGAAGTCAGAGAATGGCGGGATGAGTTAGAAAAATCTGAAAATGTCATGGCAGAACTTAAAGCACAGTGGGCGACGAGAATCGAAGAGAGTCGCCGATACTTGCATCAGTTGAAATGGGACCATGAGAAAATTGTTGGCAATTTAAAGAGAAAAGTGGTTGCCCTTGAGGGTAAAGCGGTCAAGCAGGCTAGAGATTTTGAAATTGAAAGTGGACATTGTTACAACTTATTGGCCCAAATGGAGGCAGAAGTGCAGCAGCTGCAAGACCAGCACTTGCAAGACTCCCGAGCTTTAAAGATGTGCAGCGATCAGATAAGACGCTTGCTCATAGAAAAGAAGCAAACAAAAGACAGGATTAGAGCCATTGCTCATGCTATAGTCAGGAGATGCCGGGTTTGTGAAGACATGACCCATACCACTTTTATCTCAGCAGTGATGATCTATGTGAAGCGAACCATGAATGAGTTAGAGCAGCTTGAAAGGGATTTGGATCCTAGACCCGCGGCGAGGCCGAACGACGCCCCGCGGACACCTAGATTTGAAGCACTAGAATATTCATAGTCCGTGTCTGTAATCTTCTATCATTTTGAGTCAGTCTTTTTTACGTCCGGGTCAAGTATGTTTGCAGTCTTAGAGTCTGGTGGTTTGCTTTTAGGTTGCATCTATTAGCTTCTTTCCAAAAACAAAATGTTGAGTTTGTAAGAATTTTGTTTTATTAATGAAAGTTGAAAATTTTATTTCCACCCTTATTTTTACATTTATCTGCACGAACTACGCTTGGTCTGATTCGTGCGGGGTCACGATACGTAGGCAATCTCCATAGGATTCAACCATAACCGTAAAGAAAACAAATAAAAATGAAAAGGAAAATAGAAGGAAAACCGAGAAAAAGAGAAAGAAAGAAAAGAGCGGAAAAACAGAGAGAGAAAAGAAAAGCACAAGAGAGGGATAAGGTGAAAGAATAGTAAAGGGAATAAGGAACGAAATGCCGGGATGATACATGCAATCGAGCAAACGCATAATAGAAATGAATAACTGTATAAGTGCATTCATGCCAACGTGCGGTTATTAAAATCTGATAAGACCTAATCGCTAACAAAGTGGTTGTCTAAATGTGTGAGTCCAGGCAGGTGGTTAGTTGATTGGCAATTCTGGCAACTCACCCGTACAACATACGGTCGAAAGATCAAGTAAAAATGACAGGGCAGGATTCGGAAATCAGCATCGTAGACCATTCGAATGAGGTTGAGGTAACAGATGTGGGTGATATGAAAGAAGAGATGAGGAAATTAAAGGCACAAATGGCTGAAATGCATCGGGCATGGTATCAAGGACATCCGACACCACTATATCCTACTAACCCATCTTACATCCCACCCTTGGCTCAAGCTCAGGAGCCTACCACTCCCCACGCATCTTCAGCTTTCCCTTATCAGGCCCAGGGTTATGGTACCACTTCATACGCTCCCCCAGCTCCATCCTCTAAGCAGAACCCTCCACCACCCATGGTTCCCATCTTTGTGGCACCTCCCCCAGCTCCACTACATAGATCATCCAGTGAGCCGCTATTCCAAGCTCACGACACCCAATACTACCCTCCCGAACCCACTTTCAAAGCGCCCGAGCCATATACCTATTCTCCCCATTTAGAAATCCCGGAAGAAGTTGAGAAACCAGTTAAGAATGCTAAACAAGAGGAAGTGATTCGTAAAGTCAAAAGCCTGGAGTAATCCTTCAGGAATATGCATGGTTTGGGTAACCAAGTTAGCGTCGCATACAAAGATTTGTGCCCTTTTCCTGATGTCCAGTTGCCTGCAGGGTTTAAAATGTGGAAGTTTGACTTATATGAGGGGCACGGTGACCCAATAGCCCATCTGCGTGGTTTCTGTAGCAAAATGAGAGGTGCTGGGGGAAAGGATGAATTATTGATAGCATATTTCGGTCAAAGCCTGAGCGGGTCAGCGCTAGAATGGTATACGAGGCAAGACCCCGGTCGATGGTATACATGGGATGATTTGGCACAAGCATTCATTGGCCATTTTCAATATAACCTCGAGATAGTACCCGATCGTTGGTCATTGTTGAAACTGGAAAAGAAACCTGGGGAAAGTTTTAGAGAGTTTGGTTTCCGATGGAGGGAACAAGCTGCAAGGGTTGATCCTCCCATGAGGGAGAGTGAGATGGTAGACTACTTCTTGCAAACATTGGAACCTACCTATTTTGGTCATCTAGTAACATCTGTCGGAAAGTCATTTAATGAAGTGGTAAAGATGGGAGCCATGATTGAAGAAGGATTGAAATCTAACAAGATATTGAGCTACTCGGCGTTGAAAGCAACCACCCAGGCCATCCAAAGCGGTACTGGTGGTGTGCTTGGGAAGAAGACGAAAGAAGAAGTTGCTGCAATTGAAGCTAATGCTTGGTCCAGGCCCAATAACCCCCCACTCTACTACAACCAACCCAGACCCCACCACCCAAACTACCAATATACCCCATATGGCCCACCGCAACACTATTATCCACCACCAGAACCACACTTTTCTATTCACCACGCCCAGACCTACACTCAGCCCCCAGTTCACTCGCAATGGCGTGCACCAAACCCCCAAAACACACATCCACCCCCACAAAACACCTATCCACCGCCCAGGGCAAACAGACCAGGAACCAGCTTCCGCCCAAACCAAGCTTTTAGAAGTGAGAAGGCCCCAAACAGAAAAACATTTACTCCGTTGGGAGAATCTTACACTGCTCTCTTCCATAGATTGAAACAGCTGGGAATGTTGACCCCAATTGAATCCAAAACACCAAACCCCCTTCCTAGAAACCTGGACCATTCTGTTAGCTGCGAGTACTGCTCAGGGATGCCGGGGCACGATACTGAAAAATGTTGGAAGTTGAAAAACGTAATACAAGAGCTCATTGATAATCGCCGTATTGAAGTACAGGCTCTAGAGGCCCCGAACATCAATCAAAATCCGTTACCAGCGCATTATGAGGCCAATATGATCGAACTGATACATAAGGGGGAGGATCCTAAGAAACCTTCGCAGGTGGTTATGATGATTCGTTCTACGGAAGCCAAAGAAAAGATAGTCAGTGCAAGGCCAGTGGTTCAGTTAAAAGCAATAAAAGACAAGCCAGTGTTAGTGATGGGAAAGGGACCGTTTGTGGCCGGGAAAAAGTAGGAGCCAGTCAAGATAGTGGTACCAGGGTCAGTATCTGCGCCCGTGGTGGTTGTGAAGGGAGCTTATGTAGAACCGGTTGTCATAAAATCGGTAGTCCAGTTACCCATGGTTGATAGCAAAGCCGTACCGTGGAAATATGACAAGGTAGTAGTGACATACAGAGGAAAGGAAATTGAGGAAGAGAGTTGTGAAGCACAAGGACTAACCCGGTCGGGACGTTGTTTCGCTCCCGAAGAGTTGAGAAAGGCTAAAGGCGCTAAAGACAATCTAATGCCAGTCAAAAAAGCTGTAACGGAAGAAGAGGCAGAAGAGTTTCTGAAAAAGATGAAAGTATAAGATTATTCCATTGTTGAACAACTGAGAAAAACACCAGCCCAAATCTCGTTGTTGTCATTATTAATTCACTCTGATGAGCACTGCCGAGCTTTAATGAAGATATTGAATGAGGCTCATGTGCCTGACAAAATTTCAGTGAACCATTTAGAGACAATTGCCAACAAGATCTTTGAAGTGAACAGGGTAGCATTTTCTGATGATGAATTGCCAATGGAAGGCACAGAACACAACAAGGCTCTCTATTTGACGGTCAAATGTGAAGGCTCAATGGTTACTCGGGCACTAACTGATAACGGATCGAGCGCTAATATTTGCACGTTATCCACATTGAACAAGTTAAAGATCGATGAGGATAGAATCCGCAAAAATAGCATTTGGGTTCGAGGGTTCGACGGAGGGGGAACAAACACAGTAGGGGATATTGTACTCGAATTGACTATTGGTCCAGTCGAGTTCACGATGGAATTTCAGGTGTTGGATGCTGCAGTATCCTATAATCTTTTGCTGGGTCGACCATGGATTCATGCAGCCAAAGCCGTGCCCTCCACGCTGCACCAAATGGTCAAATTCGAGTGGGACAGACAAGAAATTGTGTTACATTGGGAAGATCCCACATGCGCCATAAATGATGCCCTTGTACCCTTTATAGAGATTGAAGATGATAGGGGGCCATGGGTTTATCAGGTCTTTGACACGGTTCCGGTGAGCAGGGTGCCCGAGGGTAAAAGCATGCCATGTCCCAAGATGCCAGCTGCGACCGTCATGGTAGTGTCAGAAATGCTGAATAACGGGTTCGTGCCCGGGAAAGGTTTGGGGGTCGAACTTCAGGGCATTACTCAACCTGTGTCTTTGCCCAAAAATCTGGACACCTTCGGGTTAGGGTTCAAGCCAACAACGGCAGATGTCAGAAGGACCCGTAAATTGAAGAAGAAAGCTTGGGTGCTTCCTAAACCAATTCCTCGATTGTCTAGGTCCTTCGTCAGGCCGGGTATCAAGAAACAGTCATTGGCGAGGATGTCAGGTTCGTTAATTGGGGCAGAGGGGAATTTGGATAAAGTGTTCGAGAGAGTATTTGCTGAAGTAAACGTGGTTGAGGCCGGAGAAGGGTCAAGCGGAGCAGACATACAGTACATCGGACCACATGCTAACATCAACAATTGGGAAGCTACTCCTCTTCCAGTTCGGAGGGAGTCGTGGTAGTGGGTTCTGTTTTCTTTTTGTCACCTGGATTAGTCCAGGATTTGTAATCCAGTTGCTATGTTCCGTCCGTTTGGATGAGTTAAAACCTTGTTGTCTTTACATTTAATGAAATGCAATTTTCTTCGTCCCTAATTCTCTTTCCATTTTCTTTTCTTTTCTTTGTGTACAGTTCTTTTTATGCTGATATCAATGATATGACATGCATGAGGAATTTTCGGCCCAGTTTTAAAAGCCAATCTAGCTCAAAAGTGATAATACAGGAGATCGAGTGTGATAATGGGGTGGATTGTAACAATGATGAAGCTTATGAGGAAATTAGTAAAGAATTAAGTCATTTTGAAGAAAAACCCAAACCTAACCTAAATGACACAGAAGCAGTTAATTTAGGGGACCAAGACAATGTGCGGGAAACTAAAATAAGTGTTCATTTGGAGCCACAACTCAAGGAGGAGATAATTAAAGTATTGCATGAGTACAAAGATGTTTTTGCATGGTCATATGATGACATGCCAGGTCTAAGCACCGATTTTGTGGTTCATAAATTACCCACTGATCCAGCACTCCCTCCTATCAAGCAGAAGTTGAGAAAGTTTAAAACGGACATAAGTGTGAAGATCAAAGAAGAGATTACCAAGCAGTTTGAGGCAAAAGTCATTCAGGTTACGCGGTGCCCCACTTGGTTAGCTAATGTCGTGCCTGTGCCAAAAAAGGATGGCAAGACCAGGGTGTGCGTCGATTATCGAGACCTTAACAAGGCAAGTCCAAAAGATAACTTCCCATTGCCCAACATCCACATACTGATCGACAACTGCGCCAAACATGACATTGGATCTTTTGTGGATTGTTATGTGGGTTATCATCAGATTCTAATGGACAAAGAGGATGCAGAAAAGACGGCATTCATCACGCCGTGGGGAACATATTGTTATCGGGTCATGCCGTTTGGTTTGAAAAATGCTGGGGCAACTTATATGAGGGCCATGACAACCATTTTCCATGATATGATACATAAGGAAATCGAGGTATACGTGGATGATGTGATCGTGAAATCTAAACAGCAATCCGACCATGTCAGAGATTTGAGAAAGTTCTTTCAAAGGCTTCGCAGGTACAATCTTAAGCTCAATCCTGCAAAGTGTGCTTTCGGGGTGCCATCAGGAAAGTTGTTGGGGTTTATAGTCAGCCGTCGAGGTATTGAATTAGACCTGTCAAAGATCAAAGCTATTCAGGAGTTGCCACCTCCAAGAAACAAAACCGAGGTGATGAGTTTGTTGGGAAGATTGAACTATATCAGAAGGTTCATTGCTCAGCTCACGGCAACTTGTGAACCAATTTTCAAGTTGTTAAAGAAAGATATTGCGGTCGAATGGACTGATGAATTTCAGGAGGCTTTTGATAAGATAAAGGGGTATTTGTCAAACCCACCTGTGTTGGTTCCGCCAGAACCAGGGAGACCTTTGATTCTATATCTGACAGTTGTGGACAGTTCATTCGGCTGTGTACTGGGGCAGCACGATGTTACGGGCAGAAAGGAGCAGGCTATCTACTATCTCAGCAAGAAGTTCACATCTTACAAGGTTAAGTATACTCATCTGGAAAGGACATGTTGCGCCCTAACTTGGGTGGCACAGAAGTTGAAACATTACTTGTCATCCTACACCAATTACCTTATATCTCGCTTGGACCCATTGAAGTATATTTTTCAGAAACCCATGCCCACAGAAAGGCTTGCAAAGTGGCAGATCTTGCTCATAGAGTTCGACATTATCTATGTGACACGGACTGCCATGAAAGCATAGGCATTAGCCGATCATTTGGCTGAGAACCCCGTCGATGAAGATTATGAGCCTTTGAAAACCTATTTCCCTGATGAAGAGGTGATGCACATTGATGAATTGGAACAAGCTGAGAAGTCGGGATGGAAACTTTTCTTTGATGGGGTTGCAAATATGAAAGGCGTGGGAATAAGAGCGGTACTTATTTCGGAAACAGGTCAGCATTACCCTGTTACAGCTCGGCTTCGTTTCTACTGTACAAACAACATGGCAGAATATGAGGCGTGTATATTGGGATTGAGATTAGCTGTGGATATGGGTGTACGGGAAGTTTTGGTCATGGGTGACTCGGACTTACTGGTACACCAGATTCAAGGGGAATGGGAAACACGGGACTTGAAGCTTATACCGTATCGGCAGTGTCTGCATGAGCTTTGCCAGCGTTTTCAGGCCATAGAATTCAGGCACATTCCAAGGATTCATAATGAGGTTGCCGATGCTTTGGCGACTTTGGCTTCAATGTTGCACCATCCAGATAAGGCTTATGTTGATCCATTGCAGATTCAGGTCCGTGATCAGCATGCTTACTATAATGTGATAGAGGAGGAGATCGATGTAGAGCCGTGGTTCCATGATATCAAAGAATACATTAGAGCAGGAGTATATCCAACATAGGCCACCGGTGATCAGAAGAGAACGATTCGGCGATTGGCCAGCGGGTTTTTCCTTAGTGGAGGAGTGCTGTACAAAAGAACTCCAGATCTCGGTTTGTTAAGATGTATAGATGCACGGCAGGCCACAACTATCATGACGGAGGTGCATTCCGGAGTTTGTGGACCGTATATGAGTGGGTATGTTCTAGCAAAGAAGATTCTCCGAGCGGGTTATTATTGGCTCACGATGGAACGAGATTGTATCAGTTTTGTGCGTAAGTGTCATCAATGCCAAGTCCATGGAGATTTGATTCACTCTTCACCATCAGAATTACACACGATGTCCGCACCATGGCCTTTTGTTGCGTGGGGCATGGATGTTATTGGGCCAATTGATCCGGCAGCATCAAATGGGCACATGTTTATTTTGGTAGCTATAGATTATTTTACCAAATGGGTGGAAGCTAAGACGTTCAAATTTGTGACTAAGAAGGCGGTAGTCGACTTCGTGCATTCGAATATCATCTGTTGGTTTGGGATTCCAAAGGTAATCATCACAGATAATGGGGCTAATCTTAATAGTCATTTGATGAAGGAGACATGCGAGCAGTTTAAGATTACTCATAGGCATTCTACTCCGTACCGTCCCAAGGCAAATGGCGCGGTTGAAATAGCCAATAAGAATATAAAGAAAATACTCCAGAAGATGGTTGAGGGATCTAGACAGTGGCACGAGAAATTGCCTTTTGCATTGTTAGGATACCGCACCACCGTTCGCACCTCGGTAGGGGCGACTCCTTACTCACTGGTATATGGTACCGAGGCAGTAATACCCGCAGAAGTGGAAATCCCATCCCTGCGAATCATTGCCGAGGCTGAGATCGATGATGATGAATGGGTGAAAAGTCGTCTTGAGCAGCTAAGTTTGATTGATGATAAGATATTGGCATCAGTGTGTCATGGCCAACTGTACCAATGGAGAATGGCAAGAGCATACAACAAGAAAGTGCGTCCAAGGAAATTCGAAGTCGGGCAATTAGTCCTGAGGCGGATTTTGCCTCATTGGGTTGAAGCGAAAGGAAAGTTTGCCCCAAACTGGCAGGGACCATTTGTAATAACCAGAGTGTTGTCTAACGGAGCATTGTATTTGACAGATGTGGAAGGAAAATGTGTAGAAATGGCCATCAATTCTGATGCGGTCAAGAGATACTATGTATGATTTCTTTATTTTCTGAATGTATCTGTTTGTGTCTGGCATATCTTAAAGATTGAAATGATGAAGGCATTTTGTCCAGCTATCCAAACACTCTTATCCCTTGTTATCCCCTTCGAGCCTTACTTATTTTTCATACCCCTCTTTCGGAATCAATGGCGCCATCAGGGAATACAGGTGCCGAATATAAAGGAAAGAAGAGAAAAACAAAAGGAAAAAAAAAAGAAAAAAAAAGAAAGAAAAAAAAAAGAAAAGAAAGAGGGAAGAAGAAAAGAAAGAAAGAAAAGGATGGTTATTTGGACAGATTGGGCCGATTAATCCAAAATGCATGTCATAACCATGGGTACCAGCCGTCTCACTCAGATAAGTTTCTTTTCCTTCTCTTCTTAAAGCAGTCATCTGGTTTTGGATTCTTCTTATCCTTAACTCAAAAATCATCGCATTTCATTTTTCTGTTGAGGGTTTTATATAACTAAGATATTCCAGTGCTAGTTTTGGTCAAAGCAAGCAGAAGGGACTTCAAAGCTCACTACCAGTTTCCGGAATTGTAAATCACAACGTGGTCAGAGCATGTCAAAAACAACATGATGTAAAGTGGAATACAGGGAATTAACGGAAGTTTCATCGGGGAAATGATTGGGGAATGTCGTGGGAAAGGCGAAAGCTCAAACAAAAGGTCAGAAAAGTAAAACAACAGCAGGGGTGTAAAACATTTAGGTTGCCAGATGTTGGGAACTTTGAAAGTTGGTCAGGAAGTCAAGCGGTTCCGGGTCAGTATATGGAAATCAGCCAACACAAAGCAATGTAGGGGAAGGAGTTTTCAGCAAGAATGCCATCAACTAACCACCATTTTAAACTAACAAAATTTTCTTTGATTATAACAGGAGCAGAAAGTTAGTCGTTGAAAGGGAACTCTCCAAGAAGGAAAACGAGCAGTAACCAGGTTTAATTGCAAAGTGCGGTTTGATTAAATACAAGATAACCCTGAAATGCATAAGGGGAATTGAATTTGATTACAAAGTTGGCATGATTAGAATAAGTGTAAGTTGTCAGGACCTCCCTGGATAAGAGGATGTAGTTCAGATACCCGAAAATCAGGAGTCCGCCTGGAAAACAGAGACATACATTTTAATTTTAGCAATCAGGAGTCCGCCTGGAAAACAGAGACATACAATTTAATTTTGGTAATCAGGAATCCGCCTGGAAAATGGAGGTGTTAAATATTTTAAGTTCAGCAATTAGGAGCCCGCCTGGATAATAGAGGAGCAGTTTAAATTTTAAGTTCAGCAATTAGGAGCCCGCTTGGATAATAGAGGAGCAGTTTCAATTTTAAGTTCAGCAATCAGGAGCCCGCCTGGATAATAGAGGAGCAGTTTTAATTTTAAGTTCAGCAATCAGGAGCCCGCCTGGATAATAGAGGATCAGTTTCAATTTTAAGTTCAGCAATCAGGAGCCCGCCTGGAAAATGGAGGTGTTGAATAGTTTAAGTAGTCGAAATCAGGAGCCCGCCTGGATAATAGAGGAGTAGTTTTGATTTTAAGTCCAGCATGTCAGGAGCCCGCCTGTATAACATAGGAATACATACAGTTCAAGTTTCAGAAATTGGGAGCCCGCCTGATTGCGACGTGGTTCGAAATGCGTTTTCATGACGTCGCAATTCTTAAAAATAATGACAATAAAAGCGGTTCAAAATTAAATAAAAGGCATATAAGCTAGCATGTATTAAAATCAGATAAAATCAAATACAACAGTTAAGCGACCGTGCTAGAACCACGGAATCCGAGAATGCCTAACACCTTCTCCCGGGTTAACAGAATTCCTTACTCGGATTTTTGGTTCGCGGACTGTTAACAGAGTCATTAATTTCCTCGGTTCGGGATTCAACCGGTGACTTGGGACACCATTAATATCCCAAGTGGAAACTCTGAATAATTAATAATTAAATCCCGTTCCGATTGTCCTCTAATTGGAAAAACTCCTTTACGCCCTTACGGGGGTGTAGGATGAAAAAGGAGGTATGACAGGTTATTCGGACAGATTGGGCCGATCAATTCAAAATGCATGTCATAACCATTGGTACCAGCTGTCTCGCTCAGATAAGTTTCTTTTCCTTCTCTTTTTGAAATAACCATATGGTTTTGGATTCTTCTTATCCTTGACTCAAAAATCATCGCATTTCATTTTCTTTTGAGGGTTTCATCTAGTTGAGATGTTTCAATACTAGTCTTGGTCAATGTAAGCAGAAAGGACTTTAAAAGCTCACTACCGGCTTCTAGAACTATAAAGCACAAAGTGGTCAGGGCATGTCAAAAACAACTTGATGTCAAGTGGAATATAGGGAATTAACGGAAGTTTCATCGGTGAAATGATTGGGGAATGTCGTGGAAAAGGCAAAGCTTAAACAAAAGGTCAGAAAAATGAAACAAAAGTGTGGGTGCAAAACATTCAGGTCGCCGGATGTTGGGAAATTTAAAGGTTGGTCAGAAATTCAAGCAGTTCAGGGTCAGTACGTGGAAGGCAGTCAACGAAAAGCAAGGCAGTGGAAGGATTTTTCAGCAAGAAGGCCATCAATTAACCACCATTTTAAATTGACAAAATTTTCTTTGATTGTAACTGGGACAGAAAGTTAGTCATTGAGAAGGAATTCTCCAAGAAGGAAAAACAAGCATTAATCAGGTTTGATCGCAAAGTGCGGTTTGATTGAATACAAGATAATCTTGAAATGCATAAGGGGAATGGAATTTGATTGCAAAGTTGGCATGATTAGAATAAGTGCAAGTCGTCAGGGCCTTCCTGGATAATAGGACGTAGTTCATATGCCCGGGTAAGATACCTTGGAATAGTGAGAAGTAATACCTTAGGTTCGTAATTGTTTGGAGCAATCAGGAGCCCGCCTGGATAACAGAGGAATACATTCAATTTCAAATTCAGAAATCAGGAGTCCGCCTGGAAAATAGAGACATACCATTCAGATGTTAAGCAATCAGGAGCCCGCCTGAAGAATGGAGGTGATACAATTCAAGTTTTTAGCTTCCCTCAATCTTTTTGTTTATCTTGAAATCAGGAGTCCGCCTGGAGAATAGAGACATAAATTTAATTTTAGTAGTCAGGAGTCCGTCTGGAGAATAGAGACATACAATTTAATTGTAGCAATCAGGAGCCCGCCTGGATAATAGAGGAGTAGTTTTAATTTTAAGTTCAACAGTCAGGAGCCCGCTTGGAAAATGGAGGTGTTAAATATTTTAGGCAGTCGAAATCAGGAGCCCGCCTGGAGAACAGAGGTGATATAACTTAATTTTAGTTTTCCCTCAATCTCTTTGTCTATTTTGAAATCAGGAGCCCGCCTGAAGAATAGAGGCATGCAATTCAAGTTTCGGAAGTCAGGAGCCCGCCTGGATAACAGAGGAATACATACAGTTCAAGTTTCAGAAGTTGGGAGTCCGCCTAAGGGAATAGCAATATGGATTTTATCGAGAAAGAACAAGACAACAAGGCAACAAGGAAGTACAAAAGCAAGTTTGAAGAATTTAGATAGGATTTTTATTATTCATAGAGCATAGTTAGTTTAGCTTCTTTTATCTTTGACATGGTGTAATAGGGGAGGTCAGCAAGCAGTAACAGCAGCAGTAACAACAACAAGCGTAGTACAATCACGGTTCCTGGTAGTCCCAACTACCAGACATTCCCGAACTACACTGACCTGATTCCTGTTTAGCCCAGGATATGTAGGCAACCTCCGAAGCAGGATGCGGTCAAACTTTTCAAAAATGCTTCACACGGAATTTTCAAACGGGCAAAAATCGCTCATATTTGCTCACTTATCTTTGCCCGAAAACCTTTCATGTTTCTGAGCAAAGAGGGCCAGCTGTGAGCACGTGATTTTTTCCCTAAAATATGATTATTCCCAAAATCCCAAACAAAATAATTTTCTTTTATTTTTTACAATTTTTGTGCATTTTGGTGTCATTTTCTGACAATTGTTGCATTCTATTTGCGCATGTTAATTCTATAAAGTACAAAAATATGCATTTTTGCGTTTAGCATCAATTAAGGGTTAATTGTGTTCAAAAAAACAAAACATGAAAATCACATTAATTAGTTCACTTTTGCATTTTAATGATTTTTATTGTGAACTTGTCATGAAATAACTTTTGAATAATTTTAGTAATTAATCAGTCTTTGTTTTGAAATAACTAGGATTTCATGTTAGTTTTACATTTCCATAAAAATTAGAAAAAATTATAAAAATTGTAAAAGTGAGAAAAGAAAACAAAAGGAAATAAGATTAGAAATTGGGTCTTAATAAAAGACCCAAATTTGGGCCAAATCAGAAGAATTGTGCAGGCCCAAACGTCTCAACCCATTCCAAATCAGCCCGGCCCAAGTCCCCAACCCGGTCCTCCTCCCAGTAAGTCCAAACGACGTCGTTTCCCCATCATCTAACCTCGACCGTTGGATCTCATCAATCCAATGGTCCGGATCTAACTAGGTTTCCTGTATATAAATGTCCGAAACTCCCCCTACCCTCATTTGCCTCATCGTACTCACCCTACCCATCCGCAACAAACCCTAATCCGCGCCGCCCTAAATCCCTCGCCGGCGGTGAACGTAACCTACGCTGTTCACCCCCGGATTAACACCACATATCCTCCTCACTCTCCTCTTTCCATTGCACCCACTGGTTCACCTCGAATAAGGCCGGAGCTCGTCGAATCTTCGATTGAAGTTTCCGGTCAAATCGAAGGTTCATCCAAATCAGCCCAAAATCACACCACACAACCCCCGACCCTCCCTCAACACCAATCCATGTTTATTTTCCTTCAAATCACTGTGAAACGGTTTGAATCTTAGATTTGAGAATTTCTGGCCAAAACCCTAGACCAAATCTTTGTGATTTCGAACCGTAGTATCCTTAACCATGTGTTCTCTTGTAAGAACACATGGTTAGGGATGTTACGCGTCAAAAATCTGAAAGGATTCAGACGTTTTTTGACTGGCCAGAGTTCCTTGTGCCTCTGTGAGTTTTTACTATTTCCTTTTACTCGCATGTTTGAAGTTTTATTTACAGTTTTTATTTCATTAATTTTTCTGATAATTTTACGATTTATTTGTATTAGTTTAGTTCTGTCAATTGTTGATTAATTCTGAGTTGATATTTGTTTGAATGATCATGAGTTTATGGATTAAGAATTAGTTTCAGTTCATTTAATGTTGTTCATGTTAGCTTAAGCTTAGTTTGATATCATTTAGTTTGATTGAGTTAATATGATTGAACAATTGGGTTTGGTCAGTTGATTAATTGTTTTATGAGTGCTAATTAATCATTCTCAGTTAGTTTTAGATTGGATTAGGGTATTGGTTATAGCTGTTAAGGATGAGGGTAGGTTCAGTAACTTTGAGGGGCTTTCAGGGGTAATCTGGGTATGGAAAAGGGTAGTTCTGATAGGAATAGTAATATCAAGGTATATGAAAGGGCAGTATAGGTATTGTATGGGTAGAGCAATACCCTAGGGCCTTCTAGAATGGGATTTTAGTGCACATTTCAGCACAAAAGGGGGGCTTACTTGTTTAACAAGTCAAGAATAGGGGGACTAAACTGAAAATAGGGAGGGGACTAATTAGAAAATCAAAATCTGATCTATGCTCTTGGGGTTGCTTATAAGAGAGCATGAAATGCCTTGGGAAAGGGGTTCTGCATCTGCTTCTGCCTTTCAGCTCTAAGCTCAAAAATCCCCTCCCACCAAAACTCTCCTCCCTGCTTTCAATTTCAGCTGGCACTTTAATTCCAAGTTTATTCAGAAAACAAAACATCAAAAAATGAAGCAATCAAAAACAATCTTATAGTTTCATTATTAGTTTTGGATTTCAGTTGGGTTTTGGGTTTAGCAGTATCGCAGAGATGTTTGGGTTCAGCTGTGAGGGTTAGGAGTGTACTTGAAGTATGTGTTGAATTGATCTGTGGAGGCTGCCTGTATTTCTGATTTTCAAAAGTATTTCCTGACCTGTTCTGTGGTATATATTGTTGAGTTTGCTGCTGTTGCTGTTCAAAGTAGCTGACTCCTCTCCTTTTCTCTATTTACATTTCAATTTCCAGGTACTTGTTCTGTAGCTCTCAAGTTTATGGAATTGAAGTAAATATGCTGTCTGAAGTTGATCTCTGAATTCCTCATGTTTTTGTTTGATTTAATGTATAAAACAGTTAGCTTACTCAACATTTCATGTCATTTGGGTACTAGACTAATCCTGGATTGTATAAATTGGACTGATGAACTGTCAAGCATGAGTTTGCTCATTTTGATTATTAAGTGGGTACTTGGGTATTTATATTCATGTATGTAATCAAGACTATGGACTGTTTAGACTGTGCATTTCATGTTCATGCAATTGTAGTTTTCAGTTTTGTTTAAGTTCCACAGTCTGCTGAAGTTAAATTTGCAAAGTTGTAATTGATTTTGAGTTCAATACACATGATTGCTTTTAATTTTGGTTTAATATGAATTATACATTCAACAGCTTCGTACTGGGCCAGTTTTGGGCCTGCGTATTAACAGGTAGCCCAGATTTTTTGGTTAGGAGATAAATTGAATTAGGGCCTAGGTGCATTAAAGCTTAAGAATTTAGTTAAATCAAAAGGTGCCCCCAAGGGCTCGATCCCCGGGCTGTACAATTGCTTGTCAATAAGTTAAAAGTTTGGCCTGCGTTAGGCCCGACGCTTAGAGCTCTAGGTGTCGGCTCCTGTAGCATGTGCAATGGCAGGATTTGGACCTTATGGGCTCAAAGCCCATTTTTCGCAGCATTTCTTCCTGAATGTTCAAATTCAAATTCAGCAAAGTACTGGCCTTAATCAATTAGGATCCTTAAGTAATTAATAGCATAATTATCTCACTGTTTAGATTTGGAAAGGTTGTTTAGTGAATTTCACCACCTTCCTCAAAATAATAATACGTTAGAATCTTTAAGCGCGATTTTAATTAAAGTACCTTCTTAAACTCGAGTGTGCATTGATGCGACTCAAATCCAAATCTCAATGAAGTCGAAATGTATTGACAATCACGGGCGCATTGATTGTGATGGGGTTCGAAATGCGTTTTCACGACATCGTAATTCTTAAAAAATAAATAATGATAGAAAAGAGGTTCACAAATTGAGACGAGCCTCACCGCACAAAAATAAATAAATGTGGGGCCCTCAATAAATAATTATCGATATAATTAGAATTTGGGATGACCGTTTAGCGAACTTCATGGCTTTTCCCCAAAATAATACTACGTTAGCCTCTTTAGGCACGATTTAATTAAATTACTTTCTTAAACTCGGGTGCGCATTGATGCGACCCAAATCCAAATCTCGATGAAGTCGAAATGTGTCAACAACCACGGGTGTATCAATTGCGACGTGGTTTGAAACGCATTTTCGCGACGTCGCAATTCTTTTAAAATAAATAATGATAAAAAGCGGTTTACGAATAAAAGGCATATAAGCTAGCATGTATTAAAATTAGATAAAATCAAATACAACAGTTAAGCGACCGTGCTAGAACCACGGAACCCGGGAATGCCCAACACCTTCTCCCAGGTTAACAGAATTCCTTACCCGGATTTCTGGTTTGTGGACTGATAACAGAGTCATATTTTTCCTCAGTTTGGGATTCAACCGGTGACTTGGGACACCATTAATCTCCCAAGTGGCGACTCTGAAAAATTAATAATCAAATCCCGTTCCGATTGTCCTTTAATTGGAAAAACTCCTTTACGCCCTTTGCGGGGTGTAAGTGTAAAAAGGAGGTGTGACAAGGGGCCCCTCCGGAATCTGTACACCCACAATGAGCGCGGGTACCCATTGTTCTGAGTGATTAATATTATGCTCGAGGGGCTGATATGAGTGATTGTGAGGTAGCCCGAGGGGCTGATACTATTTTGAGAGTGAGCCCGAGGGGCTGGTTCTGTTGATATTATGCTCGAGGGGCGGTTTGTTGTACATGTTTTGCCCGAGGGGCTTTTTACATTTCTATCATTTTTGTTACTCACTTGTAAACTACTTGCTTTACTTGTTGGAAAAAAGGGATTTTCACTTGATTTCTCACTGCTTTACTGTTTAAAGTGATTTTACTGCTTTAGTATGGAATACCTTGTGTTTTGAGTGATTTCTTTCCTTCAGTCTTTATTATTATTGTTACTCACTGAGTCGGAGTACTCACATTACTCCCTGCACCTTGTGTGCAGATTCAGGTATGTTTTGGCTGATCGGAGGCAGAGTCATCAGGGTTTAGCAAGGTAGCTGTCGGCGTTCGCAACACTGCTTTTCTCTCTCCTCATTCATTAGTCTGTATTTGTACACTTCAAGATTTCAGTTGTATTTATAGCCTAGTAGATGCTCGTGACTTGTGACACCCCGGTTAGGGCTGTGTCAGGTTGTGCTTCCGTTAATTATATCATTAAATCATATTTAAACTGTTTATTAATGTTTAACTATTTTTGAAAAGGCGATATGGGTTTGTTGGCTGGCATTGTCTTCACGAGAGGCGCCATCACGACCGGAGCAGGGTTTGGTTCGTGATAGTTTTTGAGTTAGTACGTATGTTTAGTTTGTAGCCCCGAGGGCTCGGGTGAGTTTCGGAAAGTTTTTGAACTTAAGAAAGTTACAGATTTTGCTGTTCAGTGCACAGGGAAATTGTTCTTCGCGTTCGCGTAGTCCCACTCGTGAACGTGTAAGGCAAAAATCCCAAGTGCCAGTTTTCTTCTTCGCGAACGCGTCCAAGTACCCGCGAACGCGTAAGGTAATGGGCCTGGGGAGGGAGTTCTCACTTATTCTACGCGAACGCGGCCACTGGCCCGCGAACGCGAAGGATCGAGGGGTCAAAGCTCCGCGAATGTAAGCCCAATGTCGCGAACGCGAATGTCACTTAGGCCTAACCCATCGCGAACGCGATAGGCCTATCGCGAACGCGATGAAGGGCTGTCCAGCGGTCTTAAAACAAAAGCAAAAACGAGACTTAATCAAAATTTCATAATTTCTTCATCTTAACTCCAAATTGGGCGATTTTTGAAAGGGGATTTCACCACCAATTCATAGGTATGTAATCTTAGACTCATTTTATCCAATTTCCATTAACACCCATGAGATTTCTAGGCTTAAATCATGTTATTAAGGGTAGAAAATTAGGGATTAGGGTAGAGTTAGGGCTTTTTGATTATTTAGGAATTTGCCCTCATTTTGGGGTCGGATTTCAAAACAAATTATATATTCGGGATCATGGGTGAATGGGTGATCGGGTTTTGGTCTGAACCTCGTATTTTGACCAAGCAGGCCCGGGGTCAATTTTCGGATTTTTGGGAAGAATGGTTAGAAAACTATAATTAAGTATTGGAATTGGATTGTTTAGCGTTTATTGATGTTATGAAGTCGATTATATCTAGATACAATTGATTTGGAGCCGAATTTGAAAGGAAAGGCGGTGTTTGAGGCTTGAGTTGGCCGTAGAAGTTTGAGGTAAGTGTTTGGTCTAACCTTAGCTTGAGGAATTAGGAGTTGTGTCTTATTTGCTACATGTTAATTGTGGAGTACGACGTATAGGCATGGTGACGAGTATCGATACGTTGGTGTCAAGCATGCCCGTGAGTCTTGTATTATAATTGTTATGACTCCGTTGTGGTTTGTTGCGCTTCACATGTTATTATCATTATTGTCCCTTGCCGGAATATTGTTGAGATATCATTGTTCCCTTGCCGGGATGTTTGTTTGATATTATTGTTCCCTTGTCGGGATACTATTGAGATATCATTGTTCCCTTGCTGGGATACTGTTGAGATATCATTGTTCCCTTGTTAGGATTCCTTGTGATTGTTGTTGGCTTGTAACTGGGTGCGGGTGGTACGCCTACCACAAGATATAATGAAATGGAAGCGGGTGGTACACCTACCACAAGATATAATAAAATGGGAGCGGGTTGTACGCCTACCACAAGAGATACATGAAATAGGAGCGGGTGATACGCCTACCACGAGATACATGAAATGGGAGCGGGTGGCACGCATGCCACGAGATACAGGAAATGGGATCGGGTTGCACGCCTGCAACAAGATGTGAAAAGAAAGTTAAATTTGCCTTTGTTTTCCCTATTCTTGTTAGTGGTTGGATTTTGATTCCTTTATAGTTCTCTTGATATTCTGTTTTACCTGTTATTCCCCGAAGCATATTTCCCATCCCATCCTTACTTGTTTATTCCTGCTTTACGTTCCGCTGTATATTATATAACTGTACATGTTTATTTGGTGGTTTGGTCCTAGCCTCGTCACTACCTCGCCGGGGTTAGGCCAGACACTTACCAGCACATGGGGTCAGTTTTAGTGATGCTACACTCTGCACTCTGTGCAGATACCAGAGCAGCATTGGGATAGTATCACTTGGGGATCCAGCCTTCAGTCCACCCAAAGATCCCGAGGTAGTCCTGCAGGCGTCCGCAGGCCCGGCGTTCTCTTCTATCTAGTTATTTGTTCTGTTTTCACTTGATTCCGAGACAGACTGTATTTTCTTTTCTTCAGAAATTTGTATGTATTACTCATAGACCGTTGGTGAATATTGTGACACCAGATTCTGGGTAGAGGAGTATATTGGCATTGTAGTACTGATTTTGATCATTTTCAGTTGTTTAAGTCTTCCGCTTATTTTGTTATCGTAAATCTTTAAATTGTTGATTACTTGTTAATTCAAGTTGATAAAAGGATTAAAATGAAAGAGTTAGAATTTCTAAATTTCGTGGCTTGCCTAACTTCTACGAGTAGGCACCATCACAACTCTCGAGGGTGGAAAATCCGGGTCGTGACAAACCATTTCTTTTGTCATACCTGTTACTTGATTTTCTCTGACGGTTGTTGTCCTCCTCAAGGCTTCTTGTAGTTGCAATTTTTTTTCCTTTGTCAGCAAAAGCGTGCTTGTGGTTAAAATTCTCTCCACCAAAAATCGTAATTTTCAAAACATCGGAAAAAGATTTGGCACATGTAATTAACGATGGAACAACAACAGAAACAGTAGGCGCAGCGGGTGTAGTAGCAACAACAACAACATTAGCAGCATTATTCTCCATAATAACAGCGTGTAAATATCCTTAAGATTGTTGGAAAAAATTAGATGATTATGGAGAATAAAAGTTTTAGCTTGAGGCGTGTCAAAGACACCGTCCTTAAGGATATTTCGCCCACACCGAGATGAATAATATTAGGCGTATCTCCCAGGATTCAACAAGCTCTTCTAGTATAACTAGGAGCAGAAACAACAAAGATTTATGAGAAGAAAACCCAGCACAAAAGAAAAGAAAAGGGAAGAAAAATTTTAACTTTTTTCACACTCTTTACAAGATGAAAACACAGAAATATATATAGTCCAAAAACAAATAGACTGTCTAATAGGTAACGTCTCAGCCATAAGGCTTTTTTAAAGTAGAGTGGCTGTTACAAACGTTTTCATTAGAAGATTGATAACGTTTTTAAACATTAAAACAATTAAGACTAAATAGTCAGTTACTTTTGGTCAAAATAACGTTCTAACATTGAAAATTCATTAAAGCTTTCCTAACAAAACATTAAAGCCATTTAAGGCTATACAATGACAACTTCAAACCTCACAAATATAGGTAGTCAAAATTAGCTTTATTATTTTCAAATTGCATTGTACAATCTGTTACAAACAATAAGAGTAATTTGTATAATAAAGAGCAATTAATATTATATCAAGAAATAAACATAGACATTAATTTGAATATTTCTTTTTGAGATATTAAAAATATTATTTTTCCTATCATATTATCCTTCCATTGTTTTAGTTAAAGAAATGAGCTTTAAGCTTTTAATACAAACACCTCTCTTAAATTTTAAAATATACACATATGTTTGAGCTTGAGTGACCTAAATCACGAGTTGTATATACTAGTATGTTATGTTTATAGACTGGCAAAGTAAGGGTGTGTTTGGCGGAGGAGAAAACATTTTTCGGAAAATATTTTCCATTTTTCCCATGTTTGGTTGGCTTAAATATTTTAGAAAATATTGTCCTCATCAACTCATTTTCCTCCAATTATATTTTCCAAAACTCCTTCTCAATCTTCCCCACTATAAAAAAAAATACTTTCTACTCTCTAACCAAACACTAGAAAATATTTTGCAGAAAAAAATTCCACTCACCAATCAAACAAGGGAAATAAGTGATAAAACCACTCATTTTTCGGGAAATTTTTTTTCCTTCGTACCAAACACACCCTAAATCTCCTCTTATTTTAGTACTAGCGGGGAGCTAACTTGAGTGTTTAACGTAATGCCCTATTTTTGTGCTCAATTTGGAGAGAAAAAATTGAACACTTTAATGAAGTTTATTTGATTGCTAATTGTATTTTAACCCATCCTAAATGGGTTTGCCTGATTATGCTTTAGTTAAAGTGATGGCGCTATTAGGCTCATTTTGGCTCAGTCAAAGAAAGAGTTTGATTCACATTTCCAATGTCAAACTTGTTTAACCCAAAAAATAGTTTTCAAGGTCAAAACAATAGTTTTATATAACGGGCCACAAACAACCGATTCAATCCAAAAGATATACAATTTCGTCAATACAATGTGATAGAGAAGTGATAAATAAATTGAAGGACAGATAATATAATAAAAATAAAGCAGAGAAGAAAGAATTCTTATTGAATGATCCTTGATAGGATAATGAGCCGAACAGAGCTTGAAGGGCCGAACTATGACTAACTTGGGAGCAAGATGCTATGAATTACAATGTATAAAATTGTAGAGAAGAAAATTAGATTGCTCAAATGGTGGTAAAAGTATGTCTATTTATAGGGCTAAATCTAAGTAACTAGTATCCTTGAATTATGGGTCCATTATGAGCATTTACTCAATCCATCCATTACTTTTGGAAGACTTGTAACAACTGTGTAAATGCTGGAATTCCGTAACTGATGAGTTAATTCCGTAACTGATGAGTCAATCCCGTGCCTGTTGAGTCAATCCCGTGCCTGTTGAGTCAATCTCGTGCATGTTGAGTCAATCTTGTAATTGATTGCATTGTTGTGACAGTTACAATCATTTATTGCATTTATTAATAATTGATTTGTAACTGATAGTGTAATGATGGTAAATCCCATATAATCCGAGATTAATTGATTCCTTCCTCATTTGTAATTATGAGATATTCTCCCCACCTGATCCGGGCGGCTAACAGGCACGGTACGAGTATGTTCGGTCCCGCGGGTGTTTCACATATCATCTTTACATGTCATTCTTCACTTTTCTTCAAACTTTGCTGACACGTGTCGCCATTTAATAGACCCACATGGCGAGTCTAATTTTCACTAATACAGATAGTCCTCTACTTTTCGATTACTCACTATGATGTAACCGGGAAGTGGAAGATTTTATTATTTTCATCCTTGCCTCTGCCTCATTAAAAACCTTACTGGAAAAACCCAATAGAGACAAAAATCGAATGAAGGAAAAAAGAGTACAGAACTTAGAGATTCAAATGATAACGCCACCGCTTATGTTCCTTTCGTCAATAATCGGTTGGTTTACCCCTGTCTTGTTTCGGGGTTTGAAGACAAATCTTTGCCTTATGTTTGCAAAGTTTGATATATATATTTCGACTTTATTTTCTGCCTATTCTAATGTTTGGGTATTTGTTTCACCCTTTAACTTTGCATTAAAGATGCTTCAATGCTCCGTGACTTTTTTGAATAAGCACGAATTATAAAAGAGGGCCCTTTTATGAATGACACTTAATGAAGAAGACGTCTCAACTTCATAATGGTGTAAACATACGAAAGAAGAGATAGGAACACACATGTTTCTTTAAACAACTTTGAGGAAAGTTTTGTATCATTCTATCTTTCGACTTATATAACACTTTACATGTATTTAAGTATCATCTATAACTCTTTCGTAACTGTTTTTTTTTACAACAGATTTGTAAAAAATTCAAGGGTATATCTTGCAACCCATGATATTTTCTTTAACCTAAACATTCGTAAGATTTTGAAATTTACATCCACGAGTGTATTTTTCACAGGTTTTGAATCAGGCTTGTGTTTTTGGCTCATGACTTTGCTCTTAACTTTCGATTTGTTGGGTAGACCTTAGGCTTGACTTGAATTTTGATTTTTCTAGTCTTCTTGCCTTCCATATATATAGTCCCCCAAGTGTTAGAGCTTTGAAGTATGAAATCTCGAGCATTTGATTATTCCTTCCATGTGGTTCATTTCCTGAAAAGGAAAAACATACGGGACTCGGAGGTATATATTTTAGATGATGACTGCTTAACCCTTTTATTTTATCAGAAGGGTTGTAACCTAGATCGGGAATAATACAGTGTTCCTTGTGTCTTTTGGGTCTAATATCATCATTTGGCATTTTAGGGAATTTATCCGAGTACAAATTTTTCTTGGCACTTTAAAAAATTATTTGAGTGCTCATACTTAGTCTTTTAGACTTAAAATATATATTTGGATGCATCGTTACATGTGCAATGTCTTAATGTTACACCTTTGGGTGTCTAACTTTTATATAAAAGAGGGCCCTTTTATATACTTTAAACACTATGAAGAGGACGCCTCCTTTTCATTCAGGCGTAAAATAGGATCGATTGATCCAAGTAGACTTTTAGTTTGAGGGAATATTAATACAGGTAGGATTTACAAGAATATTGAACCCATAAAGATTTATGGGAATATTGATCCTGGTAAGACGTTGAGTTTGAGGGAATATTGATCCCAAATGAATATATATCTTAGCAGATTTGTCCTGAAGAGACATTTAATCTGATTGGATTTTGAACCCAAATTGGAGTATATGAACATACTTCCAAGTAGAGAGGGACACATGTTCGAAATAATATTTGAGATTTTTATTTATATATACGGGATAATCGATCCGAATCATAATACAATTAGCCATTAAGAAAGGCTTATATATTTAACTTGGATGGTCGTTGTTGGACCGAATATAAGCCACGTGTTTGTTCAAAGTAAACTTTATTCTGGTGGCATATTTGCATACCTTTATCTTGACTTAGATGTAAAACTCTCGTTTTTTATCGTGTGATTCTTGACTCTGACATGGAGTTCTCGATCCTTTTTGTATAGAATATGTATTTTTGAAGAACTCATTCAACACAGTTTGAAGTGTTTATGTTTGATATGAGCAAGACAAATAATTGAGTTGAGATGGTAATTAATATCGGAATACTCTTAGGAATTCTATCTCCCAAGGCAATCAATTGCTTGTATCACTTCTTATAATGTCAGGTCAAATTGACTAATCTTCAAGTATAAGTATCTCCCTAGTGTTTGAGTTTTGAGGTATGAGAACTCAAACATTGGAATCATAATTTGACAGTCTTCAGTTCAATAGTCCCTAGTAGGATAGTTAGTTTCGATATTAATGGACTTTCAAATGGTTCAGTTCCAACATAGGGACGGTACCAGAGCTCTTTTTATCAAATATTTGTTACTCTGGACCGGAACTACGGAGGTTCCAAACTGTTGCCGAAACCGGAGTAATTTTCACTTCTTTCTTTATAAATTTCTCACATCATATATTTTGTTTGTTTGGCCCATATGGTATTTTAACTTTTGGAGCCTTGAATATTCTCAAATATAATTCTCCTTCAACAAGGCAGTAGAGGATGAGACGTACTCAGAGTTATCGAGAGCATGCTTGTCTTTGAGTAAAGTCTCATTCTACAGGTAATAAATGAATATTATGCCAATTTCAAATTAAATTAGCCAGGCTTACCTCATTTTCATTCTAATTGATGATAGATCAGGGATTGCCTAAATAAGGGATGGCTCGATCCCGAGGCTGTTTGGTCCGAAAACGATATTTCTCAATAAGAGCCCGGGGTTGTTTTCGGAGTTAGTGATATCAACAGTAGATCCGAGACTAGCACATCCGGCTCGATTTTCTTAGGCTGCATAGTTTTATTGGATTTTATCAATCGTTAAATCAATATTTTTGCTTTGAGTCCCCAAGCTAATTTAAGCCCTGTAGCATATGCTTCATACTCGGCTTTGTTGTTAGTAATAAAATAAATTTTATGAATTATCTAACTACTTTCCCTGATAGGCATTAAGCATTGTCCCTAACTCGGAAAGTTTAGTACTTGTGGACCTAATTGTGTAGAATGTCCAGATCTCGAGAATTATCCCAGAAATAACATGTTCGGATAATATGTTCGAGCTAAGATTAATCATGAAATCTGCTAAATTTGTGATTTTATAGACGTACGTGGCTGATAAACAATATAATATTCACTTAGTTCGACTACTCATTTAGCTAGCCTTCCTGATAGTTCATGTTTATGCAAAATATTGCATAATGAAAATATAGTGACTACGAGAATTGAATGACATTGAAAATAAAGCCTTAGATTTAGGGCAACTACAATTAATGCCAACTTATCAAAATGTAGATATGTAGTTTCCGTATCTAACAACATTTTATAATAGATAGGAGAATGTGTACCTTTATCTTCTTGAAATAAAATTGCATTTACCGAGACATCCGAGATAATTTGGTGTACCAGCAATAATCTTTCTCCTCAGAATTTTGAAAGTAATGATGCGCAGTTGTTAGATAGCAAGTTCGAATGATTCGACTTTTCGGACTAAACCGATCTTTCGAAGTTCTGTAACTTTATCTTTTATTATTTGACTCTAGTTTCTTCTTTTGCTTGACCGGATTATACCGCGGGTCTATATTGAGCATATAAATCTTTACCTTCGGTGGTACACCTGTTATGTTAGCATGGAGGCAAGCAAAGCAATTTTGTTAGTATGTAAAAGTTTAATCAACTTACCTTTAAATTCGGTGTCGAGTCTCGACCAACGCAATCCTTCCTATTTGGGAAGTCAATGATAATTTCTAGTTCTTCAGCATTTGACCTCGTGGCTTCTGATGCCTTCGGTTCAATGATTGCTTCCGAAAATATTTGTATAATTGTCCAAGGTTATTAATGAACCTTCCTTCCTCGTGGTCTATTCCATCCCGCAGCTATCTCTTCTTTTTCAGTTGTTAGGTGTGGTCTATTCCTCAGTTCCGGGAAGGTCCAACATTATTCTTCTGACTCCTTCAATAAGATCCGGAATCACCTCGATTTGGTTTTCATACTTGTTTTTGGACATCTTATTAGTGTCGATTCGACTTACCGTATCTTCTTCTGTTTAAATTCCGATGCTGCAACGGTTATGCATATCATTCTCGCAGGATAGATAGGAATTCCCGAAGGTGTTCTATCTGCTCATTCTGTTCCTTGATCTGTTTCTGCAAGGTTAGAACTAAATTTTGCAAATTAAAATTACCTGGCGTATCTGGACCTCCTGTTCCGGAACTGTTTCGTACATATCCGTTATAATCAGTTCTGGTACTGATAGTTGCGGTACCAATATATCGATGTACATTCTCTATTTTTCTCTGCTTGTTGCTTACATATCATTATAATGGGTATTTTTCCCTTTTTATTTTGCATGGTAAAGCCATCTCCAACTTAGTTGTCCTCAACTGTGTTGATTGGTAAATTTCGGCCATGATGAAGGTTTAAACTGAAAACAAGCGAATATTAACAAAAATTGTTACTATCTCTGGATGAATAGCAAATTTGCTTGAGTTCCCGGTAACGGAACCAAATTGTTTAACCCAAAAAATAGTTTTCAAGGTCAAAGCAATAATTTTATATGACGGGCCACAAACAACAGATTCAATCCGAAAGATATAAAATTTCGTTAATACAACGTGATAGAGAAGTGAGAAATAAATTCAATGTCAGATAATATAATAAAAATAAAGCAGAGAAGAAAGAATTCTTATTGAATGATCCTTGATAGGATAATGAGCCGAACAGAGCTTGAAGGGCCGAACTATGGCTAACTTGGGAGCAAGATGCTATGAATTACAATGTATAAAATTGTAGAGAAGAAAATTAGATTGCCCAGATGGTGGTAAAAGTATGTCTATTTATAGGGCTAAATCTAAGTAACTAGTCTCCTTGAATTATGGGTCCATTATGAGCATTTACTCAATCCATCCATTACTTTTGGAAGACTTGTAACAGCAGTGTAAATGCTGGAATTCCGCGACTGATGAGTTAATTCCATAATTGATGAGTTAATTCCGTAACTGATGAGTCAATACCGTGCCTGTTGAGTTAATCCTGTGCCTGTTGAGTCAATCTCGTGCCTGTTGAGTCAATCATGTAATTGATTGCATTGTTGTGACAATTACAATCATTTATTGCATTTATTAATAATTGATTTGTAACTGATGGTGTAATGATGGTAAATCCCATATAATCCAGGATTAATTGATTCCTTCCTTATTTGTAATTATGAGATATTCTCCCGCACCTGATCCGGGCTATTTCATGATGATCAGTTCCGAGGCTAACAGGCACGGTACGAGTATGTTCGGTCCCGGGAGGTGTTTCACATATCATCTTTACATGTCATTCTTCACTTTTCTTCAAACTTTGCTGACACGTGTCGCCATTTAATAGACCCACATGGCGAGTCTAATTTTCACTAATACAAAACTATTTTAAATTGAATTTCATCAGAGCATATTAACTTATTTTTCATAATCTTTGCCTAACATCTAGAGGAGGGGTTGAAACTCGAATTGTATAAGAAATTAGTAGAAAGACTACTAACAATGTATTCCCAACAAAATAGTTTTATAATATAATGCCAAAAATAAGCCGCTGAAACTGCTACATTCTTTATGGCTAATTATTTTGTATGAAGGGTAGGTTATAAGATTCATAAAATAAAAATAAAAATTTAGGAATAGTAACAACTCTCTTATTTGTCCACCAAGCTACACTAGTTGTAAGTGCAAAGTCTTCCGCACTTGTTCCTCTAAGTATTAACTCAATTTAGCTCTTTTGTTGAGTAGGAGTTTAGAATCTATATTCAGGCATTTTGCTCCTGAAGTGTATATATATGTACTAGCAATAGCCATTATTTGTTGTATGCTCAGTTACCCATAAGTTTAAGCTTTTATTGAAGTAGTATTACATATCATACAATCACCTTGATTTCCTATCTAATATGTTTAACAAAACAAAACAGGATGAAAATGAGCACACGAAAATTACAAAGGTAAACAGAAAGCAAAAACAAAGGTAGTAAAACAAAATGGAGTAGGTTTATAGGATGATTACACACAGTGTAATAAAAAAGTAGTAGCTAGTAAGTGTTTGTGTGACTGTATTTTGGCCTAAGGAGAGGGGTTCTTCTTCTGTTGAGATGAAGTGACGGCAGCTGGTGGAACTCCGGGAAAGCCAGGTGTGGGTTGGAATGCAAAAGGAGGGAAGAGTGATCGAGGCGGTGGCGGAGACGGCGTTAAACCAGGTAATAATGGTGGGAAGAGTGGAGGGATCACACAACCAGTCCATGCCCATGATAGCATCGAAATCCAACATCTCTAGTTCAACTAGGTCGGCTGAGGTTTGACGACCACAAACTCATACCGTACAACATCGGTAAACGCGTTTAGTGAAAATCGATTCTCCGATCGGTGTAGATACCGCAAAAGGATCACTTAGTATTTCAGACACTATACCAAATTTCCTCGCGACAAATGGGGTAATACATGATAAATTAGATCCTGGGTCTATCAAGGCATAAACATCGTGAGAACAAATGGTCAACATACTTGTCACAATGTCTAGTGAGGACTCTTAGTCCTGTCGACCTGCTAGCGCATAGATACGATTCTGGTTACCACCTGAACTGGACCTTCTACCTCTGCCTCGACTTCTACCAGCCGAAGACTGAGACTCGCGCCCTGAAGGGTGCACAGACATAGCTGGTCATGTTGTTGAATCTGCTGATTGTGCCATACCCTCTGAATCTCTATTTGGGCAATCTCACATCATATGCCCTGGACATCCATATGTATAATAAGCATCGGAACTGGCTCTGTGAGCACGTGATTTTTGCCCTATATGAGAATCACTCCCAAAAAATTCAAAATAAAATAATTTTCCTTTGTGTGTAATTTTTGTATTTTTGTGGTATTTTTGTATAATTATTTGTATTTGTCCGCGCATGTTTATTTGTTTAAATTAATAAAAATATTAAAATATGTTGCATTTCCATTTTAGTATTTATTTAAGTTTGTTTACAAAAATGAGAAAATCATAAAAATAAATGTACGTTGCATGTTTAGCATTTAAATGTCTAAATTGTGCGATTTTAGTCGTTAATTGCTATTTAAATGTGCGATAATTTTTTTAGAGTTAATTAGTTTTTTTTTATAAGATAATTTAGTTTGTAATTTAATTTAGAATTTAGTTTTATTAATTAGGAAGTAAAAGAAAAGAGAGCAAAAATACAAAGAAAAATCGGATTGGGCCACTTCTTCAAAGTTCAACCCCAGGCCCAAACAAATGCCCAACCTTCCCCATGACCCGGTCCATTTTAAACCGGGTCGACCCGGTCCAATAACCCAAATACCCAACACCTCCCTATCTTACACAAAAAAAAACCAAAAAAAAGAAAAGAAAACCCTAACACTAACCATCCGCCACCCCCCTCATTTTCTTTCTTCTTCTTCAAACTCTAAAAACACACATCCATGGCTGCCCTTTCCCCTCCATCCTCACGTCCAAACAGACCCCTCACGTCGTCACCACCCCAGCTTCAACCACCAACGACCCTCCCCTTCCGCCATTGAAGCCCAACATACAAACAACCATAGTTGCCATCACCATCGTCTCAAACGACCATGGTTGCCTTTTCAGCTCGCGCTGCTGCTCCGTTCTCTTCTCCGACCAGCCCGTCATATTGCTGCTTCACCACTGCTTCAGTTGCATTGCTGCTGCCTCAGTTCCGACTGCCATGGCCATGCCGTTTCTGCGTCTGCTGTTGCTGCGTCTGCTTCAGATGCTTCACTGTTGCGTACTGCTGCTGGCGACTCCATGAACCTGCTGTTGCTGCTCACCATCGCACACACACGGAGGAAAAGCAAGGCAGTCTGGTTAAAGTCCGGCAAAGTTCGTCAAGGATAAAAGAGAAGGTGGGTTTTTCGTTGAGTCGAGATCCGGTACGTCGAGTTTTCTGTCCGAGTTTTCCGTTTCCGTTCGTCGTTGGTCATTTCCGGTTAGTGGGTTTAAGATTTGTTTCTTTCCGTAGTTTGTTTTGATATTCTCGGATCTAAAATCGATAAATGTTCGATTCTTGTTTTGTTTATGTTTATCGTTGAATTAATTTTTAGTTTGTTCATGTGTTTTGTTGATTTAATTTTCAGATTCAAATAAAAATTTAATTAATTGTTTTTTTTAGTTTATTTCATGTTAATTTTATTTATTTTTTGTAAAAAGGAATTGTTAGTTTAATTTTAATATTGTTAGATTTAGTTTAAATCGCTTAAATCTGTTGTTTGTTGTTTAAAATAGATTTAATTCGTGTTCATTTTGTTTGAAGTTCGTTTTTAATTCAGTGATTTAATGTGAAGTTATGTTTTAATTTTTTTGGAATCATGTATCTTTGTTATAATTTTGTTGGATTTAATTTTAAAAGATCAATTGATTATTTGAAGTTTAGTGATTTGAATAAGTTTGTTTGTTTTGTTTAAGCTTAATACAAGTTTAATTCGAATTTGAATAAAACTTGCTTGTTATTGTTGTTGAATCTTTTCATTTATGTCCATACTTTGTTTGATTGTTCTTGAATCCGAAATTAGTATAAGTTTGATTTTCTTGTTTGTTGTTTATCATTTATGATTATTTCTTCAGTTTGCTTCATGATCTTGTTTAGTTTTAATATAGAAATTGTTGGTTGTAATGTTGTTATATTTAGTTTTAAGTTCAAATGATTATTGAATTTAGAAATCTGAATATACTTGTTTGTTGTTGTTGTTGTTGAATCTGAAAGTAGGTTTGTTTGTTGTTAAAAATGTTGTTCAATCAAGATAATTTTAGTTGTTTCTTTGTTGTTCATCATTTAGTTTGAATTTGTTGTTGAACATTGTTAGAAATTGGTCATATTTGCTATATTTTGGTTGAAATTGATTAAGTAAATTGGTTATAGCTGATGGGGGTAGTTTGGTAATTTGCAGTACGTTCAGGGGTAAAAGGTTAATTTCGGTAAGGGCAGAGGGGTATTTTTGGAATTTAAATTCTGAATAATTATTTATTTTGAGTGTTCTTTCCATTAAAATTAAGATAATATTAAAGTAATTAATAATGGGGGGACAAGATATAATGGTGGGGATTAATGCATTTGTTTAATATAAGCATGATGGACAAGATATAATGGGATATTTGTTTAATAAGGTGGGGGACAAAACATTAGATAGTGGGATTAAAAGGGGGTTGAGTGGGAAGATAATGGATTTTTATGTTTTAAAAATATTGAAAGATGGGGATAAAAGGGAGAGGCTTGATCAAATTTGAAAAAAAAGGAGAGGAGGACAGATAGAGAGAGAGAGAAAAAAAAAAGAGCTAAATATTTAAGAGAGAGAAAAATTCCGAAAAATATTAAAACTTTCAAGAAAAAAAAAAGAAAAGAAAAAATACAAATAAAAAGGAGCTGGAAATTAGAAGAGAGAGTAGTACACACCTGATAAATATTCTGATATACGGGTTTAGAAAAGAAGGGTTAAGCATTAATTAGCCTTTCAAATCTGAAAATTCCCTTGGTTTCTGTCCGTTGTTTGTTGTTGGTGTTTTTGGATTTTATTTTGATTTTCAAATCTGTCACTGAGATTTCTGTTGACTGGATTGCTGGTTATTATTGTTGTTGCTGTGTTACGTACTACATGGCTGACTTTCTTCTTCTTATATTGACAATACCAGGTACACAACTGTAATTTTGGCCTTTTGTAAGCTGAAATGAAGAATGGAAGTTTAAATTTTTAATTTAGTTTTTTTTTATTAATTGCATTTAGGTTATTTCATGTATTATTATTCTGTAAATCGCCGTTGTTTTGCATAATTAGGCTTATTGTAGCGATGTATTAAATAATGCTTTGCTTTAACCTGATTATTAGGTAGTATATATTTAAGCATGTTCATTACTGATTAAACTGTCAAATAATTAAAATAGAAGAAAATAACGTAAAAATGGCTTTATTAAATCAGTTTGGCAAAATTGATTAAGTTCCTTATTCATAAGGGTTTTAGTATCGCCAACGTTAAGTTAATCGGAATCATGTAGCTAAATTCAGTTAAAACATGAATTAATTTTGCGAATCAAGTATTAGGACAGGATTTGAATTAAAACAAGGTTAGTTAAGGTTAAATTATTTAATTTTTAGAAATACGGTTTAGTAATCAAGATTATTTCTAATTTTCAGTATTTGTAAATAATTAATTTCAATAGCTCAAGTCATCTAACAATATGATTTTTAATCCGACTATGGGATAATTAGTTTTTTTTAAAAAAAAAAATTTATTTGACAATTTCATGTTGTATTTATAATTATAATTTTAGTAATATTACTTTCCATTAATATTTGTTTTAAACTAGTATTTAATATGTTATTTTTAAGTATGTAGAGATTGATTTTATATTTATAGACAAACTTAGTAATAATAAAAATGTAGTCATTAAAAGATATTCATAAAATAAGGAAGGATTTCGCTAAAAATAAATAGATGTAAACAATACAAAAATTTGCAGGGTTCTCCAATCTTATTTATTTATTTTTTTTTTAAAAATACTTAGATCCCGGGATAGGCCGTTTAGTAAATTTCACGGTCCTACCTAAAAATATAATAACGTGTAGTCTTTTGGCGCATATTTAATAAGGTTATTTTCTTAAATATGGGTGTGCATTTATGTAACCCAAATCCCGATCTTAACGGAGTCAAAATGCGTCAACAAATCACGTGTACACTGGTTGTGACGTGGTTCGAGATGCGTTTTCACGACGTTGCAATTCTTGTATAAAATAATAATAAGAATAATGATAAAAACGGTTAAAAGTTAAATTTTGCACATAGGTTCAACATGTATTAAATCAGATAATAAGCCGAATATGACAGTTGAGCGACCGTGCTAGAATCACGGAACTCGGGAATGCCTAACACCTTCTCCCGGGTTAACAGAATTCCTTATCCGGATTTCTGGTACGCAGACTGTAATATGGAGTCATTCTTTTCCTCGATTCGGGATTAAAATTGGTGACTTGGGACACCCTAAATCTCCCAAGTGGCGACTCTGAAATAAATAAACAAATCCCGTTTCGATTGTCCTTTAATTGGAAAAAACTCTTACTCCCCTCGCGGGGGCGGAAAAATGAGGTATGACAGCTCTGGCGACTCTGTTGGGGACTGGTGACCCAGAACCACCGGTTCAGGGTTAGAAATTCGAGCTTGATAAATTTTTATATTTTGGCTTTATTATCTGATATTCTCGTATGATCTGTGCTTAATATGCAAAATGATGCTTTTACTGCTTTGATATTATTTGAACTGTACATATAAACTGTGCCGAAACCTTCTCTTCTTACCTCCGGGGATGTGCTTACTGGTTAGTACTCCCTATTCTGTTAGTGTCATACCCTAAAATAAAAGAGGCTCGGAAAGTTTCTAAGCCGGCTGGCCTTTTGGTTTCCGGAAAGGAGCTCCTTCCTCAACTCGAGTTGTCCGCTCGGGTACACTGTCTAGAACATAGACCCAGGTTTTGACATAGAATAACATGACTTCATGCCGGATCCCTAGTAGGAACGCTTATTTGCATCATGTTGCATTTTGACTTAGGGGGCTCAACACAGGGGTTGGGTCCGTCTAGGACTAGCAACCTGAAATAGAAAAAGATCATCCTGCTGCATCCTGTTTGATTTGCATATTTATTTACTTCAGATCTGCATGCTGACCGGCTTCTGAAATCATCAATTTTTAAGATAAATTGTGAAAAAAAGAAGAAGAGAAAAATAGCAGTGTAGGGAGATAACTACTTTTTAGAAAAATAAAACCAAAAGTCCAAAAAGTATCAAAACTCTGCCAAAATTTTGAAAAATAAAAATAAAAATGTTTTGTTTTTTTTTAGTTTAATTTATTTGAAAAAAAGGAGTCTTGTTTACAAGTTTAGTTTATGTCTGCGCCGGTTTGATTCTCACAGGACGTGAGATACGTAGGCAACCCTCTTCGGGTCCAATCTCCCATTTTGTAAAAAATCAAAAAAATATATGTCAAAATTTTAATTTTCTGTCACAGAGTCGGGTGATGCCGTTTTTTATCAAAAGCCGAATGCTCCCAAAAGGAACGCCGGAAGGCTAACTTTGTATAAATGGCCACTTCTATCATTTTTTTTAACTCGCACAACCTTAAAATCTTCGTCCCTGAAGTGCTGAAAGGTCGTGTTCGGAAGATCTGTTTTTTTTAGGAAAATAATCAAATCATTTTGAGTCAAATAAATTTTCTTTTGTTTAATCATATTAATAAATGTGCAAAATGAGCACGATTCAGAATGAACCTTTTTCAATCATGAATAAAATTCCCCTCCAGTTGCGGCTATGGTGGAGTGATTTAGGCAAAGAAGGGCATGACGAAATCAAGAAACATTTGAAAGGTCTCACGAGTTTGTTGGACATCAGGCCTCGAGGAGATATTATAAGGGCCCTAGTCCCTTACTGGGACCCTGCGCACAATGTCTTCCATTTCTCGGATTTTGAACTCACCCCAACTTTAGAGGAAATAACAGGGTACATCGGCAGTACTGAGGTTCCGTTGAGGCATAAATACCTGGTTGCTCCAAGAGTCGTAGCAGTGCACCGGTTTCTGGACTCGTTAAAGATAGTCAGAACAATCCATAACCCTGATTTGGCAAAAGGTTTTTGCACTCTGAGCTTCATATACCAAAGATATGGCCACATAGGAGGATTCGACAAGCCAGAAAACAAGTTGTGCAACAAAAGTAACCGTCGAAAGTGGGACGAAGATAGACGGGTTGGTTTCATGATAACCTTCTTAGGGCTTTTAATTTTCCCGAGAAAAGACGGGAATATTGACATAAAGATAGCTGGGGTCGTCAGTACTTTGCTCACTCAAAAAGATAGCACGCTGGCACCGATGATTGTATCTGATATGTTCCGAGCTCTTACGGCCTGCAAAGCCGGAGGAAACTTTTTTGAAGGTTGTAACTTGTTGCTGCAAATGTGGATGACCAAACACCTATGTCACCGAGCCCAATTCCTAAGCCATGGGTCTTCTAAAAAGACATGCATAGAGGAGTTCTACACCAGAATTAATGAGGCCCGCCTACCTGAAGGAGTCTCAGCATGGACTTCATATTTCCGGACCCTCAACGCCAGTCAAATACAGTGGACACTGGGATGGTTACCGATTGACGAAGTCATATATATGCCAGCAGCTAGGCCCCATTTCTCTTGATGGGACTTAAGAGCATTCAACCTTATGCGCCGTATCGGGTTTTTAGGCAACTTGGGAGGTGTCAGATAGTGCCCAAAGATGAGGATTTAAGCACCCAGGTAATTGAGATCAATTCCGATGGTCAGTTTCCTGAAGCGAGGGTCCGCCAGATTTGGAGCCAATGTCAATACTTAGAGGCAAATACTTGTGTGTTGAATCAAGCAAGAAGGGAAGTTTCACCTGGATATCAGGCTTGGTACAAAAGAGAAATGTCGTCTGGAAGGCCGGCTAAAAGACCTCACCTTCAAGAGTTTGCCAAGTCTTCACAAGAACATTGGGACCGGTTGGCCAAAGAGCGGGAATATCTTGCCGAAATAGGTAAGCTGAAACAACAGATTAAAGATCTAAAATTTAAGAACAAAGTGTAGGTTGCTGCCGACAAGGGAAAAAAGAACAGATTAGCCAGAGAAAGCGAGAACCTCAAAGCTCAGATCCGGAGGATGAAAATGGATGCCAACAACCAACTGAGAAGCCGGGCTGATAAGAGGTTGATAGCAGAGTTGAGGAGTCAGGTCAGCAAAAGTCGAGAAGACTTGGAGAGATATGAGGCTTGTATAGAAAGAATGCGGGTCAGGTGGGCAAAAGTTACAGCAGCGCGGAGAGAGCACCTATGGCAAGTGAAAAGGGACTACGAAATAAGTTTTACAACATTGAGAGAAATAAACTCCATTCTCAATAATCGGGTCCTTAAACAAACCCGGGATGCTAGAACAGATAGGGAACGCTGCTATGAGTCAATAGCCCGAATGGAAGAACAAATGGAGAGGTTCCAAGATCAGCTCATTGACAATACTCGAATATTGGGACTAAAGAATCAACGGATAGAACAGCTGTGCATAGAAAGGGATAGAACAGCTGTGCATAGAACAGCTGTGAGATGCCTAGCATGTGAGCAAATACCTCGTGATACCCTTCTTGCCTCCATCATGGGCTACGTCCACCGGATCATGAATGACTTGAAGAACTTGCAAAGGGGTCTTATACCAAAGCCCGCGGAAAGGCCGAACGATGCCTCGCGGGCACCTAAATTGAAATCTTTAATGTATCCCTAGTTCAAGTCTGCATTTGTTTGTTTTTCAGAGTTTGTTGTCTACCCCTATGTTCTCTTCAAACATTGTTAATAGTGTGGAGTCTGTATTTCGTTTGTTTTCTTTCAAATAACAGTTTGTAATAGCATATTTGGGTAACAAAATGTAAAATTGGGTCTTTATTTTACGGATGCACGAACTACGCTTGGTCTGATTCGTGCGGGGTCATGATACGTAGGCAATCTCTATAGGATTCGACCGTAAATATAAATATATATATATAAATCTGTTAGAGCGAAAATAAGCCGGGATGAAGCATGCGGTCAGAGCAAAAGCATGTTAGAAATGATTAATTACCTAAGAACATTGCATCTCCCCAATGTGCAATTACAATATCTGTTAAGACTCTAACACTGACAAGTTTGTTGTTTTTCCAATCAATACCAGTTAGTTGTTAGAACGTACTAGCACCGTACCATTATCAAACAAGATCGAAAGGTCTTATACCAGAAAGCATGACTGGATCAGACAATAGTGGTGAGTCGGAAAAGACGGCACATCAGATGCTGAAGGAGGCGATGGAAAAAATAGAAAAAATGAGGCTGGAACAGAATGAAATGTAGATAGCCTTGGCTAGAGCCCAAAAGAGGCAGGAACTACCTGTTACTCCTACTCTCCAACTAGGACACACGTCAGAATACCCCTCTCCTGGTCCTTCAACAAGTTTTCCAAGCCATCACTATTATCAGGGAAGAGAGGCTTATGATCCCCAAGCTCCACCACCCACTCAAAACCCTCCTCCACCAAATGTTACCGTCTTTGTGGCACCTCCCCCAGCCCCATTGCACAGATCATCCAGTGAGCCACTGTTTTAGGCTCACGGACACACAATATTACCCCCTAAACTCACATTCAAAGCACCCGAGCCACATACCTATAATCCCCACTTTGAGGTCTCGGCAGAGATTGAAAAGCCGGCTAAGAGCCCAGAGCAGGATGAGGTGATGCGAAAATTTAAAAGCCTGGAGCAGTCCTTCAGGAACATACATGGGTTAGGCAACTAGGTCAGCGTGGCCTACAAGGATCTATGCCCTTTCCTTGACGTTCAATTACCAGCAGGGTTCAAAATGCCCAAGTTCGATTTATACGAAGGGCATGGCAATCCTATGGCACATCTACGAGGTTTTTGTAGCAAAATGAGGGGAGTAGGGGGAAAAGATGAGCTGCTGATAGCTTACTTTGGCCAGAGTTTGAGCGGATCGGCACTAGAGTGGTATACAAGACAAGATCCGAGCAGGTGGTACACCTGGGATGACTTGGCACAGGCTTTCGCAGGACACTTCCAATACAACCTTGAGATAGTCCCAGACCGTCTCACATTGCTAAAGTTTGAGAAGAAACCCGGAGAGAGCTTCAGGGAATTTGGGTTCCGATGGAGAGAGCGGGCAGCTAGAGTTGATCCTCCAATGAGAGAAGGAGAAATGGTAGATTACTTTCTACAAACTCTAGAGACGACTTACTTCGGTCACTTGGTGACGTCAGTTGGAAAATCCTTCAATGAAGTGGTGAAAATGGGAAGTATGATAGAAGAGGGACTTAAGTCCAATAAGATCCTGAGTTACTCAGCAATTAAGGCAACAACTCAGGCCATTCAGAGCGGCACAGGAGGTGCGCTCGGAAAGAAAAGGAGAGAGGAGGTCACAACAATAGAGGCGGGCAATTGGTCCAGATCTAAAGGCCCTTCCCCTCATTACCAACCCAAACCCCATCATCTAAACTACCCACACAATCCATACAACCCTCCACAACCCTACTACCCACCACAAGAACAACATTTTTCCATACATCACGCCCAAACTTATACCCAGCCTCCGGTTCGTCCGCAATGGCATGTACTGGCTCCCCAACATACATATCTACCTCCACAAAGTACATATCCACCACCGAGGGCCTACAGGAATCCTTCAGGGCCAGGCTTCCACGGGAATCAGGCTTTCCGAAACGAAAGGATACAGAAGCCAAGAACATTCACTCCGTTGGGAGAAAACTATACTACTCTGTTTCACAAGTTGAAGCAGATAGGCCTACTAAGTCCTGTTGAAACCAAATTGCCAAATCCCCTTCCCAGAAATCTAGACCATTCAGTGAGCTGTGAATATTGTTCGGGTGCTCCCGGGCACGATACTGAGAAATGTTTGAAGCTAAAGACTGCTATACAAGATCTTATTGACACAAATAGGATTGAGGTTTAGGCACCAGGGCCCCCCAACATCAATGAAAATCCGTTACCGGTGCACCATGAAGCCCACATGATCGAATTAGTGCACGAGGGAGGGAAACCAAAAACACCCTCACAAACGGTAATGATGATTCGCGCCAGTACTAATGAAGAGTCAACCAGTGGAAAGGCGGTGGTACATTCGGGAAAAGTATATGACAAGCCCTTTGTGATAGCAGGGAAAGGGCCATCTATTACTGCGAAGAGGCCGGAGTCAGTCAAAGTAGTGTTGCAGGGAGTAGCAAACAAACCAAGGTTGGTAGTAAAAGGGGTCCATGTGGGACCAGTTGTTATCAAGCCGGTCATACAGTTGCCGATAACAAGTGAGAAGGCTGTGCCGTGGAGCTACAGTCAAGTGACGGTAACGCATAAGGGGAAGGAGGTTATAGAAGACATATGCGAGGTACAAGGGTTAACTCGATCGGGAAGGTGTTTTGCTCCCGCAGAGTTGAGAAGGGTCAATCCTGAAACAATAAAGAAACCTGTAACAGAGGAAGAAGCAGAGAAATTTTTGAAGAAGATGAAGGCGCAGGATTACTCAATTATAGAACAATTGAGAAAGACCCCAGCCCAGATTTCATTGCTATCCTTGTTAATCCATTCAAGCGATCACTGTCAAGCCTTAATGAAGATTCTGAACGAGGCCTATGTCCCGGACAAACTCTCAGTGAACCATTTGGAGAAGGTAGCGCACAAGATCTTTGAAGTAAACCGAGTGACATTCTCTGATGATGAGTTACCGGTAGAAGGTACTGAGCACAACAAAGCACTCTATCTGACGGTAAAATGCGAAGAATCGGTGGTCACTCGAGCATTAATTGATAACGGGTCAAGTGCCAATATCTGTCCTTTGGCCACTCTCAACAAGCTAAAGGTTGCTGATGACAGGATCCACCAGAACAATGTCTACGTCCGAGGTTTTGATGGGGGCGGCATTAACACAGTAGGTGATATCGTACTGGAACTAACCATTGGTCCAGTCGAGTTCACCATGGAATTTCAAGTTATATATGTGGCAGTATCGTACAATCTTTTGTTGGGGTGACCATGGATCCATGCAGCTAAGGCAGTGCCTTCTACACTACATCAAGTGGTCAAATTTGAATGGGATAGGTAAGAGATTGTGATACACGGGAATGATGGCACACATGCCATCAGTGATGCTATTGTGCCTTTCATAGAAACCGACGATGATAAGGGCCCGTGGGTTTATCAGGTTTTTGATGCAGTCTCGGTAGACAAAATTCCTGAGGGCGAGGGCCTTCCACTTCCCAGAATCACAGCTGCAGCCTTCATGATAGCAACAGAAATGTTGAATAATGGGTTTGTACCAGGGAAAGGTCTGGGGGTTGATTTGCAGGGAATGATCCAGCCAGTTTCTTTGCCCAAGAACCTGGAAACTTTTGGGTTAGGATTCAAGCCTACCGCAGCGGATGTGAAGCGAGCTCACAAATTGAAGAAAAGAGTTTGGGTCCTTCCTAAACCAGTCTCACACCTGTCCAGATCATTTGTCAGAGCAGGATGCAGAAAGTTGCCAGTCCCGGAAGTTCTTGGACCTCTGATGGGGCCAAATGGAGATTTGAATGATTGCTTTGGAAGAGTGTTTGCCGACGTCAACATGATAGAAGCTGGAGAGGGCTCCAGTAAGGCAGACATACAGTTTGTGGGTCCCAAAGTCAAGGTCAACAATTGGATGGCTACTCCTCTTCCTACTTGGAGGGAGTCTTGGTAGTTGATTCTGATTTTCCTTTTCTGTTTTCTGGATTATTCCAGGGCTGTAATCCATATTTCTTTTTATTATATCGAATACAGTGTGAAGCCTTGTTATCCCATAAATAAAACGAAAAGTTTCTTCTTTATTTTCTTATCTTATTTTCTTATTATTTTAATTTTGTTTCTTTCGTTTCTTTTTCTGAATAGTTCTTTTCATACTGGTTCTAATGACATGGCATGCACAATGGATCTTCAACCTAGTCTAAAAGATCAATCTGATTCCGATCTAACCATACAAGAGGTCGATTATGATAATGAATCGGAATACGATGAGGATGAAGCATTCGAGGAGATAAACAGGGAGTTAAGCCAGTTTGAAGAAAAATACAAACCCAACTTAAATGACACAGAAGCCATCAATTTAGGGGATGCCGGCGATATCAGAGAAACTAAAATAAGCATTCACATTGCACCAAATATCAGGGAGGAATTGATCAAAACACTTATTGAGTTCAAGGATGTTTTTGCATGGTCATATGATGACATGCCAGGGTTAAGCACAGATTTAGTGGTTCATAGCCCTCCCGTCAGGCAAAAATTAAGGAAGTTCAAAATGGATATGAGTGTGAAGATTAAAGAAGAAGTAACCAAGCAGCTGCAAGCAAAGGTTATTCGTGTCACTCGATATCCTGATTGGTTGGCTAATGTGGTGCCAGTACCAAAGAAAGATGGAAAGATCAGGGTGTGTGTCGATTACCGGAATCTGAATAGGGCAAGCCCTAAAGACAACTTTCCTTTACCCAACATCCATATCTTGATTGACAATTGTGCCGGACGTGAGATCGGATCTTTTGTGGATTGCTATGTTGGGTATCATCAGATTCTGATGGATGAGGAAGATGCGGAAAAGACAGCTTTCATTACGCCGTGGGGAACTTATTGTTACCGGGTAATGCCATTTGGTTTGAAGAACGCTTGGGCAACGTACATGAGAGCAATGACCACTGTGTTTCATGATATGATTCACAAAGAAATTGAGGTGTACGTAGACGATGTGATCATAAAAACCAAGCATCAGGAAGACTATGTAGCAGACTTAAGGAAGTTCTTTCAAAGACTGCGAAGGTATGATATTAAGCTCAACCCGGCCAAATGCGCATTTGGTGTTCCATCTGGGAAGCTTTTGGGATTCATCGTCAGTCGGCGAGGTATTGAACTAGATCCATCAAAGATCAAATCTATCCAAGAGTTGCCACCGCCAAAGAATAAGACAGGAGTAATGAGTCTGTTGGGAAGATTGAATTACATCAGCAGATTTATTGCTCAACTCACAGCAACCTGTGAACCCATTTTTCGGCTGTTAAAGAAGGATGCTGCAATAGGATGGACGGCGGAATGCCAGGAGGCATTCGACCAGATCAAAGAATATTTATCAAATCCACCTGTATTGGTTCCCCCTGAGCCGGGAAGACCATTAATTCTTTATCTAACGGTCTTGGAGAATTCTTTTGGTTGCGTGTTGGGGCAATACAACATTACAAGAAGAAAAGAGCAAGCCATCTATTATCTCAGCAAGAAGTTTACAGTATATGAGGTTAAGTACACTCAACTCGAGAAAACATGTTGCGCCCTAACCTAGGTGGCCTAGAAGTTGAAACATTATTTATCCTCATATACTACTTATCTCATTTCCCGGTTGGATCCGTTAAAGTATATTTTCCAGAAGCCTATGCCCACAGGAAGGTTAGCAAAATGGCAAATATTACTCACGGAGTTTGACATCGTCTATGTGACGAGGACAGCCATGAAGGCCCAAGCGTTGGCAGATCACTTGGCTGAGAATCCTGTTGATGAAGAATACGAGACGTTGAGGACGTATTTTCCTGACGAGGAAGTAATGAATGTAGATGAGTTGGACTTACCTGAGGAACCAGGTTGGAAGCTTTTCTTTGATGGAGCCGTAAATGCGAAGGGAGTTGGAATAGGAGCAGTGCTTATTTCTGAAATAGGACATCATTATCCTGTTACAGCTCAGCTGCGTTTCTATTGTACCAACAACATGGCTGAGTATGAGGCATGCATTTTGGGTTTGCGATTAGCGGCAGACATGGATGTCCAGGACGTCTTGGTCTTAGGGGACTCGGACCTCTTGGTGCATCAAATTCAGGGTGAATGGGAAACACGGGATTTGAAGCTCATACCATATCGACAATGTTTGCACGATCTGAGCAAGCGATTTCAATCAGTAGAGTTCAGACACATCCCAAGAGTTCACAATGAGGTTGCCGATGCATTGGCCACTTTAGCATCAATGTTGCATCACCCAGACAAAATTCATGTTGACCCGTTGCACATCCAGGTTCATGATCAACATGCCTATTGCAACATGATAGAGGAAGAAGTGGATGGCGAGCCATGGTTTTATGACATCAGATAGTACCTCAGGATGGGGATATACCCAGAGCAGGCCACCGGAGATCAAAAAAGAGCCATTTGGCGATTGTCAAATGGTTTCTTCCTCAGTGGGGGAGTGTTGTACAAAAGAATCCCATATTTGGGATTGCTGAGATGTATAGATGCCAGTCAAGCCACGACAGTTATGACCGAGGTACATGCTGGAGTTTGTGGGCCACATATGAGCGGATATATATTGGCAAAGAAGATTCTTCGAGCAGGGTATTATTGGCTCACTATGGAGCATGATTGTATCAGTTTCGTACGAAAATGCCATCAGTGTCAGATACACGGAGATCTGATTCATTCTCCACCAACGGAATTGCACACAATGTCAGCACCATGGCCATTTGTGGCATGGGGCATGGATGTCATTGGGCCTATTGAGCCGGCAGCTTCGAACGGTCACAGGTTCATTCTGGTGGCCATCGACTATTTTACTAAGTGGGTTGAAGCCAAAACTTTCAAGTCAGTAACCAAGAAGGCAGTAGTGGATTTTGTCCATTCCCATATCATCTGTAGATTTGGGATCCCGAAAGTGATAATCACGGACAATGGTGCTAATCTTAACAGCAAGTTGATGAGAGAAGTATGTGAACAGTTTAAGATTACACACCGTAATTCCACACCTTATCGTCCCAAGGCAAATGGAGCTGTTGAAGTAGCCAACAAGAACATCAAGAAGATACTGAGGAAGATGGTAGAAGGATCCAGGCAATGGCATGAAAAATTACCATTTGCATTGTTGGGTTATCGCACTACCGTCCGGACCTCAGTAGGTGCAACCCCTTATTTGTTGGTATATGGAACTGAAGCAGTAATACCGGCGGAAGTGGAAATTCCTGTTACAACCCATATACACATGTGTTAGTTCATGCCATATATTAGTTAACATAAATCCAAGAAGGAATTATCTTTGAGATGATAAGAAGTCAATCCTATTGGTCTTAAGTGATACAAGAGTGTATAAGGGTGATTAACCAGTATTAGAAGTTAAACGAATCAAGGATGTTGTAACTCATATTTTCAGGTAATCTACCGGTGCTTAATAAACTCAAGAGGTCATAAGGTATTTTAATCATATAATATCCGTATCATAAGTCTTGAAGTCAAATGAGTTATGAAACAAAAGTCGACAAAAGTTGTCGCAACTTAGGTTCATAATTTTACTTAAACATTAGGTCAAATGTTTCTAATCTTTTCTCATAATTTACAAGGAATTACGGGGTGATCTACAAACAAAATTAAATATTTATGAGTCTAGTTTCCAACACATTAAACCGTTCATCGATACGATCTCGTAGTAGAGAGATATTCACGTTTTCGCGAGACTGCGCCAAACACCTCTCTATGGGGCCCACTAAGGCGGTTTAAGATATTTGGACCTATATAGGATGCCTCCAACCCGTTTTAAGTCATTTCTTCTCACTATTTTCAGACCTTAGAACCCTAGGAACATACTCTCAAGGTTCTCTCAAGATTCAAGACCCAAAAAAAGGGCAAACAACACAAATCAAGTGTCGGGAATTCCGTGGCGCTAGTAAGTCTCTTGTTCTTCTTGTTGTTGCTCATTGTTGTGTCGTTCCAGCTCATGTGGGAGGTTGTTTTAAAGGGTTTATGTTCTGTAAATACTCCCTCATGTTCTTAATATCAATCCTAGGTGATTTCAAGCCTTCTAAAGTGATTTTAGTGCCGAAAAACACTAATTGATCGCTAGTTTCGCTTTTTTGTTGTTGTGGCAGCATTGGAGGGATATTTCATGGAAATTTAAGGTCAAATTGGAGTTGTTCTTTCTGTATAAAGGTAAGGAACCTCTTACTCTATATGTATTTAAGATTATCCAAGTTGCGGCTAAGCCATTGAAGCTAGAACTTGTGAGATATATATCGAAAGGCTTGGTAGTAATGTTATTGTTTTGTGGACTGTTTTGCGTTGTTGTTGGGCTGTGTATTTTACTAATATCTTGTGGAGTTTTGGAGGAGGAAGGGTGTGGAGAAACACCATATATATGTAGGGTTATGGGCTGATAGTTATTCGTAACATTTCCAGGTTGTTTGACACGACTACGGTGGTCGTCGTATGTATGGAGTGATTAGGCTGTATGTGGACTATTTTGGGAGGCTCAATATGTTTATTATTGATGTTGTTTGGGCTGTTTGGTGACTGTTTTGAATGGTGTGAGGTCATATATATAGGGGAGGTGCTGTCCGTTTCATCGTAAAATAGGTTGTGGTCGATACATTATAGTTATGACGCTTAAATGATAACGATAGTATCGTTTCTCTTATTGTAGACTAAGGAGTTTTGACAATTGCATAGCTTGAGATTGGGGCAGTATATACAAGGTATGTGAGGCTATCCCTTTCCTTCTTTTGCACGACTCCGATTGTACATAATGTAATGAACGAGCTTCCAAGATACTCTACTCTTAGAAGCTAGCAGTACTTACATTGTTTTCCCTCTTATGGAATGATTGATGTTAATGTTGCTTCTCTTATTCTTATGTTATCAATGTTGTTGGTACTTCCTAATTCTTATAAGGTTCATAGTGAAGAGTTAGTCCTAATAACGTGTACAGAGGATACCGACCTTACGTCACTCCGAAAGGTTTAGAATGTGATTTCATGAGTCGAGCATGCATTATATATATGTATCTATTTTACTCTACCGAGCCACGCTATAGTTGGTCGGGTACGGCACCTATTGTGCAACCACTGATCAGTTGGGTTTTACCGAGCTCCACATGGCCGGGTACGATTCTACCGAGCCTTATGATGGCCGGGTACGATTCTACCGAGCCTATTATGGCCGGGTACGATATGATGATGATGATGCCCACAAAGGCGAATGCTTTAAAGGTTTATGTATTTATACATATGTATCATGCATTTCATGTAAGTAGCCCTCAGAGGTACTAAGATGTTACAGGTTGTATATTCTCTATTCTTGCTTACATTACTGATCGTATTTATGGTTCCTTGCCTTACATACTCAGTACTTTATTCGTACTGACATCCATTTATTTGTGGACGCTGCATGTCGTGCTGCAGGTCCTAATAGACAGGCAAGTGCAGCTCCCCCACCACAGTAGACTGTCCAGTTCAGCGGTGATTGGCGAGATCCCTTCTCCGGACTTGCCTTGGTCTTCGTATGCATTTTTTGTTATAGACATTATGGGTATGTCGGGGCCCTGTTCCGGCTATGTTGCAACACTTATGTTCTTTTAGAGGCTCATAGATAGGTGTCGGCTCATGTATAGTTTGGTATGCCTTGTCGGTTAGTTTTTGTTGTATAGTCTTTCATAGTAGCATGGTAGCTCATACCTTATATGTAGTTTCTTGATTGTCTGGTCATCCCCTGCTATGTATGTTCGTGCCATCATATTTTATTGCTGGTTGTCCATGATCCAAGTCTACCATTTATATTGATCTCGTCAGCCCTAAAAGATAATAATGAAGGTTAGATGAAATGTACGTTGGTGCTCGGCAAGTGTGGTCGGGTGCTAGTCATGGCCCTCCAGTTTGGGTCGTGACAAACTTGGTATCAGAGCAAGTCTGTCCTAGGGGTTGTCTATGAGCCGTGTCTAGTAGAGTCTTGATTATGGATGTGTAGCGCGCCACATTTATAATCAGGATGCTACATGACATCTAGGATTGTTACCTTCTTCCTGAATCTAGATCGTGCGTAGAGTTGAGTCGTAAGTGTTCGTTTCTAATATTCACCTTGTTTTTTTCAGTGATGCCTTCGACTAGGAAGCAAACGATTAGTAGACGGCTTGATACAGCAGTGGGAGAGGGTACCAGTCAGGTGCCCCAAGTCAGAGCAGGACAAAGTGAGGCTCAGAGTGAGATGCCCTCTCATACCTCATCTACTCCATCTCCTCCAGAGGATATTAGAAGGCACCCATCGCCTCCAGTTCCTCCGTCTGGCACTCCAGACCAGGATATGCGGAGTGCTTTGCAGTTATTGACTAGCTTGGTAGCTGCTCAGGCTCACAGGCAGAATACAGGTGCTGCTGAGAAACCAGTTAGTACAAGAGTTCGTGATTTTATTAATTTAGACCCTCCAGTGTTTACCGGATCAGACCCCAAGGAGGACCCACAGACTTTTATTGACCAGGTTCATCGTACACTTAGGGTTATGCATGTTAGTGATACAGAGGCAGTAGAGTTGGCTTCTTATCGGCTACGGGATTTAGCGGTTCTCTAGTATGATAGTTGGGAGAGATCCAGGGGTCCGAACCCTCCTCCAGCTGTGTAGAAGGAATTTTCTGAGGCCTTTCTTCGTCACTACTTGCCAGTTGAGATACAACGAGCTAGAGCTGATAAGTTCTTGAACCTTAGACAAGGTAATATGAGTGTACGAGAGTACAATATGCAGTTTGATTCTTTAGCAAGGTATGCTCCCCATATGGTGGCCGAGATGAGTGATAGGGTGCATATGTTCGTGAATGGGTTGGGACCACATCTGATAAATGAGTGTACGACAGCCTCCTTGGTGGAGGGCATGGATATTTCCCGTATTCAAGCTTATGCCCAGACCCTAGAGGATCGTAAGCGCCAGCAAAGGCAGTTAGGGAGCAGGATAGAGGCCAGCATAAGAGGGCGAGATTTGCAGGGTATTCTGATGACTTCAGAGGCCGCATCAGGCCACATTTTTCGAGGAGTTCAGCGCCACCTGTAGCTAGTGCTCCTCCACAGTTTCAGAGGCCTCGATATGATCAATCCTATTATGGTACAGGTCAGAGTTCGCGGGCATCTGGCTCGCAGCATCACATGGATACTACTCAGATGAGACCCCCAACACCACATTGTGATAAGTGTGGCAAGGCCCACTTTGGACTGTGTCATCGAGGTTCTGATACATGCTATTCTTGCGGACAGCCTGGCCATATGATGCGGGATTGTCCTAATAGAGGAGGTGATGGTATGGCTCAGCCGACTGGATCTGTGTCTGGTTCTTCCTCATCAGTTCGACCTCCAGCACGGGGTTTTCAGCAATCGACAGGTCGTGGTAGGGGTAGAGGTGCAGTGCCGAGTTCGAGTGGTGCTCAAAATCGAACCTATGCTCTAGTAGGTCGACAGGATCTTGAGTCGTCTCCAGATGTTGTTACAGGTATTATATCTGTGTTTTCTTATGATGTATATGTGCTGATTGATCCGGGATCTACATTATCATATGTTACACCCTTTGTGGCTAATAAGTTTGGCATTGAACCTGAATTGATAAGTAAACCCCTCGTGGTATCTACTCCGAAAGGAGATTCTGTGATTGCTAGAAGGGTATATAGAGGTTGCACTGTGATGATTTGTAGTCGTCAAACCTCGGCAAATTTATTTGAGTTAGAAATGGTTGATTTTGATGTGATAATGGGAATGGACTGGTTGGCCTCATGCTATGCAAATGTTGACTGTCGTACGAAGATGGTTAGGTTCCAATTTCTGGGTGAACCCGTCATTGAATGGAAAGGGAATATTGCTACACCGAAAGGTAGGTTTATTTCCTATCTTAAGGCAAGGAAAATGATCTCAAAAGGTTACATTTATCATCTCGTTCGCGTTAAGGGTGCAGAGGCAAAACCGCCTACTTTACAATCAATCCCTGTGGTCAACGAATTCCTAGATGTTTTCCCAGATGAACTCCCAGGCCTTCCTCCTGAAAGGGAGATTGAGTTTATCATTGATGTGTTGCCTGACACTTGACCGATCTTTATTCCTCCATACAGAATGGCCCCGGCAGAGTTGCGAGAGTTGAAGGTGCAGTAGAAGGACTTGCTGGATAAGAGCTTTATTAGGCCTAGCACTTCACCTTGGGGTGCACCAGTCCTATTTGTGCGGAAGAAAGACGGGTCGTTACGGATGTGTATCGACTATCGACAGTTGAATAAGTCTACTATAAAGAACAAGTATCCACTTCCAAGAATTGATGACCTGTTTGACCAACTCCAGGGTGCCAAATATTTCTCCAAGATTGATTTACGTTCAGGGTATCATCAGGTGAGGGTTAGGGAGAAGGATATTCCAAAGACGGCCTTCCGGACAAGATATGGGCACTTTGAGTTCTTGGTGATGTCGTTCGGGCTAACAAATACCCCAGCAGCTTTTATGGATCTCATGAATACTATATTCAGGCCCTATCTTGATGTGTTCGTGATTGTATTCATTGATGACATTCTAGTGTATTCTCGTTCAGAGGAGAAACATGCGGGCCACTTGCGGATAGTATTACAGACGCTTCAGGATCGTAAGTTATATGCTAAGCTCTCCAAATGTGAATTCTAGTTGAACTCAGTAGCATTCCTTGGCCATGTGATATCTGATGAGGGTATTAGTGTCGACACTCAGAAGATCGATGCAGTAAAGAATTGGCCGAGACCTACAACACCATCAGAAGTCCCCAGCTTCCTAGGGCTAGCAGGATATTATAGGCAGTTTGTGGAAGGATTTTCCTCTATATCATCACCATTGACTAAGTTAACACAGAAAGCTACCAAATTCCAGTGGTCTGACACTTGTGAACGTAGTTTTCAGGAGCTGAAGAATCGATTGACATCTGCACCAGTGCTCACTCTTCCTGAAGGAACAGAAGGTTATGTGGTATATTGTGATGCCTCAAGTATAGGTTTGGGGTGCGTATTGATGCAGCGTGGGAATGTGATTGCTTATGCATCAAGACAATTGAAGAAGCATGAAAAGAATTATCCAACCCATGATTTGGAATTGGCTGCAGTAATATATGCTTTGAAGATATGGCGGCACTACTTATACGGCGTCCATGTTGACATCTACATAGATCACAAGAGTTTACAATACATCTTCAAGCAGAAAGAGTTGAATTTGAGGCAGCGTAGGTGGCTTGAATTATTGAAAGACTACGATGTCGAGATATTGTATCATCCCGGTAAAGCCAATGTTGTGGCAGACGCTCTCGGTCGTAAATCAATGGGAAGCTTAGTACATATTGAGGCAGGTAGATGGGGGTTGATTAAAGAGCTTCATCAGCTAGCCAATATGAGAATCAGATTGTTAGACTCTGATGACGGAGGTGTTACTGTACAGAATACATCAGAATCATCTTTGGTAGCCGAGGTAAAAGCACGACAATATGAAGATCCTATCTTAGTACGATTAAGAGAAAGCATTCAACAGTGTAAAAGTATGGCTTTTGGGATCGGAAAAGACGGGGCACTGAGATACCAGAGCCGATTGTGTGTGCCTAATGTGGCAGGGTTGCGAGAGAAGATTATGAATGAGATTCATCAATCCCGATATTCCATCCATCCCGGCTCGAAAAAGATGTATCATGATGTCAAGGAGCAGTATTGGTGGGATAATATGAAGAAGTCTATTACAGAATTTGTAGCCCAGTGTCCCAATTGTCAACAAGTAAAGATAGAACATCAGAAACCCGGTGGATTGCTTTAAAATATAGAGATTCCGACCTGGAAGTGGGAGGTGATTAATATGGACTTCATTATTGGATTACCTCGCTCTTATCATAAGTTTGACTCCATCTGGGTGATAATTGATCGACTTACAAAATGTGCCCATTTTCTGCCAGTGAAGACAACTTACACTGCTGAAGATTATGCGAAGTTGTATATCAAGGAGATTGTTAGGCTTCATGGTGTGCCCGTATCTATTATATCAGACCGAGGAGCTCAATTTACGGCTAACTTTTGGAGGTCTTTCCAGAAGGGTTTAGGCACACAGGTAAATCTCAGCATTGCATTTCATTTGCAGACTGACGGACGGGCTGAACGTACCATTCAGACACTGGAAGATATGCTACGAACATGTGTTCTAGATTTTAAGGGGAATTGGGATGATCATCTTCCACTCATAGAATTTGCCTATAACAATAGCTACCATTCCAGTATTAAAATGGCCCCATACGAGGCACTATACGGGAGGAGATGTAGATCACCAGTTGGATGGTTTGAAGTCGGTGAAACAGAATTATATGGGCCAGATTTGACTCACCAAGCTATTGAGAAGGTGAAAGTGATACATGAGCGATTGAGGACGGCACAAAGCAGGCAAAAATCTTATTCTGATGTCCGACGTCGTGATCTAGAGTTTGAGGTTGGTGATTGGGTTTTCCTGAGGATCTCACCAATGAAGGGTATTATGCGTTTTGGGAAGAAAGGTAAGCTGAGTCCAAGGTATATCGGGCCGTATAAAATTCTTCGACGGATTGGACAGGTTGCTTATGAGTTAGAATTGCCATCCGAATTGGAATTTGTCCACCTGGTATTCCATGTATCTATGTTGAGAAAATGTATTGGAGACCCTTCTTCGAGTCGTCCCTATCAAAGATGTACAAGTTACAGAGGACCTATCATATGAAGAAGTGCCAGTGGTGATATTAGATCGGCAAGTCCGCAAGCTGAGAACAAAAGATGTAGCTTCCGTCAAAGTATTGTGGAGGAACAAAAATATGGAAGAAATGACATGGGAAGCAGAAGAGGAGATGAAGTCTAAATACCCTTACTTATTCCAGAATGAAGATAACAAGGATGCTGGTGGAAGACAGGATACATTGGAAGGTGAAACGACTCTATGAGGTAAGCAATAATTTGAGAATACTCCTCCTTAATACAAAATGGTGATATGTAGATAATGTAAATACGCATAATGCTTTGTGTAGCCTTGTGAAGCTATATGTTGGGCTTAATTACTTGCAAGTTTTGCTAGTGACCATTTTATAGGGGAAAATTGATCGGAAATTTCCATTGGAATCCATGATGATTTAAACTCCCCATAAACCCTTACATTCGAGGACAAATGTTCCTAAGGGGGAGGGTGTTACAACCCATATCCACATGTGTTAGTTCATGCCATATATTAGTTAACATAAATCCAAGAAGGAATTATCTTTGAGATGATAAGAAGTCAATCCTATTGGTCTTAAGTGATACAAGAGTGTATAAGGGTGATTAACCAGTATTAGAAGTTAAACGAATCAAGGATGTTGTAACTCGTATTTTCAGGTAATCTAGTGGTGCTTAATAAACTCAAGAGGTCATTTATTAAGGTATTTTAATCATATAATATCCGTATCATAAGTCTTGAAATCAAACGAGTTATGAAATAAAAATTGACAAAAGTTGTCGCAACTTAGGTTCATAATTTTACTTAAACATTAGGTCAAATATTTCTAATCTTTTCTCATAATTTACAAGTAATTACGAGGTGATCTACAAACAAAATTAAATATCTATGAGTCTAGTTTCCAACGCATTAAACCGTTCATCGATACGATCTCGTAGTAGAGAGATATTCACGTTTTCGCGAGACTGCGCCAAGCACCTCTCTATGGGGCCCACTAAGGCGGTTTAAGATATTTGGACCTATATAGGATGCCTCCAACCCGTTTTAAGTCATTTATTCTCACTATTTTCAGACCTTAGAACCCTAGGAACATCCTCTCAAGGTTCTCTCAAGATTCAAGACCCAAAAAAGGGCAAACAACACAAATCAAGTGTCGGGAATTCCGTGGCGCTAGTAAGTCTCTTGTTCTTCTTGTTGTTGCTCATTTTTGTGTCGTTCCAGCTCGTGTGGGAGGTTGTTTTAAAGGGTTTATGTTCTGTAAATACTCCCTCATGTTCTTAATATCAATCCTATGTGATTTCAAGCCTTCTAAAGTGATTCTAGTGCCGAAAAACACTAATTGATCGCTAGTTTCGCTTTTTTGTTGTTGTGGCAGCATTGGAGGGATATTTCATGGAAATTTAAGGTCAAATTGGAGTTGTTATTTCTGTATAAAGGTAAGGAACCTCTTACTCTATATGTATTTAAGATTATCCAAGTTGTGGCTAAGCCATTGAAGCTAGAACTTGTGAGATATATATCGAAAGGCTTGGTAGTAATGTTATTGTTTTGTGGACTGTTTTGCGTTGTTGTTGGGCTGCGTATTTTACTACTATCTTGTGGAGTTTTGGAGGAGAAAGGGTGTGTAGAAACACCATATATATGTAGGGTTATGGGCTGATAGTTATTCGTAACATTTCCAGGTTGTTTGACACGACTACGGTGGTCGTCGTATGTATGGAGTGATTAGGCTGTGTGTGGACTATTTTGGGAGGCTCAATATGTTTATTATTGATATTGTTTGGGCTGTTTGGTGACTGTTTTGAATGGTGTGAGGTCATATATATAGGGGAGGTGCTGTCCGTTTCATCGTAAAATAGGTTGTGGTCGATACATAATAGTTATGACGCTTAAATGATAACGATAGTATCGTTTCTCTTATTGTAGACTAAGGAGTTTTGACAATTGCATAGCTTGAGATTGGGGCAGTATATACAAGGTATGTGAGGCTATCCCTTTCCTTCTTTTGCACGACTCCGATTGTACATAATGTAATGAACGAGCTTCTAAGATACTCTACTCTTAGAAGCTAGCAGTACTTACATCGTTTTCCCTCTTATGGAACGATTGATGTTAATGTTGCTTCTCTTATTCTTATGTTATCAATGTTGTTGGTACTTCCTAATTCTTATAAGGTTCATAGTGAAGATTTAGTCCTAATAACATGTACAGAGGATACCGACCTTACGTCACTCCGAAAGGTTTAGAATGTGATTCCATGAGTCGAGCATGCATTATATATATGTATCTATTTTACTCTACCGAGCCACACTATAGTTGGCCGGGTACGACACCTATTGTGCAACCACTAATCAGTTGGGTTTTACCGAGCTCCACGTGGCCGGGTACGATTCTACCGAGCCTTATGATGGCCGGGTACGTTTTTTACCGAGCCTATAATAGCCGGGTACGATATGATGATGATGATGCCCACAAAGGCGAATGCTTTAAAGGTTTATGTATTTATACATATGTATCATGCATTTCATGTAAGTAGCCCTCAGAGGTACTAAGATGTTACAGGTTGTATATTCTCTATCCTTGCTTATATTACTGATCGTATTTATGGTTCCTTGCCTTACATACTCAGTACTTTATATTGTCCATGATCCAGGTCTACCATTTATATTGATCTCGTCAGCCCTAAAAGATAATAATGAAGGTTAGCTTATTTGTTGGTGTATGGAACTGAAGCAGTGATACCGGCGGAAGTGGAAATTCCATCCCTTCGGATTGTCGCCGAGGCTGAGATTGATGATGATGAGTGGGTCAAAACCCGTTTGGAACAGTTGAGCTTGATTGATGAAAAGAGATTGGCAGCTGTGTGTCATGGCCAGTTATATCAAAGGAGAATGGCAAGAGCCTACAACAAGAGGGTGCGCCCCAGAAAATTTGAAGTGGGGCAACAAGTGTTGAAACGAATCCTGCCACACCAAGCAGAAGCAAAGGGCAAGTTCGCCCCAAATTGGCAAGGACCATTCATTGTAACCAGAGTGTTGTCCAATGGCGCTTTATGTTTAACAGATATCGAAGGGAAATGCGTCGACATGGCTATCAATTCCGACGCAGTTAAAAGATATTATGTATAATCTCTTTTGATTGTAATTGTCATTTGTTTGTGGTTGGCATTTATCGGAGAATGAAATGACGGAGGCAATTCTTTCTTCTATCCAAACACCTTAACCTTTGCTTACCTTTTTAAGCCTTATTTATTCTTTCATATCCCTCTTTTGGAGTCAGTAATTAAAATAAAAGATAAAAAAGGAGAAAAACAATAGCAAAGACAAAAGAAAATCACAAGAAAAATAAAGAAAGTGGGAACTACGTTTGACCTGATTCCTCAAAGAAGAATACGTAGGCGCCTCACGGCTCGGTCATAGTGTAACCAAAAATAAAAATCCCCAAGCAAGAAGAACTGGGGCAGAAGTGGTGAAAAAAAAAGAGTTTGATTCCAAAAGTTGTACTGTTTTGCCCCTCCAAATTATTTTAAAACTTTTTGATACCCCTTTTTAGCCATACAAAAAAAAGCATATTGTTGTCCAAAAAAAGACCTCCTGATCAGTATCCGAGAAGTGCCAAGTTCATGCACATGGAAGTCGGGAACAACACTCTGATCCCCAGCAGAGAAGGGGATCATAAACTAGAGATGAATTGATAGCCGAAAGAATCCCCCAACAAAGAGCGTCGTCTCGACACGCTCCAATCCCCAGCTGAAAAATAAAACAAAATGAGAGAGTCTTATTGGTGAAAACCTTCATAGGCACCATGGGGCGACGGGAGTTGAGAGAAATGAGAGAGTCTTATTAGTGAAAACCCCTCGAAGGGCACTATGAGGCGACAAGGCGAAGTTGGCGGAAGAGGTCCACCTTTGGGAAAAGTTGAGTATTTATTTATCCCCAGCGAGATGAGCCCATCCGAAAGATTGATTGATACAAATAGACTGGGTTGATTGATTCAGAATGTACGACATGATCGTTGGGATTGGTTATATCATTCAGGTAAGTTCTTTTCTTTTCTTTTTCCACAGCATTTGTTCAGAAAGACTTCTTCTCTATCTTTAAAGTTATCAATCTTTCATTTCTTGGTTTTAAAAGATTTCATTTCCCCAGTAGTTTATTTTTGAAAAGGATTTTTAAAGTTTACTACCAATTGCCAAAATGGTGCAAGGCGAAATACGAAAAGGACAAGCCAAAGATAAGGCGACAAAACGAAAGGAAGTTTGTCGCAAGACCAAATGATGAATGGGTCTAGATCCTAAGAGGCCCAAATTTCCAAGGGAAGTTATGGATCAAATTCCAAGATGATCCTCAGCAGATTTGCGAGATACAGGGACAACTCCGACAGATTCTCGACCAAGCTCCACAATGGTCGGACGACACGGAGCGGGGAAGGAAGAGGAACGACAACCATCCCCAGCAGGAATATCAGCCCCAGCAATCAATATTCTCCCTAGCAAGTTTTATAGCAATGAAAGGAAAAGAAAAGGGAAAAACCATCCTCAGCAGAAGTGGCACGATCACTCGCCCCTATTTTAAACTAATAAATTTTTCTTTGATTTGAAACAGGGAAAAGAAATATTATTGACCGCAAGAAGACAGGGTCACAGAGAAGATCATCAAACTGGGGCAGAAAATTTTCTCTCATTACGAAAATTTTCTTAAAATCAGATAGTCATTTGGGAAAGAGAAAAAATAACACAAGTGTTGAAGGAAGAAAAAATCCCCAGCAGTAAACAAGAAGGGAGATACAAGTTTTAAGAGAAAAGCTATCTTTGAAGAAGCAAGATAATCAGTATCATCCCCACCATTGTTAAAAGGAGAAAGATAATTCCCCAGCAGTGTTATTCCCGGCAGGTTTCAGGGAAGTGAAAACATCAGCTTTAAAGGAAATAGTCTTTAAAGAAGGAAAATGACACATTGATGAAATAAAATATCGGTGTTATCCCCAGCAATTTTCAGAGGAATAAAACACCATTTGAAGGAAGCAGTTGAAGAAGTCAGGAGCCCGCCTAGAGAATAGAGGTGATAGAATTTAAGAAGTTGTTGAAGTCAAGAGCCCGCCTGGAGAACGGAGGTTGATATATTTTAAGTTGAAGAAGTCAGGAGCCCGCTTGGAGAATGGAGGTGATAAAATTTTGAGAAGTTATTGAAGTCAGGAACCCGCCTGGAGAATGGAGGTGATAAAATGCAAGAAGTTGAAGAAGTCAGTAGCCCGCCTGGAGAATAGAGGTGATAGAATTTAAGAAGTTGTGAAGTCTGGAGCCCGCCTGGAGAACGGAAGTTGATATATTTTAAGTTGAAGAAGTCAGGAGCTCGCCTGTAGAACGGAGGTTGTTAAATTTTAATTTGAAGAAGTCAGGAGCCCGCCTGGAGAATGAAGGTGTTATTTTTAAGAAAGTTGAAGAAGTCAGGAGCCCGCATGGAGAACAGAGGTTGTTATATTTTTTTTTAGTTGAAGAAGTCAGGAGCCTGCCTGGAGAATGGAGGTGTTATTTTTAAGAAAGTTGAAGAGGTCAGGAGCCCGCCTGGAGAACAGACGTTGTTATATTTTTTTTTAGTTGTTGAAATCAGGATCCCGCTTGGAGAATGGAGGTGATAAAATTTAAGAAGTTATTGAAGTCAGGAGCCCGCCTGGAGAATGAAAGTGATAAAATTTTTAAGAAGTTATTGAAGTCAGGAGCTCGCCTGGAGAACGGAGGTTGTTATATTTTTAAAGTTGTTGAAGTCAGGAGCCCGCCTGGAGAATGAAGGTGTTATTTTTAAGGATTGAAGAAGTCAGGAGCCCGCCTGGAGAATGGAGGTGTTATTTTTAAGGATTGAAGAAGTCAGGAGCCCGCCTGGAGAATGAAGGTGTTATTTTTAAGGATTTGTTGAAGTCAGGAGTCTGCCTGGAGAATGGAGGTGTTACATTTAAGTTGTTGTTGAAGTCAGGAGCCCGCCTGGAGAATGGAGGTGTTACATTTAAGTTGTTGCTAAAGTCAGAATCCTGCCTGCAGAACGGAGGTTGTTATATTGTTGAAGTCAGGATCCCGCCTGGAGAATTGAGGTTGTGTCATCTTTCAAAAGTTAAGATTGAAGTCAGGAGCCTGCCTGCAGAACAGAGGAATACATGTCAAGATCAAGCAGAAGGCAGTAATGAGGAGGGTTACAACAAAAATCCTCAGCATAACAAGCTTTAATACAGAAAGCAGCGTCCCCAGCAGACAGAACGGAATAATAAAACTTATACTCAAAAAGGCAAAAGGCCAGTGCCATCCTCAGCAGTTTTCAAAAGAAAGGCACCAGAGGAAACACAAGCCGACAAGAAAGCAAGGAAACCAGAGCAAGGGGAAGACATATAAGATCATGTAATCCGTAGTCTAACCTAACTTCTTGATTTTTCTTTTAAGCATGGTGTAATAAGGAGGTCAGCAAACAATAAAAGTAGCATGCAACAACAGTAACATTGCAGTCCCATGGTAGTCCCAGCTACCAAAACTTCCCGAACTACATTGACCTGATTCCTGTTCAGCCCAGGATATGTAGGAAACCTTTGAAGCAGATGTTCGGTCAGATCTTTCAAAAAGTGCTTCACACGGAGTACTCGAACGGGCAAAAATCGCTCGTATCCGCTCACTTTATCTTTGCACGAAAACCCTTCGTGTTTTCGGACAAAGACGGGCAGCTGTGAACACGTGATTTTTGCCCTATATGAGAATCACTCCCAAAAAATTCAAAATAAAACAATTTTCCTTTGTGTGCAATTTTTGTATTTTTGTGGTATTTTTGTATAATTATTTGTATTTGTCCGCGCATGTTTATTTGTTTAAATTAATAAAAATATTAAAATATGTTGCATTTCCATTTTAGTATTTATTTAAGTTTGTTTACAAAAATGAGAAAATCATAAAAATAAATGTACGTTGCATGTTTAGCATTTAAACGTCTAAATTGTGCGATTTTAGTCGTTAATTGCTATTTAAATGTGCGATAATTTTTTTAGAGTTAATTAATTTTTTTTTATAAGATAATTTAGTTTGTAATTTAATTTAGAATTTTAGTTTTATTAATTAGGAAGTAAAAGAAAAGAGAGCAAAAATACAAAGAAAAATCGGATTGGGCCACTTCTTCAAAGTTCAACCCCAGGCCCAAACAAATGCCCAACCTTCCCCATGACCCGGTCCATTTTAAACCGGGTCGACCCGATCCAATAACCCAAATACCCAACACCTCCCTATCTTACACAAAACAAAACAAAAAAAAACAAAAAAAAGAAAAGAAAACCCTAACACTAACCATCCGCCACCCCCCCTCATTTTCTTTCTTCTTCTTCAAACTCCAAAAACACACATCCATGGCTGCCCTTTCCCCTCCATCCTCACGTCCAAACAGACCCCTCACGTCGTCACCACCCCAGCTTCAACCACCAACGACCCTCCCCTTCCGCCATTGAAGCCCAACGTACAAACAACCATAGTTGCCATCACCATCGTCCCAAACGACCATGGTTGCCTTTTCAGCTCGCGCTGCTGCTCCGTTCTCTTCTCCGACCAGCCCGTCATGCTGCTGCTTCACCACTACTTCAGCTGCGTTGCTGCTGCCTCAGTTCCGACTGCCATGGCCATGCCGTTTCTGTGTCTGCTGTTGCTGCGTCTGCTTCAGATACTTCACTGCTGCGTACTGCTGCTGGCGACACCATGAACCTGCTGTTGCTACTCACCATCGCACACACACGGAGGAAAAGCAAGGCAGTCCGGTTAAAGTCCGGCAAAGTTCGTCAAGGATAAAAGAGAATGTGGGTTTTTCGTTGAGTCGAGATCCGGTACGTCGAGTTTTCTGTCCGAGTTTTCCGTTCGTCGTTGGTCATTTCCGGTTAGTGGGTTTAAGATTTGTTTCTGTCTGTATTTTGTTTTGATATTCTCGGATCTAAAATCGATAAATGTTCGATTCTTGTTTTGTTTATGTTTATTGTTGAATTAATTTTTTAGTTTGTTCATGTGTTTTGTTGATTTAATTTTCAGATTCAAATGGAAATTTAATTAATTTTTTTTTTTAGTTTATTTCATGTTAATTTTATTTATTTTTTGTAAAAAGGAATTGTTAGTTTAATTTTAATATTGTTAGATTTAGTTTAAATCGCTTAAATCTGTTGTTTGTTGTTTAAAATAGATTTAATTCGTGTTCATTTTGTTTGAAGTTCGTTTTTAATTCAGTGATTTAATGTGAAGTTATGTTTTAATTTTTTTGGAATCATGTATCTTTGTTATAATTTTGTTGGATTTAATTTTAAAAGATCAATTGATTATTTGAAGTTTAGTGATTTGAATAAGTTTGTTTGTTTTGTTTAAGCTTAATACAAGTTTAATTCGAATTTGAATAAAACTTGCTTGTTATTGTTGTTGAATCTTTTCATTTATGTCCATACTTTGTTTGATTGTTCTTGAATCCGAAATTAGTATAAGTTTGATTTTCTTGTTTGTTGTTTATCATTTATGATTATTTCTTCAGTTTGCTTCATGATCTTGTTTAGTTTTAATATAGAAATTGTTGGTTGTAATGTTGTTATATTTAGTTTTAAGTTCAAATGATTATTGAATTTAGAAATCTGAATATACTTGTTTGTTGTTGTTGTTGTTGAATCTGAAAGTAGGTTTGTTTGTTGTTAAAAATGTTGTTCAATCAAGATAATTTTAGTTGTTTCTTTGTTGTTCATCATTTAGTTTGAGTTTGTTGTTGAACATTGTTAGAAATTGGTCATATTTGCTATATTTTGGTTGAAATTGATTAAGTAAATTGGTTATAGCTGATGGGGGTAGTTTGGTAATTTGCAATACATTCAGGGGTAAAAGGTTAATTTTGGTAAGGGCAGAGGGGTATTTTTGGAATTTAAATTCTGAATAATTATTTATTTTGAGTGTTCTTTCCATTAAAATTAAGATAATATTAAAGTAATTAATAATGGGGGGACAAGATATAATGGTGGAGATTAATGCATTTGTTTAATATAAGCATGGAGGACAAGATATATTGAGGTATTTGTTTAATAAGGTGGGGGACAAAACATTAGATAGTGGGATTAAAAGGGGGTTGAGTGGGAAGATAATGAGTTTTTATGTTTTAAAAATGTTGAAAGATGGGGATGAAAGGTAGAGGCTTGATCAGATTTGAAAAAAAAGGAGAGGAGGACAGATAGAGAGAGAGAGAAAAAAAAAGAGCTGAATATTTAAGAGAGAAAGAAAAATTCCGAAAAATATTAAAACTTTCAAGAAAAAAAAGAAAAGAAAAAATACAAATAAAAAAGGAGCTGGAAATTAGAAGAGAGAGTAGTACACACCTGATAAATATTCTGATATACGGGTTTAGAAAAGAAGGGTTAAGCATTAATTAGCCTTTCAAATCTGAAAATTCCCTTGGTTTCTGTCCGTTGTTTGTTGTTGGTGTTTCTGGATTTTATTTTGATTTTCAAATCTGTCACTGGGATTTCTGTTGACTGGATTGCTGGTTATTATTGTTGTTGCTGTGTTACGTACTACGTGGCTGACTTTCTTCTTCTTATATTGACAATACCAGGTACACAACTGTAATTTTGGCCTTTTGTAAGCTGAAATGAAGAATGGAAGTTTAAATTTTTAATTTAGTTTTTTTTATTAATTGCATTTAGGTTATTTCATGTATTATTATTCTGTAAATCGCCGTTGTTTTGCATAATTAGGCATATTGTAGTGATGTATTAAATAATGTTTTGCTTTAACCTGATTATTAGGTAGTATATATTTAAACATGTTCATTACTGATTAAACTTTCAAATAATTAAAATAGAAGAAAATAACGTAAAAATGGCTTTATTAAATCAGTTTGGCAAAATTGATTAAGTTCCTTATTTATAAGGGTTTTAGTATCGCCAACGTTAAGTTAATCGGAATCATGTAGCTAAATTCAGTTAAAACATGAATTAATTTTGCGAATCAAGTATTAGGACAGGATTTGAATTAAAACAAGGTTAGTTAAGGTTAAATTATTTAATTTTTAGAAATAAGGTTTAGTAATCAAGATTATTTCTAATTTTCAGTGTTTGTAAATAATTAATTTCAATAGCTCAAGTCATCTAACAATATGATTTTTAATCCGACTATGGGATAATTAGTTTTTTTTTAAAAAAAAATTATTTGACAATTCCATGTTGTATTTATAATTATAATTTTAGTTATATTACTTTCCATTAATATTTGTTTTAAACTAGTATTTAATATGTTATTTTTAAGTATGTAGAATTTATTTTATATTTATAGACAAACTTAGTAATAATAAAAATGTAGTCATTAAAAGATATTCATAAAATAAGGAAGGATTTCGCTAAAAATAAATAGATGTAAACAATACAAAAATTTGCAGGGTTCTCCAATCTTATTTATTTATTTTTTTTAAAAAAAAAACAATACTTAGATCCCGGGATGGGCCGTTTAGTAAATTTCACGGTCCTACCTAAAAATATAATAACGCGTAGTCTTTTGGCGCATATTTAATAAGGTTATTTTCTTAAATATGGGTGTGCATTTATGTAACCCAAATCCCGATCATGACGGAGTCAAAATGCGTCAACAAATCACGTGTACACTGGTTGTGACGTGGTTCGAGATGCGTTTTCACGACGTTGCAATTCTTGTATAAAATAATAAGAAGAATAATGATAAAAGCGGTTAAAAGTTAAATTTTGCACATAGGTTCAACATGTATTAAATCAGATAATCAAGCCAAATATGACAGTTGAGCGACCGTGCTAGAACCACGGAACTCGGGAATGCCTAACACCTTCTCCCGGGTTAACAGAATTTCTTATCCAGATTTCTGGTACACAGACTGTAATATGGAGTCATTCTTTTCCTCGATTCGGGATTAAAATTGGTGACTTGGGACACCCTAAATCTCCCAAGTGGCGACTCTGAAATAAATAAACAAATCCCGTTTCGATTGTCCTTTAATTGGAAAAAACTCCTACTCCCCTCGCGGGGGCGGAAAAAGGAGGTGTGACAGGCTCGACATTGGCACAAGTGTCCTCGACCGTAGATGGCACACCATGGCGGAAACAGCCCTGTCTGCCTCGAACCTCATTGTCGCTGCAAACTTGACGCTTGAGAGCTCTCACCTGGTCCTGATTGAGTATAGCGGTCATACCTGTAACCCTGTAGTTGAGGTGGCGGAGGTCTTGGTGGCCATTCGAAGTACTGGGGCATGTAACTACCTTGAGACTGCTCCTTAGACCTGGCAAATTTCATCCTCTTATCGTGCCCTAACTCAGTCCTCTCCGTACTCTATTGCCGACGCCTACCCCTCTCTATATTCTGGGCAAATGCCTGAATCCGGGAGATATCCATACTATCTTGCAATGCAATGGTGGCGCACGCCTTGGTCAACTCTAGGGCCAACCCTGCTATAAACCTGTGGATTCTATCTCGCATAGTAGCAACTATGGATGGTGCATATCTCGCCAATGAGTCAAAACGGAGACTATATTCTCGAACACTCATATTGCCCTGCTTGAGGGCTAGAAACTGATCGAGTCGGGTTGTCGGATCTCTCGTGGTAAGTATTGGTCAAGGAAAGCATATGAAAAATTCTCCCAAATAGCAGGAGGTGCATCACGTCCCCTGGACCTTTCCCATCCCTCATACCAAAGGATGACTATATCTCGGAGTCAAAAAGCTACTAACTCAACCGCCTCTTTCTCTGCGGCATGCATAACCAGAAAAATCCTATGAAGTTGATCTATGAATCCTACGAGTCCTCCTTCTGGTCTGTCCACGTGAACTCTAAGGGATTCAAAGCAATAAACTCTCAGACCCTTGAACTCCCAGATCCCTCAGAAGGTCCTGCACTAGCGGATACCCTAGCCTGTTGCTGGGTAGCTACCAACTGTGCCAACAAATGCACCACACTTCTCAAGTCCTAATCTGATGGAAGAGGAGGGGGAACTGGATATACGGTCTCCCTAGGAATCTCCTCGGGTGGTAGAGGAGCCGGTAATCGCTTGGTAGGGGTCTCTCCCTGCGACTCCGATTAGGCCCCATCTGCTGGGGGTACCCTACTAGTCCCCTCACCTATTGTTGTTTCTCTCCCCTGGCTAGTCGTAGTCTTCCTAGTTACCGTCATTTGTGCATGCAAACGTCAACATGTAAGTTTAACTCAAATTTCCTATAACTCAGTACTACAACACGATTTAGATTTGAAAGAATGGTAACCAACTCCTAAATGTCATGTAATCCCCTGCTTATATAATGTGGTGCACCACACATCTATAAAGAAGACCCTACTAGATACGGCTTGTAGACTCCCTAGGACAGGACTGTTCTGATACCACTTTTGTCACGCCCCAAGCTTAGGGGCAAAACCGGCACTCAACGCCTTACCTATCCTTGTGTATCACTTGCGACTAAGAGTCTCTAAACATGTAATGTCATACTTTGGCCATGGGCGTGCGATGCAAAATATAAAAACTAAATAGAGACTAATGCTGACTAAATGTCAAAATAATTACTACAACTGACAAGCCAATAAGATATACATACAGGGCCTACAGTCCCAACATACTGCTCTAACTGACAGAATATGTCTACAAGCCTCTACTAATACATGTACTGTGATCGGAATAGGGCCTCGACCTACCCATATCCTATCTATATATATATACACAAGATGCATACCAAAACTTCTAGACCCGACAACTCTGAAGGACGGGGAGCTTACCGATAAAGCTGAACTCGGGCAAACACCTATTGGGGAGGTCTACCCGTCTGTCTATCTGAACCTGCGCGCATGAAATGCAGCGTCCCTAGAAAGGGACGTCAGTACAAAATAATGTACCGAGTATGTAAGGCAATATACTGAAGCTGAAACTGAACTGATAATATAATAACTGACAGCAACTGGGGATCAAAGATAATTTGAGGATATGCTCATCAACTGATACTGACTCAACTCTCTCAATATAGTGAGTAAAATAGTTGTCCGGCCCTATAAGGCCCGGTATATGTACATATCTGCTTTGCCGTAGTAGGCTCGCTCATAGGCGCTCTGCCGTACTAGGCTTTGTATCTCGACCAACTGGGCTCGCTCATAGGCGCTCGGCCACACAGGCTCGGTATATAACTTACCATCTGATTAGAGGTTGCCCAATAGGGGTCTGCCCATCGATTATAGCTCGATGGTAATGAAAATACTTTTAATACTGTATATATGTAAATTTTCTGCTCTCTTGACTGGAAGAAGAAAATACTCAATTGAATATGAAGTCCCAATAAGGAGAATATTGTAACTTACAAAACTAGAAAAATATACGTAATTGGCAAGACTAGCCAAATATACGTAAATTCCCGAATATGAATTTTTCTTTATGGCTCATTAACAATGTGTAATGACAAGATCATGCAAAATGAAATAAGGTCTTAGCCTTAACATACCCGGAATAGGAAAAATATGTATGATATCCTTGGAAAAAATTACACCGTACTTCATTAGAACTGCAAAATTCCTACATTGCTAAGATTCTAAAAATTCTCGTGGGTTTGTTGAAATTACAGAAACCATGTTGTATCACGTTGCCTTCTTCAATTGTCAGAAAGTCACGTTCTTCCTTGGTTTTGAAAGATTGAAAATGATTTTTCAAAGTTTTGTTTGAAAGATTTGAGAAATGACTTTAAAGATTTGAAACATAACTACTGTTCTTAGCATTTTGAAGAATGAGTTTTAAAGTTTTGAAGCATAACTAACGTTCTATCTTATCTTGAAACCTTTTTGAAAATCAAATTACATAGTGTATTTTAGTCTTTAATTGAAAGATTTTGACTAGGCAAAGTCTTGGAATGACACCTTAGCAAGGAATTATATTAGTCATTCCTTTAAACATGGCTAGCTGCCACGTGGGGTTGGGGATAGGATATTTAATCCTTATCCACTTATTAATTAATTGGGTAATGTTCGGTTACCCGGTAATTAATCAATTACCCGTATAATTTAAAAATTACCATAAATTACTTAAAATTCTACTTATTTTTAATATACTTTATACCTTATACTACCGTGGTCATATGGTACCTTGCATGGTACTAGTTTATATTATCGGATATTATTACTTGATCCGTATTTTATCCCAAATTGGCCATTTTCAACGAAACTCGTTTTCTCTAATTCGTGCATCCTTTATCCTTCATGACACTGATTTATCGCTTGTTATAAATCGCATAAATACATTAACGTCAAGATGATCTCACCCCCGAGTCTACGTCAATTAATTGAAGACGAAATTTTAACGTACGAAAAACGCGAGATGTAACAATATTTTCCTGATCAACTCATTTTTCTCCAATTGGAGGGAAATAACTTGAGTGTTTAACATACATTTTCCAAAACTCCTTCTCAATCTTCCCCACCATAAAAAAGTACTTTCTGCTCTCCAACCAAATACTAGAAAATATTTTGCAGAAAATATTTTTCACTCACCAATCAAACAAGGGAAATAAGTGATAAAACCACTCATTTTTCAGGAAAATATTTTCCTTCGTACCAAACACACCCTAAATCTCCTCTTATTTTAGTACTAGCGGGGAGCTAACTTGAGTGTTTAACGTAATGCCCTCTTTTTGTGCTCAATTTGGAGAGAAAAAATTGTACACTTGAATGAAGTTTATTTGATTGCTAATTGTATTTTAAACCATCTTGAATGGGTCTGCCTGATTATGCTTTAGTTAAATTGATGGCGTCATTAGGCTCATTTTGGCTCAGTCGAAGAAAGAGTTTGATTCACATTTCCAATGTCAAACTATTTTAAATTGAATTTCATCAGAGCATATTAACTTATTTTTCATAATCTTTGCCTAACAGCTAGAGGAGGGGTTGAAGCACGAATTGTATAAGAAATTAGTAGAAAAACTACTAACAATGTGCTCTCAGCAAAACCGTTTTATAATATAAAGTTAATTTGTACTAGATTGATCAAGCTTCTATTGGTTTAACACATGCAAGAACAATTCAGCAATGACGGCTTTGATTTCATAGAAGAAGAAGGAAGAAGAACGAGCTACAAGCTCTCATTTTCAGTTAAGCACAGTAGTAATCGACTTAGTCCTTTTATAGACCAAGTTAGTTATTACTCTTACTAACACCGCTAAGTCTCTGTAATTACACATTAGTCCTAATAACTAATTAACCTCTAATTTGTTAACTTCACATCCCCCAAGCTGGAGGGTGAAAAACATTGAACAATCCTAGCTTGGATATTAGGACTCTATGTTGTTCAGCTCCTAACCCTTTAGTCATCACATCTGCAAGCTGCTCCTTAGTGGAAATATATTGAGGTGCAATTAATTCCTCTTTGATTTTTTCTCTCACAAAGTGACAGTCAATCTCTATATGTTTTGTTCTCTCATGGTAGATTGGATTAGCTGCAATTTGCATAACTGCTTTGCTATCACAGTGCAATAATACTGGCTCTTTTACAGTCAATCCCAGCTCCTTCAGCAAGCCCACTAACCAAACCAACTCTGAAGTTACTACTGCCATGCTTCTATATTCAGCTTCAACAGAGCTCCTGCTCACAGTTGGCTGCTTTTTTGACTTCCATGAGATCAGTGATTCTCCTACTTTTATTACATAACCAGTCACAGACCTTCTTGTATTTGGGCAAGCTGCCCAATATGCATCACAATAAGCTGTGATTTCTTCTATTGCTTCTTTCTTTAACAGCAATCCCATTCCTGGTGATCCTTTTTATATATCTAACTACCCTCAATGCATCATCCAAATGTGATTGCTTTGGATTCTACATAAATTGGCTTAAGACTTGGACAGCAAAATAAATGTTTGGTCTTGTAATGGTGAGGTAGATAAGCTTCCCTATCAGTTTCTGATATCTTACAATGTCCTGCAGCTCTCCATCTCCCTTAACTTCTGCATGCTTGTCATACTCAACAGTTGTCAATCTGAGATTCTATTTTAATGGTGAGCTAGCTGGTTTTGCACCACTCAACCCCACTTCTGAGATTAGTTGAAGTGCATACTTCCTTTGATTAAGCACAACTCCTTTGTCTAATCTCATGAGCTCAATTCCTAGGAAGTATCTTAGCTCACCTAAATATTTCAGCTTGAAATGCTTGTGTAGGGTTGCCTTTGCTTCTTCCACCAATGTGTTGTTGCTGCTAGTAATTAGTAAATTATCCACATATACAAGGATGATCACCAAGTCTACATCTGTCTTGTTTGTGAATAAGGAATGATCATAGGCACTTTGCAAATATCCTTCACCTATCAGTGCATCAGTCAGCTTGATATTCCACTACCTTGATGCCTATTTAAGACCATAAAGGGACTTGAGTAGCCTACAAATCTTAGACTCCCCCTGCCTATAGAATCCCTGAGGCAAGGCCATGCACACCTCCTCATATAAATCACCTTGTAAGAAGGAATTGTTAACATCCATTTGAGATAAAATCCAACCTTTAGAAACTGCTAGATTGATCACAGTTCTGACTATTACCGTCTTGGCAACAGGTGAAAAAATCTCATAATAGTCCAAACCTTCCTGCTGTGTATATCCTTTTGCCACCAGCCTGGTTTTAAACCTCTATACTTCACCATTAGTTTTGTGTTTGATTTTATACACCCACTTTGAGCCAATAGTTTGCTTTCCTGGAGGAAGATCTACTACCTCCCATGTTTTGTTTTCTTCTAGTGCCAAAATTTCCTATTGCATTGCTTCTATCCACCTACCACCTTGTGTTGCTTCCTGGAAACTTTTTGGTTCCACTTGGGCTGAGAATGAACTTAGAAAACATTTGTAGTGCTCTGAAAGATGATTATAGCTCACATAGTCTGCAACTGAATAGAGACAGTCTCCTCTTGGTTTACAAGTAGTCATATAATCCTTGAGCCGCACTACTGGTCTTGGTGTTCTTGTAGGTTTCCTGATCTCTGTAGGTTATTACACAATTGATGGCACTTGTGCAGATAGCTCTTCTGCATGTTCCTGATGCTTCACTTCCTCATGTTCTTGTTGTTGTGAGGTACTTTGTTCATTCCTCTCATCTGAATTAAGTATTTCCATGTCGTTTGTTGTTTCATTTAGTAGAGTATATATGGTGGCACATAAGGAGTGCAAGTGTCTGTCTCAGCTTCAATTCCCAGATCATCATCAACTATAGGTGTTGAAATAGGCTGATCTTTTGTGACTGTTGGAAGATCAGTATCAGGAATGAATAAGTTCTCAGGATGATAAGGTAAGGTCTTAAAAGGGAATATGTTTTCTCTGAAACTTACATCCCTGCTCACCAAGAACTTATTGGACTCCAGATTATACAACTTATATCCTTTTTGCACTTCAGAGTAGTCAATGAACACTGACTTCAAGGTTCTTGCTGCAAACTTGTCCCCTCTTGGCAGTATGCTAACATAACACAGACATCCAAACACTCTAAGATGATCTATCTTTGGTGTTTTCCCATAAAGATTTTCATATGGAGATTTTCCATTTAACACTGTTGTGGGCAGCTTATTGATTAAGTAGACTGCAGTCTTGACACAGTCCCCCCAAAATCTAGTAGGTATGTTACTTTGAAATTTCAATGTTCTTGTCACCTCCAGTATGTGTCTATGCTTCCTCTCTACTACTCCATTTTGTTGTGGAGTATAGGGACAACTACTTTTATATACTATTCCCAAGGATACAAGTAATTCATTGCAGTTTTTATTGAAAAATTCTCTACCATTATCAGACCTCAACACTTTTATAGAAGCATTAAACTGATTCTTCACAAGGGAAAAAAACCCTTCAGCATTACTATTACTTCACATTTAGAATGCAACAAACAAATCCAAGTATATCTACTATAGTCATCTACTATGGTTACAATACGTTGCTGTTTTGTATGGTCCCTAGACATCTACATGCACAGGCTGAAAAATGTGATCAGATTGGTGACTACTAGTAGGAAACTTTAGTCTACTTTGCTTAGCCAATGGGTAAATCTCACAATACATCTGCACATCTTTATTCACTTTATTCTTCAAGTCTGGCAAGCATTGCAATGAATTTATAGAGGCATGCCCCATCCTTTGATGCCGCAATTATGCACTTATTTCTTCCTTCTTGACTGATCCAGCTACTATTTCATCTTCTTCACTCCTGATTATGTACAACCCTTCATCTTCTCTACCAATTCCCAGTACTCTACCATTATAAAGCTCCTGAAACACACAAAAACCAGGGTAGAAACAGGCTGAACAACATAAATCTCTAATCAGTTTAGACACTAAAATGAGATTGAATTTGAATTCAGGTACATGTAGGACATTCCTAATCTTCTGCACTCCTAGTATTGTTGCATAACTTGTGTGTACTATTTCTGACCTGCCTCCTATGGGTATTTGAACTCCTCTACTATTTCCTTTGTTGATTCTCCTAAATTTGTCTAAAACTTCTTTACAAAAGGTAATATGGTGTGATGCTCCTGAATCTACTATCCAATCATATGATCTTGCATTAGATAGCAGTGACTTTATACCTGTCATATTTGTTGAGCTTGATGTATTGTTGCAGCTATCCGCTCACTTTATCTTCGCACGAAAACTCTTCGTGTTTTCGGACAAAGAGGGGCAGCTGTGAGCACGTGATTTTTGTTTACACGACAATTACTCCAAAAGAAATAAAAAATAATAACAAATGGTCTTGCTGTACAATTTTTGGAATTTACGTGGCATTTTTGGTAGTTATTTGTGGTCTTGTCCGTTTTTTATTTAGTCTTATCAAACAAAAATACAAAAAAAAAACATATGTCGTGTGTAATTAAACCATAATTCGGTTATTAAAAGGAAAATCACAAAATATGCATCTTTCATTCTATTTGTTGCCATGATGTGATTTTACCTATTTAAATATTTTAATATGTGTGTGATAATTGTGTTAAGTGTTAATTAATATGTGTTTAATTTTACTTTAATTAGGTATTGTGTTTTAAATTAGAAAATAAAAGAAAAGAGTGCAAATTGGTCTAAAAATCGGATTGGGCCAGTTTCTTTAGGAAAATTCGAGGCCCAAAAGCCCCAAAAACAGCCCAAGGCAGCCGGTCCAAGAGACCCATCTCCCAGGCCATCAAACGACGTAGTTTGATACCAAAACTACGTCGTTTCAAGAACAACCCATCTCAGTCGTTCAAACCAAGTTGATCTGACGGCCCTCGTCCCATCTCCCTTACCCGTTACCTGACCCGACCCATTCCACCCAAAGACCAACCCGGTCTCACTTAACCAAACACTGTCGTTTTCTTTAAGTGAGAGATCCAGGCCGTTGATCTTGACTGATCTAACGGCTATGATCAAACGACCACCCCGGTATATAATCCCCCATCTCTCACCCCACGCCCCCCATAACCAAACCCCCCCCCTTTCGTCTTCATCGTCTCAGGGACTGAACCAGACGATCCCCACGAAACCCTAGCGCCGCCCCCTTACCCCATCGCCTAAAACCCGGCGGCATCAACGCCGCCGGTCACCAAATTAACACCTCTAGTGCACCTTGACCCCCTGAACACGAATCTACAAATCGTTTGGCTCGAATCAACCTACATCGTCTCGAATCTTCATTTGAAGATTCGAGCCAAACCCCAACCCATGACAAACCCCCCAAATCCATGCCAGGCACTCCCTTGACCTCCCTCGTGACCAAACCAGGCTTGGTTTGGTTCGAATCTAACCAGAAAAACTTGAATCCCAAATCTGCCTTAGGAACCCTAGAAATCCAAAATTCGAGTTTTTGTCCATTTAAACAAGAAGGTTGAGGTCTAATAGTCTTTAATCGAAGTATTCTCAGTTGAGAACACTTCGATTAAAGTCCGTTCAACCCCAAAAGAGGTTCGATTCCAAAATCCGGGACAGGGCAGTCTGATTTTTAACTCTTTAAGGTATTTCTCCTTCTTTTCTTTGTTGTTTCCATGTTTGTTTGGTTTTATATGATGAGTGTAAGTTTGATATGTTATTGTGTCAACTATTCCGTCCTATCTCACCAGATCTTTATTTGGTCGAACTGGTTTCTGTGTGTTTATTATGCATAACTACAGTTTGTGTAATCGAGTCGAATAAGTTCCGTCAATCAGTATGTTTTCCACAAATCCCTGTGCCTGTCAACATGAAATCATAATCTGTGTTTGTTCAAGTTTGGTTATCTGCTATTGATTTGTGCGTATTGTAATTCACACAGTCGATTCGATACATGTCGTCAATTAGTTTCAGTTTGGAATGGTATTTACCTGACTCATATGGTTGATTTGCTTACTAAGGCTTCTGAGAACTGATTGCACTATGCTTAGCTTGTTTATTTGAATTAGAAATCACCTAAGGATTGGTTATAGCTGTTAGTGTTTAGCATAGGTTTCAGATTGTAGTTTAATTTAATGACATGTATACTCACTTTTGACCTTGGGCAGCATGTGTTTTGTCAGTTGCTAATGAATTAGAGTAGAATGGACATCCTGTGCTGTCAGGACATATTCAGGCTGCCCTTATTTGCTTAATTTAATAGAGAAAGACCACTTTAACAATGAAAAAGGGGCTGTCAGAGGAATCTCATGGGGAATACTTTTCTTTTGAGTTTCTTTGAGTGGAAAAACAGAAGGTTCACATGGGAGGGGATGAGTATTTTATTGGACTAGTTTGCTTTAACAGGTTGGGGAATGAAGTCATTCTGGGATATAAAGAGAGAGGGTTTTCAGAACTAGAGGACAATAGATCAGAAAATAGGGAGAGTGTTGAGAGAGGTTTCTGAAATCAGAAAGGGGGAAGAGAACCTAAGAGAGCCTATCTTGGAACTAAAAAAGAGAGTCCATTTCTGGACTTCAATCTTGGGTAGACAATAAACAAAAGAAAATCACTGTTGCTCCATTGAAGCTGAAAATTCTGCTTTTCCTCACTTTTTCTATTTGAAATCAGCACTAAGCCTGCTATTTGTTCCATTGAAATTTAGGTTCTTTAATTTGAGTGTCCGAAGATCAGAAACTGTGTTCCATTGTTATTTCGGATTCACCTTTTTCTGCCTTTTGATTAACATTGGTATTTCCGGGTCTCAACTGAGTCTGCTGAGTCTTGTTTGTTTGGGTATTGGGTACTATTTCATTGGGCTATTTCTGGTTTGTCCATCTGGGTTTGATTCTGCTCTATTGTTGCTGCTGCCATTTCTCTTGCTGCTGCTGATTCTTCTACTCTTCTTCTTCTTTTGCGTTTTAATATCCAGGTACATACTAAAATTTCGCATTGATGTAACAGTGAAAGCATGAAATGAAAGATGCGAAGGAGTTAATTATTTACTGCTGTAATTACAGCTTTATAAATTTTTTTAGATTTGTGTAATTTGTTAGTTTGTAATTCAATAGAGAATACATTAGGTAGCTCGTGCTTAATTGAAACCTTAGTTTGTTTAACACTGTCGGTTTAGTTGTTTTTTTTAGTTGTCTCTATGACATAGAGTGCACAGGTGTTTAGTATATTGATAGTTAAATCCCATCTCTGTTCTTATTTTAAACACGTACGGCAGGCTGCTTCTAATTTGGCAAAAGACGCAACATAGTTCTAAGTCATTTAAACTAACTCTATCAAATTGGATTTCGTTAGGCAGTTCGAATCCTGTTAGTAGCAGTTTCTAGTATTTAATTCCATTAATCTAGTTTAAACAAGTTAGTTTAAATTCAAACTCGAAAAATGTTTAGCGTGAGTTTAGCATTTTATTAATCTTATATACGTTTTTTTATTAAAATTAGCAAACTAAAAGCATGTTCACTCACGGAATAAGGCACGAAACAATTCCCGCCTCGTAAATAATTAATCATAATTAACAAGAATCCGGAGTTGGCCAAGCATGTAATTTAATTAGCATGTATTTTCTTTCTTCCATTTTTAGAGACGAACATAATAGAAAATGTAGTCATTGTAGGTTTATCCTTTCAAAAAATAAGACGAGCCTCGTCAAGTACAAATGCAAATCGCGGGGCCCTCAATAATTGGTTGTAATAAATGCTTAGATTTCTTGGGATGGGTTGTTTAGTGAACTTCACTGCTTTTTCCTAAAAGATAATGAACTCGTTAGACTCTTTAGGCGCGACTTAACTAAATTACGTTCTTAAATTCGGGTGCGCATTTATGTGATCCAAATCCAAGTCTCAACGAAGTCGGGATATATTAGCAACCACGGGCGCATTGATTGTGACGTGGTTTGAGATGCATTTTCACGACGTTGCAATTCTATAAAAAAAATAAATAATAATAATAAAAGCGGTTTAAACTTAATAAAAGCACATAATTCACAACATGTATTTAAATCAGATATTTAGCCATTATAACAATTTAAGCGACCGTGCTAGAACCACGGGATTAGAGGGTGCCTAACACCTTCCCTCGGGTCAACAGAATTCCTTACTTAGAATTTCTGGTTCGCAGACTTCATTTGGAAAGTCGAATATTTTCCTCGATTTGGGATTCAAGATAAACCGGTGACTTGGGATACCAAAAGCCAAACCTTTCCCAAGTGGCGACTCTGAATTAAATAAATAATCCCATTTCGAATATTGTCACTAAAATTAGAAAAACTCCCCTCGCGCATTTACCCTTCGGGGCGGGTGCGCAAAAAGGAGGTGTGACATCAGTCATGTAGTTTCCTTGTGGTTGTTCATTCATTGTTACTTCTTTCTCTCCATTAACATTGTTAGCATATATTTTTGTAAGAAACTGATTCTTTTTCTTACTTTTGAAATCTGCAGGGTATCCAACTATTTTGTAGCAATTCTCTTTCAAATGCCCTTTGTATCCACAGTGTTCACAAATCATACCTATTTTCTTCCCTTTCATGAACTGATTTCCTTTCCCTGCTAACATAGTCATTGTTTCCTATTTGTTTCAACTACTCCTAATTCCCTCAGACTTTCTTCTTGCACTACAAAAGCATAAGCTTGATTCACAGTAAGAACTGGCTTTTTTAGCAACAATGCACTCCTCACATGGCTATAACTCTCATTTAACCCCATTAAAAACTGTAAAAGTCTTTGTCCCACTAGGTGATCTACATATGGACGTGATTCTTCACAATCACATGAGGGTAAAGGTGCTAGGATATCTAACTCATTCCGTAAGTCTTTCAACCTTGAGAAATAAGAAGTCACAGAATCTGTATCTTGCTTGAGAGCAGTAATATCTGCAGAAATTTGGTAAATTCTAGTTAGATCATCTTTGTCAAACCTTTCCTTGAACTCGTCCCAGATCTTTCTCGCACTTGAAGCGTACATAATGCTCGGCACCAACTCTGCTGCTACAGTGCTGCCGAGCCATGAGACGACCACTGCGTTACATCTCTCCCATTGCACTGCCAATTCACCTTTGTACGAAATTTTTGACAAGTTCCATCCACAAAACCTAATTTGTTCTTCACTAGGAGAGCCACTCTCATAGATCTACTCCATAGGGCATAATTTTCTGGCCTTGTGAGTTTGAGAGCTATCAAGGTTGTTCCCGGTGAATCTGAATCCTTTAGGTATAGTAGATGATTGTGAGGAAGCTTCTTAATTTCATCGTCCGCATTGTTGCACCTTCTCAAGTTCTGAAATTAACTGTTTTTAGATCTCTTCGGATAACAACTTTAGTTGATCGATGGTGGCTCTGATACTAAGTTAATTTGTACTCGATTAATTAAGCTTCTATTGGATTAACACATGCAAGAACAATTCAGCAATAGAGGCTTTGATTTCATAGAAGAAGAAGGAAGAAGAACGAGCTACAAGCTCTCATTTTCAGTTAAGCACAGTAATAACCGACTTAGTCCTTTTATAGACCAAGTTGGTTATTACTCTTACTAACACCCCTAAGTCTCTGTAATTACACATTAGTCCTAATAACTAATTAACCTCTAATTTGTTAACTTTACATATAATGCCAAAGATAAGCCGCTGAAACTGCTACATTCTTTTTGGCTAATTGTTTTGTTTGAAGGGTAGGCTATAAGATTCATAAAATAAAAATAAAAATTCTGGAATAGTAACAACTCTCTTATTTTTCCACCAAGCTACACTAGTTGTAAGTGCAAAGGTTTCAGCACTTGTTCATCTAAGTATTAACTCAATTCAGTTTTTGGTTCAACAACAACAACAACCCAGTAAAATTTCACTAGTGGGGTCTGGGAAAGGTGTTGTGTACGCAGACCTTACCCCTACCCCGGGAGTAGAGATGCTATTTCCGAAAGACCCTGGGCTCAAGAAAATAAAAGGAGACAATATTAGCATCACCACATAAATCATTGGAAAAATAGGAACAACATGAAATTCAGAAGAAAGATGCAAAGCAAAAGCGATAGCTAGTAAATAGGTCATACACTGTAAAGCGAAATAGTAAGACACAACATTGCCACTAGCTATCTTAGACAAAACCCTACCAGACTAGTCTTACAAAGGTACGAAGTAAGGCAAGATTCAACTACCTACTAACCTACAACCCTTATACTCGACCTCCACATCTTCCTATCAAGTGTTATGTCCTCGGAAATTTCTGCCTGAATTAAGGAAATTTGGTTCCTTAAGGGGTCGTTTGGTATGAGGTATAAGAAGGTATATGGGTGGTATAAAAATTTAATACTACCTTAATACTATGTTTGGTTAGCAAACCAGGTATAAGTTATCCCGGTGTTAATTTTAACACCGGGATAACTTATACCTTATAGAGGATGAGGTAATTAGCACCGATATAACTTATATCTTCTTCTTAGAAATTATGGAGTTGTCATTCTTAATATAACATACCAAACAGTGAATAAACAATAATCCCAGCATAACTAATCCCAGCATAACTTATACCGACATAACTGGCATAACTTATACCGGCATAATTCATATTCCAACCAAACGACCAGTGTGTATATATATGTACTAGCAATAGCCATTATTTGTTGTATGCTCAGTTACCAAATAAGTTTAAGCTTTTATTGAACTAGCATTACATATCATACAATCACTTTGATTTCCTATCTAATATGTCTAACAAAACAAAACAGGATGAAACTGTAGCACAATAAAATTACAAACGTAAACAGAAAACAAGTGAAAAAAAAGGTAGTAAAACAAAATGGAGTAGGTTTATTTGAGAATTACACGCAGAGAGTAATGAAAAAGTAGTAGCTAGCTTTATCGCAGGTGTTTGTGTAATTGTATTTTGGACTAAGGAGAGGGGTTCTTCTTCTGCTGAGATGAAGAAGTGGCAGCTGGAGGAACTCCGGGGAAACCAGGTGTGGGTTGGAATGGAAAAGGAGGGAAGAGTGAGCGAGGCGGTGGTGGAGACGGCGTTAAACCAGGTATCAGTGGTGGGAAGAGCGGAGGGATCACAGGTGGAAAAAGTGAAGGTGGCGGTGGTGGTGGAGATGGAGTTAAACCAGGTATGAGTGGTGGGATAAGTGGAGGAAATAGTGAAGGTGGAGGGCTTGGAGGTGAAGGAATAATTGGAGGAATTATTGAAGGTGGAGGAGAAGGGAATAAGGGAGGAAATATTGAAGGAGGAGGGGAAGGGATAATTGGAGGAATAATAGAAGGTGGAGGTAAAAACGGGTTAGGAGGAAGAATTGAAGGTGGTGGAAGAAGTGGATTTGGAGGCAAAGGAAGTCCTCCTCCTATTGGATTGAAAAATCTTGGCTGAGCTGCAGCTTCAGATTGAGAGTAGTGTTTGTTAGCATCTTTAGAAACTGGTGGTATTGGAAGTCCTAATCCTGGAAGATTTGGCAAAGGAGGGAGCAGCGGCAAAGGCGGTAGCCTGGGAAGAGGTGGAAGTAAAGTACTTGGCGCTGGTGGATCTTGAATTGGTGGGTAAAATGTAGGATCATTAGGATTTGAAATTGCAGATTTTTGAGGATCTGTTAGTTTCTTTTTGGAACTTTGGATGCTTGGCTTTTGGCTACAAAGATCTGGTTGGTTGAGAGGTTTGAATGTGAAGAAACCAGCAGAGAAGATGTGAGTCCCTTGTTTTCTTGACTTGAGATGAAGAGAAGATGAAGTTGCTGTCGACGCCACAGCACAATACGGGTCGCTGCTCTTAATCAGCTTCACAGAACATCCCTTGATTTTCTTGACATGTTTGCTTACAGAGATGGGAAGGTCTACACTGAATTTTCCATGCTCATTCGTTTTCACTTCCTTGTAAAAACTTGATCTTCTGGCTGAGTCTGCACATTCTACTGCAACAGTAGCACCTGAAAACAGAGATTTAAATGCACATTAATGAACTGAAAAAATTAGGAAGGGGAATCTTGGCGTAACTGGTAAAGTTGTTGACATGTGACCGAGAGGTCACGGGTTCGAGCAGTGGAAATAGCTTATTGCAAAAATGCAGGGTAAGGCTACGTACGATAACCTTCCCCGACCTCGCGCATAACAGGAGCTTAGTGCACGCACCGGGCTGCCCTTTTAATGAACTGAAAAATTAAAGCTCAGGTGAGACCCGAGAAAGATTAATAGTTACGAATTTTGACAAGAATGATGAACCTGAAATGAAATGACTAGCTCCCGAGAATTGCTGCTGGAAGCAGGTATCACAGAAAACAGTTCCCTCAATTACTGCAGTTGGGTGATGTTTATGCCTAGTAGTCCTTCCTTGTGAAGTCGAAAAGTTATGGAATGTGACACCAAGAAATAGAAGTACAATCCAAACCCAAGATATTCTGCTTTTCATCATGTTTTGGATTGTATAAAAGTTTTCAGTTTTCAAGATCAGAAAAAACCATATGGATTCTCAGTTTGTAAAATAGAGAATTCAAGTCATTTGCTTGGCTTTCTAGTTAGAAAGGTTGATAGTGTATTGTGGGATGTTGAGACAGGAAAATGAGGAGTCTTTGACATTTATTTATAAGGGTAGTGGCTAAGCCCTCTTTATTTCATTCATGCTGAGACCAGTGAACTGCAAACTAGCAAGAGTAATTTCACTCGTTTACTTACTATGACCAAACAGAGACAAGAAAACGAGAAAGTTTTTGAGACAGATAAGCAGAAATAAAGTATTAATTGAAAAGGTTGCTGACTTTCTTGTTCTTTTTGGAACATAAGGGAGTTTGTTTTTTAGTTGGTAAGAAATGAAAAATACAACGAAGAGACAGTTGGGGTCCCAGTTGGTTCACGAGACCTCTGTAGCAGCCACAATATCTGGACACCTTGTGAACTTGTGAACAAAAAGAGTTGTCCATTGTCTTTGCCAAGCAGTAGTTATAGAATAGGAACAAGAGGGAGGGTCATCCATATGTATGATATTGAGGTCTCGCTTAGACACAGATCCAGGATTTAAACTCTATAAGTTCAACTTTTAAGGTTTTAATATTGAACCCGTTATATTTTTAAAATTATGGGTTAATATCTATTATTTTTGCAATTTTAACAAATTTTTATTCCATGTCGAAAGTTATGGCTTAGATTGAACCCATCATTACTATACTACATCCGCCCTTGCTTTCGCTTATCCACACTTTTAGGTTGGTCATGACCACGAGAATGATGCCTATTTTAATTTTTACAGTTAAGAAATTAACTCTTCCTTTTACTGACAATGGAATTTCAGAAAGTCTCACAACCTGTAAAGACGGTTATATATATATATATATAATGTGTGTGTGAAAAGTCATGAAATTTCGTACCTAATTTTAAAAGTATAATGAGTTTAGAAGAACATTAAGGCTCGTTTGGTACGGGGATAATGAATAATTAATCTCCGGATTAGTTATTTCGGGATTATAGTATTTTTTTTATCCTTGTAGAAAAGTAGAATAACTAATCCGGGGATAATTAATCCCAGGATAATTAATTTTGGGATAACTTCTTTCCAACCAAACGACCCATAAAAGGTTGAACCTATCAAATTTAAATTATAATATGTCTCTAACAAGATGACTAGAAACCCAACCTAGAGGCACAGATGAGGTACTTTACAACTGAAGAATCGGCGCCGGTTTGTTAAACCTTTTTAACACTTCTTATCTCCACAAAACTATTAGCAGAATCTCGTAAAAATAGCACGGGCTAACCAGTTTTCGGACTGGTCATTTATAAATAGTCAGCGTTTGCAAAGTCATTGAAAAATAACTATTGTTTTGCTGTAACACGGAAAGTTCCAGCATAATATACTGAAGATCGGTACACCTGTGTATGATATTCCAGCATATTATGCTGGAACTCCAACACGCAGAAAGTTCCAGCATAATATACTAGAGATTGAAGCACCTGTGTATGAACTTCTAGGATATTATATCGGACCGGTATATTATACTGGAACTCCAGTACATTATGCGGGAATTCCAGTATATTATGCTGAAGTATTTTTCGAATTTTGAACAGTATTTTCATTCAAATTTATTTTTACATGAAAAGTGGCTAAATTTCTATTAATTTTGAAACCGTGGCTATTTTTGTAAATAAGACTAATTTTGAATTTCTCTCCAGAATCTCGTAAACATCAGATAAGTGAGATCAATAACCAAATACATGCATGACTTCTTTGGGGTTTGGCACTGGTTGATAATAATCTTTCAGAGGAAAAATAAAGTAACATAATTGGCACGAGAGGTTTCCCTAACAACACTGCCTTGAGCAGTGTCGCAATAATGATTTAGTAATTTGTGGTGCAATAATTTCAATGACAGTGACATGATTATTCTCTTTACCATATAGTAATTAATTGGGAGCTGAAATTGATGCTTTTGTCGCACGTGATCTTACTCTTTCTCTTCACGGGTTGTAATAAGAAAATGGAGGTCGTCAATCTTTTTGGCAGAAGGTATACTATTCTTCCTATTTGTCTTCTGGCCAAGAGCCCGTAATACCTTATACCGTATTCAGACAAAACAAATGGATGCCTCTGATTCCATCAAGGCAATTCAAAACTTTGGAATTAATTGGATGGGGGCATGTCGGAGCTAGGTTTGAAGTTTGGGTTCTGAATTGACACCGAACACGTAAATCTCTTATTTAATGGGTTCATAATTAAATATTTATATATATAAATATAAATTTTTATAACAAATACAAGTTTGAACAAAAAATATTGAATTTGTCCGAACCCATAGCTAGTACTCGGCCTCCGCCTCTGGGCCATGTTAGGACACATCACTAATTTTTTTGAGAAAAAACCCAAATCTCAATAATAAAGGAAAGATCGTTGTGGATTAAGTTATGAGCAGAGGCGGATGCAATGTGAGAGTTACGGGTTCAATTGAATTCATAATTTTCAATACAGAGTATAAATTTATCTGTAAAAATTCATTAAAATTGTAAAAACAATAGATTTGAACCAATAACTTTAAATATATAATGAGTTCAATATTAAAAATCTTAAAAATTGAACCCATAAAATTTAAATTCTGAATTCGCCACTGATTATGAGTCCCAGTTTAAGTACTATTATTTCTTGGTTCAGGTGTGACTTGTGATTGCTCATGATTTGGCTGATTCTGTGTTTGCTTATGAACGTCAAAGTTGCATGGCAGACTTATTAAAATGAAACCAAATTCCCTTTCTTCTCCTTTGCAGTTTAAGCCTTTAGTTCATGTACGTATAAGCAGAGGCGGACCAAGGATTTGTGCGCAGCGGGGCACCATTATTAATATAGATATTTCAGCTAATAACGATAAAATTTGACGTGTTAACTCCTTAAAAACTTAGTGACTTTGAGTCAGTGATCGAAAGTACATTAAAAAATATCAAAAATTTAGTCTAATAAGATCACGATTGAAAGTCTGTAAAGCAGAAGTCTCAGTCGTTGTCGCTAAATCGATGGACATCTGCTACTTTGCCGAAATGATCCTTAAAGGCAAAAACTTTTTTGGAGTTTTTTTAAGTACTATTTTTGGGAAAAATTGAATTACTTATTTTTATACATGTAAAGAAACTGGTAATGCTTATAAACTTAGTTATCATGATAGAGAAGATGATTGACTTCTTGCTAATGAAACAACTTATCCCCTTCTAATTTCCTTTAATATTTGTTTATGTCTCTCTATTACCTTTTTGATGTTTAGAAGGATATTTCTCAAAAAGCGTTTGAGACTATTTTATGTAGAAGTTGACTACTATGTACTAGTGCTAAATAATTATTCATGAACTTAGAAAACATAAAGGGAAAAAAATACCAAGGTAGAGCACTAAATACAGGAGATACCAATCTATCTTGAATTGAAAGAGGAAAAAAATTGAATGAAAAGAAGCTGGTGATGGGTCTCGAACCCTGGTCAAGTGGAGACAAATGCAGGTACTAAGCCAGCGAAGCAGGTCCTTCTTTTGTGTTTAGGGGGCACATCAAAATTATTTAAGGGGTCCTTGTCGTATATACAAATATATATACATGGTTTTTGTTGAGGCTAACGGGTTCCGGTGACCCCTCTACTGTCCATGCAGGTCCGCCTCTGGTGCAGTGGATAAGGTTGTTTCTCCTTCAACCAGAGTAGAAATAAATACGGCTTTTAAGAACAGCCAATCGACTGACGACACGTTATGGGAACAAAGGTGGTGCGTGCTTCATCAGATTCGTGCCAACTGCCCCACCGGGTGCAATGACCGGTGCAGGGCGACCCATTCGATAAGGCGGTGGAGTTTTTGGACTATATATAGAGAGAGTACAAGTTTTCTTCTTTTTTGATTCCACACAATATTACTAGCTTAAAGTTCTCCCAAAATATCCTTAAGCCCCTTTAAGAACTCCTAAATGATTCAAAGTTAAATTAAAGACAAACCTAGTAGGATTTGGTGTAAAGAATCTTGTGATCATCACTGTAAACTTTTTCTTCTTGTTATATTGTTAGTGAAGGATTGCATATAGGTGTTCGTAACACGCAACGGAAGACAATAACAATCCTAGGCAGATCTTTTCGTGTTTAAAATTTATTTATATGTCAATAGATCGGATCTAAGACGTACCTGGTGAAGAAAGTCTCATTTTATATTCCTCGATAGTGCGAAGACTCTATGCGTATCCACACCGAGTCTGATCCTTGCTATCAACTCTTTGACCAATGAAACCCGCGAACAAATTGAACGAGGAATATTGTGTTAAAATTTTTCTCAAAAATCTCAACTCAAATTAGAAGAACAAGAAACACTTTTCTTGTAATTGCATTTTCTCTCTTGGCATTGTATTGCACTCTCACTTTCACAAAGTGGATTTTCTTCTCAAGAAAAAATTATGCGGCAAATTTTCTCCATCACCCTTTATATAGCATCACCTACAAACCCTTTTCTTATTTGGTTGAGGTAATGATTTACTTAGGGTAAAAGTTTATTCCAAAAATAAATTTATCGAAAAATTAGAATCCCATCTCAATGGGAAGATGCCGACACGTCCTTATGGACTTTCAAGTGAATGCTGCTAGCGCCCAATTCCAAATTGGACTTTTGGTAAAATTACCAATCCCATTTTGTCACGACCCAATTCCCAAACTCGATCGTATTGGCGCCTATCGTGAAGACAAGGCCAGCCAGACCAAACAGAACACCTCTTTTAAACAGTTAAATATCATAAATAGTTCTAAAACATGATATAATATCCATAATTTGTGGAATTAACGATAACCTCAGTAAGAACCATTCCGACACAGCCCAAACCGGGGTGTCACAAGTCATGAGCAACTAAGAAATCCGGATACAAGTCTACTGAACACTAAAACCGATACAATAGTTCTAAAAACATGAAAATGATAAGATAAGGGAGGCACGGGGCTGCGGACGCCAACAGCTACCTCGTAGTCTCCGAATCACTGCCTGGATTGGGAGAATCAACACTCAGGAGCGGACTCTGCGATGCCTGAATCTGCACACATGGTGCAGAGAGTAATGTGAGTACTCCGACTTAGTGAGTAATAATTATAAATAATGGCTGAAAGTATGAAAACACGTAAAGGCACAAAGCAATTCCATATCAAGCAGTAAAATCACTTAAAGCAGTAAATCAGTGAAGAAATTAAATGATATCCCTATTTAAAACAAGTAAAACAGGTAAATAACAAGTAGAAATCCGCCCCTCGGGCACAGTATCAATCGCTCAGAATAGTATCAGCCCCTCAGGCTCACTCTCAGTACAGTATCAGCCCCCCGGGCTCAGTATCAATCACTCAGAACAGTATCAGCCCTTCGGGCTCACTCTTAGATCATAATGGGTAACCGTGCTCACTGTAGGTATGCAGACTCTGGAGGGGCCCTTAACGGCCCAAGCGCTATATCAAGCCACCTCGTGGCATCATCACTCAGCACTCGGCCTCACATCACTTGGCACTCGGCCTCACATCACTCAACATATCCTCATATATGGCCCTCGGCCTCACTCAGTTCGAAAATCATCACAAGCCCCTTGGGCATTAGTAAAACAGTAATTCTCTGCCCAAAGCATCATTTAGAAATATCATATAAGTTTTCAAATCTGAGTAAAAGTGGATGAGTTTGTAAAACAGTAGACATCAACAGGACTGAGTTCAAATAATAAGTCAAAGCAATGAGGAAATAGTGATAAAAATCCCCGAAGGGTTCAAATAGTTGGCACAAAGCCCAAATATGGCAATCAACCTAAATCGTGATGATAACAAATAAATTTCAGTTAAATACGCGGTAAAATCATCAATCGAGACGGACCAAGTCACAATCCCCAGTAGTAAAAGACCCCACGCTCATCATACAGCGCGTGTCTCACCTCAATATGGCACTACGATGTGCAATCCGGGGTTTCAAACCCTCAGGACATCATTTACAACCATTACTCACCTCGAACCGGCTAATTCTCTAGCTCGCGACGCCTTTGCCCCTCGAATTGGCCTCCACGCATGTCGAATCTATCCAAAATCAAAATGAATACGTCACAATATGCTAAGGGAACAAAGCCCAAGCGAAAACAATCGAATTATCCCAAAAATCTCGAAATTAGCAAAACCCGAGCCCCGGGCCCACGTCTCGGAATCGGGTAAAATTTATATTTTTAGAATCCTCATACCCTCACGAGTCTAACCATACCAAAATTATCCAATTCCGATACCATTTGGTCCTTCAAATCATCATTTTACATTTTTAAAAGGTTTCACAATTTTCTTCCCAAATTCCATCTCAAATCACGAATTAAATGATGAATTCAGTGATAGATTCATGTATTCTAGCCAAATCTGAGTTAAAATCACTTACCCCGATGAATTTCTTGAAAAACCTTCAAAAAAATCGCCAAAATCCGAGCTCTCTAGGTCAAAATATTAAATAAAACACAAAATCTCATATTTATAGAGTACCCTCAGATCTCAGCCTCCACGGTCCGTACAAAACCACCGCAACCTGCACAAAACCACCGCGGCCGCACAACATATACCGCGGCCGCACTTCCTTTTGTGCGGTCCGCACGGGTTAGTTCCGAGGCCTGCAACCCTTCTGGACCTGCTACAACTATGATTTTGGCCTAAAACACCCCGGAACCTACCCGAAACTCCTGGAATTCCAAACCAATTGCACCAACACATCCCATGAGATCGTTCAAACTTGTTCAAAACCTCAGGACGTTCACAACAACATCAAATCACCAATTTAACAGGGGATTCAAGCCTAAGAACTCCAAGAACTCTTAAATTATGCTTTCGATCAAAAAGTCTATCAAATCTCGTCCGAATGACCTAAAATTTGCACACATATCCCAAATGACATAACAAAGCTACTGTCACTCTCGGAATTCTATTCTGACCCCTATATCAAAATCTCGCCTATCAACCGGAATCGCCAAAATATCAATTTCGCCAATTTAAGCCTAAATCTTCTCTACAACTCCAAAACCCTTTCCAATCACGCTCCTAAGTCACAAATCACCTCCCGAAGCTAACTGAACCATCGGAACTCACTTCCGAGCCTTCTAACACATAAGTCAACATCCAGGTGACTTTTCCAACTTAAGCCTTCTTAAAAGAGATTAAGTGTCTCATTTCTTACCAAATCCTCTCCGAACTCGAACTAATCAACCCGATCACATAAAACACGGATAACGAAGTGTAAAGAAGCTAAAATAGGGGAAGATGGAGCGTTAACTCATGAGACGACTGGCCGGGTCGTCACATCCTCCCCAACTTAAACAAACGTTCATCCTTGAACGAGTCAAGAAACATACCGAAGCCTCAAACAGGTGAGGATATCTGCTCCGTATCTCCCGCTCGGCCTCCCAGGTAGCCTCCTCCATAGGCCGACCTCTCCACTGCACTTTCACTGAAGCTATATTCTTTGACCTCAACTTCCGAACCTGACGACCCAAAATAGCTACTGGCTCCACATCATAGGTCAAATCATCATCCAATTGAACCGTGCTGAAGTCCAAAACATGAGACGGATCCCCAATATACTTGCGGAGCATAGAAACATGAAATACCGGATGCACAATCGACAAGCTGGGTGGCAAAGCAAGCTCATAAGCCACCTCCCCAATCCTCCAAAGCACCTCAAAAGGCCCAATGAACCGCGGACTCAACTTCCCTCTCTTCCCAAACCTCATAACACCCTTCATGGGCGAAACCTACAGCAAGACCTTCTCACCGACCATGTAGGACACATCTCGGACCTTCCGGTCCGCATAACTCTTCTGACGCGACTGCGCTGTACGAAGCCTCTCCTGAATCACCTTCACCTTCTCTAAAGCATCCTGAACCAAATCTGTCTCCAATAGTCTAGCCTCGCCGGTCTCGAACTAACCAATTGGAGATCTACACCGCCTCCTGTACAAAGCCTCATACAGAGCCATCTGAATACTCGACTGGTAGCTGTTGTTGTAAGCAAACTCTGCAAGTGGTAGAAACTCATCCCATGAACCTCTAAAGTCAATAACACAAGCACGCAACATGTCCTCCAATATCTGAATCGTACACTCGGACTGTTTGTCTGTCTGAGGATGAAAAGCTGTGCTCAACTCCACCTGAGTACCCAACTCTCGCTGAACAGATTTCCAAAATTGGGAAGTAAACTGAGTACCTCTATCTGAGATGATGGAAACCGGAACACCATGCAACCGAACAATCTCCCGGATATAAATCCCTACCAACCGCTCTGAAGAATAGGTAGTACACACAGGGATGAAGTGCGTGGACTTGGTCAGCCGATCCACAATCACCCAAATACCATCAAACTTCTTCAAAGTCCGAGGAAGTCTAACCACAAAGTCCATAGAGATCCTCTCCCACTTCCACTCGGGAATAACCATTTGCTGAAGCAAGCCACCCGATCTTTGATGCTCATATTTTACCTGCTAACAGTTGAGAAACCGAGCTACAAATCCCACAATATCTTTCTTCATTCTTCTCCACCAATAGTGTTGCCTCAAATCCTGGTACATTTTCGCGGCACCCGGATGGATAGAATACCGCGAGCTATGGTCCTCCTCCAGAATCAACTCTCTAAGCCCATCCACATTGGGCACACAAATCCGGCCCTGCATCCTCAACACACCATCGTCACCGATGGTCACATCTCTTGCATCATCATGCTGAACTCTGTCCTTAAGGACAAGCAAATGTGGATCATCGTACTGGTGCTCTTTGATGCGATCATATAAGGAACCGAGAAACCACACATGCCAACACCCGACTGGGCTCCGAAATATCCAATCTCACGAACCAATTGGCCAAGGCCTGAACATCAACTTCAAGAGGTCTCTCCCCAACTGGGATGTATGCCAAACTCCCCATACTCACTGCTTTCGACTCAAAGCATCGGCCACCACATTGGCCTTTCCCGGATGGTACAATATAGTGATATCATAATCCTTAAGCAACTCTAACCATCTCTGCTGCCTTAAATTAAGATCTTTCTGCTTGAACAAATGCTGAAGACTGCGATGATCAGTGAATACCTCACAAGATATGCCATACAAGTAATGCCCCCAAATCTTCAATGCATGAACTATGGCAGCCAACGCCAAATCATGAACATGGTAGTTATTCTTATGGGGCTTCAACTGACGAGAAGCATAAGCAATAACTCTACCCTTATGCATCAATACACAACCAATCTCAACTCTCGAAGCATCATAGTATACGGTATATGAACCTGAAGTTGATGGCAAAAACAATACTAGAGCTGTGGTCAAAGCTGTCTTGAGCTTCCGAAAGCTCTCCTCACACTCATCCGACCATACAAATGGAGCACCCTTCTAAGTCAACTTGGTCAAGGGCGATGCAATGGATGAGAATCCCTGAACAAACCGGCGATAATAGCTTGCCAACCCAAGAAAGGTACGAATCTCTATGGCTAAGGACGATCTAGGCCAACTCTGAACCGCCTCTATCTTCTTTGGATCAACCTGAATACCCTCGCTGGACACCACGTGTCCCAAGAAAGCCACTGAACTGAGCCAAAACTCACACTTGGAGAATTTTGCATAAAGTTTCTCCTCCCTCAATCTCTGCAACACAACTCTCAAATGCTCTGCGTGCTCCTCCTAACTACGCGAGTACACTAGAATACCATCAATGAATACAATAACGAACGAATCCAGATAAGGCCGGAATGCGCTTTTCATCAAATGCATGAATGCTGATGGGGCATTGGTTAGACCGAAAGACATCACAAGGATAATGACCATATCTGGTCCTGAAGGCAGTCTTAAGAATATCTGAATCCCTGATCTTCAACTGGTGATAACCGGAACGGAGATCAATCTTGGAGAACACTCTTGCTCCCTGAAGTTGATCAAATAAATCATCAATACGAGGCAAAGGATACTTGTTCTTAATTGTTACTTTGTTTAATTGCCTATAATCAATGCACATTCTCATCGTGTCATCCTTCTTCTTCACAAACAAAACCGGTTCACCCTAAGATGACACACTAGGCCGAATGAACCCCTTATCTAGGAGTTCCTGAAGCTGTTCTTTCAATTCCTTCAACTCTGTTGGTGCCATACGATATGGTGGAATAGAAATGGGCTGAGTTCTTGGCACTAGGTCAATACCAAAATCAATATCCCTGTCCGGTGGCATGCCCGACAGGTCTGCAGGAAACATATCGGGAAAATCCCTCACAACTGGGACAGAATCGATACTAGGAGTCTCAACTCCAACATCCCTCACAAACGCTAGATATGAAAGACAACCCTTCTCAACCATACGTTGGGCCTTCAAGAAAGATATCACTCTACTAGGAACATAATCAGTCACACCACACCACTCGATCCGCGGTACACCCGCCATAGCCAAAGTGACTGTCTTAGCATGACAGTCTAGAACATCACGACACAGAGGTAGCCAATCCATGACTAAAATGACATCAAAGTCCACCATGCTTAATAGCAATAGATCTACTCGGGTCTCCAGAACCCCAATAGTCACCACACATGACCGGTACACACGGTCTACAACAACGGTATCGCCCACCGAGGTAGATACATGAATAGGTAAAGCAAGAAACTCATGGGGCATACCCAAATAACGAGAAAAGTATGATGACACATAAGAAAAGGTGGAACCAGGATCAAATAATACAGAGACATTTTTGTGGCAGACTGAAACAATACCTGTAATGACAACATCTGAAGCAATAGCGTCTGGCCTGCCTGGAAGTGCATAGAAACGGGCCTGATCGCCCCCCAATCGACCTCCCCCTTTGGGGCGACCCCTGGCTGCTTGACCTCCACCCCTAGCTGGGTGGGTGGGTGGTGAGGTAACTGGAGCAGAAGTCGAGGGCTAACCCCTCTGCTGAGATGAACTAGCAATACGATAAGGACACTGCCTCTACACATGTCCAAACTCTCCACACTTAAAACAACTTCTAGGTGCTGGAGAAGGGGACTGAAGGGAACCCCTTGCACTGGAGTGACCAGCTGATGCACTCGGCATAGAAGAACCCTGAGCTGACGGGGCACGAGATGAACTCTAGGCTGGAAGGGCACTAAGTGATGACTGGCCCTACTGAGTACCGTGATAACCATAACCCGAAGATGCCCTATGATAACCTGGGTGGGTTGATTGAGCACGCCTGAAAGAACGACCTCTACCATGCTGGAACTGGCCCCTCGAAGGAGCACCACTGTAACTGCTAGATCCTCGAGGCCTCTTGGCCTCCCTCTCCTCATGATCCTGACGACGAACTGTCTCAATCTCGCGAGCGATATCAACCACCTCTTCAAACGTAGCACCCAACACTCTCTCTCGGGTCATAAGAATACGGAGATGATAGTTAAGGCCATCAACAAATCTCTTGATCCTCTCACGATCTGTCGGAACCATCTAGACGGCATGACGAGCCAACTCAGAAAACCTTGACTCAAATTGTGACACAGTCATATCCCCCTGTCTCAACCACTCAAACTGTCTACGCAGCTCCTCTCTGCGAGACTGCGGTACATACTTCTCTAAGAAGAGAGTGGAGAACTGTTGCCAAGTAAGGGGCGCTGCTCCAACTGGCCTACGCCTCTCATACGCCTCCCACCATGTGAAGGCAACCCCAGTAAACTGAAAGGTGGTAAATGCCACACCACTAGTCTCAAGAATCCCTGCTGTACGGAGCATCCGGTGACACTTATCAAGAAAACCCTGGGCATCTTCGCCCTCAGCACCACTGAATGACGGAGGCTGGAGTCTACCAAACCTCTCAAGACGACGCTGCTCATCATCCGGCATAACTGGCACAACAAACACCTGAGCTGGTGCAACCGGCTGAGCTGGAGGTGCCCCTGGTGTATGTAGTCCCTGCACTACCTGCTCAGGTGTGCGAGCAGCGGGGGTCTGATTACCTCTCCCGGCCTGTGAAGTAGTTGGTGCTGTAGTGGCTGAAACTACCTGATCCAGGCCAGTGCAAACTGATAAGATCTGTTCCAAGGCCTCTTAAAGACCCGGAATCACGATGGGCACAGCTGGTGCCTGAACTGGTGCTGCTGGAGCATCCATAGCTGGAGCCTGATCCGGAGCTAGGGTAGCTGGTGGATCTACAGGTGCTGCCCTCGCTACTCTGTCTCGGCCACGACCACGACCGCGTCCACGGCCTCTGGTGGCCTTAGTGGGTGGCACTGGTGGTCGTCCACCTCATCCGGTAGCTCGCGTCCTCACCATCCGTGAGAGAATGGAATAACAGAAGTTTAGTACTCGGACTAACAAGTTTGCACGACAAGATTTTCAAGAATATTAAGTTTTTCCTAAAAAGGTTCTACAACCTCTCGAGGATAAATACAGATGTCTCCGTACCAATCTGCGAGATACTACTAAACCCGCTCATGACTCATGAGACCTATGTAACCTAGGCTTTGATACCAACTTGTCACGACCCAATTCCTGAACACGGTCATGATGACGCCTCTCGTGAAGACAAGGCCAGCCAGACCAAACAGAACACCTCTTTTAAACAGTTAAATATCATAAATAGTTCTAAAGCATGATATAATATCCATAATTTGCAGAATTAACAATAACCTCAGTAAGAACCATTCCGACACAGAACAAACCGGGGTGGCACAAGTCATGAGTAATTAACAAATCTGGATACAAGTCTACTGAACACTAAATCCGATACAATAGTTCTAAAAACATGAAAATGATAAGATAAGGGAGGCACGGGGCTGCGGACGCCAATAACTACCTCGTAGTCTCCGAATCACTGCCTGGACTAGGAGAATCAGCACTCAGGAGCGGACTCTGCGATGCCTGAATCTGCACAGATGGTGCAAGGAGTAATGTGAGTACTCCGACTCAGTGAGTAATAATTATAAATAATGGCTAAAAGTATGAAAACATGTAAAGGCACAAAGCAATTCCATATCAAGTAGTAAAATCACTTAAAGCAGTAAATCAGTGAAGAAATCAAATGATATCCCTTTTTAAAACAGGTAAATAACAAGTAGAAATCTACCCCTCGGGCATAGTATCAATCGCTCAGAACAGTATCAGCCCCTTGGTCTCACTCTCAGTATAGTATCAGCCCCTCGGGCTCAGTATCAATCACTCAGAACAGTATCAGCCCCTCGGGCTTACTCTCAGATCATAATGGGTACCCGTACTCACTGTGGGTGTGCAGACTCCGGAGGGGCCCCTTACGGCCCAAGCGCTATATCAAGCCACCTCATGGTATCATCACTCAGCACTCGGCCTCACATCACTCGGCACTTGGCCTCACATCACTCAACATATCCTCATATATGGCCCTCGGCCTCACTCAGTCTGAAAATCATCACAAGCCCCTCGGGCATTAGTAAAATAGTAATTCTCAGCCCAAAGCATCATTTAAAAATATCATATAAGTTTTCAAATCTGAGTAAAAGTGGCTGAGTTTGTAAACCAGTAGACATCAACAGGACTGAGTTCAAATAATAAGTCAAAGCAGTGAGGAAATAGTGATAAAAATCCCCGAAGGGTTCAAATAGTTGGCACGAAGCCCAAATATGGCAATCATCCCAAATCGTGATGATAACAAATAAATTTCAGTTAAATACGCAGTAAAATCATCAATCAGGACGGACCAAGTCACAATCCCCAATAGTAAAAGACCCCACGCTCATCATCCAGCGCGTGTCTCACCTCAATATAGCACTACTATGTGCAATCCGGGGTTTCAAACCCTAAGGACATCATTTACAACCATTACTCACCTAGAACCGGCTAATTCTCTAGCTCGCGACGCCTTTGCCCCTCGAATTGGACTCCACACGCGTCGAATCTATCCAAAATCAGAACGAATACGTCACAATATGCTAAGGGAACAAAGCTCAAGTGAAAACAATCGAATTATCCCAAAATTCCAGAAATTGGTCAAACTTGAGCCCCAGGCCCACATCTCGGAATCGGGTAAAATTTACATTTTCAGAATCCTCATACCCTCACAAGTCTAACCATACCAAAATTATCCAACTCCGATACCATTTGGTCCTTCAAATCATCATTTTATATTTTTAAAAGGTTTCACAATTTTCTTCCCAAATTTTATCCCCAATCATGAATTAAATGATGAATTCAATGTTAGATTCATGTACTCTAGCCAAATCTGAGTTAGAATCACTTACCCCGATGAACTTCTTGAAAAACCTTCAAAAAATCGCCAAAATCCTAGCTCTCTAGGTCAAAATATTTAATAAAATCCCAAACCTTATATTTATAGAGTACCCCTCAGATCTCAGCCTCCGTGGTCCGCACAGAACCACAGCGGTCCGTGCAAAAGCACTGCGGTCTGCACAAAACCACCGTGGCCCGCACAAAACCACCACGGCTGCACTTCATTTTGTGCGGTCCACACAGCACATACCATGGCCGCACTTCCTTTTGTGCGGTCCGCGTGGGTGAGTTCCGAGGCTTGCAACCTTTCTGGACCTGCTACAACTATGATTTTGGCCTAAAACATCCTGGAACCTACCCGGAACTCCTGGAATTCCAAACCAATTGCACCAACACACCCCATGACATCGTTCAAAATTGTTCAAAACCTCGGGACGCTCACAACAACATCAAATCACCAATTTAACAGGGGACTCAAGCCTAAGAACTCCAAGAACTCTTAAATTATGCTTTCGATCAAAAAGTCTATCAAATCTCGTCCGAATGACCTAAAATTTTGCACACATATCCCAAATGACACAACGAAACTACTGTCACTCTCGGAATTTCATTCTGACCCCTATATCAAAATCTCGCCTATCAACCGGAACCGCCAAAATATCAACTTCGTCAATTTAAGCCTAAATCTTCCCTACAACTCCAAAACTCATTCCGATCGCGCTCCTAAGTCACAAATCACATCCCAAATCTAACCGAACCATCGGAACTCACTTTCGAGCCTTCTAACACATAAGTCAACATCCGGGTGACTTTTCCAACTTAAGCCTTCTTAAAAGAGACTAAGTGTCTCATTTCTTACCAAATCCTCTCTGAACTCGAACTAATCAACCCGATCTTATAAAACACGGATAACGAAGCATAAAAAAGCTAACATAGGGGAAAACGGAGAGGTAACTCATGAGACGACTGGCCGGGTCATCACACATTTCTTATGGGTTTGAAGTCAACTTTCACGTCAATCCAATTAAAGAATTGGATTGATCAAATTAAATTTTTCATTAATATTATATATAAATATTTGTTATATATATCAACCAAGAGATATAATTTAATTTTTTATTCCAAATAGAAAACTTCAATTTGTTCACCATATTAATTATATTCTCTGTGCTACAAAGAATATAATAATATTTCATTTGGACTAATAATTTATTTATTTCACTAATTAAATTCTATAATTTAATTATCAAATAACAAAATAATTAATCCTTTAGCAAAGATCAGAACACTCGTTAGTGTGCGACCCCATAGGTTCAATACTAAGTCGGTAGCAAATTGATCACATCAATATACTAATCAAGGGTTGCATCTAGCAACACTTCTTAACGATCGGATAGAATGAAGTATACAATTTACTCTCAAGAACTAGTAGAAAAATAATGTAGTAATTTCTTCTGTCCTTATAGCTCTGGATCACCCTAGGATATGGTTCAACTGTCAAATCCTAATAGGCGACCAACTATGTGTTCATGTCAAATATAATCGACCATTGAATGACCTAAGAAACTCTTTTCTTCTTTCATTCAATTGCCCTAGCTAAGGTCTTAATTTGGTCGTTTATAATTTATGACAACATGGAGCTTAAACTCATTACCAAGAGTTGACAGATTCCATCTTGATCAATAACTAATTCTACACGTATTTAATCGCACCCACTATCCTTTCAACTATTGCCCTAGGTCCATAGGTGTCTAGTATCAAATCACAATAAATAACTTGTCAATTACTATGATGATCTCAGGTCAAAGGAAACTCTTACATCACATTCTTCAAGAGAATATCCTATTGACAGTTTATGGTAATTCTAACCATTAGGAATTATCCAATGAGTCGGTTCAATGATCATATCTCTATATGCATTATCTATCTATGTAATTTAGTTAATGAGATCAACTAATCTTTATCCCATAAAGACGATCATCAAGCAATTAATAACAATGATAAAAGAATATCAAATGCCATACATATTTTATATCAAATAACGTTCACAAAAATATGTTCAAATCATCAAATATGATATTGGATCTAGGGCATATCTACTATATCCTTAATAATCTCCACTTGCACTAGAGCCAATCGCTCTTGTACTTCATTCCCAATTTCCACTTGTGCTTGTCAAACTCCTTTGTGCCAAGAGCTTTAGTGAATGGGTCTGCGACATGTTCTTTTCCATCAACCTTTTGAATCTCGACGTCTCCACGTTCAATGATCTCTCTTATCAAGTGATATCTTCGCAGAACGTGTTTGGATTTTTGGTGTAATCTTGGTTCTTTTGCTTGAGCAATGGCTCCAGTATTGTCACACAACAGTGGAACTGCACCTTCTATTGAAGGAACCACACCAAGTTCAGTTAAGAACTTTTTCATCCATACAGCTTCCTTAGCAGCTTCACTAGCTACTATATATTCTGCTTCAGTCACTAAATCAGCTACTGTAGCTTGTTTGGAACTTTTCCAACTCACTGCACTACCATTTAAGGTGAATACATAACCAGAAATAGATTTGCTATCATATCTATCTGAAGAGAAACTTGCATTAGTATAACCTTCAAGTTTCAACTCAGAATCTCCATAGATGAGGAATTGGTCTTTAGTCCTTCTTAAGTACTTAAGAATGGTCTTCACCACCTTCCAATGTTCCTCACCAGGATTTTCCTGATAGCGGCTAGTCACTCCAAGTGCATAAGCCACATCAGGACGTGTACATATCATGTTATACATGATAGCTCCCACTGCACTAGCGTATGGGATCCTACTCATGCGTTCTCTCTCTTCAGGTGTTTTAGGACAATCCTCCCTACCGAGAGTAATTCCAGTGCCTATCAGTAGATAGCCTCTTTTGGAATTATCCATATTATACCTCTTTAAGATGGTATCAATGTACAAAGACTGGGAAAGTCCAAACAGCTTCCTAGATCTATCTCTATAGATCTTTATTCCTAATATATAAGCTGCTTCTCCCAAGTCTTTCATGGAGAACTGTTCAGATAGCCAAATCTTGGTACTTTGCAATGCCGGTATGTCATTCCTATGAGCAATATATCATCAACATACAACACTAAGAATATAATTATGCTCCCACTAACCTTTCTGTACACACAAGGTTCTTCTTCGCATCTAGCAAAATTGAACTTTTCAATTGTCTTGTTAAAGCGAATATTCCAACTTCGAGAAGCTTGCTTTAGTCCATAAATGGATCTTTATATCTTTCAAATTTTATTATGATCAGACGAAGATGTGAAACCTTCAGGTTGTGTCATGTACACATCCTCTTCTAGCTCACCATTAAGGAAAGTTGTTTTCACATACATTTGTCATATTTCATAATCATAGTATGTTGCTATAGCAAGCAAAATCCGAATAGATTTGAGCATTGCCACGGGAGAGAAAGTCTCGTCATAGTCGACTCCTTCTTTCTGACGATATTCCTTGGCAATAAGACCGGCTTTGTAGGTCTCCACCTTTCCATCTGCTCCAATCTTTTTCTTAAAAACCCATTTACAACCAATAGGTTTATATCCTTTGAAGGTTCAACTAAAGTCCATACCTTATTTTCCTTCATGGATTCCATTTCGGATTCTATGGCCTTTTGTCACTTCTCATAATCAGAACTTTGTATAGCCTCTTCATAGGTCTTAGGGTCGTCATCATTATGATCAACCTCATTTGATACACCATCTTTTTCCATTAAATTTAATCTAGTTGGTACATGACGTTCTCGTGTAGACCTTCGAAGAGGTACTTGTACAACCTGTTCACCTTGTGCTGGATTTGGTTGTTGTTCAATTTGGTTTGGAACTGGTTCATTAACCTGTTCTTGAACTTCATTTAGTTCTTGAACTTCAACCATTGAAGATGGCAACTTCCTTGACAACTTCAAAATATCCAATAAAGGTTCTTCAACTTGGGTCTCATGATCTTTATATTGTGTTGATTCATTAGTTTCTTGATCTTCATCAAGTTCTATTTCTCCATTATAATTTCCTTCTAAAAGAAATTCCCTTTCCAAAAAGGTTGCTCCTCTGGCCACAAACACTTTATGGTCAGAAGGGTGATAGAAATAATATCCCATTGTTTCCTTGGGATACCCAATGAACCTACACTTATCAGATCTTGAGTCAAGTTTATCAGACTGTAGTCTCTTAACATAAGCTGGACAACCCCAAACTTTAATATGTTTAAGGTTAGGCTTACATCCTTTCCATATCTCATATGGTGTTGCAGAGACTGACTTAGTGGGAACTTTATTAAGTAAGTATGTTGCTGCTTCCAAAGCATATCCCCATAAATTTATTGGAAGATCAGTGAACCCCATCATAGATCTCACCATATCTAATAAGGTTCGATTTCTCCTTTCAGACACACCATTGTGTTGTGGTGTTCCTGGAGGTGTACACTGTGAGAGAATCCCATTCTCTTTGATATATCTAGTAAAATCTTCACTAAGATATTCTTCACCTCTATCAGACCTTAGTACTTTGATACTTTTACCAGTCTGCTTCTCAACTTCACTACGGAACCTTTTGAACATTTTAAAAGATTTAGACTTGTGTTTCATAAGATACACAAATCCATATCTTGACATATCATCAGTGAAGATGATGAAGTAAGAATATCCACCTCTAGCTTGAATTTTCATGGGCCCACAAATATCTGTATGAATTAGTCCCAATAATTCAGAAGCTCTTTCTCCACTTCCAGTATATGGAGATTTGGTCATTTTCCCTTTGAGACAAGATTCACAAGTTGGATATGATTCAAAATCATACTTGTCAAGGTACCCTTCCTTGTACAACTTGTTAATTCTTTTCTTTCCAATATGACCAAGCCTACAATGCCAAAGGTATGTATGATTTACTTGATCATCTCTTTTCCTCTTAAGGCTTGAAACATGCATAATTGAATTAGCATTCACATTAGGTAAGACATAAACATCATGTTGGAGATAGCCATTCACATATAAATTATCACCATAATTAATAGAGTAAATACCATTGCCTATAATAATGCGAAAACCACATTGGTCTAACATAGAAGCTGAAATTCTGTTCGAAACAAATTTAGGAACGTAATAACAATCATCCAACATAAGTACTTTTCCCGTAGGCATTATTAAAGAAATTGATCCTACAGCTACGACTGCAACTTTTGCACCATTTCCAACTTGTAGATTAACTTCTCCTTTCTTTAGCCTCCTACTTATCTTGAACCCTTGCAACATATTACCGATGTTATAACCACTGCCAGTATCTAATACCCACAGTGAAGAATTAGTAGTAGATAAAGAAACCTTGAAAACATTTTTTATTAATGTCTTACCTTATTTCTTGTCCTTTAGAGTTGCAAGATACTCCTTGTAGTTTCTCTTCCAATGTCTTTTCTTCTTACAGTGAAAAATTCAGCATCACATACTGACTGCAAGATCAAATCTTCAGAAATCTCTTTACCAAGCTTGTACCCCAACTTCTCATGTTCTTCGGTAAGAACAATCATATCATTGACAAGGGGTCCAACTGGAGAGTTTTCAATGTCCAACTGTGTATCAACCATCTTCTTAAGATATTCAATGATTGCAGTTGGATCCATATTCTGATATTTCCTCTGGAGTTCAGAACTCATAGAAGCAAGAATGATGTGTTTAATAGCAAGGCATTCTTCCAAGTGTTTCTGATAAACCTTGGTGCCTTGAACATCATTCTCGGGTGGGACTATCTTTGCAGGCTTATCGATCACATCAATGAGCCTTTCATGCATGAGAACAATTCTCAAATTTCTATACTAGTCATCAAAGTTTGGTCCTACCAACTTGTTGGTCTCAAGTATTTCACGCAGTGATATAACAGACATATTGAGAAATCTAAAATATAGAAAAGAAAAGGCAATGATATAAGAACATATTTGCATATATCTTAAAGACATGGACTTTTATCTAAATGATATTTCCACTAATTATTTTAAACTATTTACCCTCATTATAGTTTACGAAATCTTTATTTCTGTTAGTGGAGTAAAGGAATCCTTTAACAATATGTATGAGCCCCTTGGAAGTCAAGTCGTTTCTCACATATATTTTAAAGGTAGATACTCTTACCAATTGTATCCCCATACAATTTTCTTAAATAACTCTATGTCAAATAGTCCCCTGTTAGTCAGGTCGTTCCTATTGGCATAGTTGAGTTCAACCATCATGATAGCAAAGAACTTATTAAATTTTATACTCCCCCAGGAGGTTCAGGCGTCTAGTGTAAAATTGAATAATTCTTTCAATCCATACATCTAATGCAATAAATAATTTTAACATATTCTCGAACTATAAGTCTCCTGGTAGTCAGGCCACTCCTTATAAACAAGAAATACGTAAAATTATTTACCTTGATGGATAGCTCTATAATAAAATATCTTATATTTTATTATTTAAGAATTCAAATTTTAGCAAGAGGGTATTGCTACTAAAACAACTTTTAATAACATAAAAATCAAATCTTTTATAGCACATGAATTTAATTCAAGTTGTCTACATACTTAGTCCTAAATTAATTTACATCACATGTAATAAATAATTTAAAGTATAAAGAACAAACATGAAACAAATAAACATAATTCAACATACTATTAACATACATATCCTATATAGTGTAAAAGTTGAGATGAAACTTTATGTATCACATATAAATAAATTCATACCACAATAACTTTACGGTTCATAACAGTAACAAAAAAAACTTCAAAAGCGTTTTCAATTCATCATATGTAATTGAGGCTTCAGTAATATTTTTGACATATTTTTATTCTTAATAAAAATAACACCAGGTGGTAAACTTTCAAACAATTTAAAAAATTGAGAAGTATTATAGTTTGAACTCTTCAAATATAATCTTAAAAATATCTCGTAAATTTTTTTTAGATACAATAAACCACGGCTCTGATACCATTAAAGGATTGCATATAGGTGTTCGTAACATGCAGCGGAAGACAATAACAATCCTAGGCAGATCTTTTCATGTTTAAAATTTATTTACATGTCAATAGAGCGGATCTAAGACGTACCTGGTGAAGAAAGTCTCGTTTTAAATTCTGCGATAGTGCGAAGACTCTATGAGTATCCACATCGAGACTGATCCTTGCAATCAACTTTTTGACCAATGAAACCCGCGAACAAATTGAACGAAGAATATTGTGTTGAAATTTTTCTCAAAAATCTCAACTCAAATTAGAAGAACAAGAAACACTTTTTTTGTAATTATATTTTCTCTCTTGGCTTTGTATTGCACTCTCACTTTCACAAAGTGGGTTTTCTTCTCAAGGAAAAATTATGCGGCAAATTTTCTCCATCACCCTTTATATAGCATTACCTACAAACCCTTTTCTTATTTGGTTGAGGTAATGATTTACTTAGGGTAAAAGTTTATTCCAAAAATAAACTTATCGAAAAATTAGAATCCCATCTTAATGGGAAGATGCCGACAAGTCCTTATGGACTTTCACGTGAATGCTGCTAGCGTCCAATTCCAAATTGAACTTTTGGTAAAATTACCAGTCCCATTTCTTATGGGTTTGAAGTCAACTTTCACGTTGATCAAATTAAATTTTTCACTAATATTATATATAAATATTTGTTATAAATATTAACCAAGAGATATAATTTAATTTTCTATTCCAAATAAAAATTCAATTTGTTCACAATATTAATTATATCCTCTGTGCTAGCAAAGAATATAATAATATTTTATTTGGACTAATAATTTATTTATTTGACTAATTAAATTCTATAATTTAATTATCAAATAACAAAATAATTAATCCTTTAGCAAAGATCAGAACACTCGTTAGTGTGCGACCCCATAGGTTCAATACTAAGACGGTAGAAAATTGATCACATCAATATACTAATCAAGGGTGGCGTCTAGCAACACTCCTTAACGACCGGATAGAATGCAGTATACAATTTACTCTCAAGAACCAGTAGAAGAATAATGTAGTAATTCCTTCTGTCCTTATAGCTCTGGATCACCCTAGGATATGGTTCAACTGTCAAATCCTAATAGGCAACCAACTATGTGTTTATGTCAAATATAATCGACCATTGAATGACCTAAGAAACTCTTTTCTTCTTTCATTCAATTGCCCTGGCCAAGGTCTTAATTTGGTCGTTTATAATTTATGACAACATGGAGCTTAAACTTATTACCAAGAGTTGACAGATTCCATCTTGATCAATCACTAATTCTACAAGTATTCAATCGTACCCAATATCCTTTCAACTATTGCCCTAGGGCCATAGGTGTCTAGTATCAAAGTACAATAAATAACTTGTCAATTACTATGACGATCTCAGGTCAAAGGAAACTCTTACATCACATTCTTCAAGAGAATATCCTATTGACAGTTTATGGTAATTCTAACCATTAGGAATTATCCAATGAGTCGGTTCAATGATCATATCTCTATATGCATCATCTATCTATGTGATTTAGTTAATGAGATCAACTAATCTTTATCCCATAAAGACGATCACATAAATATTGATCTAACCGGATTACTAATGTCCAAATTAATAATCCTACGATCAAGAACAAATTTAAATTAAACTATAAGAAACTTTACTCTCATTATCATGATCTCCATCATAATGTCAAGTCTCAAAATTTATTCAAGGACCTTATCAAATTAATCAAGCAATTAATAACAATAATAAAAGAATATCAAATGCCATACATATTTTATATCAAATAACGTTCATAAAATATTTTCAAATCATCAAGTATGATATTGGATCTAGGGCATATCTACTATATCCCTGACAGTTAGGAGATTTCTTGGAGGCATATGTAATCACTATAGGAGCGTAAGAGTTCAAAATGCATAGTTAGTTATTCAGGCAACTTTCTTTCTTCGCATGACTTGATGTAAATGTTTCTTTCTAAATGATCCTTACGATTATGAGCCTTAACTATTCTAAATCTTTCTTGATAACGTTGTTCATGTTCTTGATCCAAGCAGGTATGGTTATAAGGAATATATATATATATATATATATATATATATATATATATATATATATATTTTAAAGTTTCTTCCATAGTCGGTTATGCCCTTTTTAAATCTGGTATTGTATTTGGAGGTCTTGTTGGCCCAGATTTTATGATGAAGGGTCTAAGTATGGATGTTGGTTTGCACGGGCTTTCGGGCGTCGTATATTGGTCGCACCTCCCGAGGTTAGGGTGTGATAGTATGCTTGTTAGGAAAGTGCTCACTTCACTTTGCTATTTGGGCTTCTTATAACCGAACACTCAATATCACGTGGAAATGACATCATGTAGCCAATTTTAAGCATGTTGTTTATAATGTATTTAAAGATTAACCAATTCGCTCAAATTTCAGGACATGACGTCCTAACGTTAAACTTTAGGACATTGTGTCCTAAAGTTCAAAAATTGTGTCCAGAAGTTTGAATCTTATGTCCTGAATTTTAAATTGGCGGCTCAGAAATTCAGGACACTTTTCAATTTAGCTGCTCAAAAATTCAGTACACTAAGTTGTGAATTCCAAATTCAGGATATTTAGTCCTAAAGTTTGGGTGAATTGATTAATCTTGAAATAGATAATAAATTATGAATATATTTAAATAATGGGCTTAAAAATGGCTACTAGTGCACTTCTTCCTAGTATCACAGCAAATGAGCCCTAAGCCTAGATTGGAGTAGCCCAATCTCTTCTAGAAGGGCAATACCAATTCCGTTTTGAATCAACTGTCTATGTAAATGACCTTTTTTTATTTCTCTTGTAACTTATAGGCCTTTTAGATCATGATCTAAAAATACTTTTTCAGCAAATTGAAAATCTTATGAAAAAAATATTATATCACAATCTAAAATTTTATAAGTTATTACAATCGTTAAATTGCGATATTCTATGACCAAGCCGAAAATTATATTAATAAATATTAGACCCGCGTCTATCGTTATCCAGGAGGAATAATTTTTTAGGGGGCTATATTTGCACAATTTTTCAAAATAAGAATAAAATCTAAACAGTGACCAAAAAAAGAATATTAACATAAATTAATCCAAGTCACGAAGACTCAGTTGACACAATTACAATATATAAGTGATTAAATTTTGTATTTTATTAAAGTGAAAGCAAAGCACTCGTAAGCACAAGTTTCAAAGGAGAAGTGATTGATTGGTCTGTAAAATCAACTCGTCATGTACTTGTAGTGGAGGGGCGTCCATGATATATCGACGGATGTGTTTTAACTTATAGCTTTGGGTAAGTAGATGTTCTTTATTGAGAATTTTCATTGATAGTTTCGTGTAGATTATGCAATTTATAAGTAGAAAAGTCATTGTAATTTATAAGCGTTTAAAGGAGTACACAAACTTCGAGGTTCCAACTTCCAATATTGCTATACTATCAGGTATGGGGCAAAACTTTGATGACAGTTGTACAAAAGACGGTGTGACCCGAAAGGGTACATAGGGGAGTTTTTCAATTTAAGTGACAATCGAAATAAGATTATTTTATTTAAAAATCAGAATCGCCATTTATGATAATTTATGGTGTCCCAAGTCATCGATTTAAATTCCGAATCGAGGAAGTTTGACTCTGTGTTACAGTCCGCGAAACACAGAAATTCGGGTAAGGAATTCTGTTAACCCGGGAGAAGGTGTTAGACATTTCCGGGTTCCATGGTTCTAGCACGGTCGCTCAACTATTATATTGGCCTAATTATCTGATTAATTACACATTTTAAACCTATGTGTATTTTAAAACTTTCTTACCGCTTTTAATGATTTTTGGGAAAATTCAAGGTTATTTAAAACACATCGTAAGCCACGCTACATAAAATGCACCCGCGGTTCACGACACGTTTTATTTAATATTGTTGGAAATTGGAGCCGGGTCACATGAAATATACCCCCGGATTTTAGCAATTACAAATTACAACTATATCACGGGAACCGTACCCTTAGCCATGATAATTATTTAATTAATGCGCCTAAAGCAAACTACGAGATTCATTTTTAGTATCTAATTTATAATGTTTAATAAGAGGTCCATATGTGATTTAATTAGGATTGCACACCTCAATCCATTTTTAAGAATTATATCTAAAAATAATCTAAGAATGTTCTTGTATAACTATTAGTTGAAAAACAGAAAGTTGTTGTACATGTTGGGCCTCTAATTATTTGGAAGAAGCTCGACCAGCAACAAGCCCAAATTAATATTTGATTAAGGGGAGTAAAATGTTGGGACTGACTGAGCTCGAAACTGAGCCCAAAAAGGCATGGATCTTGAAGACCTCGTCAGGCCTAATAAGGTCAGGGCTATTTCGTTTGGGTTGATGCCCAGCTCAACAATCCCATAAAATACACATTGAAATTAATCAAAAGCAAGACCTGATTTAAAGAAACAAGCCAAGGCTGAACCCTGTTGGGCTCGAAATTGGGCCCAAAGCAGAAGAAGACCAGATTTGGTCACTCTGGGCCTCGTGACAGACGTGCCAACTTATGAGGGCCAAAATTAAGCCTATCATATTAACATGAAGGCCTCTAATATAACAAAACCATAGCTGAAACCCATATTTCCTCCATGTGTACAAATTGATAAAACACTTATACAAAATTCTAAGAAATTAAATATGCAGGGATGACCGGTTTACAGGCTTTTAATTTACTGTCATGCTTTCACTAATGAATATGAGCTGAAACTACCATAAACTATTCATGCTGCCATAGGGAACAACCAAAACAACTTAAACATTATACAAAATCTGGCTAACAACCTAGAATATCCAAATTTCAGAGTGTATACATAAACATAATGCTAAACAAACAAGCTGCAGATAATGTAGGCATGGTAAAGCTGAAATTATGACTTAAATACTTATACTTATTGCAAATGACCTACATATGACGCTATAACCTTAATATTCATGTTATTATTACAAAAGAAACAAGTAGAATATGTTGTACATCCTCATTTGCCTTTCAGCAGTTCATGAGTGTACCTGAATTCAGCAACAAAGCAAAAAAAAAAAAAAAGAATTCAGCACAACAGAGCTAATGAGAATAACAACCAATATCAACTAAGAGGAAGCAAGAACAGGAGATCAACAGCAAAGATCCAGATCCAAACTCATACCATGCTTAAACCTTAAGAATCCACTAATTTTTAAAGAAACTTATGCTAATTTTTCTTGTGAAATATCATACGAAGACTCAATACTGCAGAAAACTTTTTGGGATCTTTTTAGGGTATCAGTCTTTGAAAATCTATATTAGTCTCTGCCTTATGAGTGAAAGAATGGTGCTCTTTATAGGCCTAAAAGGGCCATGTGCTGGATAACCAATCCAGGAAATATCTCTTCTACCTGAAAAAGGCATCTTTTAACCACCTGGGACAGCTGGTTGTCCTTTATTGGCTCAGCATTTTGTGCTAACTAAATAGGGACAACTCCCCTATTTCTAGAACATTCCTAAAGCAACCTTATCCTATTCCCCTAGTTCTTGAATCTCAAATGACACCCTTCAGTTTCCATTCTAACCAATTAACCCCCTAGAAATTACAAATTGAAGCAAACAAAACAAAACTCGAATTAAAAACCAGAGAAAAATCAAACAGACCAAAATTCTAATTCAATTAAGCTTTTTAACTAGACCTAAGTTCTTTTGCTCAGATATTGGAATAAAAAATGAAACAAGGATACAAACAGTATTTACTTAACAGTAATCATAAACAAATGCAATTAACCCAACTAATTCATGCAAGCTAACACAAAAACAATTATGAAAACTAAAATCAATCCAGGAAACAAACGAAAACACCATTAACTAGCCTAGCCAAATCGAATTGATCTTCTGAACTTAATTAGTTAACCACGAAATTCAAATAAAATTAAACATAACCAATGACGACTACTAAAAGAAACAGAGATGCATAAGGAACTTAGAATTGACACGAACAAACAGAAGAGTAATACTAGACGGAGAATAAGAATACCAAAGAGAAGGAAGAGGAAAAGAATAGAGAAAACAAAAATAAAATTAAAGCAAAAGAAAATTACCTATGTTCACTTTGGATCCAACAAAACACCCGAACAATTTCTTCAATAAAATGAAATGAACCTTAACTAATATTAATCGTCTGTCCTTGATAAGGAACAATCGACTAATGAAAGTTTGGGGTTCACTTGACCACATACTGACCAAGAAAAGAAGGAAGGAAAAATTAGGGTTTTTTTCCCGGGATTCCTAGATTAAAAATGTGACAAAATTTGGGCTGATTTGAGAGGAACCATGGGGATATTTGGGAAGAGGAGGAGTGAGGGATTGCATGGTGTGAGTTTGAGGTCATTTGGGTGATTTAGGGTTTTGGGGATTTTGATTTTAGATTTAAGATTCGAAGGTTTTGATGGGGATTTGGGGAAAAAAGTTAGGAGATTTGGAAAAAGGAGGGCGAGGGGATTATGTGGTGTTAATTTGGTGGTGTTTGGAGTATCGCCGCCGTCGTGGGCGATTTCCGGCGGGTGGTTGACGGCGGAGAAGACAGGAATTTTGGGGATGGCATCTCTAGGGTTTGTTTGAGGGAGACGAAGGTTAGGGTTGGTGTTCGAATGAGGGGGTGGAGGGCTTTCAGACAGTTATATACTAAATGATCGCCTAGTTCTGAACCGTTGGATCAAAAGAATCCAACGGTTGTGATGAGACAGGGATAAAACGGGGTCGTTTAGTGACGGGAAAACCTGGACCGAGTATTTGGTTCTTGGGCTCGGATTTGGGACGGGTTTGGGGCAAAAATGGTTTGGACTTCAGCAATTTTGTCCCAGCAGCCCTTTTATTCTCAAATTCCTTTTTTCTTTTTATCCTTTTTCTTTTGTTTTTTATTATTAAAAATCATAAATTAAAATCCTAAATTAATCTAAATTGTAAAATTAACTAATTATCCAATTACAAAAATTATAGAATTACTTAAGCCTAAATTAAAAGAGAAAAATCAATCATCTAAAAAATTAAAAGGTAAAAACTAAAAATGTAAACTGAGCCATTTTTGTGAATTTTATTTTTTAATAAAATAAATAATTAACTAATTTATCCTAAAAATGTAAAAACAAAACCTGAATGCAATGCATGGTATTTTTTGACATTTTTCATGATTTTAATAAAAAATAAACGTGCACAAAAATACAAATAATCAACACAAAATCCTACAAAATTGCAAATAAGTGGGGAAATTTATTTCTTTAATTTGTAGGAGTATTTCACATAGGGTAAAAATCACGTGCTCATAGCTGCCTCTCTTTGCTCGAAAACACAAAGAGTTTTCGGGCTAAGATAAAGTGAGCGGATACGAGCAATTTTTGCCCGTTTGAATACTCTGTGGAAACAATTTTTGAAAGATCTGACCGCAACTTGCTTCAGAGGTTGCCTACATATCCTTTGCTATAAAGGAATCAGGTCAGTATAGTTCGAGAAGTTTCGGTAGTTGGGACTACCGGGAAGTTGTGATTTCACTGTTGCTGCTGCTGCTACTGCTTGCTGAACTCCTTATTACACTGCGAAAAAGTAAAAAGAAGCTAGACTAAACTATTATCTATGAATTATAAGAATCCTATCTACCATCTTCAAACTTGGTCTTGCTGCTTCTACCATTCTGTTGTGCATCTTGAACTGTTAACCTGTACTCTCGAGGTGAATTCTGTTGTTGCTAACACGAATTGAATTCCGAAATGGGTTCCCTTGTTTTCCAGGCGGGTGCTTGATTGCCGAAACATGAATTGTGTTCCATTGTTCTCCAGGTGGGCGCCTGATTACCCAATACTTGAATTGTATTCACTTATTCTCCAGGTGGGCGCCTGATTACCAAAACTTGAATTGTATTCCCTTGTTCTCCAGGTAGGCGCCTGATTGCCAAAACCTGAACTGTATTCCCTTGTTCTACAGGTGGGCGCCTGATTGCCCAAACTTGAATTGTATTCCCTTGTTCTCTAGGTGGGCGCCTGATTGCCAAAAACTTAAACTGTATTCCCTTGTTCTTCAGGTGGGCTCAAAAACTTGAATCGTATTCTCTTGTTCTCCAGGTGGGCGCCTGATTGCCAAAAACTTAAATCGTATTTCTTATTCTCCAGGTGGGCGCCTAGTTACCGAAACTTGAATTGCATTCCATTATTCTCTAGGTGGGCGCCTGATTACCAAAACTTGAATTGCATTCCCTTATTCTCCAGGCGAGCGCCTGATTGCCGAAAACTTAAACTGTATTCCCTTGTTCTCCAGGTGGACACCTGATTGCCGAAACTTGAACTGTATTCCCTTGTTCTCCAGGTGGGCGCCTGATTGACAAAAACTTAAACTACATTCCCTTGTTCTCCAGGTGGGCGCCTGATTGCCGAAAACTTAAATTGTATTCCCTTGTTCTCCAGGTGGGCACCTGATTACCAAAACTTGAATCGTATTCCCTTGTTCTCCAGGTGGGCGCCTGATTACCAAAATTTGAATCGCCGAAAACTTAATTGTATTCCCTTGTTCTCCAGGTGGGTGCCTGATTGCCAAAAACTTGAATTGTATTTCCTTGTTCTCCAGGTGGGCGTCTGATTGCTAAAAACTTGAATTGTATTCCCTAGTTTTCCAGGTGGGCGCCTGATTACAATCAAAATAGACAAACAAAGAAACTTTTCTTCCCTAGTTTGGTATCTCGGCACATCTGTGAGTATTAATCGAATCATGTTACCCAAAATCTCTAAGAATTTAAAAGCTAAATCCTATTATCCAGGAGGATCCTGAAAATTTCAAATTGAATCTCATCTTAAGAGTGAAAGCTTTAAAGTCAACTTATATTTCCTAAAGGTAGAGCTTATGCTAAATCTTGTTATCTATGAAGGTCTTGGAATTCATGAAGTTCCATTATCCAGGAGAGTCCTGAGAACCTTTAAAAATTGAATTCCATTATCCATGAGGGCCCTGAAAATTTTAAACTAAGTCCCATTATCCAGGAGGGTCCTGAAGATTTATGGTCGAACCTGTCCGATACATGCTTTCCTCACTGAGGGTTCCTCCGGAACAAACAAAATTTCCTGCCCTTGTTTCAATTAAAGAAAATTTTATCAGTTTTAAAAATGTGGTGGTTAGTTTGCGGCATTCTTATTGAAGGTGGCCTTTTCACTATCGTGCTTTGTGCTGACTGGCTGCTTTGAACTGGCCACGAATTGTTTAACTTTCTGACTGAATTTTAACAACAGGAACCTAAATGACCCCAGTGACCTGCACTCAACCCGCTGTTTTACATTTCTGTCCTTCCAATTTGAATCTCTGTAGCTTCCACAAAATTCACAAACCACTCGACCACTTGAACTTTCATTAACACATTATTTTTCATTTTGCATCATGCTATTTCTGGTATGTTTTGGCCGCACTTTGCTTTGTACAGTTTGGAAGTTGGTGGTAAGCTTTGAAATCCTTTCTTACTTGCTTAAACCAGGCTGGCATTGGAAAATCCTTAGAGAAGTAAACCCGAAAGAAATGCAATGACTTTGAGAGTTTAGAAATAAAAAAGAAAACTTGAAACAGGATGACTGTTTGAGGGAGAAAAGGAAAAGAGACTTATCTGAGTGAGGCAGCTGACACCAATGATCGTGACATGCATTTCGGATTAATCAGCCTAGCCTATTCGACCAATCACCTTTCAGTTGTCATACTTTATGCCCCCGGATCTCCATAACCCAATCTCTTCGCCAAGTCACTGACCCTATTAGGCTTGCGGAGCCCTGAAAGATTTTCACCAACAAACCTCTCTCATTTGTTCATCCCTCAACTCATTGTCGCCTTACGGTGCCCGTGAAGGTTTTCATCAATAAGACTCTCTCATTTTGATTTCTCTCATCTTCCGTCGCCCTATGGTACCCTTGAGAGTTTTCATCAATAGGGCTCTCTCATTTATTCATTTTCCCTTGTGCAACACGGAGTGTTGCCCCTGACACGAATCATACCTCTATCTCACTCGACTTGGCACTCTCAAAGATTGATCAAAATGTCTTTCTTTGGACCGCAATGTAAGCTTTTGGATAAGGTTAGAAAGAAAGGATATCATGAAGGCTCAAAAGAAATTGAATGGTTTTACAAAACCACAACTTCTGCCCCAGTTGCCTTGCCTGGAGACTTTTGAATTTATTTTGATGGGACCAAACCGTGAGGCTGCTTACATATCCTTTAAAGGAATCAGGTCGAACATAGTTCATGGCATAGGAATTGCTTTGTTTTTGTTACTTTTCTCTTTTTCTTTTTCTTTCTCTCTCTCTTTTTATTTTCTTTTTTCTCTTTTTTTTCTTTTCTTTACTCTTTTCCATTCTTTTCTTTCTCTTTTCCTCTTTTTATTTTATTTACCTTTGGTGTTCGTATTTCTGAACTTGCTACTGATTCCAAAAGAGGGGTATGAAAGAAAATAAATAAGGCTTAAAGGGGAAACAAAGGATAAAGTGTTTAGATAGCAGAATAAAATGTCTTCGTCATTCCAATTATCAAAACATGCCAAGTACAAACGATATTAGACATACCAAAAAAATCATACATAATATTTTTTGACCGCATCAGAATTGATAGGCATATCTACACATTTGCCTTCTATATCTGTTAAATACAAAGTACCATTGGACAATACTCTTACGATGAACGTCCCTTGCCAATTTGGGGCAAACTTGCCTTTAGCTTCAGTCTGATGTGGAAGGATGCGCTTCAATACTTGCTGACCTACTTCAAATTTTCGGGAACGCACCTTCTTGTTGTATGCTCTTGCCATTCTCTTTTGATACAACTGGCTATGACACATTACTGCCAGTCTTTTCTCGTCAATCAAACTTAATTGCTCCAAATGGGTTTTGACCCACTTATCATCATTAATTTCGGCTTTAGCAACAATCCGAAGGGATGGAATTTCAACTTCTGCGGGTATCACTGCTTCAGTACCATATACCAACAAATAAGGAGTTACACCTACTGAAGTGCGAGCAGTAGTGTGATAGCCCAACAAAGCAAAGGGCAAATTTTCATGCCATTGTCTGGAACCTTGCACCATTTTCCGAAGTATCTTCTTTATGTTCTTGTTGGCTGCCTCGACTGCTCCATTCGCCTTAGGGCGGTATGTGGTGGAATTTCGATGCGTAACCTTAAACTGTTGATATACTTCTTTCATCAAAGACTATTAAGATTAGAACCATTATCTGTGATGATCACATTTGGGATTCCAAATCGACAAATGATATTTGAATGAAAAAATCGACCACTGCCTTCTTGGTCACAGATTTGAAAGTCTTAGCTTCAACCCACTTAGTGAAATAATCGATGGCCACCAGAATGAACCTGTGCCTATTTGATGCCACGAGCTTAATTGGTTCAATGACATCCATGCCCCAAGCAAAAAAGGGTTGCGGTGCGGACATTGTATGTAACTCAGATGGCGGAGAATAGATCAAGTCTTCGTGTACCTGTCACTGATGACACTTGCGCACAAAGCTAATACAATCTCGTTCAATGGTGAGCCAATAATATCCTGCTCGAAGAATTTTCTTTTCCAGAACATACCCACTCATATGTGGCCTGCAAACCCCGGAATGCACTTTTGTCATGATAGTCGTGGCTTGTTTAGCGTCTATGCACCTCAATAGCCCAAGATCTAGAGTTCTTTTGTACAAAATTCCCCCGCTCAAGAAAAATCCACTAGCCAAATGGCGAATTGTTCTCTTTTGATCACCTGTGGCTTGTACTGGATATACCCTCATCCTGATGTATTCCTTGATACATGGAACCATGGTTCACCATCAAGTTCTTCCTCAACCACATTAAAATAGGCATGCTGATCACGAACTTGAATGTGCAGAGGGTCAACATAAGCTTTGTCCAGATGGTGCAACATTGCCGCCAAGGTAGCCAAAGCATCGACAACCTCATTATGGATCCTTGGGATATGCTTGAATTCTATTGATCGAAAACGTTGAAAAAGATCATGCAAACATTGCCGATACGGTATGAGCTTCAAATCTCGTGTCTCCCATTCTCCTTGAATCTGGTGCACTAAAAGGTCCGAGTCTCCCAAGACCAAGACTTCCTGGACTCCCATATCTACCGCTAACCTTACACCCAGAATGCATGCCTCATATTCAGCCATATTGTTAGTACAATAGAAATGAAGCTGGGACATAACAGGGTAGTGATGCCCTGTTTCAGAAATGAGCAAAGCCCCTATTCCATCACCTTTCATATTAGCGGCTCCATCAAAGAAAAGTTTCCAACCTGGTTTTTCAACCTGCTCCACCTCGTCAATAAGCATCACTTCTTCATTGGGAAAATAAGTTCTCAATGGTTCATACTCTTCATCGACCGAGTTCTCGGCCAAATGATCGGCCAATGCTTGGGATTTCATCGCGGTCCGAGTCACATAGTTGATCTCAAACTCTGTGAGCAAAATATGCCACTTTTCAAGTGTTCCTGTGGGCATAGGCTTCTGAAAGATATACTTTAGAGGGTCCAGGCGAGAAATGAGGTAAGTAGTGTAGGATGACAGATAATGCTTCAATTTTTGTGCCACCTAAGTCAGGGCGCAACATGTCCTCTCAAGAGGAGTGTAGTTAACCTCATAAGACGTGAACTTCTTGCTGAGATAATAGATGGCTTGCTCTTTCTTGCCAGTGATGTCATGTTGACCCAATACACAGCCAAACAAATTGTCCAAGACTGTCAAATAAAGAATTAAAGGCCTTTCAGGTTCCGATGGGACCAACACGGGTGGGTTAGACAAGTACCCTTTGATCTTATCAAATGCCTTCTGGTACTCATCAGTCCATTTGACCGTATCATCCTTTTTCAACAACTTAAAGATGGGCTTACAGGTTTTTGTTAGTTGAGCAATAAACCTATTGATGTAGTTCAATCGCTCGAGCAGACTTATTACCTCAGTCTTGTTCCTTCGATGTGGCAATTCTTGGATAGATTTGATCTTTGACGAGTCCAACTCAATGCCTTGACAACTAACTATAAATCCCAACATGTTTCTAGATGGAACACCAAATGCACACTTGGCAGGGTTAAGCTTAAGGTTGTACCTGCGGAGCCTTTGGAAAAACTTCCTCAAATCTCCGACATTGTTGGCCTGTTGCTTTGACTTTATGATCACATCAACCACATAAACCTCAATCTCCTTGTGTATCATATTATGGAACACAGTAGTCATTGCCCTCATGTAAGTTGCCGCAGTGTTTTTCAAACCAAATGGCATTACCCAGTAGCAATAAGTCCCCCATGGTATGATGAAGGCTGACTTTTCTGTATCCTCCTCATCCATCAAGATCTGGTGGTACCTTGCATAGAAATCCACAAAAGAACCAATCTCATGATTGGCACGGTTGTCAATCAAAATGTGGATATTTGGCAATGGAAAATTATCATTTGGACTTGCTTTGTTGAGATCGCCATAATCAATGCACACCCTGGTCTTTCCATTCTTCTTTGGCACTGGAACAACATTATCTAACCAAGTGGGGTATCGTGTGACAGGAGGGAACTTCCTTAACTTCTGCTTTGACAGGACTAACTTAGTTAACTTCTGCTTTGACAGGAGGGACATCAGTCAAGGACTCATGTCAGTTTTGAACTTTCTTAACTTCTGCTTGACAGGAGGGAATGTCGGGTCAGTGGGCAATTTGTGAACCATCAAGTCAGTACTTAGACCCGGCATGTCGTCATATGACCATGCAAAAATGTCTTTATATTCAAACAATGCTTTGATTATTTCCTCCCTAATTTGTGATTCCAAGTGTACACTTATCTTGGTTTCCCTGATATTATCTGGATCCCCTAAATTGATTGTTTCAGTTTCATTCAGATTAGGCTTGGGTTTCTCTTCAAAGTGACATAGCTCTTTACTAATTTCCTCAAATGCTTCCTCTTCATCATATTCTATTTCATCATCACACTCTATTTCTTGGATTATTATTTCAGAGTTAGATTGACTTTTAAGACTTGGCTGAAGATTTCTCATACATTTCATATCATTGAAACTAGCATAAAAAGAATTGTACAAAGAAAGAAAAGAAAATGACACTATCAGGAGTAATGGAAAAGGGAAATTGCATTTCATTAAAAATAAAGGATAGAAGGGTTTGTATATAAAAAATAGACGGAAAATAAAATTTGAATTACAACCCTAGAATAATCCAGATAAACTGGAAGGAAAACAAAGTAAACTACCAAAACTCCTTCCGAGTAGGGAGAGGAGTAGCATCCCAATTGTTAAGCTTCACTTTTGGCCTAATAAACGGAACATACGCTTTGCTGGAACCTTCTCCAGTTTCACCTCATCAAATAGACTCTGGAACCTTTTAACCAATTCCTCATCAAAATCAACCAAAGGCTTTGGAACTATTGTCAATAAACGCTTTACGACCCCTGCCTTGATGAAAGACCTGGAGAGACGTGGGACTGGCTTAGGGAACGACCATGCCTTCTTTTTCAACTTTCTAGCCTTCTTCGCATCATCGCCTGTAGGTTTGAACCCCAGACCAAATGTACCCAGATTTTCATACAAAGACACTGGCTGCACGATACCTTGCAGAGATACACCCAGACCCTTGCCCGGCACAAAACCATTTTTCAAAATTTTAGTTGCTACCTTGACGATTGTAGAAGCTAGCTTTGGACTTGGAATGTATTCTCCTTCTGGAATCTTTTCAACTGATACCATTTCGGAAACTTGATAGACCCACAACCCCTTATCTTCTTCAGCTTCAATAAACGGGATGGAAGTATCATTGAAAGCACATAAGTTCTCATCGCCATGCACGAAGATTTCTTGTCTATCCCATTCGAACTTCACCATCTGGTGTAAAGAAGACGGAACCACCTTGGCAACATGTATCCAAGGCCTACCCAATAGCAAATTGTAAGAAACAGTCACATCCAGTACATGGAACTCCATGGTGAATTCAACTGGTCCTATTGTCAACTCGAGCATGATGTCACCAATAGAGTCTTTTCCCCCTCCGTCAAAACCTCAGACGTATATGTTGTTCTTGTGAATCCTCTCATTATCAACTTTTAACTTGTTCAGAGTAGAGAGAGGGCAGATGTTTGCAGTGGAACCATTGTCAACTAACACCCTTGTGACCACAGAGTCTTCGCATTTCACTGTGAGGTAGAGAGCTCGATTGTGTTCCGTACCCTCCAAAGGCAAATCATCATCAGAGAATGTGATCCGGTTAGACTCAAATATCTTATTGGAAATCTTCTCCAAATGGTTCACTATGATTTTGTCGGGGACATGAGCTTCGTTCAGAATCTTCATCAAGGCCCGGCAGTGCTCATCTGAATGGATCAACAATGATAACAGGAAAATCTGAGCAAGAGTTTTTCTCAACTGTTCTATGATGGAGTAATCTTGTACCTTCATTTTTCTCAAAAACTCCTTCGCCTCTTCTTCAGTCACCAGTTTCTTCACTAGAACTGGATTGTCTCTTAGTGTTTTAGCTTTTCTTAACTCTTATGGGGCAAAGCATCTCCCTGAACGAGTAAAACCTGGGCCTCGTTTACTTCTTATTTCACTTCCTTCCCCTTATAGGTTACTATCACTCACTTATAGTTCCATGGGACAGTCTTGGTGTTAGCTACTGGCAGCTGGGTCACAGGTTTGCTAATGATAGGGTCCGTGCGGGCACCTTCCATAATTATGATAGGCTTACTTGCTACCCTCACACGATCACCTTTGGCTTTTCTTGATGTGCTACAATATCACTTGGATACCTCTTTTCAATTACCACAGTTGGCTTATCATTTGGCATGCTCAACTTGTCTACCGATCCTTCAACTATTGAAGAAGTTGATTTTATGGCAACCGGGTCCTTGACTAACTTATTTTCACTAGACCGGATCATCATGATAGATCATGAAGGCTTCTTGGGCTTCCCATCCCTGTGCACTATCTCAATCATGTGTGTTTCAGCATGGGGCTAGTAATGGGTTCTAATTGATATTGGGTGCTTTTGGGCTCTACACCACAATCTAGTTCGTATCAATGAGCTCCTGGATGGCGTTCTTCAAATGCCAACACTTTTCTGTGTCGTGCCCCGGAGTATCAGAACAGTATGCATATCTGAGAGAATAATCCAGGTTCTTTGGAGGGGGTTTGGTAGTTTCGACTCAATTGGCCTCAGAAAATCCAACTGCCTCAACCTTTGAAATAGGCTGGTATAAGATTCCCCAAGTGGGGTGAAAGTTTTCTTTCGCTGCAACCTTTCATTCCTGAATTCTGGCTTGGCCTGAAAGTTTGGACCAACATGGTTTCGGTATGTTTGTGGAGGTGGGTAAGGGTTTCATGGAGCTAGTGCATGCCATTGCGGGTGAGGAGGGGGTTGAGCATATGACTGTGCGTGATGGACATGATATTGGGATGGCCTGATTGAATACTAAGGCTTTGGTGGTGGGAAGTAGTGTTGGGATGGATTATATGGAGTTGGGGTATAGGTTTGAAGTTGCAGTCGAGGTTGGGCATAGTGGGTAGGAGAATCCCCCGAGCCGTGCCACGATCTTAAAACGACCATAGCGACATCCTCTTTCTTCTTTTTCCCAAGCACGCCTCCTGTGCCATTCTGGATTGCTTGAGTAGTTGCTTTGATGGCAGAGTAGCTCATGATCTTGCTTGATTTGAGCTCTTCCTCTACCATTCCTCCTATTTTTACAACTTCATTGATAGACTTACCTATGGCCGAGATCAGATGGCCAAAGTAAGTAGGCTCCAAAGCCTGAAGAAAGTATTCCACCATTTCGTCCTCCTCCATTGGAAGGTTAACCCGTGCTACCTATTCTCTCTAGCAGAAACCATATTCCCTGAAACTTTCACTAGGCTTCTTATCTATCTTAGTCAAAGACAAACGATCTGGAACAATCTCTATGTTGTATTGGAAATGACGAGTGAATGCTTGGGCCAAATCATCCCAGGTATACCATCTGCTGTGATCCTGATGAGTGTACCACTCCAATGCTGTGCCACTCAGATTTTGGCTAAAGTATGCCATTAACAGCTCATTTTCCCACTGGCTCCTCTTATTTTACTGCAAAATCCCCTTAAGTGGGCCACAGGATCTCCGTGTCCGCCATACAAGTCAAATTTGGGCATTTTGAACCCAACAGGTAGCTGTACGTCAGGGAACAAATACAGATCTTTGTAAGCTACACTCACTTGACCTCCCAACCCTTGCATGTTTCTGAGCGACTGTTCCAAGCTTCTCACCTTCCTAAACATCTCCTCCTGTTCCGAGTTCTTAGGTGGTTTCTCAGCCTCAACAAGAAGGTCGGAACGAGGAGTGTAGGAGTAATGATCTGGGGCCTTGAAGGTAGGTTCCGGTGGATAATACTGATTATCTTGGGTTTGGAATAACAACTTACTGGAATATCGGTGAAGCATAGCTGGTGGAGGTGCTACGAAAATAGGGGTAGTTGGTGGATGGGGGGTATGGGGTTGTTTTGGCTGGTGGAGCTCGTATGGTTTGGGAAGTGGTACCATGATAGTGGTGGTAAGGGGTGAAGTTTGGTGCATGTTGTGGGGATGAATTGGTAGTGGGAGATTCTTGGGATTGAGCTAGCGGTGGGATGAAAGCAGGGTTGGTGGGGTATGATGATGGGGGATGACCATTCATCCATGCCTGGTACATCTCGACCATTTGGTGCTTTAACTTATGTAACTCCTCCTTCAGACCAACCTCAGTCTCCTCCACCTCTCTCGATGGATCATTAATACTTGCATCCAGTTCATCCATGCCTGGTACATCTCGGCCATTTGGTGCTTTAACTTATGTAACTCCTCCTTCAGACCAACCTCAGTCTCCTCCACCTCTCTCGATGGATCAATAATACTTGCGTCCAGTTCTTGTCCAGCCATGATCAACTTGCTTTTAGACCTGATGTTGTACGGGTGGGTTGCCAGAATGCCAAACAAACTAACCACCTTCCTGTTCTCAATAACTACAACAACTTGTTAGTGTTTAAGACGTAACAGATAGGCAATCACACATTTGGGATGCAATGCACCTAAACAGTTACAACTTCTATCGTGTATTTGAACGGCTGCATGTTTACCTTTAACTAACTTTTCTCATTTTTGCGCTTTCTCTTCTCTCTTTTTCTTTTCTTTCACTCCAACTCATCTTTGGTCACTATTGGCCTTTCCCACTTGTTTTGTTGCTTCCCTTTTATTTTGCACTTGTTTTTCTCTCTTGTTTTGCCATTATTTCTTTCCACTCAATTTTCTTTTATTTTATCCCCTATTTTTCCTTTTCATTTTATGGTTACGATCGAATTCTATGGAGATTACCTATGTATCATGATACCGCATGAATAAGATCATTATGTAGTTCAGGGAGATAAATGCGAAGTAAAAGAAAGATACATTTTCCCAACTTTTCATAAACTAAAAACAAAACATCTTGATTACAATGACCTCCCCTACAGATTTAAACATAAAAACTAACAGACTCGAAAATTGGACTAACAAACTCCAAAATAAAATGAAAATACAGACTCGAAAATGAACTAACAAACTCCAAAAGAAACTAAAAATACAGACTCGAACAATAAAAAATCAGGAATACACAAGTGCCTCAACTACTACTCCAAGGTCCCGTGGGACATCAGTCGGTCTCGCCATGGGCCTATGTGTAAGATCTCCTTGGAGGTGATCCAAGTCATTTATTATTTGGCAAACAAAGGTCATCATTGCGGCCAAGAAGGTGGTTCTAGTCATGTCCTCACATTCATGGCATTTCATGACGATGTAGTCAACAATTGCTCTAACCCTTTCCCTATGCCTTTCTCTTGGAGAAAACGTCCAATTTGTTGAGACCTAGCTTCTAGCACTTGGGTGTCATGATGGATTTGACCCTGCAACTGTTTCATATCCTCTTCTAGATGAGACATTAGTGCATAATAATGTTCCCTCTCTACTTTAAAGTTCTTTGTTTGTTTGGCTATTTCGTTCTCGAGAGTAGTTAGCTTTTTCTTCAGGTTTGTGACTTCTTGATCATATCTCCCTTTCAATTTCCGAACAAACTCTAACCATCCCTCTACGTTCTTTGCCAACTGTGCCCGAGCTCTTGCCAGACTACCTTTGGATTTTTCCAAATCATTCCCGTACTCGCATATTTTCTTCTTAAGACTTTTTATGAGTCTTTCATTCGTTCGGCTCCTTTACTGATTCTCAGCAGCTATCTTTATTTTTTGGATCTGGGCTCGAAGGGCTTTGATTTCTTGGGCCAACTCTTTCTTCTCCACTTCATCAGTAGCAGCCTTTACACTACTGTCAAATTTAAGATCTCTGATTTGCTCCTCTAATTTGCTTACCGTGGCCCTGTAACTTGTCTCTTTCGCCAACCAACCCCATTGCTGTTGTGCCCCATCAGTGAACTGTTGGATGTCACACCTCCTTTTTACCACACCCGAGAAGGGGATATAAGGGAGTTTATCTAATTAAAGTGACATTCAAAATGAGATTATTTTATTTGAAATTTAGAGTCGCCACTTGGGATAATTTATGGTGTCCCAAGTCACCAGTTTAAATCCTGATTCGAGAAAAAGATTGACTCAGTTTTACAGTCCGCGAACACAGAAATTCGGGTAAGGAATTATGTTAACCCGGGAGAAGGTGTTAGGCATTTCCGAGTTTCGTGGTTTTAGCACGGTCGCTCAACTGCTATTATTGGCCTATTTACTTTATTTTAGTACATGTTTTAGCCTATGGTTCAACTTCAACTTTATAACTGCTTTTATTTAATATTTTTAGTAAGATTCAACGTCATATAAAGCGCGTTTTGAACCACGTCACATAAATGCACCTGCAGTCCGCAACACATTTTATCTAACGTTGTTGAGATTTAGATTTGTGTCACATAAATGCCCACCCGAGTTTAGGAAGGTAAATTATTAAAATAGCGCGCCTAAAGCGACTACGCACTTTCAAGTTTGCGAGGGCCATGGAAATTTCAACTAAATGACACACCTCGATTTTTAAAGAGTTAAAATTAACTAAATGAGGGCCATGGGTTATGTAATTGGATGGCGCACCTCAACTTATTTAAAGAATTTATACTCAAATTAAAGCGAACTACGGGTATTCATATCTAAAACAAACAGTTAACATTAAGCTTGAAATAAACAAATAGGGGATGAAAGAGTTGAACATCAATATAGCGGGAGAACCTTTTCAAGCGCAGATTTGGAATCCTCAAAGCGTGATGGTCGAGTAGCTTCAGCAACAAATATCACATCATGTGCCTCTTCGTAGAACCTCTCCCAGATTGAGCGAAGACCAGGCTGACCTCTTAAATCCTAAAATACAAGCTTTGTATTTGATACTTCAACGTGACCAATATTGAACCCACGGTTGGAACGATACAACCTGGTGGAAAGCCTTCCAAGTTTGAGTATTGTTGATTTTAATTTCTTTAAGTGTCATTTTCTAGCCTTGTCAATCCCAAAATAAGGACATGAAACTTTGTCTTGCTAAACATGTATTTATACAATCCATAAAAAATGAAAATATCTCTATCTTCTTCTGTTTACTCTTAAAACTTTTAATATACATTAACATCTTCCAACCAATTCACAAAGAAGAAGGCGACGCTCAAACGAGCAAACAGTTCCCTTTAAAATCATTACCAAAGTTGAACATCGATGTGCTCTCAAACAGATCCGGATATGAACAAATACCAACGGAGGGACCTCAGACTACCCGGAAGGCTTTGAACCTCAATTGACTCGAACACTGACTTCAAACGAGACAGAAATTGAAATCAAAAAGAAAACCATCGAGACTTATTTTTTGTTCAATTTCTGGTATATAAATAGCAAAAAAAAACGAATCAGTAAAGACCATTGAGACCCTTTTTTTGATTTTTTTTACTGATGTCTGCCCGAGCCCCGCTTTTCCGTTTCCAGCCTCTGTTTTGTGTGTGTGTGCGTGTTCTCCGGCGAGTTCATCGCTGCTTGGCGAGAGAGTAATTAAAAGGTCGTTTGGGGTGGGGTGGTTAGAGGAAGATCAGAAATTAGGGAGGGGGGTCTCCTCTATGCTGAAGCGGCGCTGCTGATGATCCCCCTATATTAGGCGTTATTTTAGGTGTATTTTTGTGTGTCCTTTTCAGCTCATTTAGGTGTTGGGTCAATTTAGGGGTTAGGTACTATTATATAGGGATAGGGATTAGGTTAGGGGTATGGGCCTAGTAATTATGGGCTAGGTCCAAAATTAGGCCTAAAAATGGGTTGCTCGAGCTCAATTTTTATTCTTTCCCCACAAACGAGATTAAAATATGACTTCATTTATTAATTAGTCATACTTAAGTAAAATAACTGTTAAAATAATACTGACTGTTAGAATAAACCTTTTTTTTGTATTTTTCAATATTAAAATGACTACAAAACATTAATGAAACTATTTTTTGTAATTTTCATTTTCTTGTAATAAAATAAAGTAAAAGAGTCAATATTAGTTGAAATAGTGATATTAGGCCTAGATTAAATATTTACGTGCTAAAATATAAAAATTCTTGGGGAGGGTCAAAAATCACATGTCTATAGTTGCCCCTCTTTGACTGGAAACGCGAAGAGTTTTCAGACAAAGAATGACTAGACAGGTTTTTTGACCCGACTCTTATTTAGGGAGACCAAAACTAAGAGAAAGGAAGAGAATGTGACCGAGCTCTGGTATCTGAGCTGCCTACATATCCTTGGCTATAAAGGAATCATGCCACGTGTAGTTCAGAAATGAGTGAGGTGATGGAGTATATTGAGGTGGAGAGCTAGGTGAGGTGCCATTCCGTCGAGGTTCCGGTCCGCGATTCCGCTATTACATCAAAAATAAAAAATAAAAAAGACTAACTAAGCCTATCAGCTACGAATAACAAGATTCCTACCTATGAGTCTTCTGAAGCTTGATCTTGAGTCTTGGTTGGTTCTTTATACGAACTCTAGATTTGAACCTCGGCGTTTGTTAGCTGCAGGTGCTAGCTCGTTCTTCTTTAGCTTTTGGATCAAGATCAGACATGCAGTGCTTGTGACCTCAGCCATGTCTTGAGCAATTCGCCTCTTGTTTCAGCTTCTGCATTTTGGATTCACTCCCTTTTTCCCCCTTTTTCCCTTTTTTTTCTTTTCTTATTTTTTTGTTTTTTTTTTAATTCTGGACTGAGATTACTTCCATTGATCATCTCGTCTGTTAACTCGCCTTCTTGCCGCGAGCTTCTGCTACTTCTAACTTGAACTGTTTTCCTTTGATACTTGAACTTCTTTCCCTTGAAACTCAAATTGTTTTCCCTTGTTCTCTAGGTGGGCGCCTGATTGCTGAAACTTGAACTGTCTTCCTTTGAAACTTACACTACTTTTCCTCGAAACTTGAATTGTTTTTCCTTGTTCTCTAGGTGGGCGCCTGATTCTACAACAAAACAGACAAAACAAAAGAAATTTTTCTGCCCCAGTTTGTACTAGGAAGATTTGTGAGTTGTTAAGCAAAACTATAAATCACCCACGCTGCTGATGGAGGATGCAATGATGAGAGTAAAATTAATGACTCGACTAGGACGTGTGTCTCCTATGCGTGATTGAACTTGCGGAAAACTATAAACTAAGCTTGACTAAAGTAAAGACTGACCCTATTCTCCATGCGGGACCCCTGATTTCAAGGAAACTAAAAATTGACCCTTTTTTTTTCAAATCCAGACTTCCCTTCTTCTTTTTTTCGAATTCAGACTTCCCTTTTTTTTAATTATTATCCTAGGAGAAAATTCATCGGACTAGGTTTTCTATATTAGGAGAAAGATTCATTAGGCTAAGATTTCGATCATATGAGAAAATTTCATCAGACTAGGTCTCTTTTTCGGTATCTTAGGAGAAAGATTCATCAGACTAAGATTTCTATCCTAGGAGAAAATTCATCAGACTAGGTCTCTTTTCTACTTCTTTTTTGGTATCTTAGGAGAAAGGTTCATCGGACTAAGATTTCTATCCTAGGAGAAAGTTCATCAAACTAGGTTTTCTATCCTAGGAGAAAGATTCATCAGACTAAGATTTTGATCCTAGGAGAAAATTCATCAGACTAGGTCTCTTTTCTACTTCTTTTTTGGTATCTTAGGAGAAAGGTTCATCGGACTAAGATTTCTATCCTAGGAGAAAGTTCATCAGACTAGGTCTTCTATCTTAGGAGAAAGATTCATCAGACTAAGATTTTAATCCTAGGAGAAAATTTATCAGACTAGGTCTTTTTTTGGTATCTTAGGAGAAAGATTCATCAGACTAAGATTTTTATCTTAGGAGAAAGTTCATCAGACTAGGTCTTCTATCTTAGGAGAAAGATTCATGACTAAGATTTTTTTTTGTATCTTAGGAGAAAGATTAATCAGACTAAGATGTTTATCCTAGGAGGAAAAATGTGAAAAAGCAATGGCAAAATTTTATGCACATGCAGACAAATAAAGGCATAGATTTGAGAAACTTTCCTTTGTCGGCTCTTCTCTTCTTTTTTTTTTCTTTTTTAACCACTTTCCTTGCACTGCTTTGTTCCTGTTTCAAACAAAGAAAATTTTGTCAAATGTATAAGTGGTGGTCGGTTCGTGGCCTTGACGTCTTTGGCAGCTTGGCTTCTGCTCAATCAGCTTGAGTCGATTTCAAGAGACTATTGCTCTGCATCAACCCTAATAGTTTTACGCCTAGTACCATTTGTAGTTGTGGCTCAATCAGCCTTATCCCAATTGGAGATCTTTGCTTAGGTGACCTTTTCTGATATCTTGAATGACTTCCTGCTTTTTGAGCAATTTGTCTGTCAGAGAGAATCACAAGTTATCTTTGCTTGTGCCAAGTAGGCTGACAAGAGTCTTTTGGGAAAGCCTTTGCATGTCCTCCAGGTATATTGACAAAAACAACCTAGTGCTGGCCAAATTTGCTTTATGCGATTGAAAAGTCGGTAGCAGATTTTGAAATATTTTCTTGCTTGTTTTGACAAGGACCGACTTGGAGTGAAGGACAAAATGATGCAAAGAAACAAGTATTAACAAGAAATTCCCTTGTCCGAAGGACAGAAGGAAGAGTTTTTTTTTTCTTTTCTTTTGCCATTTTTTTGTTTTGCGCTAACTAGCATTAATGATCATGACATGCATTTTGGACCTTAATGTCCGATCTATCAAACTAATTCAATCTTCCATTTTACCATTCTTACAACCTTTGAAGTTGGGCTTGTTCGTGTCAATTTTTGCATCAGCTTCACGACTCACTTTCGACTAATGGTGCCCTGAGGAATTTTCACCAACAAGCCTATCTCATTTATTCATCTCTACTTACCGTCGCCTTACTGTGCCCGTGAGGGTTTTCACTAATAAGACTCTCTCATTTTTCTTTTTCTTTTTCATTCCCTCTTTTTTGTGAGCAACTCGATGATGTTCTACGTCAGGTGACAACTGTTGCTCATTGCATGCATCTCTTGGCATTCTTGAAGGCATATTGGGAGTTCTTTATTTGGAAGGTTTTTGGATAGGGTTAGAAAGAAAGGTCGGCATGAAGGCTCAAAATAAACTCAAAATGAGGGGTTGTAGACTTACAACTCTTGGAATCGACTTTTTCAAAAATGAAATAAAATCTTTGCCCCAGTTTCAGATGCTGGGGATTTTTGGATTTTTTTATTTTTTTTTCTTTTTCTTCTAAATTCTTATTTGGTTGGACCGAACCGTGAGGCTGCCTACATATCCTTATTTTAAAGGAATCAGGTCTAACGTAGTTCAAACATTTGACCTAACTATTTTTCGACTTACTTTCCTCTGTCTTTTTCCTTTTTTCCTATCTTTTTTTCTTTTTGTTTTCAAAAACAAGTTGCCCCGGCATCTATTTTTTGAGGGCATGGACCTTTGACAATTCATTTCTTCTTCATTTTTTTTCACTTGAACTTTCTAATAATTACCCCAATTTGTACTCTTGGGACATGGACTTTTTTTTTCTTTTTCTTTTTCCTCTTTTTTCATTTTTTTTGTTTTTTGAATCTTGACTCTAAACTTTCCAAAAGAGGGTGGTCAAAGAAAATAACACAGGCTCAAATGGGTGACAAAGGGTAAAAAGTGTTTTGGGTAGCAGAAAAAGGGCCTCCCAACCTCGAGAACGCCAATTATAGTATCCTGTCGCGATCATATCATTGATGAACATGCCCGTCTTCTTGGTGTTTCGTGGTCACAAGACACTTTCCGTCTTTTAATGTCAAACTTTCCAACAAACTTCAATTGATTAAACATCCTCAAGCCCAATCTTCACAATGATTTGAAGATGAATTTTACTCGACCTTAATTCCAAAGTATTTCAACTCTTTATTCATCCTCAAAAGTGCTTTTTTTTTTCCAGTTATCCAATTCCATATTAAATCGGTTCCTAAGATCTGACAAAATTTCCGCATGCATGTCATGTCATTAGAACCAACGACAAAAGAACTAGGAACAGAATGACACAAAATGACAAACTGTATTTTATTGAGTAAAGGATGAAAGGGTTTTACAACTAAACAAGAAATCCAAAATACGAGTTACAACCCTAAAATAACCCGAATAATGAAAATAGCAACAGAACAGACAGACAAGACTCACACAAATAGAATGGAGGGATAGAAGGGTTTGACTCAATAAAATAAATAAAATCTGGATCACAAACCTGAAATAACCCAGATAATAGAAAAAACATCAAAACAAGCTACTAAGATTCCTTCCTAGTGATGAGGGAATGACTTTTCAATCGCTAGACTTGACATTTAGCCAAAAATTTGCTCATCAGAATCAGCAGAGCCTTCTCCAATTTCAACATCATTAACTTCAGTTAGCAAGTTCCCAAGAGGATTCTCATACTCCATGTCACCAGGCATCATCCCCACAAAGTGTGCATCATGATGTGCAGGTAAAGAATTCTGCGCGATATTCTGGGTGTCATTGTCTTGGATCACAATCAGGTTTTCCTGGATCATCCTTTCTATTTCTCTTTCCAAATCTCGACAGCTTTCAACATTGTGCCCCTGGGCATTGGAATGGTATTCACACCTTTTAGAAGAGTCAAAGCTTCTTGCACGGGGGTCCACATGATTTGGAGGAATATGTGCAATCATGTCATACTGATTTAATTTCTCAAACAAGCTTGCATATGACTCTCCTATTGGTGTAAAATTATCTTTCAGCCTTTGTTCTCTTTTATACCCCTGGCTTGGATGTGGTTTATAAGGCATTTGAAAATTTTGTGGAGGCTGGTGGAGATTTTGCGGTGCTGGTGCTCGCCTTCTGGGGTGTCTTGATGGTCGAGCAACATAATGAGGTGCAACAACAGAGTATTGAGGGTTATGAAGTGGATAATAGTATTCAGGAGAATCATGGGAAACCTGATGAGGTTGCTCATACCTTCGAGATGCTCTTCTAGGACCTCTTCTCGACCCTAATGTCATCATGATTTCTTCGTGCATCTCATTCGTGTCACTAAACTTATCGGATTCAATCGGGACAGCCTGAGTTGTGGCTTTGAGAATTGCTTGACTTATAATTTTGCCTGTCTTAAGACCATTCTCAATCATTTCCCCCATTTTGATTGCTTCCGAGAAGGATTTACCCACTGCGGACATCATGTTTTGAAAATAATCTGGCTCTTGAGCCTGAAGGAAGACAGTGATTAACTCGTGCTCATCCATGGGTGGCTTAACTCTAGCCGCTTGCATTCTCCATTTAATGGCATATTCCCTGAAACTTTCAGTTGGTTTCTTCTTCAAGTTTGAAAGGGAATAGCGGTCTAGGGCAATGTCAATGTTGTATTGGAACTGTTTGCCAAAGGCCTGTGCCATGTCATCCTAGATATACCAGGGAGATGTGTCTTGATCCATAAACCATTCGGAGGCTACTCCCGTAAGGTTTTCCCCAAAATAAGCCATCAACAATTCTTCATTTCTTCCTGCACCTCTCAATTGATTGCAATATATTTTCAGGTGGGCTATAGGATCTCCATGTCCATCATACTTCAAATTTGGGAGTCTTGAAACCAGGCGACAAGTGGACATCGGGGAACATACATAGATCTTTGAAGGCAACACCCTTTTGACCTGCCAACCCTTGCATGTTTTTTAACCGTTGTTCTAAGCTTTTCACTCTTTGGGTAATTTCTTCCTGTACCATCTTTCAGACAGGCTTCTCAATGTTTGTAGGAAGATCAAACGAGTACGAGTGGTACTCAGGAGAGTGGTACTGCTCTTGTTGTGTAGCAAATTGTGACTCATGACGAGGCTGTCCTTGACCACTGGACCATGCTTGACATATTTCGGTCATTTGCTGTTTCGGTATTCTATTTTTCTCAAACACAGTAGGCTCTTGTTGAACCCTCTGACCTTGAGTCTCTTGAACACTTGTAACAGCTTCGATGTCAGTTATCATTTTTCCTTGGATCTTGTGTTTCCAGCTTACCACAAACTGACTACCTCAACTTTCTTCACAATTCAAAACAAAACATGTTAGAATGGACTCAGTCGGTCCTTATTATTATCAATATTTTCATTTCTTCATTTCTTTTTAATGGTGATCGGACCTGATGTGGGTTGCCTACATATCATGTGGGAACATGAATCAGATTTTGCGTAGTTCGGGAAGATCATGAATAAAGTAAATAAACTAACTTTTTTTTTGAATTTTTTATTTTATTTTTCGAAAGAAAGACTTATAAAGAAGAAAGGGAACATTTTTGGATTTTGATTTTTCTTCAGCATTTTTGCAAAGAAAGACTTCTAAAGAAGAAAGATTTTTTGTTTTGAATTTTTTCTGGAATTTCGAAAGAAAAACTTCTAAAGAAGAAAGAAAATATTTTTTGGAATTTCATTTTGAATTTATGAAAGAAATGCTTCTAAAAAATATTTTTGAATTTTGAATTTTCTTTTCAAAATTGAAAGAAGAATGAAAATATTTTTGGAATTTTGGAAAAAATTAAAAGAAAATATTTTTGTATATTTTTTTTAAAAAAAATTAGGGTCTAAAAGAAAGGCTTTCTAAAGAAGCAAGTAATGGAAAACATTTTTGGATTTTTTAAAATTGGGGTCTAAAAAACAGACTTTTATAGAGAGGAAGTAAAGGAAAATATTTTTGGATTTTTTGAAAATTATGGGCCGGAACCGATGAAATTTGCCTACGTATCTCACATCTGGTGAGAATCAGACCCGCGTAGTTTGCCCGTTTTGACGGAATAGGAAAATATGACTTATTTTGACATGACTTTTCTCTTTTTTTGAAAAAATAATTCGGCAGAGTTTCAGGATAATTCAAATACTTGCCTCTCACTCTCTTTTTTTCCTCTTTTTTTTATTTCTGTTTTTTTGCCTTTCCCTATTCTAGAAGCTAGTTAACATGCAAGCCGAAACAGATAAATATGCAAGTAGCACGTAAGATGCATCAGGATGGTCTTTTCATTTGGGGTAAACCTGTCCTAGATAGACCCAACCCCTATGTTGAGTCTCCAAAGTCAAATGCACATGATGCAAACAAACGTTCCTACTAGGGATCTCACATGAGGCTGAATTATTCTAGGTTTACAACCTAGGCATATTATTCTAGACCTGGCTTACCCGAGCGAACAACTCGAGTCGGGGGAGGGGGGCAGCGTACCGGTAACCAAAAGATCATCCGGCTTAGCAACTTGTCCAAACCTCGTTCTATTTGGAATATGACACTAACAGAAAGAAGTCACGCAAGTGTGCACTCCTCAGAAGAGAGAAGAGAGGGGTTTCGTAGCAGTTTATATACAGTTCAAATAATATCAAAGCGGTAAAAAGAAACATTTAGCACATTAGGCCCAAACATGTAATAAAATTAGATAATAAATATAGCCAAATATAACAATATTCTAAGCTCGAATTCTTGAACCCTGAACCAGAGATTCTGGGTTCTTATCCCCAGTGGAGTCGCCAGAGTTGTCACACCTCCTTTTTACCACACCCGAGAAGGGGATATAAGGGAGTTTTTCCAATTAAAGTGACATTCGAAACAGGATTATTTTATTTGAAATTCAGAGTCGCCACTTGGGATAATTTATGGTGTCCCAAGTCACCGGTTTAAATCCCGAATCGAGGAAAAGATTGACTCTGTTTTACAGTCCGTAAACACAGAAATACAGGTAAGGAATTCTGTTAACCCGGGAGAAGGTGTTAGGCATTCCCGAGTTCCGTGATTTTAGCAAGGTCTCTCAACTGCTATTATTGGCCTATTTACTTTATTTTAGTACATGTTTTAGCCTATGGTTCAACTTAAACTTTATAACCGCTTTTATTTAATATTTTTAGTAAGATTGAACGTCATATAAAATGCGTTTTGAACCACGTCACATAAATGCACCAGCAGTCCGCAACACATTTTATCTAACACTGTTAAGATTTGGATTTGGGTCACATAAATGCGCACCCGAGTTTAGGAAGGTAAATTATTAAAATAGCGTGCCTAAAGCGATTACGCACTTTGAAGTTTGCGAGGGCCATGGAAATTTCAACTAAATGGCACACCTCAATTTTTAAAGAGTTAAAATTAACTAAATGAGGGCCATGGGTTATGTGATTGGATAGCGTACCTCAACTTATTTAAAGAATTTATACTCAAATTAAAGCGAATTATGGGTATTCATATCTAAAACAAACAGTTAACATTAAGCTTGAAATAAACAAATAGGGGATGAAAGAGTTGAACATCAATATAGCGGGAGAACCTTTTCAAGCGCAGATTTGGAATCCTCAAAGCGTGATGGTCGAGCAGCATCAGCAACAAATATCACAGCATGTGCCTCTTCATAGCACCTCTCCCAGATTGAGCGAAGACCAGGCTGACCTCTTAAATCCCAAAATACAAGCTTTGTATTTGATACTTCAATGTGACCAATATTGAACCCACGGTTAGAACGATACAACCTGGTGGAAAGCCTTCCAAGTTTGAGTATTGTTGATTTTAATTTCTTTAAGTGTCATTTTCTAGCCTTGTCAATCCCAAAATAAGGACATGAAACTTTGTCTTGCTAAACATGTAGTTATACAATCCATAAAAAATGAAAATATCTCTATCTTCTTCTGTTTACTCTTAAAACTTTCAATATACATTAACATCTTCCAACCAGCTTACAAAGAAGAAGGCGACGCTCAAACGAGCAAATAGTTCCCTTTAAAATCATTACCAAAGTTGAACATCGATGTACACTCAAACAGATCCAGAAATGAACAAGGACCAACGGAGGGACCTCAGACTACCCGGAAGGCTTCGAACCTCAATCGACTCGAACACTGACTTCAAACGAGATAGAAATTGAAATAAAAAAGAAAATCATCGAGACCTATTTTTTGTTCGATTTCTGGTATCTAAAAGAGCAAAAGAAACGAATTAGTAAAGACCATTGAGACCTATTTTTGATTTTTTTTACTGATGTCTGTCCGAGCCCCACTTTTCCGTTTCCAGCATCTGTTTCATGTGTGTGTGCGTGTTCTCCGGCGAGTTCGTCACTGCTTGGCGAGAGAGTAATTAAAGGGTCGTTTGGGGTGGGGTGGTTATAAGGAGATCAGAAATCAGGGAGGGGGGTCTCCTCTATGCTGAAGCAGCGCTGCTGATGATCCCCCTATATTAGGCATTATTTTAGGTGTATTTTTGTGTGTCCTTTTCAGCTCATTTAGGTGTTGGGTCAATTTAGGGGTTAGGTACTATTATATAGGGATAAGGATTAGGTTAGGGGTATGAGCCTAGTAATTATGGGCTAGGTCCAAAATTAGGCCTAAAAATGGGTTGCTCGAGCCCTATTTTTATTCTTTCCCCGCAAACGAGATTAAAATACGACCTCATTTATTAATTAGTCATACTTAAGTGAAATAACTGTTAAAATAAGACTGACTGTTAGAATAAACCTTTTTTTTGGTATTTTTCAATATTAAAAATGACTACAAAACATTAATGAAACTATTTTTTTTGTAGTTTTATTTTCTTGTAATAAAATAACGTAAAAGAGTCAAAATTAGTTGAAATAGTGATATTAGGACTAGATTAAATATTTACGTGCTAAAATATGAAAAGTCTTAGGGAGGGTCAAAAATCACATGTCTACATTGGACATGAGGCCTTTTGGCGGGCCGTTCGGGTTCTTGATGGACTTGATACTTTTTACCATACCAGGAAGTATAACTAGGCTCTAACTCGCCTTTGGATAAATCACATACCTGAGTCTGTGGCTCCAGGAACCTACACTGATGCCAAATCTGGCGAACCTTTTCTTCCGGGAATGCAGCTTTTGGACCTAGCTCAATGACTTGTCGGCTCAAATCTTCATCATGAGGGACAGTTTGGTACCTGCCTAGCATACAGATGAATACTCCGGAGACCCATTAATAGAATAAAGCACACTTCGGCTGACATATAAATGACTTCAGTGATCGGGAGCCAACCAAATGTCCACTCAATTTTGCTTGCAGTCAAGGAACTCAAATGTGCGAACCATGCCTCCGTACCTTCTGGAAACTCATGACCCTCTACCCGATTTTCATGTTCTTCAATGCAATTAAGACCGGTCATAGCATAGTTCATGTACCCCGGACGATGGCAACGGTGTTCTTCCATCCAAAGTTGTAAAAGCATGTTGCAACCCTCAAAAAAATTCCCCCCTGCTCGGCAAACAGTTAGAGCTCGATAAATCTCTGCTAGGATCATCGGTACAATGGTGCCATTAGCCTTTTTAATCATGAAGTCGGTCATTCCTACGAGCTACAACTCTATATGTCCATCCTTCCTCCGGCAGATTAAGGTTTCCAAGAATGCCACTATAAAGTCCAGTCCCCGACGTGCTTCCCATTTACCTTTGTTCCCTGAATGAGTTAGACTAGTATCTGGAGCCTCAAAACTGTAGGGATCCCCAAAGCAATGGTACAAGAAGTAGAATGTGCAAAATCCCTCAACCAAATTTCCATCTTTGACTTCCCGATTGATACTCAGAAGGTCTAGAAACTTGTGAGGAGTCACCGCTCTCGGTGCCACTGGGTACCGGCTCTTGAGATTCCCACTAAAGCCCGCATAGTCTGCTATTTCCTCAAGTGTAGGAGTCATATCAAAATCAGAGAAATGGAATACATTATGCGCCGGGTGCCAAAAAGGTATTAAAGTTTCAATTATATCCAATCTCGGTTTAACCTTCAAAAGAACAATGAGACCGCCCAAAGCTTTTATCGCAACACCTCTACTGACCTCCCCTAGGTCATTCCACCACATATGGAGTTCTAGCGGGATTTCCTCTACAACTTTAAAAGATTCATTTTCAATAGTTCTCATCCTGCACATTTATTTAAAGTGATCGGTTAAAAAAAACAAGATTTATTTTGACTCAAAAAAAGATTATCAATTTTTCAAAATTGCAGTTCGAAACAAAAATACCTTTGCAAATACGGCCCTTCAGCACCTTAGGAAAGAAGATTTTAGGGCTTAATTGGCCAAAAATTTGAAAAAGGACCATAGGTGGCTATTCCTGTAAAAATAGCCTTCCGACGCCCTTTTGGGGATATTTTGGCTATTTAGACAAGAACGACATCACCTAATTTTATTTGTGACAGAATAACAACATTTCATATTTTGGGTTATTTTTGCAAAAATGGAGTTGGACCTGGTGAGAGTTGCCTACGTATCCCACATCTGGTGAGAATCAAACTTGCATAGTTCGGGCAGTTTTGACGCAACAGAAAAACATAAATACTTTGAAATAGCTTTTCCTCTTCTTTTTTTTTTCAAAAAATTTCAGCAGAGCTTCGGGATATTCTGGATACCAGGTTTTTCACAGGCTGGTAATTTCCTCTCTCCTACCTCAATTTAGTTTTTCTCAATTTTTCCTCCATATTCTAGAAGCTGGTCAACATGCAATCCGAATTAAATAAATGTGCAAGTAGCAAGTAAAATGCATCAGGATGGTCTTTTAATTTTGGGTACACCTGTCCTAGATGGACCCAACCCCTGTGTTGAGTCCCCAAAGTCAAATGCACGTGATGCAAACAAGTGTTCCTACTAGGGATCCGGCATGACGCTATGTTATACTATGTTTAAAACCTGGGTGTATTGTTCTAGACCTGGCTTACCCGAGCGGATAGCTCGAGCCGAAGGGGGCAGCGTACCGAGAATAAGAAGCTTCACCGACTTTGCAACTTATCCGAACCTCGTTCTAAAATTAGGATATGACTCTAACAGAAGAGAAGTCACACGAAGTGCACCCTTTCCAGATGATTAAGAAGACTCAGAGAGAGGAGGGTTTCGTAGCAATTTATATACAGTCCGAACAATATCAAAGCGGTAAAAGCGACAATTAGCACATTAGACTCACACACATAAAAAATCAGATAATAAATAAAAGCCAACTATAACAGTTATTTTAAGCTCGAATTCTTGAACCCTGAACCAGAGATTCTGGGTTCTCCTCCCCAGCAGAGTCGCCAGAACTGTTACACCTCCTTTTTACCACCCCGAAAGGGTATATAGGGGAATTTTTCCAATTTAAGTGACAACCGAAATTGGATCATTTTATTTAAAAATTAGAGTCGCCACTTGGGATAATTTATGGTGTATCAAGTCACCAGTTTAAATCCCGAATCGAGGAAGTTTGACTCTGTGTTACAGTCCGCGAAACACAGAAATCAGGGTAAGGAATTCTGTTAACCCGGGAGAAGGTGTTAGGCATTCCCGGTTCCGTGGTTCTAGCGCGGTCGCTCAACTATTATATTGGCCTAATTATCTGATTAATTACATATTTTAAACCTATGTGCATTTTAAAACTTTCTTACCACTTTTAATATTTTTTGGAAAAATTCAAGGTTATTTAAAACACATCGTAAGCCACGCTACATAAAATGCACCCGCGGTTCATGATACGTTTTATTTAACATTGTTGGAAATTGGAGCCTGGTCACATGAAATATACACCCGGATTTTAGAAATTACAAATCACAACTACGTCACGGGAACCATACCCGTAGCCATGATAATTATTTAATTAATGCGCCTAAAGCAAACTACGAGATTCATTTTTAGTATCTAATTTATAATGTTTAATAAAAGGGCCATATGTGATTTAATTAGGATGGCACACCTCAATCCATTTTTAAGAATTATATCTAAAAATAATCTAAGGAAGTTCTTGTATAACTATTAGTTAAAATAAAAGAAAGTTGGTGTACATGCTGGTGTGAGCACGTGATTTTTGCCCTATAGGAATTACTCCCATAAAATACAAAAAAATATTTTTTTCCATTTTTTACAATTTTATAGGATTTTGTGGAATTTGTGTTAATTGTTTGCATTTCTGTGCATGTTTATTTTTCATTAAAATCATGAAAATGCAAAAAATACCATGCATTGCATTTAGGATTCATTTTTACATTGTTAAGATTAATTAGTGAATTAGTTGCTTTATTTAAAAATAAAAATCACAAAAATTGGCTTACTTTTACATTTTTAAATTTTTAATTGTAGCTTAGTAATTTTCTCATTTAATCTAGGAGTAATTAATTTTTGTAAGTATTATAGTAGATAATTAGTTTAATTTTGAAAATCAATTTAATTTAGTTTTTTTAAATTAGTTAAAAAGGAAAAAAAACAATTGAAAAAAAGGGAGAAAAAGAATTAGAAAAAGGTTGTTTTAATTAGGGCCCAAACCCCTTTGATCCATTCCAACCCAAGCCCAAAATCGGGCTACCCGATCCAGCCCCTTGTGACCCAAAATGGCGTCGTTTTTGCCCCCTCATCTCAACCGTTGGATCCCAATGATCCAACGGCCTGGAACTAAGGCCATCCTTTGCATAAAAATGTCTGAACCAAGACCCACCCCCCGTCAACCCCCTCCCATTCTGTCTCTCTCAAGTTCAGAGCATAGAAACCTTACCCGCCTCCCCCAAAATCCCCACCGTTTCTGCCGGCGGCAACGCCCCAGACCACGTTGATCCCCTCCAATTAACACCACAGGATTTCCTCACCCTCCTCTTTCTAAATCCTAAAATGGTTTCCCTCGAATTTCTCTCAATCCTCTCCAATCTGTCTAAAATCCAACCCCAAAAACCCTAATTCACTCAAACCTGTCCAAATTTTCACCACACAACCACCCTTCTTTTTCTTTTCCAAATCTATGAACCGTTTCCCCTGAATCTTCCTTGAACCAGTCAAAATCCAAATCTGAAAGTAAAAGAGGGGGCACTGGTTCGTACATGTTTGGTCCTCTGCAGTTTCTTCTGTTGGTATAGTCCAAAACTTACCCCAAATGTTGTTCTTGGCAAGAACATTCATTTGGGATCAATTTTGAGCTGTATCAAAGACCGAGCAGACCCATATCAAATGTTTCCCTTGACTTCTCAATAGGTAACCACATCTTTGTCTGTTTTGTTTTGGTAATTAAATTCATGATTAGAATTTAAAAGAAAAGGAAAAAAAAGTGTTATCAATCTGTCCATTTTTCTGTTCTATTAGGTTTCTTTTTCTTCTCTTTTCTTTCTTTCTTTAACCAATCATAGCTTAAATTAATCAACGTTTCTAAGTTCATTATTTTCGATTTTAATTAGTTAAGTTCATGATTACTGTTAATTTGAGTTCCTTTTGGGTTTGTTAACTTGTAGCCACAATGGTCTTGTTTCCAATGTTCATTTCTTTACTGGTTTGAGGTCGCCTCTTGGGCTTGTGATAATCTAGACATGGGCAGTAGAAGCCCACTCGTTTGGGCCCAAGTTTGGGAATCTGATGGCCTGTATTGGTTTAGGCTAGGAGGGTAAATACAGGGGTGTGTGTTAGGGGTTAATTTGGGTAGTTTGAAGCTTAGGGAATATTTTTCTGTTAGTATATAAGTTTCTAGAGGATAAGACAAGGCTTGTATGCCAAGAACTAGGGACAACTCAGCTGTTCTGTAGGGTCTAAGATGTTGAAATAACAAATTTAAAGGGGTAGAAGGGGAATTAGCAAACCAGATTAGGGCTTCCTTAGAAGTGCCTATATAAGGACTCTTTTCCTCCATTTTAGGCAGACATTGGAATCCATAGAAGATATACCAAAATTTCTGCATTGTGTGAGAGAGTTGAATGGTTTTTCGTTTCTGATTTTCCTTCCTGAAAGAAACAAACATACTCTGAAGTTCTTTCTCTGGATCTATGATTCTAATATGGTTTGAGCTGAAGCTGTTTGTTAGAGGATCATTTGTTGCTTCTTTACTTGCTTGCTTCACAGAATTTCCGTGTTTTCTCATCATTTTGTTCTTGCTCTCTAGGTATTCCCTTGGACTGTGATGACTGTTGAAGTACAGAAGTAATTTGATATATGTAGTTGTAATGAGAATGTCAATGAATGAATCAAGGACTTTCAGTTCCTCCTACATGTGTTTTCTTGAATTTCTATGCATATCCTTAGTTTATTTTCTTTTGTTTTATTATGACTATCATGGAATCTGTTAAATGGACAATAGTTCAAGGAGAATTTGCATAAATTAGGATCTAGCCTAGTCTATTCATCATAAACTGTTCAGATTGTTAGATCGGTAGTTGATTTTTGTGGTTTCTTTCGTATTTGAGATCTTTGCTCTTGAATATCATGTTTGGCTGAATCTGCATAGTTAGTTATTTAATATCAGCATTGATAGAGTACTTTATTGACATGAGAGTTGGTGTGTTTAATGAGTAGTTTTAAATCCAGATTCATCTTACTATTATCTGTAGCTGGTGTTTAAATTGAGATTCATAATCTGGTGTTCATACCTAGTTTCTTGTATTATGTTTTCTAAAAATTCTTAAGGGACCTGGGCCTAGCCTGGGCCTATACGGGGCAGCTTGCTGAGAAATGGGGTTTTCATGCTTGTTTCTGCCCCCTTTGTCACTCCTTGGGCCCAACTTTGGGCCCTATTACATCCATCAGTTTTAATTCGTTGAGTTTTTGTATTTGGTATAGTGAAAGGAGCCTCTCTAATATTGAAGGACGGTATGGCCATTCTTGTCCAAACGCTGGGTTTCACGTTGGGCCCAGCCCTTTCTTGCATTATTTTCTGAAGGCCTTCAAACGACATTGGGCCTATCGCTGGCCCAGAATTCTTTCAAGTGACTAAATACCTGATTTTGACCAACGCAGGCTTACAACTAGTAGGTTTAGATCGAACCTTAATTTAGAATAGATCCGAACATCTTTAGACCTTTTCAATTAAATATAGTCCTTTACAAACAAGTTGAGGTGTGCCATTTAAATCAAATCACCCATGGCCCTCATAAATATCATAACTAGTTATTTGAAATAAATATCCGTAGAAAAGCCTTTAGGCACGCTTAAAATACAATTGTGATTGTGTACATTATTACGATTCTAAAACCAATTTGGAGTATGCATTCGCGCAACTTCGATCAAACTTTCTTAATAATAATTTATTAATATAATCCCCTTTAATTAATTTTAGTTTATATAGTTTGAGGTGTGCCATCCACAATTTAATCATTCATGGCCATCATATTAATAACCTAGATATAAAGATGACAAAAGTTCGTAGTTTGCTTTAGGCACGTTAATATATCGTCGTGATTGTGGACACGTTCGCGTGACATGATTACGATTCTAAAAACAAAATCAGAGTATGCGTTCGCGCAATTCCGCCTAAACCTTCTTAATAATAATAAGGCGTTATTAATTGTGGACACGTTCGTATGACATGATTTTTGACGCGCCAAACAAATGGGTACACGTGCGCGTGACCTGTTTTAAGATAATTTCTTAATTAAAACGGCAAATACACATAGGTTCTAAAATGAGTAATTAAACAATTTGATTAAGCCAAAGTATGATCAAAGCGATCGTGCTAAAACCACGGAACCCAGGAATGCTTAACACCTTCTCCTGGGTTAATAGAATTCCTTACCTGGATTTATGTGTTCGCAAACTGTAAAACAGAGTCAAACTTCCTCGATTCAGGATTTTAAACCGGTGACTTGAGACACCATAAATTATCCCAAGTGGCAACTCTGATTTTAATATAAATGATCCCGTTTGAATTGTCACCTAAATTAGAAAAACTCCCTTATACCCCTATTTGGGGATAGTAAAAAAGGAGGTGTGACAGCTCTAACAACTCTGCTGGGGACAAGAACCTAGAATCTCTAGTTCAAGGTTTAAGAATTCGAGCTTGTTAATATGATTTTACTTGGCTTTATTTATTTGTTAATACCATTGTATTTTGTGAACCTTTGTGCTAATTGCTGTCTATTTACCGTTTTGATATTTTTTAATTGTATACGACTGTCTTCTTACACCACCCCTCTGAGTCTTCTGAAAATGGTGCACACGTTCGCGTGGCCTGTTTTTTCTGTAGAAGTTATACCAATAAAATGGGGCTAGGCCAGTAACAAGGCCGGGTAGACTTCAGTGCTCCCGGTACATTGCCCCCTTTTCGGCTCGAGTTGTACGCTCGGGTAAGCCAGGTCTAGAACACGACCGCAGGTTTTAAACCTAGAAAAACACAGCCTCATAGGAACGTTTGTTTGCATCATGTGTATTTGACGTTGGGGACTCAACACAAGGGTTGGGTCCGTCTAGGACAGGTTTATCCAAAATTTCAGACCATCTTGATGCATCCTATGTGCTACATGTCGCATTTCTTCAAGGGTAAAAGAGTCATTTGGCGGACCAATGATAGTTGAGGGCAAATGAGAAGGAAAAAAAAAGAAAAAAAAAGAGAGAGTGAAGTGTGAAAATAAAGTAAGTAGGGCCCGATTATTTTTTTGTCACATTTTTTGTTAAGAAAAAAACATGAAAATCCAAAAAAAAAAGAAATTTTGCACTTTCCCCTCATTTTAAAAAAAAAAATCAAAAAAGGTAAAAGAAAAAAAATCCAAAAAGAGTTTACATGTTTCATCATTATATATATATATATATATATATATATATATATATATATATATATATATATTCTTTTCTCTAAATTAATTATTTTTTTATTCTTGCCCGTATCCAATCTGTCCGAACTACGCATACTTGATTCTCGTCTTTCGGGGCGTGATACGTAGGCAACTCACATAGGGTCCGGTCTTCTTAGTAAGTTTTAGGTTCTTGGCTTTGCGGAGTCTTAGCCAAATCTTGCATTTTAGCCATTTTTAGCCACATAGGTTAATTTTAGAAAAATAGTCACAATCATGTCTTGCACGTGTCCAACAGGAAGAGTTATTGTCTCACTTAGTATTCTAGGTCTTTAACTTCATTTGGTCTTAATCTTCTCATACAGGTGTGAATTTACTTACCGGTGTTTGAGCATGGCAGATACTCCGGGACCATCCAGTCAGGAGCGCTCATCCAGGAGTTGCTTAAGGAGATTTTTTTTTGTGTTGAGTCTGTTTTTATTTTATGTCATCTTTTATCTTCTGATTTTGTACAGTAATGTCGAGTCTTTTGTTGTTGTACTGTCTCTTTTGTATTTGGAAAAAATATGTGTTATAAATAAAAAATCCAAAAAAAAAAATTGCGTTTTTATATTTCTGTTAGATGTTTTCTTTAGAATACTAACTCTAGAAGTTCAAAAAAATCTCTTGTGGTTTTCCTTCTGAAATTAATGTCTAGAACTCAAAATAAAAATTGCTTTTATGTTTCTTTTAGTATATTAAGACTAAAAATTCAAAAAAAGAAAAGAGAATTTTCTTTTAGTACCTCTTTAAAAGTTTTCTTTAAGATATTAATTTAAAAAAATCCAAAAAGATTTTCTTTTGAGGTTCTTCTTTGGGAAATTAATGAAAAATGAATTAAAAAATTCTTTTTATTTTTACTAGAACTTTAGGACATTGCACATAGAAGGAAAAAAATACTTTATCTTTTGTTTATCTTTAAAGTTTCTTCCTTAGGTAATCAAAAACGGAAATCCAAAACATTTTTTATCATGTTCATTTCTCATTTCGAAATCTTTCTTCAGGGATATCAAATGAAAATTCAAAATATTTTTCTTTGGTTTATTCTTTAGATTTCCTTCCTAAAAAAAGAATCAAAAAAAATATTTTTCTCTACTAGGATTTTTCCTTAATAATTTTCTATAGAGTATTTGTTTTTAAAAAAAGGAAAAAAATATTTGTTCGTTTAAGCTTTAGTTTAGAATAGGATATAGAATATTAAGTCTAGAAAATTCAACAAAAAAGGGTTTTGCCTCTTTTATTTCTGTTTTCTCATCAGAATAGTCATTAAAGTAATAAAAAGAAGAAGAAAAAGAAAAAGAATAAGAGAACGTTAGTTCATTTAGTCTATTCTCGATCTTCCCGAACTATGCAAAGATCTGATTCCTACGGCGTCATGATACGTAGGCAACCTACATGGGGTTCGATCAAATTATTATTTTTATTTTTAAAAGAAAAAAGAGAGATGAAATTACGGGATGTGAGAAAAGAGTGGTAATTAGAAGAAAAAAAAAGAAGGAAAATGAGCAAGCCAAGAAGTGTTAGAAAAGAAAAGAAAAGAGAGGATTGAAATGAACAAATTGGGATGATGCCAACTGACCTTCGTACCCTCGAAATCATTTTAGAACCGATAACTGTGGCAAGGTTCATTGCACATAAAGTGAGATTATCTTATGTTAAATGCCCTAACGCTAACTGTGAGCACGTGATTTTTGCCCTATATATGAATTACTCCCATAAATTCAAAATAAAATAACTTCTTTTCATTATTTGTAATTTTTGAGGATTTTGTGGCATTTTCTGACAATTGTTTGCATTTGTCTGTGCATTTTTAATTTTGTTTAACTAATGAAAAACACAAAAATACGCTGCATTTGCATTTAGGATCTAATTTTGCATTATTGAATTAATTAATAATTTAGTGGTTTTATAAAAGTGAAAAAATCAATAAAATATAAATATAGTTCATTTTTACACTTTAATTTTAATTTTTTAATTTTGGTAGTCTTCTTTGAATTTGGTTTTTAATTATTTGTGTTAATTGTTATTTAGAGTTAATTTATGTAATAGGATAATTTGATTAATTTAGGATTATTTTTAATTTAATTTAAAAAGAAACTAAAAGAAAATGAAAAAAGAATGAAAAGAAAACAAATGAAAAAGAAGTAAAGGCTGGTTTGGGCTGCAAACCCCAAGCCCAAACAATTTCACCCTGAAACCCAGTCAAAACCCAGCCCAGACCCGTCCCCATCCGGTTTTTCCCCCCACTAAACTAAACGACCCCGTTTTGATGAGCGTAAATCCCAGTCGTTGATTTCCTTTAGATCCAACGGATGGGAACTAGGGGTCTTGTTGATATATATATATATGTCTGAATCAATCACCCCCCAGACCCCTACCTCATTTCATCTCCTTCGCTGAACCCTCTGCCTCCGGCGTGAACCGCCTGCCAGATATCGTCTCCGCCGGCGGCGGTACTCCAATCGACCCCATTTTTACACCACCTATTCTCCTCCTTCTCCTCTTTCCAAATCACCAAATCCCCACTCTCAAATCTCAGCCCAGCCTCTCGAATCTTGGATCGAAAAAAAGACCAAAACTCCAACTCATCCAATCATCCCCACAATAATACCCCATAACCCCCACGCCCCCCTTACACCTAATCCACTGTTGCTTCCCTCGAACATGTCCCGAGCTCGTCAAATCTTAAGTTGAAGATGAGACCTAAAAAATATCGAGCTCCAGAATCGGCAGATTTTGAGCCGATTAAGACCAAAACGGGCCTTGTTCAGGTGTTTTCATTTGAAAACACGTGATTGAGACCTTTTTCGGTCAAAATCGAGAGTTTGAAGAAGAACTTCGCGGCTTGGCCAGTCCGTTTAGGTATCTTTACATTTTGGTTGGTTCTTTCTTTGTATTTTTTCTGTCTTCTAAAGTCATCTTTCTTCATCGCGTTTCTGTGTTTGTGTTTTCATAGTATGCTTGTTGTTATTCATGCATGATTTGTTTGATAATCAGCTTAATTATTTTGCTGTCTGTTTAGAATTAGGTAAATCATTCTCGCTTTCTGTTTTGGTTTTGGGCTTTAGTTTAAAGTTCCCGTCTCTTGTTTCTCCTGGTTAATTTTAGGACAGCTTTGTTTAGAATGTTGAATCTTTGATTGATCTCAAGCGATGCTTAAAGACCAGCCCAAGAAAGATTTGAATTGGGTCTAGCTCAGACCCATTCACTTGGGTCATTTGGACCCGGGTTTTGCTAGGCTGGGAGGGTAAATAATCAGGGTTCGAGGGGTAGTTTAGGAAACTGGGGAAGGGAATATTTGTGTAACTGAATGAGAAACTTCTAAGAAGTTAGGGAAGAGAACTCATTTGAACTTCTGAATTTTCAACTAGGGCTATCTAGGCTATAATGAAAATTCAAAAAGGTCTTAGTTGCAAAAACTGAGACTTGGAAGCTGCCCCAAATGTCTTGCCTATAAATGCACCCTTTTCTTGCCTGAGAAGGCAGACCTAATTGATAAGAGAATTCCAGAAAAACAAACAGCTGAAATACTTTTTTTTTGAAAAAGGAAACATACACTGTTCTATTGCTTTGGACCTTAAAGTTTGCATTCCCTGAATCAATTTCTGCTTTGCTTTTGAGTGTAAAATGAATTGAGTTCGAGTTTTAATCTGGTTTGGACTTCTGCTGAGGTTTAGAGTGTGTTTTCGAGTGCAGCTTCTTCGATCTGAGTCTGTTGCTGCTGTTTTCTTTGAATTCCCTCTCAACTCTGTTTTCTTTTGCTGATCATTCAGGTACACTATCAAAACTTGCCACGGAACTGAGCAGTGACTAACATGTATGGAGATTTGGAAATTCAAGTTGAAATTTGAATAAGACATCTTAAATTCTTGATGTAGTTACTGTTAGTTATCACCATTATGTATGATTAGGTGCTTCATTTCGTTAATTTTGATTTCTGGTTTGTGCTAAGTGCTGGTTCATAACTTAGTGTGATTAGTTGCTAGATTTAATCTATAATCTCAGAATATTGGGTATTGTAATTTTGTCTGAACTCTAGTTGCATGAATGGACAGTTACACGTGCTATAAGGATAGATCGCTGGGGTATATTAATTGGCTTTCCTATAACTTGAAATTAGGAGTTGTCATGGTGAAGCATTGTCCACTTCGCAGGTGGGATTTGTATTGTTATATCTAATCAGGAAAACCATCTAGATGGTTAGTTTTTTGGTTTGCTTGTGAATTTAGATGGTCTGTATAAGCCTGAAAATTAATTTTGTTAAGTGAATGACTGGTTGAATCAGAATTACGTAGGTGACTGACTGCATAAAGATCAGAATTTCCTCTTGCTAAATCAATTTCAATACTTCTAGCTTAGTGCCAATTGATGGGTAATTTGAGTAGGCATTTGAAATTTCTGTACGCTCCAATCACTGGGAATGGAAAAATTAGCAAGTTAAATGTAATTAGCATTTTCGCTATTGGTATGAACTCGAACTCGAGTCTGATCCTTTGATCAAACCTCAACGATATTTGGGCTCCCAAGTCCAAGCTTTGAGGTCTTTAGTAGAGTAGGGTAGAACGCCATGGCTATTTGGGCTTGTCCCTTATGCCTGGGAGTTTGATTGAATTAAATGCTTTGTGTAGCTTCATATTTGCATATGGTTTTGGTTAATTGTTGCTTAATTGATTTTGCATAAGTTTAAAACTTTGAGGATTGGGCCTAAAAACTGGCCCAGTTATGGAGTTCAAAAAACAGATTTGGTTTGTGTGTTATTCGTTCTGGGATATCCTTGTCATCGCCCAATTGGGCCCAGAACCTGGAAAGCATTAGAAAGATAAGAAATGGCAGGCTGTGCCACGTGAATTTTCTCGTTGTTGGTTGTGCTGGGCCAACTCGTTCTGATAGCTGGCCCAATTCCTCATCGTCAAATTAGTTTAAGCTGGTTTTGCGAATTTGACTCGATAATTTCCTACGCCTTTTAGCCAATTATCCAAGCCCTTTAATAATCAAGGCAAGCTGTATTATGTAACATGGATAGTTCACGGACCTCCAAAGTTTAGTGCCAATTCCCTTTTAAAATAATTGAGGTGAGCCGCGCCAAATAAAATTCCAAATACGTGGCCATCATTTAACTATTTCTTTTGAATCCTTAGAAATCTAGGCGCGCCATTTAGCAATTTCCATGGCTCTCGCAAAGTTGCTAATGCATAGTTGCTTTAGGCGCGTATTTTAATAATTTACCTTCCTAATCTCGGGTGCGCATTTATGTGACCCAAATCCAAGTCTCAACGATATTAAAATATGTCAAGAACCGCGGGTGCATTTATGTGACGTGGTTCAAAACGTATTTTAATAACGTTGTAATTTTCTTTAAAAATTAAATAAAAGCGGTTATAAAATTAAAACTGAACCATAGGTTAAAACGTGTATCAAAATCAGATAATAAAGCTGAATATAACAGTTGAGCGACCGTGCTAGAACCACGGAACTCAGGAATGCCTAACACCTTCTCCCGGGTTAACAGAATTCCTTACTCGGATTTCTGGTTCACAGATTGTTAAACAAAGTCAAGCTTTTCCTCGATTCGGGATTGGAACCGGTGACTTGGGACACCATAAATCTCCTAAGTGGAGACTCTGAATCTTTTAACAATAAATCTCGTTTCGATTGTCCTTTAATTGGAAAACTCCCTTTATACTCCCTTCCAGGGGTGTAGGTAAAAAAGGAGGCGTGACAGCTCTGGTGACTCTGCTGGGGACCGAATCCAGAATCTCTGGTTCAGGGTTCAGAATTCGAGCTTAGAATAATTGTTATATTTGACTTTATTTATTATCTGATTTTATCACATGTTTGGGCCTAATGTGCTAATTGTTGCTTTTACCGCTTTGATATTATCTGAACTGTATGTATAAACTGCTACGAAATCTGTCTCTTCTCTCTCTTGAGGAGTGCACGCTAGTCGTGACTTCTTTCTGTTAGTGTCATATCCCAAATAGAATGAGGTTTGGACAAGTTGCAAAGCCAGATAATCTTTTGGTTACTAGTACGTAGCCCCCCCTCGGCTCGAGTTGTCCTCTCGGGTAAGCCAGGTCTAGAACAAATAAATCCATGGTTTTAAACCTAGTATAACAATACCTCATGCTGGATCCATAGTAGGAACGTTTGTTTGCATCATGTGCATTTTGACTTTGGAGACTCAATACAGGGGTTGAGTCTGTCTAGGACAGGTGCATCCGAAATAAAAAAAAACCATCCTGATGCATCTTACTTGCTACTTGTGCATTTATTTGCTTCGGATTTGCATGCTGACCGACTTTTGAATAAAAGGAGAGAGTTCGGAAAAGAAATAGCAGTGTAGAGGGTTAAAAGAGTTAATCACCTGTTTTAAGAAAAACCAGTGTTCAAATAGCACCGAAACTCTGCCGAATTTTTGAAAAAAAGAGAGAAGAAAAACGAATTGAAAAATGAAAAAAAAATAAGAAAGTTTGGTTTTCAAAAATAGTCCGTTTTATTTGCCCGAACTACGCCAGTTTGATTCCCATCAGATGTGAAATACGTAGGCAACTCCCATCGGGTCCAACCTCCTTTATTGCAAAATAGCCCAAAAGAACAAAAAATTTACTTTTATTTGAAAATAATTAGGGTGATGCCATTCTTGTCAGAAATAGCCGAATGTCCCTAAAATGGCACCGGAAGGCTGCTGTTGCAAGAATAGCCGCATGTGGTCATTTTTCAAGGTTTTCACCGGTTAGCTAACACAGCCTTAAAATCTTTGTCTTCGAGGTGCTGAAAGGTCGTATTTGCAAAACCGGTTTTTTTTTTAAATGACAGAGGAAAAAGTGTCAATTTTGTCTTTGAGTCAAATGAGTCTTGATTTTTGCTTAATCACCCTAATAAATGTGCAGAATGAGCACGAGTCCAAATTTGCCGATAACAGTCATGAACAAGATCCCTTTGGAGTTGCATATGTGGTGGGAGGATCTGGGAAAATCGGAGCAAGATAAAGTCAATCTACATTTGGGAGGTCTCACCGGGTTGTTAAAAATCAGACTTAGAGGAGATATCATAAAGGCTTTGGTTACGCTTTGGGACCCGGCCCATAACGTATTTCACTTTTCGAATTTTGAACTCACCCCAACCTTGGAAAAGATAGCAGGTTATATAGGAAGTACTGAAGGGCTGAGGCATAAGTACCTGATCGCTCCAAGAGCCGTTAACTCTCACAAGTTCATGGATTTGCTAAAAATAAGCAAGGGACTCCCGTATTCCGAGTTGGAGGATGGTTTTTCTACTCTACGTTTTATATATCGGAGGTACGAGCATGTAGGAGGGTTCAACGATCTGGAAAGCAGGGTTTATAGCAGAGGAAACCAAACAAAATGGGATGAGCATAGGCGTTTCGCCTTCATGGTAGCTTTCCTAGGCCTTATGGTGTTCCCCCGAAAAGACGGGAATATCGATTTGCGGGTGACCGGAGTCGTCAAGGTCCTGATTATCAATGCCAAAAGCATTCTTGCCCCTATGATAGTGTGTGAGATATACCGAGCTCTCACAGCTTGTAAAGCTGGGGCAGATTTCTTCGAGGGATGCAATTTGCTATTGCAAATGTGGATGATCGAGCACCTGTGTCATCGCCCTCAATATAAGTTACGGGTCCACAAAGAAAAGTTTCATTGAAGAATTTGACACAAGGATTTCAGGGTTCAAGCTTCTAGAGGGGTTCGGAGATTGGGTATCCTGTCTTCATTCCATTACTGCGGGACAAATAGAATGGACATTGGGTTGGCTTCCTGTTGAAGAAATTGTGCATATGCCCGCCACTGGTCCTTACTTCCTCCTAATGGGTCTGTGAGGTATCCAGCCCTACGCTCCTTACTGGGCGATGAGACAGTTGGGAAGGTGTTAGGTGATGCACCCAGATGAAGATCTTAGTGTTTATGCGGTCGAGGTTAGTTCCGACGGTCAATTTCATGAATAAACAATTCGTTCTATTTGGAATGAATGCCAGTATTTGATAGTGAACACTTGAGTGTATGACTTATATAGAGGCAAAGTCTCACCCGCCTATCTTGCCTGGTATAGAAAGAAGAACACTACAAGGGCCGAACTAGAAAGACCAGCCAAAAAGCCTCACATTCAGGAATTCGTTGAGGCGTCGCAAGGATAGTGGGCTTGGTTGGCTAAGGAGAATGAGTACAGGGCCACCATAGGAAAATTGGAAAAGCAAGTCAGAGAACTTCAATTTGAGAATAGCTTGCAAGTCGCGGCGGACGAAGGAGAAAAGAAAAAGCTAGCCAAAGAGAATGAGGCCCTTCGACCTCAAATTCAGGAAATGAAAATAGCTGCAGAAAACCCCGTCCGATGTGCCAAAGATGAAAAACTCATAAATAACCTAAGAGAGAAAGTGAGTGACTATGGTTTTGATTTGAACAAGGTAGAAGGTGAACTAGCTAGGGTTCGGAAGCAGTTGGCTAAAAACGCAGATGAGCGAGCATGCCTGGTTAAGCAGTTGAAAGAAAGGTACGATAATGAGGTCGTGGGGTTAAAGAAAAGGGCCATCGCTACGGAAAATAAAATGATCAAACAGGCAAAAGATTTCAAGGCTGAAAGAGAACATTCTTATACAACATTGGCACAATTAGAAATAGATTTGAACCAACTTCAGGAGCAGAATCATGTAGCCGAGCAAACTTTGGAATCCAGGGCCCAGCAGATTGGGCGTTTGCTACAAGAAAAAGGTGCCATAAGAGAAAGAATTAGAAATATCACTGATTAAATTGTTGTAAAGTGCCAAGTCTGTGAGGATATGACTCGCACCACTTTCTTCGCAGCAGTGATGACATTTGTTAAACAGATAATGAACGACTTGGATCAATTTCAAAGGGATCTTGCATATAGGCCCGCGGTGAGACACCAGGAGTATTGATGTATTCATGATTTTTCATTTGAGTCTGTATTTCCTTTTCCGTTAGAGTCTGTCAGTTGCGTAAGTTTGTATTTTCTCTCTGCTGGAGTCTGTCAAGTGTTTTCGATTCTGCATTTTCTTCTGTCGGAGTATGATAAGTTTATTTTTGAGTCTGTATTTTGTCTTTTCATCAGCGTCTGTTAGTTTCTCTTGGAGTCCGTTGGTTTTGAGTCTTTGTAATCAAAGCATTTGCTTTTTATGAAAATTGAAATTCCCAAAAAATGTTTTATTTACTTTCACACTTATCTCCCAGAACTACGCTCGGTCTGATTCATGCGGGGTCATGATACGTAGGCAATCTCCATAGTATTCGACCATAACCAAAGAAAAAGAGAGATAAACAAGAGATAAAAAGAAAAGAAAAAGAGAGAAAATAAGAGAAAAGAAACAATGGCAAAACAAGAAGGAAATGAAAAAAGAAAAGCAAAGGCCAGCATGAAAAGAAAGAGAAAAAGAAGGAAAGTTGTAAGTGGAAAAGCCGGGATGACGCAAGCAGCCGATCAAATGTATGATAGAAACGGTTAACTGCTTAGGTGCATTCATTCCCCAAATGTGCAGTTACCAATCTGTTAAAGCTCTAACCACTAACAAGGTTGTTGTTGATGTATTGAGTTCAGGCAGGTGGTTAGTTGATTGGCATTCTGGCAACTCACTCATACAACACCCAATCAAAAGACAGGCTGAATATGGCCAACCAAGAACCGGAGACAAGTATTGTCAACCCGTCAAAAGAAGCGGAAGAATTCGATGTTAATGCGATGAGGGAAGAGATGTATAAGTTAAAGCAACAAATGGTTGAAATGTATCAAGCCTGGGCAAAGGGGAATCCACCACCGGTTTATCCCGCCAACCCTGCTTATATCCCATAATTGACTCAACCTCAAGAACCTCCGACTATGAACTCATCTCCAGCCTTTCCCCTCTACTAATAATGCCACAGCACCACTTCTCATGCATCATAAGCTCCTCCACCCAGACAAGTCCCACACCCTCCCCCACCCATCACACCTGTCTTTGTGGCACCTCTACCTGCTACGTTACACCGATCTTCCAGTGAACCTCTGTTCCAGACTCACGACAACCAGTATTATACCCCTGAACCCACCTTCAAAGTTCCAGAACCATATTCTTACACCCCTCATCTTGATCTCCTAGCAAAAACCGAGAAACCACCCAAAAATCTCGAACATGAGGAGATGATCAGAAAGGTCAAAAGCTTAGAACAATCATTCAGAGATATGAGGGTATTGGGAGGTCAAGTAAGTGTGGCATATAAGGATTTATGTTTGTTCCCAGATGTTCAGTTACCAGCAGGGTTCAAAATGCCCAAGTTTGATATGTACGACGGGCATGGTGACCCAGTAGCACACCTAAGAGGATTTTGTAGCAAGATGAGAGGAGCAGGCAGAAGAGATGAATTGATGATGGCATATTTCAGCCAAAGTCTGAGTGGATCGGCGTTAGAATGGTATACCAGACAAGATCACAGCAGGTGGTACACATGGGACGATTTGGCCCAAGCCTTTGCCTGCCATTTTCAGTACAATCTTGAAATTATTCCAGACCAACTGTCATTGACGAAGATCAATAAAAATCCCGGTGAGAGTTTCAAAGAATATGGGTTCTATTGGAGAGAGCAAACAGCGAGGGTTGACCCTCCGATGAAAGAAAGTGAGATGGTTGATTATTTCTTGCAGGCTTTGAAGCCCACTTATTTCAGTCATTTGGTGTCAGCAGTGGGCAAGTCCTTTAATGAGGTTGTAAAATGGGAGGCATAGTCGAGGAGGGACTCAAGTCCAATAAGATCATGAGTTATTCAGCAATCAAAGCGACCACCCAGGCCATTCAAAACGGTACTAGGGGTGTGCTCGGGAAGAAGAAGAAAGAGGATGTTACAAAAATTGAGTCGGGAGCTTGGGTCGGATCTAAGAACCTTCCACATTACTATAACCCGCTTCGACCCTATCACCAAACTTACCCTCACACCCCATATAGCCCACCACAACACTACTACCCACCGCCAGATCTCCATCTTTTTGTCCTTCACGTACAAACCTATACCCAACCTCCTACTCATGCACAATGGCATGCACCAATTCCACAAAATCCGTACCCAGCTCCACAAAATACCCATCCACCCCCAAAAGCCTACAAAAACCCCCCTGGAATAGGTTTTCGGCCAAATCAAGCCTTTAAGAATGAGAGGTTGCAGAAGCAGAGGACTTTCACTCCATTGGGAGAATCATATACTAGTCTATTCCACAGATTGAGACAATTGGGTATGTTGAATCCGATCGAGGCTAAACTGCCATATCCCCCTCCCAGAAATCTTGACTGCTCGGTGAGTTGTGAGTATTGTTCAGGGACCCCGGTCATGACATAGAGAAATACTAGAAATTGAAAAGAGCTATTCAAGAGCTCATTGATACTAATCGGATTGAGGTCCAAGCCCTAGAGGCACCCAATATTAACCAAACCCCGTTGCCAGCCCATCATGAGACAAATATGATTGAGATTGTGTATAAGGGAGGGGAGCCCAAGAAGCCTTCGCAAACGGTCATGATGATTCGAGCTAGTGAAGCCAAACCGTCAAAAAAGTCAACAAGCGAGAAGTCTGTGATCAAGTTGAACGGGTCAATTAGTGAACCATCTGCGGTGATCAAGAAGGGGTCCTCAAGTGACGTTATAGGGAAACATGAAATAGCGAAAGTGGTTGTGCCAGGAGTGACAAACAAGCCTGTGGTAATTGTGAAGGGTGCCAACACAGATCCTGTTATTATCAAACCGGTAACTCAATTACCGATAGTCAGCAGCAAGGCGGTCTTGTGGAATCATGAACGAGTGACAGTAACTTACAAGGGGAAAGAGGTTAAAGAAGAAGTGTGTGAGACCCATGGTTTGACTCGATCGGGGAGATGTTTTTCCCCCGAAGAGTCGAGAAAAGCTAAGACCTCAAAAGATAACCCAGTGTTGATGAAGAAAGTTGTGACCGAGGAAGAAGCAGAGAATTTCTGAGAAAGATGAAAGTACAGGACTATTCCATTGTGGAGCAGTTAAGGAAGACACCGACTCAGATCTCGCTCTTATCATTATTGATCCATTCAGACGAGCACCGTCGTGCTTTGATGAAGATCTTGAACGAAGCCCACGTTCCTAAAAAAATCTTAGTAAATCACTTGGAAAAGATAGCTAACAAGATATTTGAGGTAAGCAGAGTCACTTTTTCTGATGATGAGTTACCCGTGGAGGGTACTGAGCACAATAGAGCCCTCTATCTGACGGTGAAATGCGAAGATTCTGTGGTTACTCGGGTACTGGTTGACAATGGGTCTTGTGCGAACATTTGTGCTCTCTCCACTCTGAACAAGTTGAAAGTGGAGGATGAAAGAATTCACAAGAATAGTATCTGCATTTGGGGATTCGACGGTGGAGGGAAAGATTCAGTCGGGGACATAGTGGTTGAGCTCATAATAGGGCCAGTTGAATTTACTATGGAATTCTAGGTGCTCAATGTGGCTGTTTCTTACAATTTGCTATTGGGGCGACCCTGGATACATGCTGCCAAAGCGGTCCCGTCTACTCTGCATCAAATGGTCAAGTTTGAATGGGATCGACAGGAAATTGTTGTACACGGCGAAGATA